>NC_056603.1:25782163-26391157 GCF_018340385.1 Cyprinus carpio | reverse complement strand
GTGAGAGAGATGGGAAGAAAGGCACTGGGGTGAGGGCCCGGAGAACCAGCGAACAGCTGCGGCCAGAGGGACCCATAGCGATGGGTTATACGGGGGGAGCTGTGGCTACCACACTATTCACCAGTTCTGGGAACCACGGCTGATTTTGCCATATCGGTGCCACTAACAGAACAGATTCTCTGTCCTCTCTGATTCTGCAAGGCATGCAAGGCAGAAGTTTCACTGAAGGAAAGGCATACTTGCATACATTTGACCAGCTGTGAGCTAGTGCATCCACTCCCAGGGTAGGAGTACAAGAAGAGAAGAAGGTCTTTCACCAGCCGCAGCAGCGGCCACGAGTTCACACCCCCTTGGTGATTAATAAATGCTACCACCGTCTTGTTGTCCATCCTGATGAGATAGGTGCCGTTGGAGAATTGTCCAGGAGAAAGCACTCGAGCGCTAGGCTGTACAGCAAGGAGCTCCAGACAGTTTATGTGCCACAATCTTCTCCATTTCTAACCATGTCCCAAAAGGCTGGTCTGCGTCCGTGCATACGCCTCCCCAGCCCCTGCTAAATGCATCTGTCATAACAGTCTTTCTCCTTATCACTTGGCCAATAGGAACACCCGGTGATACAGAGTCATATGAGTCAGAGCATCCCAGCAGTCACATGTAACTTTGATGCGCAAGGTGCCCGTGCGATTGAATTCAGCTGAATCAGCTCCACTCCTAAAAAGGAGATGTTCTGGCTCTGTACCAGCATGCTCTTTTGTGTATTCACATTAAGTCCTAAGCTATGAAGATGAGCGGGAGACTGAGCTTGTCACTGAGAAGCGTGCTCTCTGATTGGGCTAAATTAGCCAAATCCATTGATATAGTCCAGGATGCAGATTCTGCTCTGCTTCAGAGGAGAGACAGCAGCATCAAAGTCAAGTCATGTCTGCTTTATTGTCAATTCTTACATATGTACAGTACATGCATACAGAGAATTGAAATTGCGTTACTCTCAGACCCATGGTGCATACAGAATAACACTAACAGTAGAGCCTAAAAAATCTAGATAGATACAGAATCCAGAATACAGCAGATCCATGCACCAGGGATAAACTGAAGGGTAGGACCATGAATTGGTACGCTAATCCCCTCGAATACAAATCTCAGGAATTCCTGTGGTGAGGGGCTACCTGAATGTGAAAAGAGATAATCATGTGTGAGAGGATTTGTCGCAGCACAATTCACGGTCTCAAGTCTAAGATTGGGCAGAGTCCGCCGTCTAACAACTGTACAAGAAAATAACGACATCAGAAACCAGCACTCTCCATACACAACATTCACTTTCTCTACATCACATTTTGCAAGGACGTTGTGTATTTCCTCTCGCAGAACTGAGGCATTCGGCTTCCGTACAGTGGACATTAACACACATTTGAAACAGGGCGGCCTGCAGAAGAACTGAAGCGTGTAGCTGTTCTTTATTGATTTCATAACCCACTCTGATACCCCTGCCTGTGCCTGGCACGCTTCTGTAAACTGTGACAGCAGGCGAGGCGGACTGCACACCGTGAGGGATAATTCGCCATTGGGGGGCGGGGAGTTTAATACCACACGAGTGTGAGAGTGAGTGATGGGGGGAGAGAGAAGTGAGAGGAGGAGAACTGCTCTGATTGTCGAGGTGAGTTTTTGTGTTTTCAACTTTTGCACGGCATAAGGGGAAAAGTCAAAAAATAAACATGACAATTACTTTCTCCACCCGCAACAGACTTCTTCAGTGGCTCGTCTTCGGCGCTGGGTGCAGCTTTCCTCCTCCAAGAGACAGTGTCAGGAACACGGCTTTGATTTCAGTGCCGGTGGCCTGCCGTATCTGTCAGGGCTCTTTGGCAGAACGTGGCTAATGGCCTTCGACTGTTTCTGGCGCCTCAACGAAGTGCGCCGTGAATGTCTCCACTGCCGCTCCGAAGAGTCCTGAGTGCATCCAGAAGGGCCATTTTTAACTCCTTGAGTCCTTTAACTTGGTCAAAGTAAGCCACAGGTGACAATCTAGCACCACAAGATTTCACATGTAGCGGCCAATCGCTCGAGCTGTCACCTTCATCACTCGGAGGGCCAGGGCTGTTAAACACACCCCACTTGGTCAGCGCCGTCCACAGATGACAGAAGGAAGGGAACCGGGTTGTGCACTCGACAACAACGTGAGCGGCGCGTCCATGACTTCAATATCTTATCCCTGCACCTCAGGGAAAAAGGAGGGTCGGGCCTCCGCGGGGTGTCCTTTCGTCCACGGTCCGACTGGAGGTACCACTCGTCCAGATGGCTTCTGGATGGCTCGGCAGGAGGCGCCCACTCCAAACCAAACTCATCAACTGCCTTGGACAGGACACGTAGGAGCTCGACATCACTTTGATGGAGGTCCCCCACATTGCTGCCATGGGGCGCAGTGTAATCCAGCAGGCTGTTGGACCACTTCTCGCACAGACGCTGCCACCGAAATGGCATCATCCTCCTCTTCAGCGCCCTCCATAGCACCAAAGGACACCACATCTTGAGTGATGGGAGAGGGGTGGAGAACAGGGGTCATTAAGCGCACTGGAAGGGTACCTGCAGCAGGGGGGTGAGGAGCACACAGGCTCGTCACCTGACCCTGACAGGACCCCATCAGAAGCTTGGGCACTTTCCTCCTTAGCTCGAAAGAGGCTGCAGAGGAAGAGAGCGGCAGGGCTAGTTGGGCGAGTTCATCGCCTTGGACGATGGCCACATGGAGCCTGAGATTCTGGAGGCTCATATTCGATAGGCTCTATGCAGGAAAGGCAATTGCAAGTCATCCTTGTTGTCCTTGTCCGAAGCTCACCGGAACACAGCAGGGGAAGAGAAGGTGTGTCCGCTGCAGCGTGTAAATCACGATGAGTAGTCTTGTTGATAGGCTTCTTGCTTCTCATAGAAGGTTGGCTGAAGGAAAAGATTCTGAATGGATGACGTAAAAGCGCTGCCTTATATAAGAGTGGGAGCTCCTCATATTGACATATATATCAACGCCACTGGCCAGTTTCACTGGCGATTCAATAAGGCTTTAGTAGTATTTGGAGGAAGGGATATTCCCAAAGCAATGTAGAAGTGACTAAATCAAAAGGGAACCATTTTTGCATTTTAATAAAGACCTATATGTATTTGCTAACCTTGAGCTCACTGCCAGGCAGTGTTCCCACTCCGTCCTTCCAGTCCATCGCCCCGTACACATCAAACTCTGGAGCGGCTGTGCTCGGGCCTGACAACTCCATCACACCCGCACACAGCTAATCTGAAAAACACCACATAATAACCCACACAACCACCAGATATAAGTGACGTGACATTCAGCCAAGTATGGTGACCCATACTCAGAATTAGTGCTCTGCATTTAACCCATCCGAAGTGCACACACACAGAGCAGTGAACACACACACACACTGTGAACACACACCCGGAGCAGTGGGCAGCCATTTTATGCTGCGGCGCCCGGGGAGCAGTTGGGGGGTTCGATGCCTTGCTCAAGGGCACCTAAGTCGTGGTATTGAAGGTGGAGAGAGAACTGTACATGCACTCCCCCCACCCACAATTCCTGCCGGCCCGAGACTCGAACTCACAACCCTTCGATTGGGAGTCCGACTCTCTAACCATTAGGCCACGACTTCCCCTACAATATATGAGCCTTATTCACAATATACCACTAAAGGTCATTAAGAACCACACTGAAACTCTTCTGTGCTCTTTGTACTTCATCTATACACACACGTTGTGTGTTTTTACTACAGAGAAACAAAATTAAATTCTGATTTAGTTATTTAAGGTTTGTATGCACATGTAAACATGCATGTAACTTCAGCATGCACAGTCTGAATCAGAATCCATATCGACTGAATCTTATAATTCACTGGTCACATTTCATACATACATACATATATATATATATATATATACATATACATATACACATACATATATATATACACACACATATATATATACATATACATATATATATACACATACATATATACATACATATACATATATACATATATACATATACATATACATATATATATATACATATACATATATATACATATACATATACATATATATACATATACATATATATATATACATATACATATACATATATATATATATATACTGTTTTGCATACAAATGAAAGCCTTTTTTTTTTTAGATAACTGCATTGTAACATGTCATTTTAATGACAATTAAATCAGCATTAAATGTCTTTTTCTTTAGTTTTTGAAGTAAATATGGCCCAGACATATTCTTAACTGATCAGATTCATCCATATACTAATGTTAAATCATTTAAAACACTCTGAATTATTTTGCAAATTATTTCAAATAACAAAGAACAATTAGAAAGCTTTATCTAAACAAATGAACAGTGAAAAAGTGTCACCTGAAATTTTCTTCTGAAATTAGCATTTTTCTGAGGCTCCTATGTTTATGTTCAGTTATTTCACTTTAATAGCAATGAAAAGAACCCACTCATTGCCATTAAAATGAAACCTACTGAAACTAAACATAGGTCATTTTAGAAGAAAAAGCACTTAGAGGCTTTTGCATCTGAACTCTTCAATTACATTTTTATTCCAGTGCTAGTTTACCAGTTATCATCTAATGAATAGCACTGTTTTGCGCATTAAGACAGTATGCATTTGTAAACTGACTTTAATGCATAATCTATAAAATAAAAACATTAGAAGAAGACTGTTTTCTTATCTGTCCTTCAAATCAATGTCAAACCTTCTTTTGCCTGTGTTACCCTTGGACAACCACGAAGCAGCACAACACAAACACTGTTTAGCACTATAACAAGCTAAACTGGAACACGGCATAATCATTGTATTAACAGGCAATCTTTAGGACACACAAGCAAGTTTCAGGCGAGTGTGTGTCTGTGTGTGCTAGTGCCGCATGAGGCCTAGCGCATGCGTGTCATTCCCGGATCCGCCAGCAGAGAGCGCTGCTGCCTGCCCTTCATCCGCGGCGCTGGAAACTTTCAAGCCCCTGTTCAACAATGAAATCGAAAAAAGAAATGCACGCAATATTGTCACATATTGCAACATTTTGTCAGCGCATCGCGTGTTTTGATTCATTTTAACATGGTTTCGCATGAAATGCATAGGTCAGAGTTGAATAACTGTCGCATATCCGGACGTTAAACGATTTTCGCAGCTGCAGTTGGTATTTATAGGTATTTGTTATGTTACATAATTAAACAAAGTTCATTTTCTCAATAAATATTTGAAATATCCGTGCAAATGCTTTACTTTTCTATGTGAAGTGCAATATTTCGACATCTATTTGAATAACAGTTTTTTTTTTTTTTTAATAATGATTTAGATTAAATTCGAAGACAACGACAGTGATGATAAAATGAAATGCATGTTAATTTTCCACTCTGCGCCGGGTTTTCTTGTTAAACGCGTGTATTTTCAGGTTTGTGTGTATTTCTTGCGTGCAGCTCTATTGTATTAAATAGTTTCCTCTGAATGAGGTGAAATGATTCAGCTCGACGGCGACAGTGCAGTGTTATTTTCCCCTAAACATCGACGACGATGAGCTGCGATGACATATTTCAGACGGCACAGGATCAGATATTAAAACACTTTTCTTTAATGTGTTTTAAAGGCAGTTTCTCAAAATGGCGGAGCAGGAATTATATTCACTATATAATTGAAAGACACGGGCCTGGCGAATCGCGACATTATTGCTGATCAATGACATTTAAAGTGCATGATTGAGCCGATCGCACGAGACGTGTTTTGTTTGGCACGATCAGTTCCTGTCGTTCCCAGCACACAGGAGCGAATGCACTACTGCTTTGCATTATTCTACACAGACTCATAAACACATGCTTTATTCCTGCCATCAGCCGCTCATGTACACTTTGATCCTTTCTATCGACTGCGTCTATTTTGAGTGTCATTCATTCGCGTTATTCTTTATTTCATACTCTCTTCCTGCTGCTCATATTATTGATGACACCACGTCCAGGCGTTTTCTACTTTAAATCTAACTTTCGTTCTGATTCCTTCGCATTAAACCTCCCGCGAAAGTCTGAGACGGTGCATAAAGGTTAAATACAGAGTATAAAATGCGAGACGAGCAGTTTATTCTAGCGTGCGATTGTTTTAATTTGTCTGTTTCTTACCCAAATTCTCCCACGAGTACTGAGAAATTGGCCAGGCGGACTCCAGTGCGCATGCGCAGTGCAGCCGTCGCGCTTCACACTCGCCCGTCATCATGACAATATCGAAAGTTTTGCGCTGAAACAATCGCGACGGATCTCGACGGGTGCCACCGAGCCAGCAGCCTCCTCCGAAACCCGCTTGCGGCTCTCTTAACGAGCGGCCACGGAGTCCGGTGGCGTAAAACATCGCCATTGCTGGTTTGTTACTAAAAATAAATTCCTGCGTGCGACCCAGCCTTCCAAAATGTATAGAAACGTCTCAGTAAACGCGAACGATCAAACTCTTGTGGTTTAGTTGCCCAGAGATGGAGAATTGCGACGCTGTGCTCCAGTCTCAGATATCTATGAATACTGAACTAAACAACACTGCACTGATCCTCAACTACTAAACAACACTAAACCCTGCAGTATAGAGCAACAAAATAACCCCACACTACACAGAAATGTTTGGATTCGGAACTACATAACACTACAAACTATACTGAGCTTCACTGTAAAGAACAACCCTGAGCTGTAGACTACATTTAAACATTAAACTACACCAAAATAAATCACATTAAGCTGTTTAGAGCAACACTAGATACTATTAAACTAAAATATACTGAATTATAGCATACTAAGTTCAGTCTTACAATGAGTGAGTGTTTGCAAACCTTCATCTCTTGAAAGTGTGTTTAAGAGTGTGAATGAAGGCACGTATAAACACCTAACACAGGCTCACAACACACAAATGATGCTGACGAAACAGAATTTATCTTATAGCTATGGATAAAACACTAAATGATGAACAATGATCAAATAAACTGGCAATATACAGTAGGTTGCCCAACCAAGCAGAGCTGGATTTATTTATTTATTATGTCATTTGTGCCGGTTAGGACTGCTGCACTCCTCTTTAGCACTGGATCTAATCAAACTATAACTATATATTGCATGCCTGCAGTAGCTGGTTTTGGTTTTAGTTTTAATTTGGATACTTGAAATGGCTCAGTGTCACGCTAACATAAAGAATTTATGTTGCAAATTGAGTTCAAAGGCCAAAGAGATGTTTGAGGTTTTAATTACAGCATTGTCACGCTATATACATTTCTGCAATCCTCTGTTACCTTGTTTCAGGTTCAGCGCTGGACCTGTCTGCAGTTAGTGCACCTCTACATATTAAAGTCTTCTATTAAACTTCTTATGCTGGTCTTGTAGGATCATAGAAGATCACTATTATCACTGACATTTGAAGCCAGTCAACTAATCTTTTAATATTTCTTAATGTTTAAGCAACTTTTTTCTTTTTCTTACCCTTCGCTCTTAAAGGAATAGTTCACCCCAGAAAAAAACATCTTATGAACATTAACATCTTATGAAGCCAAAAGCCACATGTGTTTGTAAGAAGATTTGTTAAGAGCTGTTTTGGCTTGTAAACGGTGCTTGATCTGTGCAGATTTCTCTCCTGATTCAGACCAGACCACTTTCTCTCTGGAGGAAATGTTAATATGGATTATAGACTCATATTTTGAGTGGATGCAACTGTTTGAAGTTTGAAAAGAACATGTTAATGATTGATTTGTTTCTTGTCAAACTGTTAACTGCTGGACTGGAGTGATGTGGATTATTGTGATGTTTTTATCAGCTGTTTGGACTCTCATTCTGACGGCACCCATCCACATCCATTGGTGAGCAAGTGATGTAATGATGCATTTCTCCAAATCTGATGAAGAAACAAACTCATCCACATCTCGGATGACCTGAGGGTGACAACATTATCAGCTAATTTCCATTTTTAGGTGAACTGCTCCTTTAAAGGTCCTTTATCCATGAAGAAATGCAGTTCTCTAGAGTCTCACACATACGTTTGAATTAAAATGTGGACAAAAATTTCAGTTTTCATTCATTTATTTATTTATTTATTTTTAATCAGAGTATCAAAAGTGAGCATTGAAATGAATAAAGAATAGCAACGTTTGGTAAAATTTCTTTGAGTGAATGTTGCTGTTTTTGCCACAAGAATTTCCAGTAGCACTTATAGGGACCACTTCTCACTATTATCTACTTGCTTATTAGCATGCCTATTATTAACATATTTGCTGTTTATTAATACTTACAAAGCACATATTTTGCATGACCATAATCTATATCCCTAATCCTGCCCAATATCTAAACTTAACAACTACCTTACTAACTATTAATAAGCAAATTAGTAGTGTACTGGGGCAAAAGCCGTAGTTAATGGTTTGTTAATAGCGAGAATCGGACCTTACAATAAAGTGTGAGCGAATTTCCTTTATTTATACAAATAATTATTTAAATTTCAACACAAGCAGGTTCATTTTAATGATTCAAAAGTTGCTTCCTAACAAGAATGACCCAGATTTTATTTTAAACAAGTAGGCCCGGATTGTTTTACCCATGCTTTGCAATTGAAGCACAGTGTTAATCTGAAACCTGCAACATTTCTGAAAAGTGCTCATGAAGTTAGCAGAAACAAACCAATGTCCTTACAGCCAACTGTGCTAGCGGGATGCTAATGAAAGGTATTCTAGTACATACTGTAACCAGGAGTATTTTTAGTGTGTGTGGGTAATTAGTTAGTGTAGCCCGGGCCTGGAGGTGGGCTTTATCCTGCCCAGATTTACAGAAGCGTTTTACAGTGTTGCTAATCTTATTAAGAGCAGCCATGACATCTGCGCAGATCCAGTCTTATGCTACCTGTGAGAGCGCCGATCAGAGAATCGCTGGCCATTCATGTTGTTGGACTACTGCTGCCGGTGCTGTGAGACCACGCTGATCAAACGTCATGCCCAACATCTGCCCATCAACAGCAGGCTGCATGACACCTGGGTAAAGCCTGACGCTCCTGAGGGATCTGCTGAGTCCCTGCAGTTCATTTATAACAGCAGCCATGTTTCTATAGGCCAGACAACTTTTAATGTAAATCTGAAGATTCTCTGCAAGGATTTCTATTGTAAAAGAGTGACCATGTACAGGAATAGTTCAGGCCTCTACAACAATTCAGCGTGTTAAATTAATAATTAAGAGCAACATGTTGTAAATTCCTCTGGTATCTGTGCATCTGCATTTCACTCCTTATAACTGATTGGACATGTTGTATTTATATATGTATTTTAATGTATGTTATTATTGTTGATGAGCTCACCAAGCAAATTCCAAACAAGTAGGTTGTTTGGCAATATATAAATAAATGTATAGATGTTTCCCGAAAGCACTGAGTGTGGTTGTGTTTGTGGCCAGGCTGTTCTTCAGAACCTGCTGATGTGTATGCTGTGCTTCTACTCTCTCTACTATATTGTGGTCAGTCTTTGCATCGGCATTCTCAGGTGAGATTTTCCACCTTGAGCAGCACAACTTCCTCTCTCTCTGTCTGCCTCTTATGTGGTGATGTGTCTACTGACTTCCTGTAGTACAGAAAAAAAAAAATATTCTACGTCAGTATTTCTCAACACTAGTAATATTAGTCACATGGACCGTCATATGCAAATCACTGCTGATGTTCTCTATATGCAATGTATTCACAAAGTTATCAGTTTCATGTTCAACCTATGTACAGTTTATTATGTTGGGCCTGTGCTGTTTTTTTAACAGACTTTTTTTTTCTCACATTTTGTGCTATAGCAAGAATTTTGTAACTGAGAGACTGTTACAAAATATGTTTGTGTGTGTGTGTGTGTGTGTGTGTGTGTGTGTGTGTGTGTGTGTGTGTGTGTGTGTGTGTGTGTGTGTGTGATTTTGTTGTGTTTGTCATTTTTAGTCATTTTTGTTTTTTGTATAATTTTTATTTCAGTTTCAGTTATTGTATTACATCAAATTCAACTAAATTAAAACTAGAAATGTTGCCTTGGTAAGTAAATGAAATATATAGAAATTATTAGGGCTGTCAAATGATTAATCACAAGTTTTGTTTACATAATATATGTGTGTATACTGTGTATATTTATTATGTATATATAAATACACACATGCATGTATATATTTAAGAAGAATATGTTATGTTTATATATTAAATATATTTATATATAATATAAAATATAAGAATATAAATATATAAATGTATATACATGTAAATATTTTCTAAATATATAATTTATGTGTGTGTATTTATATATACATAATAAATATACCCTGTACACATACATATATTATGTAAACAAAACTCTTATTTTGGATGTGATTAATCGTGATTAATCGCTTGCATTACAGAGTATCAATAGATATATATATATATATATATATATATATATATATATATATATATATATATATATCTATATATATATATATATTAATATCAGTTGACACTTATTTATATCCAAAAAAATGAAAAGTTTTTTAATGGTTTTAATTTTTGTTCCAGTTTTAGTTTTAATATAACCCCGGTTTTTCGATCTGCACAAAATGACCATAAGCATAAATCATAAGCATGATATTCACTGTAGTAGAGCAGGATCAGTTTGTTTTGTGTATTGGATTTGACCCGTCATAAGCCATGTGTTTTTTCAACCTGATCTCATGAGAAAATGTTTTATGAGGTGCAATTTTGTATGAATTCATACCATGTAATTTGTATGAAAACATATGATTATTATTTTCTTTTAAGGTTTGTATGAAGCTCTACCCTAAACCTAACTCTTAAGGAAATTGTATGAAAATACAATTGGGATTATATGAATTAAAGAACTAAAAGCAGAAATAATTCAAGCTGTTTGGCCGTTTGTCTGTGTGTTGTTGTCAGGGTGGAGGAGGTGGACAGCTTGTTAGCACCGTTTGACTACACAACTCAACCGTCATGGCAGAGTCCCAAGTATTTAGGTAAGCTGGCTTCAAATGTAAAGTATATACTTTGTGTTGTGTAAAGCTTTAGTCATCTAAATACTGGCTCAAGATTGTCATGTAGAGTCATACAAGCTTTGCATTATGTCTTCTTATTTCACCATTGTGTGCTGATTATAGGCCGATGCTGATTGCTGATGTCTAGAGCAGGATGGCAGACTGCAGATTTATGTTTACAATGTGACAATTCAGTGGTGCTAAAGCACTCATACTGTACATTAACAACTATTGAAACTGGAAGTTAAGAGAGAAAATGGCTTACACTCAATAATAACCAATAAATGGCCAATTATGGGTCTAGTTATGGGTCTATGGATGTGCAGTTCAGTGGTTAAATAAGTTTTGATGTTACATTTAGTCATTTAGCAGACGCTTTTATCCAAAGTGAGTTGAGCAGGTCAGGAGGGAACAGTTCATTTAAGCTTCTAGAGGCACATACCGGTAATAATAATGTTTCTGATCATGTGTGTGCTGTGTGTTGTGCAGTGAGCGTGATCTCCACCGAGGTGACGTATGTTCTGGGCGGTCTGATATTCGCGTGGATCGTGGAGGAGTGTGTGTGGGACTACGCCATCACTGTCACACTGCTGCACGTCGCTCTGACCGTAGCAGGTGAGAAGACTTGAGATTACACATATCTGCTCAGATCAGTTTGATCAGTTAACAGGAACCCCTGATAAAGGAACATTATGAGTGCAAATCAAACAATGCTGTATCATGCTGTCAACAAGCACAGAAAAATAATCTCTCGTCCCACAGTTTGTGAAAATCATGTTTATGGAAACGTCCTTGCAGTGGAAGACTGTGGGCCAATTTTCTTATAATAGAGTTGCATACGGGTCAGTTGTTCCTGGGGTTCGGTAACATTACAACTTGGAATATAATTTTTTTTTAACTACACATGATTCATATTCTAAATACCCCACATCTTTAGGCACATATCTGACCTCCAAAATAAAGCAATAAGCCCCATGAAGCTGTGGTTTACAGTGAATTCATAAAACCCCCTTAGCTGTTATAAATTCACTGTTAACCACGGCTTCACGGGGCTCATTGCTTTTATAAAATGGTTATTCCATATACGTAGTATGGTCTCACAGAATAAAACAGAGCAAATAAAGTGTAATGAAATTAATAAAAACAGTATTCTTCCACCAAACAATGTAGTTCCTCAGAAACAGTTGTGGTTCCAACAAAGTGGTTGCCGAGCAACACACAGAAGTAAACAAAGGTGTATGTTTGTAGAGTAATTAACAACAGCTTCGAACGCAGCTCAGCCAATCAGAATCAAGGACCGGAACTATCCGCTTTATAAATCTTATTTTCCCACCTCAGGCATTAAAGACCTTTTATTTTAATTTTTTTTTTTTCAGACACCTTTTTTCTCATCTCAAAATGGGATTGGTTTAAAAAAGATTTTTACACAGAATATGTTATAAAAGAAACATCTACCTACTGCTCACGTGTCCCTCATAATGATAACAAATGTAACATTTAGCACAATTTTCACATTTTTATAGGACTGAAGCTAAAAATATACAAATTATGTATATATATATATATATATATATATATATTATATATATATATATATATATTAGTCTTTAGATCATTTTAGAACAATTTTATTGTTTTAGTCCATAACATGTCAGATAGTAATCAGCAAGAAATGCTTTCATGTCGTTGTGTGCATCATCCCATGTTTACTGGCTTTACTTGGTCACAACAGTCACTGATCAAACACAGGTCTGCTGATTGAAGGATCAGGTGTGTTGAGCTCCAAGAACTAATTCAATTCAAAGAAGAAGAAAAAGTCAAAATTCTCTTTTGGTTCCTTTGACCATAAAAATGTTTTTGCTTGGATCAAGAGTGAACTTTTCCTGTACTGTGGAGTTTGAGTGAATTAGACAAAAGCGTTGCTCACCAACAGGGCCAATATAATGAATCCTGCCACTGGCCCAAACTTAAAATCTGTAAAAGCCTTGTTGTATTAGCTTCATGTTATTGTGAGTCTGCAGTCAGGCGACAGAGATGTGACAAAAAATACATTGACTTCTATAGACAGTTTTTGTTTTTCTGTTCAGTACTTTATTTGTATGATTTAATAATGAAGGCAAATGTCTGAATGATTGACTGGTGATTGATAGATGTGATTATTGCAATTAATTTGATCTTTTTTATATCTAATTAATTTGTTTACAAAACTTTATCTGGTCTTAGATATTTTCATGGCATGTACTTATAGTATTTGCATTGACGATATGCATGTGTTTGTGATAAATGTTTTGTGAAACAGTATTTCTGAACCTGTTTTGACTGTGATTTTGGTTTCAGTTATGGCTGATTTTCCCTCGACAGAGCACTGGTGGATTGCTCTCGGTAAGTTCTCTCTTATGGAAAAGTTTTGTCACTGAAACACTCGTCATTTTAGCCTTTGTCATACAGTTTACATAAAACCAATTAAACATACAGAATATATAACCCAGAAAATGAATAATTACCAAGAATTCACTGCTGAGTCGGTCCTCTTTTCTCCATGAAAGGTTATGGGTCATCAAATCTGGTAACACTTCAAGGCTTGTGTTTTTGCGCTGCCTGCAGATTACTGTAATAATCATAATAAGCGCACACACTATTTTAGTCCTGACCACGGTTTTGAGTAGTTACTGTCAAAGAGCCTGTCCCAAGATGAAGCGATCTGGGCAATCAAGACTTGTTTCTGTAGAGCAGTGGCTGAATTCTGAATTGAAGTCCACAGTGTTATTAAATGTAGCTAGTGTTATGTTATAATACTTAATTACAACAATTAATTTGAACTCAATAAATTCACAAAATCCTTCTAACCTTTGGGGATTTAAGACAAGTCTGAGGCTATCCTAACTTATCTATGATGACTATTTAAGAAGTTGAATGCAGGTGTGTCGGAGCTCCAGAAGCAGGATTGGACTCTCTGTTAAAGGTCAAAGGGCAGGCGTTTTTTCTGATCATTTGTGTCACGCTTTAGAGACCGGGGCTTTCATCTCGTATTAAACACATGCTCAGTGCGTCCCAGTCTGGTAATAATGTAATGCTGACGGTCTCTTGCAGGCTCTGGGTTGCTGATGATGATTTTTGGGGGGCAGCTCCTGGCTTACAGACTCTTTAGAAGTAATTTTGTGCATCCAGCAGATCTTCAGAATCTCTGACACGCTGTGGAAGATGTACAGCGATGACTTTTCTCAGTTTTGTATTTCTTTTTTTTACATCATGGGTAGTTTGAAATAGTTTTGTTATTCCTACACAATATTTTGTTGTGAAACTGTCTGCTCAGGCTGATGTAATAATTCCAGTAAACCATGTTATTTTGGTGGCCTTTTGGTGAAATGTCACAAGAGTCCAATTGATTTTGACTCAGATGCAAATGTGATTCACATGCAAATTTACATTTGCTTCACTTAATGTATACAGCAATGTCTTATATGTTAAATTATTGGAATTTGGAAGATTTTGGGTATTTAAATCTTGTGCACTGAATTATTTTGGCCATTTGAGACACATTTTTTGAATCCTAAAAGATCCTCCTGACATTCTGTCATCTTCGATTGCTAGTTTGACATGTTCGCCGACAGCTGATTAATGACCATTGCAATTAAATCTTATGAAGTTTTAAGGTACAGTGGCTTCATTTATGATGACATCAAATCAAGAACCACGAGGAGCTCAGAACATTAAAAAAAAAACAGCACTTGCTCCTTTAATACAAGCCATTATCAAAATGAATGCAAGATTTTGAGATTGTTTTTGTTTGCTAGACTTCACTTGACTGTCATACAATCTGACAGCTGAGTACAGTGTGACACGGTTAATAGCTGACATTATGTTTGTACAGTCTGACTAGCAACAATCATCAAGCACTAATATAAACCATATAGTGAGAGACTATTAAAATCTGTCGAGTTCTTTTAAAAAAATTAAAAGTAGGAAGTGACATCATGTTGACCCTTTCTGTAGCATGACAGTGTCAAATCTAAACCTATTTTCTCAAATGAATTATTATTATTATTATTATTATTATTACTATTTTCCAAATCATAGTGTTGACTGCATTCCTCAGTCTCAACCATCAACCCTGTTATTAAAGTTGTGAAGAAAAATTATCCAAAAGAATAATGATATCTACAGTATACTTCTACAGAGAAGCAAAAGCAGTTCAATTTCTGTCGCAATGCCAAAGATCTACAGGCAAAGAAACCGTATCGTTTCTCTCTTGATTTTGTGGTGAAATGAGACCTGGATGTGTTTTAGAAGAGGAACTATGGATGTAGCACAGTTAATCTGAACAGATGCTGTCCTCTAATCGGTTTGGATTAAGTGCATGAAGTATTACCGATTCCTCAGGCACACGTTAGATCGGTCGAAAACGTTGCCAAACTCAAAGTGTGTCCATTATCTGCTTTATTCAGTGATCACGGTGCACACTGAGCACCTAGCAATAGCTATTTGTAAAATGTATGCATTTGGTCACTTTTAGCAACTTTTTAAAAGTGACTCAACTCATAAAAACCACACATAAAGAATAAACTGTTGAACGAAAACTATCTATCAAAATGCAATGTGTAATTTAAAAAACAGGTAAAATGCTGTTGAAAAACGAATACAGAAAATTCCTTCATGTCAACACAGTACACTGTGCCCTGATTTTCTGGACTTTACTTACAGTGTATAGCATTTAAATTACTGCCAATACACTGCTTTAAACTATCACTGTTAATAATGTGTAACTGCTCAAAAATCAGTAACTTTTCAGAAATAAAAAGTATGTAATAAAAATGTGTTTATAGGTCTATTACTTTTACAAATAGTTTATATTAAATGTTTATTTATATTATTTATATTATTTTTACAAACAAGTCAAAATGAACGTATTTCAAATTGTATTCTTTGCTGAGATTTGAGTAATTTCAATGTGTATTCTCTACGCAGTTTTGCGTCATGTTTTCATGATGACATCACCGTCCAATGATGTCACAACGTCATTTAGCAACTAAACCACCTGCCTTTAGCAACCTTACCTGATAATAAGTTGGCAACACTGGACTGATTCAACACAAACGTGGCATGAAGTGCATTAGCGCAGAAGTGTGGTCTGTGTCAGGTTTTCTGGAGGCGTCCTGTGTCTGGGGATTTTCTCCTGGTGTCAAACCTTCATCAATGATTTAATGAGATGATGATGCGCAGGAGGAGAGGAGCGCTCAGTGCTGCTGCTGACCGGCCTGAGGTCATGGTGACCAAACTCGTCTGTTACCTGCAGCTCTGGTAAGTGCTCCGGCTCTTCTCTTCTCTTCTCTTCTCTTCTCTTCTCTTCTCTTCTCTTCTCTTCTCTTCTCTTCTCTTCTCTTCTCTTCTCTTCTCTTCTCTTCTCTTCTCTTCTCTTCTCTTCTCTTCTCTTCTCTTCATTTAGATATTTGAGCCATGCTTAAAAACCAGTGTATTAGACGAAGTGTGTCAGTGTGAGTCAAATGCTGCAGGATCTTTACTCTTTACTGTATTCATTATGTCTGAAGTCTGAGTGTGTTTGAATCTGCTGGTCATTTTTAATGGATGCATGAAGTGTGCAGTTTGACGTTCATAGAGAATGCATTAACAAGCAACATCATACAGTTACTAACCACCCCTAAGGAAAATCAACCATGGTTTTACTGTAGTTA
This sequence comes from Cyprinus carpio, assembly GCF_018340385.1. Classification (NCBI taxonomy): domain Eukaryota; kingdom Metazoa; phylum Chordata; class Actinopteri; order Cypriniformes; family Cyprinidae; genus Cyprinus; species Cyprinus carpio. Next base: position 26,374,415 of record NC_056603.1, on the reverse strand, counting down.
AACTGTAGTAAACATGGCAGTTTTACTACAAATACCATGGTTAAACTATGGTTAATTTGTGGTTACCATGTTTTTTTTGGTTTATTTGTAGTACAACCATGGTTAATTTTCGTAAGGGACAATACTGACGGACTTTAACATCTGTTTTGATTGTTAAGGGTGAAGTGCATCTTTCTTTCCGATCATCAGTGACACTTGTTTTGGTATTTTGTTGCATATTGCAAAGACATTCAGATCCATTCAAATGTGACTCAAGTGTCCAGATACGTAAATTATCTAAATATTACAGAATCCTTCTTTTTCTTTACAGTAGAGGCCGTACACTCTCAGAAAAAAAGGTACAAAAGCTGTCACTGGAGAAGTACCTTTTCAAAAGGTATACTTTTGTGTGTACCTTTAGAAAAGGTACCACCCCAATGTACAGTTTTAAAAATAACAACTTCTCTGCCTAAACCTTAAACAATTGTTGAAATAATTACAAACGTTAATGTGTTTGACAATGCAAACTTCATGATGGTATTTTGTAGATAAAGTGAGCTTCACGAAAGATGCAGCACTTTAGTTTAGGGAGCAATTATTCGCTTATAAGCATGCCTATTACTAGCATATTGTCTGTTTATTAGTACTTATGAAGGACATATCAATGTCTTATTCTGCATGACCATATTTTGTATCCCTTAATACCTAAACTTAACTATTAAGCAGCTAATTAGGAGTTTTCTGAGGCAAAAGTCCTAGTTAATAGTGAATATGTGTTCCTTAATGTAAAGTATTACAAATGTCATACATATCAACAAGAAACGTCTGAAAACAGCAGTCTATAAAAGGCTCACTGAAAACACAAGATCCTAGCATGTGTTGAGCGGCCGCGACACCTCTGCTATGAACAGATAACATTTCAGTCTATTCTTCATCTGGCCTGTATCTGTTTCACCCTGAGAAATGAGAAGAGTAGAGCAGAAAGATATTTCTTTGCATGCAAGTTTGAGCAGCACCATTCTGCATTGGATTATAACCCCCCTACCTTCTGGATTTAAATGCAGACTGGTCTGAGATGTGTTGTATAGATGCACCTTCACTCTTTCGTGATGTTGTGTAACTGGTTGTATCAGGGAAACACTGGACCAGTTTCCACAAGAAGGGTTGTTTTTCCACAAACGCTGCTTCTGCACCCTCTGATTGTTGGGATAAATTATGGGTAGGGATAGGGTTAGGTCTATGCAGTGTGTGCCGTTATAAGTCATCACAGCCTTGTTTTCATCCACATTAAATTCAATATGTCGTCTAACCTGGCTAAAGGAGCGATGCTAGTAATGCTGACGTAAATTGTGTAACCCTGCAGCTCACGCAGTTTCTCAAGAGCTGAGGTTTCCATGCAGATAATGTTGATGATGTTACAGTATCTCCTCTAAATCTGAACATGCTTCCACGTGTCTGCGCTCATCTGCTTCACGAGCCGTTCACAGAAATATTAAAGCCTATTAAAAATGATAAAGACTCAACCCATCATAGATGCACAATTATAATGTTGCTCTCTAGAACTGCCGGTGATGTGCCATCTGACTGATGGTGGTACTGCTGACAGAAGTAGGTGAAGCTGGCTGTAAACTCATGATGTGTTTGTTCTTTGTGTGAAGTCACATGGTCAAACAAAGAGAGGCTAAACTCTAGCAGAGGTGAGTCTGAACACTAGAGGGCAGTATCACAGCTCTGCAGATCGGATGTGTCTTTCCTTCTGTTTAAATCTCCTTCCCATAACTGATAGATTGATGCATGCTGGGTCTTTATCAAAACATTGCTCTGTGTTTGAGTCGCCCAAGATGTCAACTTCTGGCCTAAACAATGCCACTGTATTAAACTTTAAGGATCACATCAGCATCTACTCTGATTGTATGTGATTCTAGACAAAGCAACTCTTTTGACTTGAACCAGGTACTAACCAGCAGCAACACACAGCCCTAGCAGCCATCAGCACAGTGAAAAACACTCAGGAATCACACTGCAACACCCTAAAAACCAAAAATATATATATCACTATTGCTATTATTACAGTGTGTGTCTGTTTTATGCAACCAGTTAAACTTTTTATTCGTTTACCAATGCAACCAAAATATAACACATAAAAATATTTAATTGATTGTAAATTCCAATTGGGACACAGACTACAGTAACCTTTTGATTGATTACATATTATTCACACAATATTAATAAATTATTCTTAATTTATTGATTCTACCTAATTCTCCATTTTCATCTTTTAAATTTTTCCTTTTTTAAAATAGCCTATTGCTTATATACATTCAGACCGTTTTGCCATCGCTCTTTAACTGATGCTTAACTATTAATTAGTAAACTATTTTATGTGCATCTTCATAACTGCTCTTTAAATCCATTATTGATGTTTCAAAAACAGCTATTTATTTTGAAACACGATGAATCCTGTATGAGACTATGTTAGTGTTTTCTGCATGTCGTGAATGTGTCTGATGACAGAGCACTGACATACAGCTGTTGAAATAAACGTGCACTTGTGATCTGGACCGTATCCTCACACATGAAAACAGCTGGCAGGCGTTCGTTCGTACAGAGACAGATGCGCTGAACAAATAGCTGTGATGCTGATGGAAACGTGCAGGCGTGTTCGATTGTGTTCTGACCAGTGTAAGGAACTAAAGTAAATAAATAATGGTTTCCAGTCAGTGTGCCTCGGCTGAACGTCATGTTTCCTTCCCTGCACTCTCGGCTCGGCCTAAAAACAGCCAGCAGCCTCACCTTTACAGAGAGAGGATGTAATTTAATCTGGACCTGGGGCACACTGTTGACACACAAAAGGCAAATTACAGGCAAATGGAGCGGACCTCATAGCTGCTACAAAATACTGACATCCAGCTTTTGGTTTTCAGTGTTGGGTCACGTTATGCATGCGTGTTAATTAACCAAATCATCTGACACACTTGCATCAGTGCTTTTGTTGAATGCTGCTGCATGCCTTTATTGTGTGTATTTGTACAATCACATTAGCAGAAGAATATTTTGGACCGGAAAATCTCTAAACAGGTGTGTCTGAGATCCATTTACACAACCATTTTCTCTCTAGAGAGAAGAAAGTAGAGATAGAGCTTGCCTTATTTTCTGTTTTATCTCATTTATAATTATGAAACTACTGTACTGAAATTCAGCCTCACAGAAAACTGCTTTATTTCAAAGTTATTTTGCACATCAGCTTGACTGTTAGACATGAGGTTAGACATTTAACATGAAGTTGTTAAATTAATACACATGAGTAAGTATCTGAGATACAAGCTGAGGTAAATCACTGGGGGTTAAGAGGTGCTCTGTGCAACAGTGTCAAAATATGATTTAATCTCTGAGGGTATGACTGAAGTTTACTAAAATCACATTTCAAAACGTTATAGATTTATTTTTATTATTATTATTATTTATTTTTTTTTTTTTTTTAGAGAAGCACAACCGGTTAAAGTTTACATGAAAAAAATATAAAAGTAAAATATATAATTCTGTTTCGCTAAAGACGTATCTAATGTATGCATACGTACGTTGCTTAGTAACCTTTCTGGAGCGTCGGGTTATGTAATTATATTCATGAACCAAGCGTGCTCATTTAACAGCGACTGCGTTTCAGCCAATCAGCAAGGCTTGTTGGGTCAGCGTGACATAACCTCATTAATATTCATTAGCCGACTCTTCCCCGCACTAGGATTGGCCATCGTGACGCCGCGGGGGCGGAGATGTATAACTCTGGATATTCATGTTGTTAGGGGAGAGTCGAGCCGTAGTTCGTCCGAAGTTACGCCGAAACTTTCCCGATAATGCGGCGCTAAAGATGAGTCGACAGCAGGACGAGCAGGGCGTCGTGTTAACCGCTTACACCAGCAACAGCGAAGCCTTATCGGCTATCAGCTGCAAAGAGCAAACGGAGTTTCCAGGAGCGAGGTGAGGAATCGCATCAGCGCTTTTATTTATTACTAAGGGCAGTGTGCACTATTTATGGCAACTGTATCCTAGGGCTGTGTTTCGAAACCTATTCAGCTGCCTAACTAGACCTTCTCAGAGTCTGTGTCTACTCTGCATGGGGTTCATCCACAGATCTTATCTTTCTGGAGATGCAGTTTATCAGTTTGTTAAGATGATAATCTAATAATGCTGTTTTAGATGTAGTGATGGTTGTTCAGTTGTAGTTACTAGTTCGTGTTTTGAGGGATCTTGTATTATATTCAAGAGCGTTTGTGTTTTAAGTAGCGACAGACCGATATTAAATTAAATTAAATTAAATTTATATATATGATATTTATATATGATATATCGAATTTATCGAGACTATTCCTTCATGCATTTAAACCTACAACCTTTCAGATATCAGTCCAGCACACCTTTAACCACCAGATTTGTGTACAGCATAATATGGGTTTGTCAGCGGCTGATGATGCTGATATGGTACAGTAGTACAACTGAACTACAATAATGTGATGTACAGTAACGTTACCAGTCAAAAGGTTTTGAACCGTAAGATTTTTTATTTTTTTTTGTAATTCTCTTCTGCTCACCAAGCCTGCATTTATTTGATCCAAAGTACAGCAAAAGCAATAATACTGTGAATTATTTTTAATATTTGAATATATTTTAAAATGTGATTTCTTCCCATGATTTCAAAGTAGAATTTTCAGCATCATTACTCCAGTCTTCAGTGTCACATGATCTTCAGAAATCATTCTAAAATGATGATTTGCTGCTCAAGAAACATTTTTTATTATGATAGACAGCAGAAAAAAAAATATGTTTACAGCCTGATACAAAAAGTGTTTTTGATCTATATGTAAATTTGCCCTTCATGACAACTGATAGGGGGGTGGATTCTTTTATAACTCATCCGTTTAAATTAGAGATGCACCGATTGCAACTTTCTTGGCCGATTCTCGATTTTTTTGTAAATGTGATCTGCCGATTCCAATTTTCTTATAACTATAATTATAATGGACAGCATATACAAACAAAAATGTACTTTTCTTCAAAGCAAAATTGTATTTTTAAAATAATAAAAAAAAATATTAAACATTACAATTTCCCAAGTTACAGGATTTTCTCTCACTCTGTGCTCTGTGTGCTCTGTGACTGGAAAGAAGTAGAAATAACAATTAACTGAAAATTAGTTGCTTTATAAAACAAAACAACTTTATACATTTACCTTTTTCTCTTTTTTACTTGTCTTACAAAACTCAAAAGATCCTATGAATGAACAAAACTGAAGTGTACAATACTCTTCCAAATAATAATAATAATAATAATAATAATAATAATAATAATAATAATAATAATAATAATAACAATAATAGTGCAGTAAGTGGGTAATAAATGTTGCCAGCATATGGATAGGCAAAATGCTACTTGAGCATTAATGGCAAGTGGCTCCCCCGTGGTTTATTTTAGCCTTACAAGTTTCACAAATAGCTAATTCTTCACTCACAGTAAAAAACTTCCACGCCAACAACATGTTTGCATTAGGGCTGGGTTTTGACACAAATTTTACTGTTCGATTCGATTCTCATTCACAAGCTTTCGATTCGATTAGATTACCAATTCAATTCGATTCAATATCAATTATTTTGGATATATATCAGGTACAGTACTTGCCAAATTTTCTCAAGGAAAAAAAAAATGTCTCAACTAATGCTGTAAAATATACATGAGAGTCATTTGGTACTACATTACTATAATATTGAAGGTTAAAACTGACTGATTTATAAGCTATAGTATACAACTGTTAAAATTACACATTAAAGTTTTAAAAATAATAAAGTTACAATTGCATAGTAATATTTCTACTTCAATTCATATTTTTTAAATATAACATTTTTAATGGTGGATGTCATAAAAAAAAATGATTGATTTATTCAAACATAAATTAAACATAAGAACAGTAAAAATGATAATGAATATGTTATATGGTGCATATATTTAGCGAAATACCCCTCTCTACAGTTTATTTTTCTATCTGATTAATGAGTTTATGGTCACCGGATATGTTTCTGAGGTAAATGTGACGTTACGTGACATTGTTTATAAGACTTTACACTTACGTCTTTGCGCGGCTGAAACACTGATTGAGAGATTACATGAGACAGGATACGGATTGGAAAGTTGTACTCTTTCTTTTAACTTACCTTCGGATGTTTAGTCATGTTTATTTTGAGCTGAAGCTGGTATTAATGTGGAGGAGATGATCATGTGCACCTCGCGCTGCTGCGTCTGTTGAACTGAGGCGCTACAGCGATCTGTCACTCCAGATTAAACAGCGTTTATTGTTCGAATACTGCAATACAATGGACATGAATTGAAACCTGAGACTTTGTTTCATATTAAAAGCACCAAAACACAATGCTTATTGCGATTTATTGGATTGGAAGTGCCCTTCAATGTTCTGTCCATTAACTGAAAACAGGTTACACTAATAGATTCTTGGGATTTAAGAATCAATATCGTGCCATAAAAAAGAGAATCGATTAATATCTATATTTTGTACCCAGCCCTAGTTTGCATGCGGATAGGCTCAAAATCGGAAAGACGTGAGAATGATCCCGATCCCTGGCCGATCGATCGGCGCATCTCTAGTTTAAATTATATTAAGCCTTAAAGTTCCGCATAATTAAGGGCGTGGCTACTTGAGTGACAGGTGGATTGCCGCTCTGCTCCAGAGTGTGAAACGGCTTTAAAAATGTCTTTACAAATTTGTATTTGTCCAGAAAAATTAATTATAGGTAGGACACTGGAAATCTGGCAATTAGATGTTTCAATGAAAATGATTTCAAACTTGATTTTTACGGCTATTTTGAAGTTCTTACTCTGCCTTTGCACTGTCTGCAAAAAGTGAGATGTCACGCCAAAGCAACAGTGGCGTGTCCACAAGGGGGGCACGGGGTGGCAACTGCCACCCTAGAAATGAGCTTTGCCACCCCAAAGCAGCGTATGGGATCGAAGTGCATTTAGAGCGGAACAGTGTGATTTTGACAGAAGTAGGGATTTTTTTGAAAGTCTGATAATTCTGGTTTTCGCTCGCTCTCAGAGTGCTCAAGTACCGCTAAATCACTAGCACAATTAATGCTGTAACTATAGCCGTTCTAAACTAGTTCTGCCTACAAGGATTGAACTGCACACACACACACAGACACATAACGGATCGCGCTGTTCGATTTTTGGAGAGGTGCACGTCAGGCTACGCCGTACTACACATAGCCTACGGCGTAGGTGTAAATTGGGCTTTAGAATAATTTCTGAAGGATCATGTGACACTGAAGACTGGAGTACTGAAGCAATCAATTACATTTTACAATATATTCCAATAGAAAGCAGCTATTTTAAATAGTAAAAAATATTTCACAATATTACTGCTTTTGCTGTATTTTGGATGAAATAAGTTCAGGCTTAGTGAGCAGAAGAGAATTCTTTAAAAAAACATTAAAAATCTTGCTGTCTAAATGTTTTTTTTTTTTCATTTAAATAATTTTGTTCCTCCTAGAGCTGCATGGTTCAGTTGAGAATCACATTTTTTTTATGTCTCAATAGAGATCAGGATTCTCCCATGATTCTGAACTAATTAAAATAATGTGTGACAAAATATTATTGCTGCAGTCTATTTAAAAGTGTTTAATTAATTTGAATGAATTATTACACATTTTATAATATATGTATTTAAAGGGATAGTTCACCCAAAAATGAAAATTTGATGTTTATCTGCTTACCCCCAGGGCATCCAAGAGGTAGGTGACTATGTTTCTTCAGTAGAACACAGATTGTGATTTTTATCTCCAGCTGTTACAGTCTCTCAGCAGTACAGTGCTTGTAAATAGTAACAGAATCTATGAGAGAAAAAAAAAACATGCACAGAAAAATCCAAATTAAACCCTGCGGATCGTGACGATACATTGATGTGTAAAGACACAAAGCGATCGGTCTGTGCAAGAAACTGAACAGTATTTATATTGTTTATTACCTCTGATTCCCGCAGTGTCCGAACTGTTAGAACTCTTGTGAATGCGCTTCACAGCAGCCTGCATCATCTTCTTTTTGTTGCTTGACGGCGGATCGCAGACTGATGAGTGCATCCAAGATGTACTTATCTCTCAAGTGGACCATTAACACTCCTGATTGAGATTGTAGATAGAGTGTTAATGGTCCATTTGAGAGATAAGTACATCTTGGATGCTCTGGGGGTGAGCAGATAAACATCAAATTTTCATTTTTGGGTGAACTATCGCTTTAAAATATAAAATATTTAGTACACTATTTTTTTATATTAAAATGATGAAAAAGTGGTTTGAATGAATGATTCAGTGACTCTAAATACTAAATGTGTTTCATTGCTGGAGGAATCAGCGTTTTTGAACGAATCTCTTAGATGAATGATTCAATCACAAATACATTTTTAACACTTGTCACTTGTCTCCACCTAGTGGCGAAACAATGCAATAGCGACAAAGGTTATTTGAAGTGCTAGTTACTTTCAACAGGTGATTTACCCTATTTTGGTCACTACCATAGACATCATAGACAGTATGTCGCTCGTGAAGCGGGAGGCTGGCTGTTATTTGTGTCCTCAGATGGAGCGCAGGCGTCTTCCTCGTACAGCAGCTGTGAGCAGAAGTCCCTCGTGGATTCTGCAGGCCAGAGCTCAGCGGCTCATGCTGCCTGAGGACAAGCTTTCTGAGTGTGTGTGTGTGTGTGTGTGTGTGTGTGTCTTTGTTTAAGTGTTTGTGGGTCTGCTCTGCCAACTGGCCTGCTTGCTCAAGCATCTGCGTTTTGCTGGTTGTTTGCAGACAGAGTGGTTATTCAGATTCAGCATGGAAGAAGCATGTTTAAACAAGACACTTCTATTTTGGATCTAACATTGGACTTTTTGGGTGAATCCCACAAAAAATTGTCTATAGCTATGTTTCCATCACCCTGTTTGTATGCACATTTTTAAGAATGGCATCAGAAATGAGTGATGGAAACACCAAATTAAAAAAAAAAAAAAAAATCCCTTAATTCACAAAAAAATGTTTGTGCTTGCTTGAGGTGGTTTTTGAATTATGCGGAAAAATGTGAATAATAGAAGATGGAAATGCATTTTGCAAATAAAAACCACTGTGCACTTCAAAAAAAGTCATATGACTGCACAATGGGATGGCAAAACCAAAAAAAAAAAAAAAACTAACCAGTGGACTGGTTTCGTTGCACAGCATCTGAAATGTTGTTGTGGTCATTCTGAAATGCCCAAGCAAATCTGTCATCAAAGTACTTCTGTATAATTGTCTTACACAACTGTATTCCCAAACAGCAGGCATCCCTCTCCAAAAGCAATGACCACATTTATTGTATTTTGTCTGCTTGCTCTGAGGTGTAAGTCATTTATTATATATAAAAAATATTATATTCAGTGGCTTCTCCTACTTTTCTTAGTGATATTTAGGGCCAGTTTATCAGGAAGTGACTGTTTTGTTCTCTCTTTTTCGTTGGATGAAAATGGTACTTATTCACAAATGTTTAAAACTTTGGATGGAAACCCGGCTTATGTCAATAGTTCAGCCCAAAATCAAAGGACAACTGATATTTTGCTATTAAACATTTTGTGTGTGTGCGTAGTGAAAGATGAATTAAACTGTTTATGTTTTAGGCCTTCAGTTGATTACTCTAATAAGAAATTTCTATGTAATTATAAACCCTATAAATTATTATTAACGTTCAAATTATATTAATTTAATTGATTAGACAGGTAATTAAAGTATTAAACCGAATCCAGTAAAATTAAAACAGAAATTTAAAACAGAATTTAGTAAGGAAAAAAAAAAGAAATTGTGATTTCATAGGGCCTTAGAACAAAAGACTCTTTCATGGCTGCAATACGCTGTGTTTTCAGCCAACTTGGCTGTGGGCGGAGTCATACAGACCAAAACAAAAACAGACATTCTGACACAAAACACACATTTCAAAGCAGAATAATTGACTGTAGCGTTAAGAAATGTACTGTATCATGTTTCTTAAATGTCTGCAAACATACTATAGTGTTTATATGCTTTCACACAGTCAAATAATTACATACAACACCTGCAGTTGAAAACTATGTAGGGCCCTATGATTTCCACGATGCGAAAAACCCAGACGGAATCGCGGAATCCAGGTATAGGAACTTGCAATATCACGACAGAATTTGTCAAATTTTGAACGATTTAATCAAAAGTAGGTCATTACACTTAAATCAAATTCCAAAATGGACTAGTATCTGAATGTTAAGCCACAAAAAGAATATTTAAATATGACTTCATGTCCTCTGTGCCTCTGTACTTTATTGTTCAAGGAATAATCACACATTTCTTCCATGTTTTAATTTTAATTGTAAATCCCCTTTGTTTGCCAAAAAAGTTAGTTTAATTTTCAATAATTAAAAGATGAATGAAATTAATGTTTTATGCCTTCATTTGATAACCAGAAAAATTGAAATACACAACACAGAATTTCTGAGGGGGAAAAAATTATAAGGCTATTTTAAGAATAAATTTGAATAATTAAGTTGTTTTTATGCATTTAAATATTTAGGCATTCTAAAATACAGAATTTGGTAACAATAAACTTATGCTGAGAAAAATAAAACATTTCATAGAGTCCTAAACATGTAATTTTTATTTTTGTTAAACGTTTAATACATAGATGTGAAATTGTATACGTTTTATGATTTGAATCAATTAGCCATGCTTTCTGATTAATAAAATTAATTTTAACCATCAAAGAAGAGTCGATAAAAATTAAAACGAAGAAAACAAAAACATGGAATCCAGAAAAAACAAACAAACAAACAAACAAACAAACAAACAAAAAAACGGAATTTGAAATTCGGAAAAAAAATAAAACTGATTTCATAGGGCCCTAACTATGTGAGTGGACTTGTGTGTAGTGGGTTTTTTTCACAGCTTGGCGTAGCCAGTGTATACTCATAGCTAACAACGTGTTTTGATTTCAGGACACTCTGTCATTCAGTGTGAGGCATCACTGTAATGAACCTATACAGTATCATCAGGTTATTCTGGTGTCATTGTCAGTCCATGCAGATGTAGTTCATGAGATCTGTAAGGTTAACTGTCCCATGACACTGTGTGTGTGATGCAGATGATGAGGAGTGTGTGTGTTGCTTTGGTGGTGTTGTTTTGATGGTTTAACCTGCGCTGACCTGGTAAACTTCATTAGGCTTTCTGTCTTGTGTAGCTGTACAGTTGCATAATGAATATTTCATTCAGCGTGCGCTGCATGCTTTGTGCTGAGTGTGAGTGATGATGATGTCTCTGATGGGCGCTGGACATTCAGCAGGGTCAGAACCCAATCAGAACTGTGACTGTGAAGACATCTTGTGTACACACTGCGGATACACACTATACAAAATCAACAAGCGTTATCGTAGCCTGGCCTTTATCTCTGCACACAGCTCTTGTGCACCTCCATGTCTGTTTTGGAAAGTTCACCTGAATGTAATAAAAGCTGAGATTACGTGTGATATGACGATGCTCGTATGAAGTGTGTCATGTAAATTAGAATATATAATAAAAATGCTGCATATGCATATCAATTCTTTCATTGAGAATCAGCTTTAAATTCTTCCTGCAGGAAACAGTGGTAGGCAGGAAATAGTTTCCACTCACAGCACTGAGCGTGCTGAGACCTGTAGACTCTCAGACGGCTGTGAGTTTCAGGATGATGTGATAGATGTGATAAACTAAGCTGAGCATCAGATACACGCAGTATAAAGTTCACACTCATGTATCAGCATGAGATCGCTGTGCTCCTCAGCGCAGATCACGCTCTGACTCAAGTCCGGCCAAACTCAGATTCTGAGCCGTTCCTATGGAGACAGCAGCAGGATTTCAGAGTGTGTCCCACAGGATCAGGAAGCCCAACTCATATTCCATAGCCAAAAACAGACTTGTTTCCCATAGAGGAGTGTGAATTCTACAATCGTCTGTGTCCCCAAGAGACCAGCTGCCGAGTCAACCAGTGCTAAACTGCCATTATGTGCAGCTGCGTTGATTATTTATTAAATGTAAATGCACAAGGGAACACAAGGGAAATAAATTGTAAGGACAAGTTTTAATTGAATGTTTCACACACATAGAAAGTGGATTTCTTTAAGCAGACACGCTCTCTAAAAAGTGGGTGAAATATGGACAAACCCAGCAATTGGGTTGTTTTCAAGAGTGCAGCAGTACAAATGTCTGAACTACCCAAATAAACACATGCAAAGAAGGAAAGGGACACAAGCTAGTACTTCTTACTATTAACTAACGAACCTTATTCACTAAAATGTAGAGTGTAACAAAACAATTCACTCTTGTCATGATTTGGTTTGATAAGCGATTCTCTCACAATACTTTTTGAACAAAGCCAAAATAGAGTTAAAATGGTGTGCTTTTTAAGTGATTACTTTTAACATGTGTGACAAACTGTTAACAAAATGGTAAATTTTTATTACATCAGCTGTCAACTTGCTTGCACTCTGTGTGCTTGACTACATAATTATTCATACATTTTTTATTTATTCATGAATAATAATCATAAAAGCTGAAAAGCTGGGCTTACCATATTTGATGCTAAATTAAATGTCTCAACTCTCATTTTGGAAAACTATACATGATACATAATATTTTTGCTACCCACAATTCATATTATGTTTTTGTGTTGCAGAATATTATGAAACGATATTCTGTTACACCCCTATTAAAATGTGAAGTTTGGAATGAGAGTAGCGAGACGTAACAAAAAAGGGAAAGTTGTAGGTTGCATACTGCATATAAATATAAATATTAACACAAAATTACATAACAGATTGGAAATTAAAAATGTACCACCAATGTAGTAACAGTTTCATTGCTTTGAATACCATGGAAAACAGTTATATTGAATTTTTTCACCCACATAATGCATTCAACGATACAAATTCCCTTGTAATTTGTGGAAAAAAGAAGATGAAAATAACACGAATAAGAAAATAAAATGAGAAAATAAACACGTCAAAGAATTAAAAGAGAGCAAAGATAATTTATAACCTCCTTAAGCAATACAGGTTTAAAGTGAAAATAAATTCCATCCTTTATCATCCTCTATCAGTTGTGATGAATGTTCAGTTTGACTTTGAAATGCATTGCATTATGCACGTTAAATGTGATTCAAAAGCTCACTTTTTAGACAGATTTCATCAGTTGAACATGAATGCACACGTCCTCCCTGTCTGAAACACTACATGGCCTCTCACCGTCACCAAGCAGCCACATTCCACAGGTATGCTTTTGGTTGTCATAGCAACAGCCCATACTCCCGCATTGCTTTGCCCCTTGACTCGACTCCATTGAGTCTAACTGCAGAAGTTCAGTCTGTGCGCTGCTGTAGGAACACACATTGTGTTAGTGTTCTGTCTGCTGCTCTGCCCTCTTTTGTTTGTGTATGTAAATGCGAAATACGGTGGTGCTTGACCCTTTTGTCCTCTTTCTCTTTCTTTATCTTTGGCTGAGGGCACGGGTTTCACTGGTTTGTAATTTACATTTACATTTAGCCATTTTGCAGACACTTTTATCCAAAGCGACTTACAATTGGGGAATACATAAAGCGATTCTTCTTAAAGAGGCAAACAGACACAGGAAGGGCTCGTAATACCAAGTTTCAGGCATTGTTCAAATAAGTACAAGCTAGAAAGGGAAGGAATAAATAAAGAAAAAAAATGTGAATGTTCTGGAAAGTGATTTTGAGCCTCTCTGTGAAGGTACCACGAGGCGTCGCTCATTAGCAGATCTCAGACTTCTGGAGGGGATGTAGATTCGTAGTAGTGAGTGGAAGTAGGCGGGTGCTGAGCCTGTTCTATATGCAAGCATCAATATCTTGAATTTGATGCGGGCTGCAACCGGTAGCCAGTGCAAGGAGATAAAGAGAGGTGTAACATGGGCTCTTTTGGGCTCGTTGAAGACCAGACTTGCTGCTGCATTCTGAATCATTTGTAGAGGTTTGATTGTGTTTGATGGAAGTCCAGCCAGAAGAGCATTGCAGTAGTCCAGCCTAGAAATGACAAGGACCTGGACACGAAGTTGTGCCGCATGCTCTGTTAGAAAGGGCCTCATCTTTCTGATGTTGTGCAATGCAAACCTGCAAGATCGAGCAGTCTTTGCAATGTGGTCTATGAAGGTCAGCTGGTCATCAAAGATTACACCAAGATTTCTGACTGAAGTTGATGGGGTAATTGTTGATGGACATAACTGGATGGTAAAGTCATGCTGTAGAGTTGGAGTGGCAGGGAAGACAAGAAGCTCAGTCTTTGCCGGGTTGAGCTGTAGGTGATTTTCCTTCATTCATGCTGAAATGTCTGCCAGGCAGCCTGAGATCCGTGCAGCTACCGTTGGATAATCTGGTTGAAATGAGAGATAGAGCTGTGTGTCATCAGCATAGCAATGGTAGGAGAAGCCATGAGCCTGTATGATGGGACTCAGTGATGTTGTGTATATGGAGAAGAGGAGGGGTCCAAGAACTGATCCCTGAGGAACCCCAGTGACCAATTGATGTACTTTAGATACCTCCCCTCTCCAAGCCACCCTGAAAGACCTACCAGTGAGATAGAATTCAAACCAGCGAAGTGCGATGCCCAGTGATGAGACGGCAGACAGGAGGATCTGATTTGGAATCAGCTTTTGCAATCCGCACGGCTTCCGTGACTGACAGTAGCGCAGTCTCAGTTGAATATCCACTCCTTAAACCTGACTGGTAAGTGTCCAGTTTGTTGTCCTGTGAAAGAAACAGTGATACCTGGTTGAAAACATCTCGTTCAAGGGTTTTCGCTATGAATGGAAGGAGAGAGACAGGTCTGTAGCTGTCTATAAGATAAGTGTTTAATGTAGGTTTCTTGAGCAGTGGGGTTATCCGAGCCTGCTTGAATGCAGTGGGGAAGGTGCCTGTGAGGAGAGATGTGTTGATGATGTGTGTGAGTGCTAGTAACAGTGTAGGAGAGATTGCTTAGAGAAGGTGTGAGGGGATTGGGTCTAGAAGGCGTGTTGTAGGATTGCTGGAGAGGAGAAGTTTTGATACTTCTGCCTCAGTGAGGGAACAGAATGAGAAGATGGGAGTTTTAGCAGTGAATGTGGTTGGTTTGAAGTCCTGTGCACGTGTGGGGCTGAGAATTGACTACTGATTGTTCTGGTTTTGTCGGTGAAGAAAATCATCAGCTGTTATAAAAGTGCTGGGAGGTAGTGGAGGAGGACAGAGGAGAGAATTGAATGTTTTGAAGAGATTACGTGTGTCTGGAGCACTGTTGATCTTGTTTTGGAAATTTGGAGATTTGGCAGTATGGACTTCAGCAAAGAAAGATGAAAGCAAAGACTGATACATACTCAGGTCTGATGGATCTTTAGATTTGCGCCATTTTCTCTCTGCTGCCCTGAGTTTGGTCCGATCCTCACAAAGAACATCAGATAACCAGGGGTTATAAGGGGTAGCCCGTGCTGGCCTGGAGGAGAGAGGACGAATATCGTCTAGACAAGAGGTTGAAGTACAGCATGAAGTGTTAGTTGCTGCTTTCACATCCAGAGATGAGAAATGGGTAGGTGAGGGAAGAGATGAGAATACTACAGAGGAAAGATGGGAGGGTGAAAGGGAGTGTAGGCTTCGTCTAAAAGTAACCGACATAGGGGTTGGTGGCACACAGGGAGCAAAATGTAGTTTAAATGTAATGCGCATACATTTAGTAATGTGCTGTGTGCTGTCTGACCTTTAGCATGTAGAGTCCGCTCCGTTCCCCTTGGTTAATAGCTAAACCATCAACCGAGCATCATCCACATTTATGACAGAGGAACGGTTGTTGAAGAAACGCAAGGGGAAAAAGCAGCCCTCTTGTTTAATTTGAGATCCATGTGTTTACGGTGACTGTTTTCAGATGCCAATATTAGCTACTTTTATTTGACTGGCTGCAAATGCAAATTCAACTCAACCAATGTAAAGAAGTCCGATTTGTTAAAGAGTAAATGTTTGATTTGTTCTGGGTGGATGGCGTCGTCTTCTATTTAAAGACTCAATGTCACATTTGGTAGTTGTTATATGCTAGTGTACTCCTAAAGGGCACATATTAGGGCCTTTCGCACCGCAGGAACCTTTTCATAGTACCAGAAATAGTTGTGGAACTACCCCTTTTTGGCGTTTTCGCACCGCTGGAACTGGGTACAATTTTAGTACCGGACTCCTTTTTTCGAGAATGAAATTAGCTCCTACTCTGGAGCAGGGTCTAACCAGCACAACTGGTACTACTCGTGACGTAAGTATACATTGATTGGCCAAACATGTATGAAAACGCCCTCATTCGCCATGATTTAAAAAGCTGTGTAAACATACTGGAAACATTGTGACAACTTATTTCGCAAGTATGGAGAACAGCGATAGATGGATGGACCCTGAAGTGAAAAATAAAAGTAAATAGGTGTAATCTGGGAAAATGAAACAAAACACTCTTTATATTAAAATACACACACAAAAAAAAACAAAAAAAAATAATAATATATAAAAATAATAAACAAATTAAATAAATTTATTTTACATTTATAGCACAGCAATGATGCAGCAACATATTATAGATAAGACAGAAGAAGAAAGGCTATTAAAAATCTTTCATTGCGAAAAGTATTATGACACGAAAGACTCAATACAGAGCAGCACAAAGCACTTATGCGCATCCCGTGTGCAGAATGATGGGCTTGAAGCAACACGGTAACACGATTTAGAATTAGGACTTAACCCCAGCAAGATAAAGTCCTTTTATGCAAAACCACTGATGTTTATCTACAGATCAAGTATAATAATAGGAACATTGTATCATCCCAGAGAGAATTTCGTCTTCTTGACTGTCGCAAATGAACGCGACGCGCAGTTTGAATGCTGAATGGAGGATGACTGACAGCCACAGCGGAGAGAAGAGTTTGTGAACTTGAATTTAATGACTTAAATATTCATCTGTACCTCACATTTAACTATGGAACACTCTCAGAACACTTGAAATATAGTGCATGGAAAAATTATGGTGCTTTATAATGTTTTGTGCCTTTTGTGGGGCTTAACAATAACACAGAATAGTATACGCACTGTATATCATTTGGATCGGTCTCGACTGACCGATACCACGATCCAGCAGAAAGTGGCAGTATCAGAGCGATACGGATACTGAATATCGGATCGGCGCACCCCTAGCACAAAGTACTCCACAGATAATTTATTACATAATTTTGAAAATGCCCATTTTGAGTGGAAGCAGAAACATGCTGTTTTAGTGCATGTCTCTGTAAATGCACCCTCTTCCAGAATTGGGATGTGCCTTTACAGCTCATACCTCAGATACTCTGCTAAAGAACATCTGCTTGGTTTTTATTATTATGTCTATCATGCTGAAAATGTGTTTTAAAGCCATATCAATTTAAACTTCTAACATACGGTTTCCTGAGCAGACACATCTGAAGCGAACGCACAGAAAGCATCTGTCGCATTGCATGTGAGTACTAAACTAAGTTCTCTTTCATGTCTTATTGTGCTTAAACTGTCAAATACACACACGTTTATGTTAAAAACACTTGAGTCACAAAAACACAGTCTGTTATGTTTGTGATGGGAAACAGCTGGAAATGAAATCACATTTTTATGTTAGATCTGTGTATTAAGTGACAGCAGCGTAATATACAGTACATACTGCTGTCTAGGCTGTTAATATACGTTTACATTTACATAAACTCATTTAGCAGACATTTTTATCCTAAGCGATGTACAAATGAGGACAATGGAAGCAATCAAAATCAACAAAAGAGCAATGATATGCAAGTGCTATAACAAGTCTCAGTTAGCTTAACACAGTACACATAGCAAGGTTTTTTTTTTTAATTATATAATAAATAAAAAAAACAGATAAAATAGAAAATGAATAGAGCAAGCTAGTGTTAGAAGCCTTTTTTGCTTTTGTTAATTGTATAATAAATAAAAAGAAAACAAAGATAGATTACAAAAAGATTAGAAAAGCTAGTGCGTTTTTTAAAGAAAACAAGCAGTAAATGAATAGAGTGTAAGTTTAAAAGTGAAAAGTGTTTTTTTTTTTTTAAAGAAATTAATTATAATAGAGTGCTAGAGTTAGAGGGTAAAAAAAAAACTAACAATAAAATTTTTTTGGAGGAGATGTGTTTTCAGCCAATTCTTGAAGATGACTAAGGACTCAGCTCTGGGACTGAGTTGAGCAGGTCATTCCACTAGGAGGGAACATTTAATTTAGAAGTGACTTTGTGCTTCTTTGGGATGCTACAATAAAGCAACGTTCACTTACAGAACACAAGCTTCTAGAGGGCACATAATTCTGAAGTAATGATTTTAGGGAAAGGGGTGCAGAGCCAGTGGTGTTCTTGCAGGCAAACATTAATGCCTTGAAATTTATGCGAGCAGCTCTTGGTAGCCAGTGCAAATTGATAAAGAGATGTGTGACGTGCGTTCTTTATGGCTCGTTAAACATTAAATTAGTTCTGGATTAATTGTAAAGGTTTGATAGAACTGGCTGGAAGACCTGCCAAGAGAGCATTGCAATAGTCCAGCCTGGACAGAACAAGAGCTTGAACAAAGAGTTGTGCAGCATGTTCCGAAAGAAAAGGCCTGATCTTCTTGATGTTGTATAAAGCAAATCTGCAGGACCAGACAGTTTTAGCAATGTGATCTGAGAAAGTCAGCTGATCATCAATCATAACTCCAAGGTTTCTGGCTGTTTTTGAAGGAGTTATGGTTGATGTGCCTAAATGGATGGTGAAATTATGATGTAATGATGGGTTTGCTGGAACCACAAGCAGTTTTGTCTTGGCAAGGTTGAGTTGAAGGTGATGGTCCTTCATCCAGCAATAAATGTCTGTTAGACAAATTGAATTGAGGATGAAATGAGAGGTAGAGTTAAGTGTCATCAGCATAGCAGTGATAGAAAAGGCATGTTTCTGAATGACAGAACCTAGTGATGCCATGTAGACATAGAAGAGAATTGGTCCAAGAACTGAGCCCTGAGGCACCCCAGTAGTTAGAGGTTGCGACTTGGACACCTCACCTCTCCAAGATACCTTGAAGGACCTATCTGAGAGGTAAGACTCAAACCACTGGAGTGCGGTTCCTGAGATGCCCTTTGCCAATTGATAGCTTTCAGTCACGTGGCCGGCTCGAAGACCTGGAGGGCAAAACATCCATAGAACTGCAGCACAAGCCTCTCAATTTTCCATCTGTTTCACAGCCTCAAATATTTAGATCACCTCTCAAAAGAATAAAACAAAGGTATGTGAACAAAATGCAACTTTTGGCCATTTGCAATCCATATTAAGCACCCGTGGCAATATTTCAATCATTAAACAGTGCGACAAACATTGTAAAAACACTTGAAGTGCCTTAATATATTTAAAACAGTAATGTTAAAAGATCAAAATTCAGTAATCACTATATTAATGATGCATAGTTTACAAAGGAAAGCAGATGAGGTCAGAATATGAACCCAATCTGCTTAATGGTTCAGTGTTTTCCTTATAATGTTTTTTTTTATTTTTTTATGGGAAACCATTTAACGTGAAACTTTGCAAATTGTGTTTATATTCTGGGTTCATATGCTTGCCTGGACAAAATATACACTATCAATAAGGTGTTTACTGTTTTTTTCTACATTACTACTTAATGCAAACTGTGTAAAAATAGCTGGCGGTCAGTGAAGCAAAGCTTTGTTTGCCCTCCAGGTGGGCGTTCCTATGAGTGTGTGACGTCACAACACATCAATAGGGTTAACAGGAGGATCTGGCAAGATAATTATTGAAGATTTGGAATAATATGACCCAAACAATAAAATAAAAACAGAAAAATCACTCCCTGCTCTGGACTGAACAACTTCTATAGCTGGAATAAGAAGACATTTCTTACTTGAATAATGCTAATACACCATTGTCCATCAACAGTCGCGAGAGGGGCCTAGGGCTGGGCGATTAATCAATAACTCTTTCCCCCATCAAAGCATGTACAGTATTTCTCCCTTCTCTAGAATGTATTTCCACCCGTCTTTATTGTGGTCCTGCAGGTGGAGTAGATTTATTAACTGTTTTGTTTTTTGAATGTTAAAATACTTTCTCATATCCGTTCATATGTTGATTTCTCCTGAAAAATAACACTTTGACTGTCACACATTCAAAGTGAGCATTTTGAACATCACAAGCAGCCTCTCACAGCAGCACTGACTTCAGTGGAGAGAGTTTGTGAATGGCAGACTGGAGAGTGTTCATGACATCCAGTAGCTCCTGTGTCCAGCAGCAGTGAAGAGTGCTGAGCTTTGAGCTTTTATTCATTCGCTCATCCTGAGAGGGAATAAAGCAGCCTGTTTAAACCACCCTCCCTCATACAAACAGCCAAACAATCAGCCTGACAATGGCATCTTTATGTCCTCATACCACAGAGGCTTATTTTCTGCACTTCCGGACTCGATCCCTCTGGCGGGGTGAGCAGCGGGACTCTTCATACCTGCTGTGTCATGCATCGAATGAGAAGAATGGCTCAAAGCTCATATGCTGAAGAGTCATATTCTGGACTATTGTAGCATTTCTCCCTGACGTCCACTTACAGTATAATGCTAGTCAAGGTTTCTTAAATACTGGTGTTTTTCTAGAGCAGTAACAGCAAAGGGAGTGATGTAATGGAGTATAAATGTAATATAATTAGTGTTCAGATGAGTGAATATGTTTGTTTCTCCTGCCTTGTATCAGGTAACATTTAGTCTGTGCTTTTGTTTTTCTTTATTATCATTTCTAATGTAGATACAATTTAACGTCTACCTTAAAATGATAAGAAAAAATGGTATAAAAATAAAAATGGTACGTTCACTGTATTTCTTTGCATTGGACATTGTTTGGAGGACAACATTGGGCAGGATGTGGAATAACATTTTAATAAATAATAGAAGAAAATCTTTTATATTTTTTATATTTAAACATTTTTAGATTTTAACCTAAATAAAAAATAAATACATAATTGTTAGTTGCATCCCTAATGCAAACGTATTATTCATATTTAATAATTTTCTTAATTATTTTTAATATTTAGTCTAAGCATCTTTAGTTTTTAAATACATAAATACAAACATAAATGTGTAATAGTTAGATGCGTCTCTAATGCAAACTTTGCTTCACCAAAATTCAGAAATAGGGATAAAAAAGAATGTACACAAATATGAAACAAATAAATTGAGCCTGATGAGCCATGTAATATTTGTCTTGTAAGAAACAAAACACAGATCTAATAAGGCTCTTATAAACATTTGCAATCTTGGTGTTCAATGTTTAAAAATGGCCTTGAGGTCTAGGTGATAATTATCAGTCAACTGAAATAATCATTACAATCATGACGTTAACATCATTAATAATACACTTCCTCCAGACTATAACCAGACGCTGATGATTCATTGAGTCCGGTGCAAACGGAGAAGTTGCTGGTTTTAGAGTGGTCTGTGTTGGGGTTTGAGACAGCAGTGATGGTGTGAACATGAATGCTGACTGCTGGAGTGTGATTAAAGCATCTGAATGTGATGTTGATTTGGTGTATTTCACTCCTCTGTCTCTGTGTTCACGCAGCCGCAGAACCGGCCAGTACAATGTCCAGCGGGGGAAAGCGGCCGGTGCGGCTCTGGGCTCGAGCTCTGG
Source organism: Cyprinus carpio (assembly GCF_018340385.1). NCBI lineage: Eukaryota > Metazoa > Chordata > Actinopteri > Cypriniformes > Cyprinidae > Cyprinus > Cyprinus carpio. The sequence goes on along the minus strand of NC_056603.1, from coordinate 26,352,681 downwards.
GAAAGCACCGTACCAGCGCTGCAGCTCCCAGGACTCTCTGGACGAGCAGGCCATGGTGGACTACTTTAAAGAGGTGGAGATCATCCAGCGCAGCGGAGACGCAGAGACGCAGGAGGACCTGCAGCTGAAGGTGGCTGATGGTAAGAACCGCTGGCTGCACTGCTTTGAAGTGCCCCTATTGTGGGTAATGAAAGGTTAATATTTTGGTTTTGGGAGTCCCCAACAACAGGTTGATATTCATGCATGGTCAAAAACACTTTCATTGTCTTACTTGCTCAACAACTCCAAAGCGATTCGCGCAACGATTAATTTTTCCAAAAACCTAATTTGCAAGACGCTAATCTGCGGTGATTGGTTCGATTGCATCATGCATGTAACGCAGCGTTTGTGAGCGCAGTGCTTTTTCTGTGTACAGCGTTACCAGGGAAACTGCTGTTTTTACTTGGGCTGGGAAAATAAATCGATGCATCTTGAATCAAGAAATCGATTCTGAAATTTTCTGAATGCATCACGATTCTTTCTCGAGTCGATTCTGAGCTTAGTTTTGAACAGCAGATGGCGCTGCATGCTTTATCCAATCCATTTCAGAGAGAATCAAGATGCATTCACGAATTGATTCTGCATCGATTTATCATCACAGCCCTAATTTTTACCGCTCCAAAAGCGGCACCTAGTGGCAAAGAATTAACTTGCATTTTCATTCAGACCAACGCAAAAAGACCATTATGCCAGTATGTTGTGGGCGGACAATATGTTAATGTTTCATGTTGATGTCAAGACTCGTTTCAATGATTCAGAGTCAGCACTTTCTTTTGAGATAACTTTATACACTTTCAGATTTAAAACTTTGCAGGATGTTTTCATTCACTTAGAGCTGTGTTACACACTGCATTTCAAAAATCCATAATAGGGCACTTTAACTGCAATACAAGAGTCAACTACCAGCTCTGTACAGAAAATAAAACCATTTCTAGGGTCAGATTGAGGGATCTAAAATATGATGCAGAATAAGGCATTAATATGTGCTTTATAAGTACTAATACACAGACAGTTTGCTATATATATGCTATGACAAACCACGTTGTCATTAAAATTAATCACATGAAGAGTATCACATTTAAATTTAAATGATGATTAATCTACACAAAACCCAAAGTTCAGATGTAATAATAATGCTTATAATAATAGTAATAATAAAAATAATGCAGCTGAAATAATGTGTTATTTTAGTATTATTGATATACTATTATAGTTTTTGTTAATATTTTGTATTGTAATATATAGTAAAAACATTATTATAACAATTGCTGAAATGAAATGTATAATGACCGTAATATTCACTAAACTAGAAATAAATATTTTGAAAATAAATAAATATGAAAAACATAATATGAACTGTTTTTATTTTAATATTTATTTTTTTTAAATTATTATTTATTTAGTTATTTAGTTGTATATATAATATCATTTTAAAGTAATTAATTAAATAAAGTTTCCTTTAAAAGTTTTTTCCCCCAAGATTTTTCTGGATTTAGTTTTAGTTAACAATATTAACCCTGTTTTAAATGCCTTAAATCATCTGGATTTAGTCAGATTGACCGTTTAGACAGTTTTTGTGTCTCTGTATGTGGATTAAACCCTACAGACGTATTTAAAAAAAAAAAAAAAAAAAAAAATTCAAACGTGGTGAATCATTCGCACCATTATTTTGCGTTGCTCCATGTAAAAGGCTATATTCAGGGGTGTACATAAGTGGTCCGCAGGTGTGACCAAAATAAAAATGTGCTATATAAATAAGTTCTGGCTGACAGCTGTTAATACACAATTGCCATTTTAGATCGACAAACTGTACTATATAAGATTTCTTTTCAAACCGAAAGCATAAAAGCGGAAAAGCTATCCCATGATGTTTTCAAAGCACAATGCAAAACTGTGACATTCATTCACTGATGCTCAATAAGCAGCAGCGCTATATCCGGAAGCGTGTATACTTACTTGCCGGTGTCGTGCCGAAAATTTATCGTCTGCTGAAAACTGATTGCTGTCTGTAATCACTTTCTGGCAAGTGTAAAACTGCATTTTATGGGTTTTATTGACCATTTGAAGGCATTTCAACAAGTAAAAAGGACTGCATGAGGTAATCTATCAAATATAACAACCATGAATGAAATCAAGTCATTCTGAGGCAGAAAGAACAGTTCACTCAATAAGTACAGTCTGCAATCACTTTTTGGCAAGTGTAAAACTGCATTATGGGTATTTCAACAGGTAAAAAGGACTTATATTTGGAGGGTTATATTTGACAGATTATACCTCATGCAGTCCTTTTTACCCGTTGAAATACATTTAAATGGCAAATGAAACCCATAAAATGCAGTTTTACACTTGCCAGAAAGTGATTACAGACAGCAATCAGTTTTCGGCACGACACCGGCAACCCGCCAAAATAAAAGCCTTCTGATTTTAAGTTTGAAAATGATGAAAACACTTTTATTTATTTATTTTTAGACGCTTTTATCCAAAGCGACTTACAATTGGGGAATACATAAAGAGATTCTTCTTAAAGAGGCAAACAAAGAAAGTAGTAGTAAATATTAGCATTTTATTTTTAAGTTTAGTATAAAATTATTGTATTTGTATTTAATACTAGGGCTTACCTTTTATTTTTAATAATATTATCACACATTATTATTTAGTTTATTATTAAAAAAAATAAATAAATAAAGTGCAATAATATTCTAACTATTATTAATTAATTTTTTATAGTTATATTTAATGGGTCCCTCCATATGCAATGTGAGGACCAAACCGAATCTCCAGGTTTTCTTATGAGAACCAGGCTGAAAAAATGTTGTGCACCCCTGGCTATACTGCAAAAGATTGTGATGCACTGTAAAACCTGACAAGTCACAGTAACTCAAACCGTTTGAGTAAACAGATTGCCTTTACTTAAACCATGTAAGTTTTAAAACTTTGCAATTATGTAATCAAGTGATTAATTAAGTGCTGATTGAGCTTTAGTGATGAACAGCTGCTGTTAACAAACAGCATCACCAGCTCCACTTATTAATAACCAAGACTGACTTTATTTCTGTCAGAAGTCTACAGAAGATCTTATTGAGAATTAACTAAGGTTTAGATGTTGATTTATTGTTTAATTTGAAGTAACCATGTTAGAGATCAGTGTTTGCTTTAGTTGGGCTCTTGACCCTTGATTTCTGTCTTAGATAATTTTTTTTGGACGTTGTAACCCATGTGCGTTTTGAAAACATGTTTGTTATAACTCAAAAACCCCAGAGAAAATATTGATCAGGTATTGGTTGTTATACAGCATATTGGTGATGATAATCATCAATTATGGAGCTGTTCAGAGTCCAAAATCTTACTAAATAAGTGTTCTATAGTTCGTTCAGTTGATTACAGTGAAAGCCATTCAAAAAGTCAGTGGTTTTTTCATAATCATTTAATATAAAGGATTTTCCAAACAGTTTGGTCTTCTATGATGTCAATTAGTCACACACAGACATCAATAATCAGAATATGAACCTCAACAATGGTTACGAAAAAAAAAAAAAAAAACATGCATGCAATGCATGCTGGGTACTATTGTAGTAAAAAAATTAATCCATGGCTCCTAGCATGCTCTGCTGCATTGTTTTTTTTTTTTTTTTTTTTTTTGTTTTTTTTTATGGTCACCATTGTTGAGGTTCATATGCTGATTATTGATGTCTGTGTGTGACTAACTGACACCACAGAAAACCAAACTGTTTGGAAAGTTCTTTATATTAACTGATTATCACAGAACCACTGGCTCTTAGAATCACTTTTACTGTAATCAATCCAACTAATTACAAAACACCTATTTCATCAGAGATTAAACTCCAAACACTTCAATAATCAATGATTATCATCACCAATATACAGTATAACAACCAACATCTAGGTACAGGCTAGATAAAAAAAATGCTAACCTGAATGCACTGTAAGTTGCTTTGGATAAAAGCAGCTTCTAAGAGTGTGAGTGTGTGTATAACACCTAATGATATTTTCTCTGGGCTTTTGAGTTACAACAAATGGTTATAACAGCCAAAGAAAAAACTACTAGACAGAAATCAAGGGTCAAGAGCCCAACTAAAGCAAACACTGATCTCTAACATGGTTACTTCAAATGAAACAATAAATCAACATCTAAACCTTAGATCTTCTGTAAACGTCTGACAGAAATAAAGTCAGTCTGGTTATTAATAAGTGGAGCTGGTGATGCTGTTTGTGGGGTTGTTTAATCAGATCTTGAGAGATTAATGTATTTTATTTATTCAGTTTATTTTATCTAAGGCTGTGTCTGAAGTCAGTTGTAGTTCTTGTGTTTCTCTTTTCTTCAGTAATTCTGTTTGTTAACAGCAGCTATTCATCACTAATGCTCAATTATCACTCAAGTAATCACTTAATTATTTAATTGCAATGTATATCTTCTTTCAGTGAACTCAACAGAATTAAGTTCAGAGTACTCACAACTATTAGTTTTAAAACTTAAATGGTTTAAGGCAATCGGTTTCCTCAAACGGTTTGAGTTAACATAACTTGTCAGGTTTTAGTGAGGCTGTGTCTGAAGTCAGTTGTAGTTCCTTTCTCTCTTTTCTTCAGTAATTCTGTTTGTTAACAGCAGGGGTTCATCACTAATGCTCAATTATCACTCAATTAATCACTTAATTACTAAATTGTAATGTATATCTTCTTTCAGTGAACTCAACTGAATTAAGTTCAGAGTACTCATAACTGTTAAGTTTTAAAACTTAAATGGTTTTAAGGCAATCGGTTTCCTCAAACGGTTTTTGAGTAAACCCAACTTGTCATGTTTTTAAGAATATTTGTTTACACAAAAGGTTTGAGTTACGTTACTTGTCGGGTTTTACAGTGTGTTTATTTTTTAAAACTTAAATGGTTTAAGGCAATCGGTTTCCTCAAACGGTTTGAGTAAACCTAACTTGTCAGGTTTTTAAGGATATCTGTTTACTCAAACGGTTTGAGTTAAGTTACTTGTCGGGTTTTACAGTGTGACTAATGGGTTTCTTGTACATTTCTAACACATTTTCTGCTGAGTACAGCATGCTACGTGAAGACATGACTTGCACTTGGGCTGATGATACACTGGGCAACCAGGTGAGACACAGAGCCCAGGACGGATCTAAAATATCCAAAAAGAAATTTGTTACCCGTTCTCAATGGGAAAGTGCCCAAGCAACGTTGCTCAAAAAAAGTTGCACGGCAAAATTGCTTAAAAAGTTGCTCTGTGTAAAACCAGCTTTAGATATGTCACACCGTTGAATGAATGAAATTATTGAATACTGAAATTGTATCCCTCACTTCTTTATGTAAATGGAGAATTCAGTCATACTGCTTGACCTGGGTAGCCTTATGAAGTGTATACTTTTATACCACAATATTTCATTTGTTCTTGATTTTTGCGTGTCATGAGTGCATGTGTGTTGTGGTACCAGCAGAGACATAGTGTTAAATATATTCAGCATATTTACGCTTTGAAACCGAACACTTTTCAAAGGCACTGCATGTGGCGCTGTGTTTATGTTCCTCCATGTGTGAGAACAACAATAGGCTTAACTTACAGGAAGAGCCTACAGTAAAAACCTCAGACAGAGATCAGTCGGGACATCAGCGGGAATTGTTTGCCCCTAAAGGAACAACAAACTGACTTTCTTGACTTCTGTGAGTGTCTAAATTGTGATGTTACCAGAAAAGGAAGATATTTCTGTTTGGTGTCAGCTGGATAAAACAATACCACATAAAAAAAAACACAATACAACACAATATCACATAAATAAGAATTTCAAAACACCGCTTGTGTGATTAATAAGAGGTTTTAAATCATTAATGAGGAGAATACAATAAAGCGAATGTTGAATCCCAGAGCTGTGTGTCAGAAATGTCCGGACTTAACTTACATACAGTACAGGTCAAAAGTTTGGAAACATTACTATTTTTAGTGTTTTTGAAAGAAGTTTCTTCTGCTCATCAAGCCTGCATTTATTTGATCAAAAATTCAGAAAAAAAAATGTAATATTGTGAAATATTATTACAATTTAAAATAAATTGTTTTTAAATTTATTATACTTTAAATTATCATTTATTTCTGTGATGCAAAGCGGAATTTTTAGGATCATTATCACATGATCCTTTAGAAATCATTCTAATATGATGATTCATTATCAAAGTTGGAAACAGTTCTGCTGCTTAAATTTTTTCAGAACATGTGATACTTTTTTAGGATACTTTGATGAATAAAAAGTAAAAAAAAAAAAAAAAAAAAGCTATGTTTTTAAAATAGTAAAATATTTTGTAATAACAATATACACTACTGGTCAGTAATTTGGGGTCAGTAGTTTTTTTTTTTCTTTCTTTTTTAAAATAAAATCAATACTTTTTATTCCGCAGGATTGTTTTAAATTGATAAAAAGGATAGTAAAGAAAATATATTATTAGAATATATATTATTAGATATATTAGAATTAGAATTTTTTTTTTTTTTTTTGAATAAATGCAGTTCTTTTAACCCTTTTCTTCATCAAATATATTAGACAGCATGAACCTGTTTTCCAACACTCATAATAATATCAGAATATTAGAATGATTTCTAAATGATCATGTGATAGACTGGATGTTACAGTGTGACACTGAAGGCTGGAGTAATGATGCTGAAAATTCAGCTTTGCCCGTCACAGAAAATAAATTATTTTTTAAAGTATATTCAAATAGAAAGAAAAATATTATTTTAAGTTGTAATAATATTTTCACAATATTACCTGTTTTTTTCTGTATTTTTGATCAAATAAATGCAGGCTTGATGACGCAGAAGAGACTTCTTTCAAAAACATTAAAAATAGTAATGTTTCCAAACTTTTGACCTGTACTGTATGTGACCCTGGACCACAAAACCGGTCAAAAGGGTCAATTTTCTGAATAAATAAGCTCTCCATTGATGTATGGTTTGTTAGGAGGACAATATTTCTCGGAGATACAACTATTTGAAAATCTGGAATCTGAGGGTACAAAAAAAAAAAATCTAAATATTGAGAAAATCATCTTTAAAGTTGTCCAAATGAAGTTCTTAGCAATGCATATTACTATTCAAAAAAGTTTTGATATATTTACAGTAGGAAATTTACAAAATATCTTCATGGAACATGATCTTTACTTAATATCCTAATGATTTTTGGCATAAAAGAAAAATGTATAATTTTGACCCATACAATATATTGTTGTTGGCTATTGCTACAAATATACCTGTGCTACTTATGACTGCTTTTGTGCTCACTTATGTTCCTGTTGTGTTGTGTTCTGCAGAGGGTGAGCAGGAGGAGGCGTGGCTGATGGAGGCGGGGCTTGCAACGCTGTTCGACGAATCGGCTTCAGACGGCGAGGACGGCATCGTTCTGCTGTCCACTCTGACACGAACGCAAGCGGCCGCCGTGGAGAGACGCGTGGAGACGCTCAAACAGACGCTACGCAAACGCAACAAACCGTACAGTGTCCCGGATGTTCGAGAGATCTTTAAACCATCACCTGCTTCACAGAGTAAAGTACGTGACTGACCTCAGCACAAGATTTGATGCATCTGTTCTGAGTCACTTCCAAATGTGGTTTTAAATCAGATACATATCCGATATCTGGACATCTGACTGGCGTCTAAACACACATATCTGATTCCCATCAGAATTCCAAGCATCAATGTACCCAAAAGATAACTTTCCTTAATCTCGCATTATGAGTCAGATGTTGCGTGTTTGCACTCACACAAAATCTCAGCTTCTTTTGTTGAGATGGAAACGTAGGTGCACACCTAAACATTCAGGAGCACAGAAGTGGCCCTATAGTTTGACTAATAAATATTACATTATATTTTTACATTTAATCATTTACCAGACACTTTTATCTAAAGCGACTTACAAATGACGACAATGGAAGCAATACAAAACCCGAGGGTCAGTCATGTCACAGTGGAATCGGTTGGGGATTCATGTAAACACATGAATCGTGTCTTAAGTGACTTTAAACAGGTGAGACAAAAAACTGGACATGGTCAGAATATCAGACCTGTGCATTAAGCCTCGTAAACACAGTCTCTCTGACATATTTTGACAGGCTGTTAACAGTGTCACCAAGTACACAGTAGTTCCCTGTTAATAAACATTTCAGCACAGTGTAATGAGTAACCGAGAAAATGTAGAAGTGAAGGGTTATTTCCAGGTTGAAGGATGTAATTTATTGTGCCATATTGAGTGGTTTATTAAGGACAGCTGTAAGTTGTGATTTATGTTTCTGCTAGATGCTTCCCTAAATAATCAATACTGGGAAGACTGAAAGTCAGAGACTCTGAGAAAATCCTCATCAGAACAGAGCTTCAGGAACACAACCTGATGCTCATGTCCTCCAGCATGATCTGAGACGATCCAAAGAGCATCAGCAGCGTCTGACCAAGACTCACATGATCAGTGTCACTGACGTTAGATTATTCACCCAGAAAAGCAGAATCTGAAAGATCTCCAGGATTTAGTGAGGATCCGGCACGGAATGATTGACATAACATCACACTCTCTCCTGTGTGTGTGTGATTCAGTGCTAACTCACTCACAGCACATGCTAACAGTTTGTTTCTGTTGTTTTCCATCGCTGTCTTTTTCTGACAGGATGAGGCTGGATCCACAGAAAGAAGTGGGAGCAGTAAACAGGAAGTGGAAGGACTGGGTATGTGTCATGAGTTAAAGTGTAATGCAGCGGCTTCTGTTTTATGGCATTCCTGAAAATGTTCACATGTAGTGTTTAATATGTAATGGCATTGGTTTCCCTAGTTTTATTACAAAGTACACTTTAAATCCCTTACCATATGTATCACTTAAGACTTACTGATATAACATTTTAATTACATTTTTGGAGCATTGCACAATGCACATTTCTTAATATTAAGCCTAAAATTTGTTTTAATATCACTGTTAATAAGCATTGTATGATCTTTGAATAATATCAGTCTTTAAATGCAAATGCACCTGAAGTATACTTGCAATAGTTCCACTTTTATTATCAAATATACCACAATATCACAATATCAAAATTTACACCACAACAACACCCCCTCCCCACAATTGAAGTGCATTTAGTACAAAATTAGTTGTTCCAATTTTACCATTTTAGTATACTACAAAAACTACAATTGCAGCACACACTTACCACAAAATAAATGTATTGCAAATACATTTTAGTATTTTTGTCATTAGGGTTTGTAACTGAAATGAAACATTTTACTATATATAAAATGTGTCAGTCCGGGCTTCTGCTGACCTTGACATCCAGAGAAGGAGAATCACATAACCTTATGTCTAATCATTACGTTATCATATACGCTGCTGGGTTATCTTGTTTTATGTTTTACAGTGTTCTTATTTTAACCTGGGTTAGTAATCAATCCTGGGTTGTCAAGTTTTGACATTTCACACTGTACATTGTTAAACATTGGGTTACTGTTCTTATTTACCTATTTGCAAAGTCAGTAACATCAGTTTGTGATGTTTCAGATCTATGGAAAAGTAGTCTGCTGGTCTCAAATTGCCAGAAACATGCTTCAACAAAAAAAGACAAAAATAAAAAAAAGAATCCAAACGGCTTCTTAGAATTGGTTTTAAACAGTGCTGTCAATAGATTAAAATAATTAACTAATTAATCATACTTTTTTTTCTTCTGAAATTAATTGGGATTAATCCCACCTAACATTAACATTTTTAAATATACTTTTATATTGCAATAATTTTACATTCAATCTTCAAATGAATGTAAAAAACATAAAGACAGTATATTTTTAATATGTTTACTGGCATTTCTTCACTAATGTTTAACCATTAACTATGTATAATGTCGACTATACTAATGTTACAGTATAATTGAGAGCTATCAAGTAGAAAATATATAGTACAGATATTGTAGAAATGTAGATACTATACAGAAATTGGATAAAGGTGTCAAACACTACATTCTAAATTATATATATATATATATACAGTACAGGTCAAAAGTTTGGAAACATTACTATTTTTAATGTTTTTGAAAGAAGTTTCTTCTGCTCATCAAGCCTGCATTTATTTGATCAAAAATACAGAAAAAAATGTAATATTGTGATATATTATTACAATTTAAAATAATTGTTTTTAAATTTATTCTACTTTAAATTATCATTTATTTCTGTGATGCAAAGCTGAATTTTTAGGATCATTATCACATGATCCTTTAGAAATCATTCTAATATGATCATTCATTATCAAAGTTGGAAACAGTTCTGCTGCTTAATATTTTTTCAGAACATGTGACACTTTTTAAGGATACTTTGATGAATAAAAAGTAAAAAAAAAAAAAAAAAAAAAAAAAAAGAAGAAGAAGCTATGTTTTTTTAAAATATAAATATTTGTAATAACAATATACACTACGGTCAGTAATTTGGGGTCAGTAATTTTTTTTTTCTTTCTTTTTTTTAAATAAAATCAATACTTTTATTCAGCCAAAGGCTGTGTTAAATTGATAAAAAGTGATAGACTAAAGAAAATATATTATTAGAATATATATTATTAGCCATTTTTTTATTTTGAATAAATGCAGTTCTTTTTAACCTTTTATTCATCAAATATATTAGACACCAGAACTGTTTCCAACACTCATAATAAATCAGAATATTAGAATGATTTCTAAATGCATCATGTGCATAGACTGGATTGTTACATGTGACACTGAAGGCTGGAGTAATGATGCTGAAAATTCAGCTTTGCATCACAGGAATAAATTATTTTTTTTTAAAGTATATTCAAATAGAAAACTATTATTTTAAGTTGTAATAATATTTCACAATATCACTGTTTTTTCTGTATTTTTGATCAAATAAATGCCAAGGCTTGATGAGCAGAATGAGGGTTCTTTCTTTCAAAAACATTAAAAATAGTAATGTTTCCAACCTTTTGACCTTACTGTATCCTATAATCTATATATATATATATATATATATATATATATATATATATATATAATATGAATTCTTAAAGCTACAAGAGTGATTGATTTCCTCTTTTTTTCTTTTGTTCATTCGTCAGACATCACAGCAGGTGATTGTTAGTTTTTTTGGCTGCTATTACTTTAAGAGCTGTCGCTGCTGAACTTAACACAAATCATAATTAAGCTTGATTTCGATATTAAATATAATAAATGATACAGTATGTTGGCTGACAGGAAAGGAAAAGCTCCTTGTCATCTGTACGTTTTCTGCACTCGGTTAGTGGAAGCGTGTCTAAAAAGTCTACCATTTGATGTGGTCATAAAAATGTTCTGCCTCTTCATAAATGCAATTCTTGTCAAGAAAAAAGAGACCGAAACAGCAGTTGTGAGTGAGGTGGCCAACCCTAGCTCTGCTCTTGCATTAAATATTTTTAGCATGTTAAACTGGAAAAATTAATCATATGTTAACGCACTAATTTTCACAGAACATTTTTAATCATATTTTTATTCTTCACTTCATTGTAGGTGTTTCCCATTGCTGTGTGAGTTTTTCTCAGTTACTGAAACTAAATAGAGCATGTGAAAATTTTTCCATCTTAAAATAGCACATGAGACAGTGAGTTAATGATTGGTTGTCTGTTGCACTGCTGTGTTTGGCTCTGCTTTGCTCGTAGTGCTGGATGAAATGCAGTACTGAGACTCATTCACAATTACAGGTGTGAGATGTTGCTGGAATCGGGGGGGTCACCTGTTAAAAGTGGCCTGAGTTAAAGACTTCGGGGTTTAGTACAGAGTGAAAGTCCTCCAGACAGATTGTGCTGTTGGTTTGCAGTTGTAGTCTGTGTTTGGGAGCAGAGGTGACTGTGGTTAAGTTGTCACTGACTGCCAAATAATGACGTCTGTGATTGCTGGACTCTGACTAGCCTGATTTAGGTAACTGTTTAATCAGCGAAGAGACACAAGAAGATCGACTACACCAACAAAACAACTCCTCCTGTTCATCAATAATTCCCCCCCTTTCATAACATCAGATGTTGTTGTGTGTGTGTGTGTTTATTGTTTGAGTAGGTAATGGGGCGGGGCCTGACGCTCCAGGGGGCGGAGCTGACTCTGAGACGGACATTAACCTGGAGGTGTCGTTCTCCGAGCAAGCACTCATCTACAAAGAAGGGTTAAAGGTTACCCAGCCCCAGAATGAAGCTGACGACAGGTTACCCGTGAGTCAGACATTCACTCATCAGGTTAACACTTGATTGGCTGCTTGAGGATTAAGGAATGTCAATGTGTATATGGTTATATGAGTGTCACAGAGACCTTTGATCTGACTGAATATGTTTAGAGTGCAAAAATGTCAAACGAAAGTTCTAAAGCATTAGTCGAATCACTGAATGACGTGAATGTGGATCCTCAGTCAGATCAGTGTGTGTGTGTGTGTGCTCTCATTGAGTAAACCTGACCTCTGCTGGACGGTATGTGGCACTGCATCCTGCTCTGGTTTTCTGTATTCTATGCATCATTTCCCTTTTCAGCTTTTCAACATCTGTCACACTTTCGTTGGTGACCAATTTTCACTATCAACTATCAGCGCTGTGCAATTAATCGCATGCGATTGTCACCATCGCATGCTTTCAGATGGAGCAGCATTTAATACACAGAGCCGTAGATCACTGACAAGCTACGCAATATCACGAAACGTCTGCGATTATGAATGCAGTTTTCATAGCTTGTCAGTGAACTACTACTAATCACAGAACTGGCTTTACTGACGAGATGCGTGTGACAATCGCATGCCATTAATTGCACAGCCCTAAATTATTAACTATGCTTTTGCCTCTATAAACTCATAATTTGCTGCTTATTAATAGTTATGGAAGTAGTTGTTAAGTTTATGTATTGGGTCGGAGTAAAGGATCTGCAGATGTTAATATGTGCTTTATAAGTACTAATAAACAGCAAATATGCAAATAATATGCATGCTAGTTAATAGTGAGAATTTGTCTCTAAACTAACGTTACCCAAAAATCACTATTACTGTTATATTACATTACATTTAGTTCTGCAGTCTGAACACAAACACCAGTATTATCTTAAGTTTGTGCATCATCCAGCAGTGTTTGTGCTCCAGACATGAATGGTTCCTCAAATCATGTGTCTTGTTAAAGGGGTCATCCACAAGCTCTGAATACCTCAGCAAACACACAGCTAAATCACACAATAAAGCCAACCTATAGCATTTTAGAAATGCGTCCATGTATTTTGTTTTCTCATTCTGTTTCTCATCTTTCAGGATTTTAAAGTGTCTCAGGATAAGACCGGACAGACAAGAGTAGGCGATCTGTCCGCTGAGGACATGAAGAAGGTTCGCAGGCTTGTTCTGATCGAGATGAGTGCTCTGTTCGACACGTGTGGCATCGAGGTGAAGGCTCATAAAGCTCTCAAGGTCAAAGTGAGAGGTCAGTGCTTCAGAATCAAGTATGTGTTCAGAATCAAAAGACTGGACCTGGAAATGCTCTCAGACCTCTGAGTTCACTGTATGTTTTTCTTGCACACTGTGCTAAACATTTCACATCCATTTTGTTCACACATGTTCATGTTGGAGACAAAGCACTCTATAAAAAGAGCACTTTCTTGTCTGATCTTTAATTGGTTTTGATGATGATTAATGTAATTGTGTGTGAACATATGAGCGCTGTATCTGAAACTGTATCGTTTTGTCTTCGGTAGAGTCGGGTTTGTTTGGTGTTTCTCTCTCTACGCTGCTGGAACAAGACCAGCGGAGGATCCCGGGAACCAAAGTGCCTCTTATCCTGCAACATGTAAGAGAGCAGAGACTTAGAAGTGTAACCAAGCAAAACATGATGGTAGCGCAGACCAGAGGCATTAACTCGGAAACTACTACAACTCTACCTGACATCCTTTGAGACTGGAAGCATGTATATTTCCCAGCAGTAATGGCACCATTATTTTGAGTTCAGTGCAGTACAACTGTCCAGACCTGAATGTCAGAGACTTGGAAGATGGGCTAGAAAACCCTAGCGGTCACTAGGGAGTGTTCTCAGTAAAGCTTCAGTCAGCAAGGCAGGATCCTCTATGTGTTTTGTAATAAAAAAAATTAAAAAATACTACATATTACAGTGTAATTACACAGTTAAGTACTGAGTAATATTTGTTAACTACATGTACTTACTATGGTTAGGATGCTAGGATGAGGGTTTGGCTTAGGTTTAGTTGCATGCCATAATGCATAATTTATTGTTATGTAACAAGGACACCATAAAATGTTATCAATTACTTTTTAGGGTGAGTACATTTTTTAAAAGGAAATAATGTTTATTCAGTAAGGATGGATTAAATTGATCAAGAGTAAATACATTTTTAATGTTACAAAATATTTCTCTTTCAAATAGATGCTGTTCTTTTGAACTTTGATTCATCTGTGAATCCTAAAAAAACAAACAAATGTGTCAGTTTCCACAAAAAATATTGTGCAGCACAACTGTTTTCAACATTGATAATAATCAGAAATGTTTCTTGAGCAGATTGTCAGCATATTAGAATGATTTCTGAAGATTATGTGACACTGAAGACTGGAGGAATGATGCTGAAAATTCAGCTTTGAACAGAAATTGCAAAACAATACAATATATTTACATGGAAAACAGCTGTTTTAAATTGTAATAACATTTCACTGTTTTTACTGTATATTGAGCGTGTAAATGCAGCTTTGGTGAGACTTCTTTCAAAAGCATAAAAAAAAGTCTTACCAACAGCAAACTTTTAAGTAGTAAAATACATAATATATGTGATCTGCTAATTTAAGCTAGCTCCAAAAGCACAAAGTAAGATATTAAACGTTTGTTTGTTTCCAGTTGATCTCTCATATCGAGGAGCAGGGTTTAGACACAGAGGGTGTGCTGCGGATCCCTGGAGCCGCTACTAGAGTGAAGGTGAGGCAGATTCTAGCACACACGATTAACATCATCACATCAGGACGTTACTGAAATGTGTTTGTTGTTTCCCAGGCCGTCTGTCATGAGCTGGAACACAAGTTTTACGAAAGCATGTTCCCGTGGGAGAGTCTCAAACAGCACGACGCGGCCAGCCTCCTGAAGCTGTTCATCAGGGAGCTGCCCTATCCTCTGCTGACCGTCGAGTACTTCAACGCCTTCATCTCTGTGCTGAGTGAGTCCCACTCCACCCTGAACAGTGACAATAAATCACAATCGCAATTAGGCAAAATCTGTGATTGTCATGTGCATCTTGTCAGTGAAACACGGTGCTGTGATCAGCAGTAAATATCCATCCGAAGGCCAGAGAAACTCCAAATACGCCCCGCAGAAGAAACCTAGGAAATCACTATAGCAGTTGCTGAATAAACAGAAGATGTAACTGCTTTCATTGATTTAGCATGATAATAAACACAGGACTACGTAGGAATGGGCGAAACAAACCTTTCTGATGCTTCAAATCAATTGAACCAATCGCCTCACAAAATGATTCACTGTTTCGAAGCGCTCGAAACACCACACACTAGTGACGCCTGCTGATCAAAAGTGTGTAAATGCAACAAAAACTTAGGCTAAATCATGCATAAATTCAGCCCATTGCAAAATGTTTTATTGAAAGTATAATACATTAAATGCAAATTAAAAAAAAAAAAAATACCATTAAGTATGAAGTTTCTATATAATATGTGTCCCTGGACCACAAAACCAGTCTTAAGTGTAAATCTTTCTAAATTGAGATTTATACATCATATGAAAGCTGAACAAAAAATCTCTCCATTGATGTATGGTTTGTTAGGAGGACAATATTTGACTGAGAAAATCTGTAATCTGAGGGTGCAAAAAAATCTAAATATTGAGAAAATCATCTTTAAAGTTGTTCAAATGAATTCTTAGCAATGCATATTACTAATCAAAAATTAAGTTTTTGATATATTTACGGTAGGAAATTTCTAAATATCTTCTCATGGAACATGATCTTTACTTAATATCTTAATGGTTTTTGACATAAAAGAGAAATGTATAATTTTGACCCATACAATGTATTGTTGTCTATTGCTACAAATATACCTGTGCTACTGATGACTGCTTTTGTGCTGCAGGGTCACATATGTGGTTTTTAAAATATTTAATATTAATTTGCAGGACTTGTTTGGTTTGTTTTATGGAGCGCTTGTATATAGCTTGTATATTCTCATCCTTTTAATGACACAAATGTATCGTTAAAAATGTCTACAAATTGATGAAACTGATTGATGAAGAGATCATTGCCAACCCAACGGCAAGCCATATTAATTTCGAAACGTTTCAAAACAGTTATGACGTAATGAAGCCTTGTTTACTGAAATCATGTGACTTGCAATTTGATATGTGCTCCGAACCACTGTTTCGAAACAAATGATTCGCAAAAGTTTCAAGCTTCATGAAGCAGTGCTTTGAAAGAGCCCACCACTACGACGATTTGTGTTTCTTTTGTTTTTTGCATAGCTTGTCAGTAAACCGCCTCTCTTTAGTAAAAAACTCCCCCACATCTAAAAACATGATATAGATATACTACTAATAATCACAACCAGAACCGGCTACTAATGATGATACACACAACAAACGCATTCTACTAAAAATCGCAGCACCGGCCTGAAAGAAAGCGTGTGTGTGATCTGTGTTTCCGGTGCTGTGTGTCAGTGATTGTTGTGATTGTGTTGGTTCTGATCAGAGCTGCCCACTAAGAAACAGCAGCTGCAGGCTCTCAATCTGCTGCTGCTCCTCGAAGCTGCTTGCAAACACACCATAACCCAACATTTCCCGTTGGTGGGGGCTTGGGTTTTCAAAGGGACCAATTTTCCCTACCCAACAGAGACACTCTCAAGGTACGACACACCTTCACTGCGCATTCACACTTCACACATTCACTTCACTTTTCCTTCACTTCACTCAGCATTGACATCTAGTATTTGTGACTATCATTCAACCAATTTTCCCTTAAAACTCATCTTTGATGATCAAAGTGACATTTATACCTTTTTCACCATTTAAGTAATTTCTTTATGCCTTAAAAGGTCTTGAATGTAATTCTACACCCTAAACTCATTTCATATACACAGACTCGTGAATATGCACAATCACCCGCTCCAGATTCACTCAGTTAAGTGTAGCAGTAAATGCTACAGTATAGCAAGTGAAAATATTGGATTCATTGAGATTTATATGATAAAACTAAAAAGAGTGAATTATACAGCATCTCCTACATGTATCAGAATGGTCATGCATTTTATGTGTCGCTCTCTACAACATCAGACATTTATCTGTAATTCCTGTCATAAGTCTTTTGCGAATGTTACTTGAACCATATTCCTGTGGTGTGCTGATGATATGAAAAGCCCTGCAGGTGGACAGGATTGTTTGTGTCAGTAGAAAACGGGCGGTTTCAATCTGTTTTTTTTTTTTTTTTTTTAGATTGTCTTGAGTACACTGCAGTTTTAAGATGCTCAGCAATAGGGGTGTGCGATATTTGTCTGCGATTATATCGTAATTGTCATTTCAACAATATGTGAGCTGATATCGAGTGTGTCACTTAATGTGCAAAAAGCAAACATGTATGCAAACCGTCCAAAAGCATTCACTGTGTGATGAAGACTATTAGAACGCAGTTAGAAAGACTCTGTTATTTAGTTATGAAAGCAAAAATATCCCTCTGTGGGTTTTTGTTTATTTATAAGATGTGATATTTACATTTAGTCATTTAGCAGATGCTTTTATCCAATGAGGACAATGGAATGAGATACAGTAAGTTACGTAATACCACACAAGCTTCAGGGCTGTTTTCCTGAATGCAAATGTGATATTGATTTTAAAAAACAGTTCAACAAACAGTAAGTAAATATTAAGTCTGTTACATTTTAGACACATTTGTCTGTTTTTTTCTGTTTGGTCTGAAGCAAAACATTACTGCTTCCCACCCAAACAAATTGTATTGTTTCCTCCCCAAATTAATTGTTTTTTTAAACAAATCGTTTGAGTCAATGATTCAGTTAAACAATCAAAAAACACATTCATAAATCACTAAACTAAGCTTCTAAATGAAGCTCAAAAAAACACAAACAAAACACAGTGAGTCACTCATTAAGACAGGAACGTGTGGTTTAAGTGTCGTAATTATTTATTTATCCATGTCAGGCCTAAACCAGCCAAGATACCAGCACAAAAACACACTCACAAACCCAACTAAGCCAAAAGTATGGTTTAATTTAGTCTGTTTATCTTGAAAGCCTCTCCCATATTGGTGATATCTATTTATGGTGTGTCAATATTGCACACGAGCATCCCCTACTCAGAGCAATGGTGTTTGGTTTGTGTGAATTTGCACATGGTTTGTCTCTAAGCATATTAAAAACACAGCGCAGCTGGATTGTTTTGAGATGAGCAGCGTTTCTGTTTCTGTCTCTCAGGCTCTGATGGAGTTCTTCCAAAGAGTGATCGACCATAAGGACAGGAATAAGATGACGCTGAACAATGTTGCAGTGGTGATGGCGCCCAACATCTTCATGTGTGTAAGGGCGTTATCGCCGCCGTAAGATTGACGATGAACACAGGCTCTTCGGTTCGCTTCGATGGCCACAGGCACGGCTAAATCGTTCAGGCTGCTCGTTTCCCGCGGTACCTGAGGCCTGCTCTGGACGAGCTACGACTGTACGCGTATACCACACATTACAGTCACTGTGAGACTGAATGATGCTGTTCAGAGAGGTTTTGCCTCTGAGACTCTATCTGTTCTTAAAGGTTTCGTTGTAACTAATGATTCAATAATTCACAATAATAAACAAACTCACTTCACAATATTATTTTTTTAACAAAAAACAAAATTTAAACACAATAAAGAAACAAAAAGAAATTAATTCTAATACTTAAATAATAAACATAACACAAAATAATAAACAAATATTTCCAAAAATGAAATATGTCCAATAACACAACTAAATTGTAATTTTAAAACAAACCCCAAATCAAATGAAAGAAATCTCAATATAAACAAACTAAGGCTTTATCTGTGCACTTTTCATTTAAACTGAGAGGCAACCAGTGCATTTTAATCATGATCCTAACAAAGATTAAGCTCCTCATGCTGCAATGCTGTCTACAGGAGCATGTTTTTAATCTTAATGGTATTGTATAAGGAGCAAAATTCGAGCAAAAACAGAATGCTCTGACTTTAGTTTTGTAAAACTATACTACGTAAAACATCCGAATGGAACGAAAAACAGCAGGCGAGCTGAATGAGACGCAGATTCACTCTCTGCCAGCAGGTGGCTCTTATGGAGCAGCAGCAGTGTTGACAAGTCCGCAGAATTGGGCTACTTTAACACTGTTGCCGCTGGTTGTTGTTCCATGTTCGCGAGTTGAAGCGACCCCAGTAACGTGATATTTAGCCCCTGGAATGCGAATTTTACCCACTCGAAATGTGATTGGGCTAGTTTTGGGTGGGTCTTGTTGTGAACACCTGGCAACCCTAACAGCAGTGATACAGTGTTTCCTTGGTTACTACTGTTACAGCAGCACTGCAGTTATGAACACTAATTTAATATGCATTATACAGAGTAAGATGAAAAGAAAATACCATCGGAACTTTTCTGATGACAGTCAGTTCCCTTCAGAGATAGATTCATATAAACTCACACCCCAGTTGTATCGCAATTCATTTAACATCTCAACTGATTTGAATTGTCACATATTTGTAACATAACTCAAATTTCACCAACACATGCACCAATAAAAACCTAATCTATAAATCAAAATAATCATCTAAAAATAAACTACAAATAAACAAATAGTTGCAATACTCTGCAGTTTAAAAGTTTGGAATTGGCTGCATTTATTTGAACAAATATATTATAAATATTGTGAAATAAATTTTTCTTTTAAAATAGCTGTTTTCTATGTGAATATCTGTTAAACTGTAATTGATTGCATGTAATTTTCAGCATCATTCCTCCAGTCTTCAGTGTCACATGATCTTCAGAAATCATTCTAATATGCTGATCTGCTGCTCAAGAAACATTTATTATTATCAATGTTGAAAACAGTTTGTGGGCTGGCACAATAATGTTTGTGGGAAAACTAATACGTTTGCTATTTTTATCAGGGTATTCACAGACGGAATAGAAAGTTCAAAAAGTTTTTGTTTTTTTGTTAATAGAAACTTTTACGAGAAATGTCGTTACTACTGCTGTTGCTTTAATGTGTCCTTGATTAATAAAATCATTAATTTCTTTAATACTTCAATTAATTTTCTGTGAAATCTCTACTCGTCTACTGTGATGCTGTAGAAATAGTGTCCAACAAAATGTTCTGTTGCTCGAATACCAGAACACATCGTATGTGAAGCTGGAAGATAGAGATGCTCAGATGAGTCTTGTCTTGTGTCTCAGATTCCCAAGTTCATCCTGAATCAGGTGCGCAAACAAAACATGGAGAACCAGCGGAAGATGAACACGAGACACGAGACACACGGTTTTTAAAAACTACTGAAGATGATGTACGACCGCGAGAGAGCCTCTAACAAACAAGAGAGCAATGCTGAGGTGAGAGGAGCCGCACAAACACAGAGCAGCACACTGAGCTGAAGGAGACATAATCAGACATCTTAGACATCTTCACAGTTGTGTGTCAGTGTTTCCCGCCCGCTGAATGAATCAGAGTTTGAGAACGTGAGCAGCCTTCACTCCGACATCTAGTGGACACACTGAGCGCCCGCATGCAGTGACTGTCCTTCATTTGCTGTGAGTGTGACAGAAATGTATGGACATTATGAAATATAAGATACAAGGCTCTCAGAGGGTGTTATTGATATACACAGAAAAAATCCTGCAGATACAGACACTTGATCTGATTATAGGGTTAACCCTATACAACTACTGTTTCATATTTGATTTTTATTTTAAATCAGGCCTCTAAATGATCAGCATGTTTCACACAATCTACTCCAAGCCTTCTGTCATCTGATTACTTTCATTAAGTTAGAAGGCATTTTAGTAAATTGTACAAGCGTCCAGCTTCAGCTGCTGCTTCTGGTGTCAGATCTTGAGTGATTTTGATCAAGTGAAGGTCAGAATAACTGCAGTAATATCTCCAGATGAACTCTTACTGTACTTTACTTGAATTCTCCATCAATCATGTTTTAGAGTCTCAAATCTGATGTCCTCAGGATCTTTGAGGAGCGTTTGTTTCCAGAAGCTTTACTTTCACTGTTCCTCAGCGGAGGAATGATCTTCACAAGCCTCCAGAACATCTCACATCTTCTGAGGAGCCTTCATTTTTCTTCCTCTCTCAATCACTGCATTATATGTTTGATCATTTACATCTCATCTCACTGAGACACATTACTGCAGATATAGAGCACAGACTCATATTTAGATCAGTTTATGTCAGTATCTGCTGCACTGTTATAAAGATCTCACTGATTTACATCACAAGCAGCAGAATCTCATCATATACACATCAGCATCTGCATAAAAGTTTGGGTCTCTGAATAAAACAAAAAAACTTAATATCTTCAAACTCCAAATCATCATCCATCCTATCAGACTATATGAATCATAAAATCCTGATGGATTGAAGGAAATATTATACTCATCAATAAACACACACACAAAGCTTTTTTTAATAATTTGTCAATAGGTTTCATTAAAATGTATTCTTATTAATAATTAATACATTATGCTATACATTACAATATCAAAATCAAAGTTAGTGTTAGGGAAGCCACAGGTGTGTGTGTTTGCAGAGAGAAGTTTGCTCTGTGTGTGTGTGTGTGTGTGTGTGTGTGTTTTGGTCGTTGGGGTGTGTGTTCGATGTGTGTTTATGGTTTGTTTGGTGTGTGTATGTGTTTGGTGTTTATGGTGTGTTTGGTGTGTGTGTGTGTGTGTGTGTGTGTGTGTGTGTGTGTGGGTTCTTTGGTGTGTGGGTGGTGTTTATGGTGTGTTTGGGTGTGTTTGTGGGTGTGGGTTATTAGGTGTGTTTGGTGTTGGTGTGTGTGGGTGTGGTGTGCGTGGGTTGTATGGTGTGTTTGGGTGTGTTTTATTGGTGTGTGTGTGTTTATGGGGTGTTTGGGTGTGGTGTGTTTATGGTCCGGTGTGGTTTTATGGTTGTGTGGTTGTGTTTACCGGTGTGTTCGGTGTGTTTGTGTGTGTGGGGTGTGCGTGTGTTTAGTTGTGTTTGGTGGTGCTGTTGGTATGTGTGTGTGTGTCTGTTTTATGGTGTGTTCGTGTGTGGGTGGTGTGTTAATCGGTGTGTGTGTGTGTTTTGGTTGTGGTTTGGTGTGTGTGTGTATTGGTCTGTGTCGCTGTGGTGTTTGTGTGGTGTGTGTGTTTCTCGGGGTGTGTGTTGTATGGTCTATGTGCGTGGTGTGTGTGTGTGTGTGTGTGTCCGTGTGTTTGTGTGTGTTTATGTGTGCGTGTGTGGGATTGTCCTTATCGGGGTGTGTGTGTTTGATGGTGTGTGTGGGCGGTCTGTGGGGGTGTGGTGGGTGTTTTAACCGGTGTGTGTGCAGTGGGTAGTGTTGGCTGTTGATGGTGTAGGGTGGTGGACTACGGGGCGTTCGGTGGGTGGGTGGGTGGTGGTGTTGTTTATGTGTGGTGGGTTTGGGGTGGGGGTGTTGAAGGTGGGGGGTGGGGTTGTGTATGTGTTGGTGTTGTGCTGTTTCTCGTGCGGGTGGTTGACGGGGTGGGCTCCTTCGGTGGGGTGTGGGTTTAGGTGGAGTGTTGGGGGTGTGACGGTGGTGTTTCGGGGGGGGGGGGGGGTGGGGGGGGGCGGGGGGGGTAGGGTGTTGCTGTTGTGCGTGGTTGGTAGGGTGTGACGTGTGTTGGGGGGGTGTGTTTCTTTGAATTGCGGGGTGGTCTCGGTGTGGGTGGTTAATGGTGGGTTGAGGGTGTTAGGTGTGTGGTGCTGCGCTGTGCGTTACGTGGTGTGTGCGGGGTGATGTGGTTGTGTGTTTATGGGTGTGTGTGTGTGGTAGGGTGGGGCTGTAGTGGGATTATGGCGGGTGTGGTGGGTGTGTGTGGTTGATGGTGTGTATGGGGTGGGAGAGGGTGGTATGTTGCGGTGGGGTGTGGGGGGTTTAGGGTGTGGGGGTGTTTATGGGGGGGTCGTGGGGGGGTGGGTTTATGGTGTGTGGCTGTGTGTATCGCGGAATGGGTGGGTGGGGGGGATGGGGGGGTGGGGGGGTTCTATGGGTGTGTGGGGTGTGGGGGGGTGGGTGTGAGGGTGTGGGGGGTGTGGGGGTGGGTGTGTGGGTGGGTGCGGGGGGGTTTATGTGGCGGAGGTGGTGGTGGGTGTTGTGTTGTGTGGTGCGGGATGGGGACGGCGTGTGTGGGTACGACGGGAGGGTTCGTGGTGTGGGGGTGTTGCTACGTATGGGGTCGGTGTCGGTGTGGGTGGTAGTGTGGGGAGGGCGGTGGGGGTCTGTGTTTATGTGGGCGGGGGCGTCGACGGTGTGTGGGGTGTGTGGGTGTGTGTGGGGGTTGTTTGGTTGTGTGGTTTGGGGTGTGTGTGTCTATGGTAGTGGGTGGTTAATGGGTAGGGGGGTGGGTTGGTTGTGGGTGCGGGGGGGTGTGGGGTGCTGTGTGGGTTTAGGGGCGGCGGGGGGGGTGATTGGTCTGTGTGTGTGGTTATGGTGGTGCACGGCTCGTTTGTGTGGCGGGTGTGGTGTTTCGGCGTACGGGTGGGTGTTTATGGGGGTTGGGCGTTGTGTGGAGGGGGGGTCAGCGGGTGTGGGTGGGGGTCGAGTCGGTGTGTGCCTTGGTTGGCGGTCGGGGTGCGGGGGGCGTGTGTGTGCGGGCAGGGGGTTGTGGTGGAGGGGGGGGGTGGGGCTGCGGGTGGTGAGGGGGGGGGTGTGGGTGTTTTTTATTGGGGGGCGTTGTGTTGTGGGGTGTGCTTGTTTAGGGATGTGTTGCGGGGGTGGGGGGTGGGTTGGGTGGGGGTGTGTGGGTGTGTGTGGGGGGTTTATGGGGTATTGTGTATGTCGGTGGTGTGCTTGTGTGTGTGTGTGGTTACGATGGTTGTAGTGGTGGTGTGTGCTGTTATGGGGTGCTCGTGTGTGTTATAGGGTGTGTGTGTGTGTGTGTGTGGTATGGTGTGTATAAATGGCGTCTGTGTGTGTGTTTACCTGGTGCCGTGTGTGGTGTGTGTGTGTGTTTACGGTGTGTCGCGGCGTGTGTAGTGTGTGTGGTGTGTGTGTGTGTGTGTTTATGGTGTGTGTGTGTGTGTTTATGGTCTGTGTGTGTGTTTATGGTGTGTTCGGTGTGTGTGTGTGTGTGTTGATCGGGTGCTGCGTGTGGTGTCGTGTGTCGGTGTGTGTGGTGTGCTGTGATCGTGTGGTCTTTAGGGTGTATGTGGTGTGTTGGTGTGTGTGTGTGTGTAGTAGTGATCGTGTGTGTGTGCTTTTAGATTCATTCCAGTGTCGTGTGTTCTGGTTTCTATTGGGGTCTTGTGTGGTGTGGGTGGGCTTCTTGGTGGTGTGTTGTGGTGTAGGATTTGTGGTTGTGTGTGTGTGTGTGTGTGGGTGGTGTGTGTGTGTGTGGTGTAATCCGGATGTGTGTGTGTGTTGTATACGGTGTGTGTGTTCGGGGTGTGTTCCGTTGTGTGTGTGTGGGTTATAGGTCCTGATGGGTGTGGTATGGTGGGTGATCGGTGTGTGGGTGGGTTTGATGGTGGGTTCGGGTGTGTGTGTGATGTGTTTATGGGGGGGGTGTGGTGTGTGTGTGTGTGTGTGTGTGGTGTGTTTACGTGGGTCCGGTGGGTGGATGTGTGGGGTGTGTTGAGGTGGTGTGTGTGGTTATGGTGTGTTCGGGGTGGTGGGTGTGTTGAATTATGTGTGTTGTGTGGGTGGAGGGTGTATGGTGTGTGTCGTGGGTTTTATGTGTGTGTGTTACGGGTGGTGTGGGTGTGGTGTAGGTGGGTGTGTTGTGTTCGTGTGTGGTGTCGGTGGTGTTGTGTGTTGTCGGGTGTGTTGGGGGGTGTGTGTGTGTGTGTGTGGTTTATGTGTGTGTCGTGTGTGTGTGTGTGTGTTGTGTATGGTGTGATGTGTGTGTGTGTGGGGTGTGTGTGTGTGTGGTGGCGTAGGGGGTGTGTGGTTACGTGGTGTGTGGCGGTGTGTGGTGTGTGTGGGGGGTGGTGTGTTCGGTGTGTTGGTGTGTAGTGTGTGTGTGTTTTGGGTGTGTGTGGGGTTGATATGGTCTGTGTGTGGGGTTATGATGTGGGTCGGTGTGGGTGGTGTGTGGGTGTGGGTGTTTATGGTGGGTTCGGTGGGTGTGGTGTGTGTGTGTGGTGTGGTTGTGTGGGGTGTGGGTGTGGGTGGGGGTGGTGTGTTTATGTGTGGTGTGTGTGTGATGTGTGTTGTAAGGGTGGTCGGTGGGTTTATGTGTGTGGTGTTGTGTGTGGGGTTTGTGGTGTGGTGGTGTGTGTGTGTGTGGTGGATGTGTGGTGTGGGATGTATGTGTGTATGTTGGTGTGTGTGACGGCGGTGTGTCGGTGTGTGGGTGGGTGTGTTGACGGTGTGTGTGTGTTGTGGTGTGAGCGTTATTGGGTTGTGTGGTGATGTTTGATGGATGTGTTTTTCGGTGGGTGGTGTGGTGGGTGTGGGGGGTGTTTATGGTGTGTTCGGTGTGTGTGTGTGTGTTTATGGTGTGTGTGTGTGTGTGTGTTCGGTGTGTGGTGTGTGTACGGTGTGTATGGTCGTGTGTGGTGTGGATGGTCTGTGTGTGTGTTTACGGTGTGTTCGGTGTGTGTGTGTGTGTTTATGGTGTGTGTGTGTTTATGGTGTGTTCGGTGTGTGTGTGTGTTTATGGTGTGTGTGTTTTCGAATTGTGTTCGTGGGTGTGTGGTGTGTGTTTCGGGTGTGTGTGTTGTGTTATGGTGGGTGTCTGTGTGTGGGTGTTTATGGCTGTGTCGTGTGTGTGTGTGTTTATGGTGTTGTTGTGGGTGTGGCGTAATGGTTGTGTGTGTGTGTGTTCGGGTGGTGTGTGGTGTGTTTTTACGATGTGTTCGGTGTGTTTGTGTGTGTGTGTAGGTTATTGTGTGTTCGGTGTGTATGGTGTGTTTATATGCTCTGTGGTGTGTGTTGATGGTTGCTGTGTGTTGTGTGATTTATGGTGTGTGTGTGGTGTTATGGCGTATGTGTCTGTTCGGTGTGTGTGTCGGTGTGTGGTGTGGATGTTTACGGTGTGTGTTTGTGTGGGTGTGGGTGTGTAAGGTGTGTGTGTGTTTTTATGGGTGTGTGTGGTGTGGTGTGTGTATTGTGGTATGCCTGTGTGGTGTGTTGTTATGATGTGTGTCGTGTGTTTGTGTGTGTGTGTGTGGGTGTTTTGGTGTGTGTCGGTGGTTGTGTGTGTGGTTGTGTGTGTGTTTTTGGTGTGTGTTTGTGTGTGTGTGTGTGTTTAAGCTGTGTGTGTGTTTATGGTGTGTGTGTGTGTGTGTGTATGGTGTGTGTGTGTTTATAGTGTGTGTGTGTGTGTGTGTGTGTGTGTGTGTGTTTATGGTGTATGTGTGTGTTTACGGTGTGTGTGGTGTGGGGGGTGGTGTGTGTGTAACGGTTGTGTGTTGTGGTGTGTGTGTGTGTGTGTTTATGGTGTTTTTTTTTTTATTATGTTTTCTTCGGTGTGTGTGTGTGTGTTTATGGTGTGTTGTTATGGGTGTTATCGGTGTGTGTCGGTGTGTATGGTGGGTGTGGGTGTGTGTGGATGGTGTTCGTTGTGTGTTGTTTACGGTTTGTTTCGGTGTGTGTGTGTGTTTGATGGCCTGTGTGTGGTGTTTATGGGTGGTTTCGTGTGTGTGTGTGTGTTTATGGTGTGTGGGTGTTCGTTGGTGGTGTGTGGTTTGTGTGTGGTTCGTTGTGTGTGGTGTTCGGTGTGTGTGTGTTTACGGTGGGTGTGTGGGTGGGTGTGTGTGTTTGATGGTCTGTGTGTTTATGGTGTATGGTGTGTGTGGTGTGTGTGTGTTTATGGTGTGTGTGTGTTCGGTGTGTGTGTGTGTTTACGGTGTGTTCGGTGTGTGTGTGTGTGTGTGTGTTTATGGTCTGTGTGTGTGTTTATGGTGTGTTCGGTGTGTGTGTGTGTTTATGGTGTGTGTGTGTGGGTTGTTGTATTGGTGGTGTGTGTGTCCTTATGGTGGGTGTGTGTGTTTACTGTGTGGTGTTGGTGTGTTCGGTGTGTGTGTGTGTTTATGGTGTGTGTGTGTGTGTTTATGGTGTGTTCGGTGTGTGTGTGTGTTTATGGTGTGTGTGTGTTCGGTGTGTGTGTGTGTTATAGGGTGTGTTGTGTGTTTAAGTGTGTGTGGTGGTGTGTAACGGTGTGTTTAATGGTGTGTGTGGGTGTGTTTAAATGTGGTGTGTGGTGTGTGTGTGGTGTAGGGTGTGGGTTGTTGGTGTTTATGGTTGTGTGTGTGTTCATAGTGGTTGTGTTGTTTACGTGGTTCGCTGTGTGTGTGTGTGTTTTATGTGTGTGTTCGTTTATGGTGTGTGTGTGTGTTTGGTGTGTGTGTGGTGTTATGTGGTGTGATGTGGTTTATGGTGTGTTCATTGTGTAGGTGTGTTCGGTAACGGTGCTGTGTCGTGTGTGTGTGTTTACGGTGTTATCGGTGTGTTTTGTGTGTTATGGGTGTGTGGGTTCGTTGTGTGTGTGTGTGTGTGTGTGTGTGTTTATGGTGTGTTCGGTGTGTGATTGTGTTTGGGGTGTGTTTGATTGGTGTGTTTGGTGTGTGTGTGGTGTGTTTTATGGTGGTTTCCGGTTGTGTGGGGTTTCATGCTGAAGGAGGCTTCATAAGGGTCCATCTCTCAGTTCTCGTGGTGTCCATGGCTGTACAGCTGACGGAGGATTTAAAGGCCTCAGATGTTCTGACGCGCTTCCTCAGTCAAGAGAGGTGAGCAAACACACTAATGATCTTCAGTGAAACCACTAGTGACTCTCGGGCTCTAATCTATATACTGTATATCCACAATTGTAGTCTTACTGATATGTTGTAGTGGTGCTTGTGAAATGTTGTGCTCAGTGAGACTGTGGTGTGTTGTTACAGGACTCTGTCTGTGAAGAGAGATGATCTGTGTCTCTATGAGATGGGAGGAAACATCAGTGAGTGTCTAATAAGCGTCACATTAATTACAGTCACAGCCACACAGTACACAAGGCATTTCATAACACAGAACTGACCACACAAACCATGTATAGTTGGGATTGTAAAATAGATAGATCTTCAACTTCATTTGTCTCCCAGGGGGCAGTTAGATTTACTGACAAGGAAAAACATTTCCCAGATATTTTGTTTTTTATGTCAAACCCACTAACAGTATTTTGCGTATAGAGTTTATTTGGGATATTTGTGATCTATGCAGCTCATGGTAATATTAATACATTTCAGTTTGATTTTATAGGCAATGAAACATCTTATTAGAATGTATTTTAAACATTCTTAACTTCTTAAGAAGATTTTTGAGTCCGGAGCAGAAGCAGCGTGCTGTTGTCTGATGTGTGTGTGTTGGTGTGTTTGTCTAGAGGAGAGATGTCTGGATGAAGAGACGTACATCAAAGCTCTCCTGGAGCTCAACCCCACTGCAGAGTGGGTCATAAAATCTGTCCAGCACTGACCGAGCCATGCCAATCACCCCATCCCGCTACGCACCTTACAGTCCACCGCAAACAGACCTAACACGAGAGATCTGAACATATCTCACATTCAGCCGTCCTCTAACACTGCTCAAACCAAACGAACCGCACACCTCCAACACTATTACCCACACAGATGTGCTTTTCAGGAGATGCTTGGGTAGCAGTTGTATGAACACCCTTTATAGTAAAAGCCAAAACAGCTCATAGTGTCCATGCTCATTTAGTCTGGTTTGGCACTTCGGCACATTTTAATCGCTTGTGAAGAAAAGGTTGTTTGATAGTACAAAAATCAGAGACCAGTTTACCAGGTCTTCTCGGAAATCTCCAGGTCATGTTCCATCCCAGAAGAAAAAAAGAATAAACTGTATTTTGTAGCTTTTGCATTGCAACATTTTCATCATAATTAAATATTTCCACTCCTAATTCTTCTTAATGTGACACTCAAAAAAAACAAAAAAAACTCATCTGGATTTTTTTTCTTTCTTTTTCTTTTGTAAATCATACTCATCATATTGTCAATACTGTTGAAGGAGTGAATATATATTCAGTATATTGTGTTTTTATCGCTGCAGTCAGCAGTCTTTTTATTAAGGTAATGAGGATCTGGGGATATGCTCAGTTATAACGTACATAACGTTACAATGCAAATAATGATCAGTCAGTTTTATTTTTTTTATTTATACAAATATTCTGTGTTTGTGTAATATATATATATATATATATATATATATATATATATATATATATATAGATATATATATATATATATATATATAAAAACTCAATTAACTTAATTTTTCTTTGGGGGTAAATTATGAGCCAGACATGTTCTTTATAAGTTAACTGAGACACACGCACCCACCCAGCCATAAATCTCATTCATATATAGATTATGTATATTGCATGAAAATTTGGTCTCAGACAAGTGAAGTACTGAGGTACACTTTCATTTCACACGTTTCTTTCTTAAACATTTGATTACATGTGAGTGAGCTCTTAGTGTTTTCTGCTTTAGATCAGTCACATGACTTCAGTCTCACAGTAGCGCACACTGCCAATAAAAGTTCACCGCGCTCTATTACTTCAGTCGTTCCCAGGGATCTTGGATGTACTTTTTTTTTTTTCATGTTGGAGAAAATAATGTAAGTCAGATGATATTGTATATCTGTAAAGGATTCATGACTGAAAACAACAGGAATCAAGTTTCTCAGCTAAACACAGACCTCATAAAGTACTTCAATGGAGGGAAACACTTGGCACTTAAACTTAAACCTTGTCTGTTATTGACAGTGATGCAGATGTCATCTCAGTGAGTAGTTCTGAGCTGTGATTTTTATTTTTTACTGCTACGTCTTTTGCTGATGTCATGCTTTTATTGTGCTGGAAACTGTGAATATGGCGAAAATGACTGTTGATGTAAGGTTTAATGCTTAATAACCACTAAATGTTTTTGTAAATAAATGTGTAATTCCTCATCTCTGTCCACTGGATTGTATTCACTGATCTGATTGTTGGTAATACTGTGTAGTTTAGAGAAGGAGAATCGTTGGTCTTTACCAATTTGCAGTGTTCCCGAAACGCCTTTTAAGACAGGTTAACCCGTAACCCGTTAGACGCCGTATTGAATTTAACGTAGTTATAACGAGGCTGTGAGGAATAGACTTACAGTCTTAACAATGACATACAATGTAGAAAGATCCTAGATCATGTCATTTTCACAACTTAAAACTGTTTTATGGAGTTTCTATGGAGTCTACCGTTTTTGTTTTTTTTTCTTCTGAAAGACATTTCATAAGCTGAACTATTGGTATGATGTTAAACAACAGTACAATCCATTGAGCATGAAAATGGCACTACCCTGACTTTGGAGTTGAAAGGATAACTCTGAGATAAGCTCCATAATGGTGACTTCAATTTTTTAAAACAGGTGAGTGCTAAGTGAGGGCTGCCCATGCAGTGCCGGTGCTTAGGGGCCAACGTTTTGTCAATGAGCAAATTCTCAGGGGCCCTCAGTGGGCACGTAAAGGGCCAGTGCAGGCTTGTTTGCAGGGGCAGCAGCAGAGCAGATGTATTCCACCAAGATCAAACACATTAACATTGGTACGTATATTACCATGCTAAACTTTCAGATGTTTTTAATGATAGAGATGATGTAATAATGCAGTGTTGTCTTTACCCTGTAAATTAAGGATAGTTTTACTAGAGGAAGAAGAAGAAAAAAGGGTCCCCAATCTATTTTGCCATGTTGAAATGAAAAAGTCTCTGTTGATACACTGTTTACTAAAGTGTAGTTTGAAGATGCAAAGATATGAATATAAACAGCGACCAAATGAAAAAATTTCTCCTTTAGGACTGTGATTCCTTCATCCTGAACACCTACTTCACCGTGAATTTACCTTCAAAGCTACCTACTGCTACCCAGTATGGCGCTAAACGAGATACTGTTCTCATTCACCCCTGCCATATTCCATCAAGCAACCTAAGAGCAACTACAAAAAATGACAAATTTCCAGTTAAAAGAGCAAATAATTTGTGACAGTGCGTCTTTATAAAGATCTGCTCCGCTTGTCAGAGACCCATCCAGCCATGTGAATCATGGCACGCATGGCGAGTAAACTGTTTAAAACTGCTTGTGGTGTATTTGACTCTGAGAGATTTTCATACAGATGTGCAGAACTGCCATATTCTTATTTGAACAGACAAACTGTGGCATTAACATGCATTTGTCATCATGGGGTGTCAGATCATGATGGAAGTTGTGCAGTGCATGCTCCTTTTGGACCCATCAACACCTCACCTTGTACAGTAAGATGGTTGAATTACAGCTCAGACCTGTCAAGCCAAGACCTGATACCAGGAGAATGGAGACTGGATCCTCAGACAGTGTTGAGGATATGAAATATTGTCGCCAAAGTGAACATGGACCTGTTTGGCTCCACAGAGACCTCTCATTGTAGTCTTTGTGAGGCGCAGTTTCTTAACATGCTATGTCCAGTACAAGCTTTGTGTATTTTTGTGGACAATCCCACCGGTTCAGACTCTGTTTACAGGGCCACACTAGGGGAATTATAGATGCAATTTCCCTGACTTGTACCTCACAAGGTCAGCAATACCCAGTCGGGGTAAAGCCCACTTCTTTGGAGGCATGGCATCCTCCTAGGCATGGTCAAATGGTGTCTCCATTTATTTAGGACATATACCTGACTGGTTCTCACCAAATACTTTTATAATTTCAATGTTTCCTCTCAGGTATCCCAAGTATCTTCTGTGCAAGAGAGTTAAGCCTGTGTCAGCACTGGCCATTGCAGTGTCATCCTCCCAACCCCTGTCGTGAAGTGCTTGTGCAGCCTCCCTCCCCGGTATACTACCATATTACTGTATACCATGTATGTGTTGGTGCACGCTGGCAATGCCATCGTGAACATCCTGCTGCTTAGTGTTATTTTCCATACCTTAACCACAGGGCCTGGTTAAAGTTCAATGTCAGTAATGTGGTGATTTGACATTGTTTCCCAAAACGTCTGCTATGTACACAATGTTGAATGAACTGTAACTGAAACGTGAACATCTCTGGTCACATATGTATCCTCATATATATGGGAATGAGATATTGCATAGCTTGCCACATTACTGTGTTTAAACTTCAGAACAAGCCTATTGCTCTCAGTAACACAAAAAGATTTGAAGTGAAGTAAGGCCAAGTATGTTGACCCATACTTGGAATTTGTGCTCTGCATTAAACCCATCCAAGTGCACACACACAGTAGTGAACACACACACACCACTTATATTTATACAAAAATGTCAGGTGTGAATGCCGGCATAGGTGTGATTCAATAGGGTGATTGATCAAGAGAAAGTTTCCCCCCATAGCACCAGCTTCTGATGCCGTGTTTCATTCCCTACAGTATATCTTAGGGAAATGGGAAAAAAATTCATAACCAAAGATGTGTATTTGAGTTATATTAAAAATTGTCTTTGATCTCTCAAGCTGTTTAATGGTACTCAGCGGCTTCAATCCAAAAGAAGTTAAATAAAAAGTGCCCATCCTTAATAAAAAATGCCTCACACGGCTCCGGGGGGTGAACAAAGGCCTCCTGTAGCGAACCAATGCGTTTTTAAGAAAAATATGCATATTCAAAACGTAATAGATTTGCTACAGGATGCCTTTGTTCACCCCCCAGAGCCATGTGAGACACTTTTTTTTTTTTTTAATTTTTTTATGGATGATCACTTTTTATTTCACTTCTTTTGAATTGTTTCACAGCAACACCCGCTGAGTGCCATTAAACAGCTTGAAAGATCAAAGACAGTTATTAATAGAACTCCGACTGGATTCGTCTGAAAGAAGAAAGTCATCTACACCTAGCATGAGTATGATGAGGGTGAGTAATATATGGGCTAATTTTCATTTTTGGGTGAACTAACCCTTTAATTCATTGCACTTTAGTCTGAATCTTTATTCAGTGTTGTCACTTTTTTTTTATTTGCAATCTTTTTTTTTTATTTGCAATCCCTGAAAGGACTTTCCTTTGGGACTTATGCCACCAAGAATTCTTACTTATTCAGTTCTCCATGTTCAGCCTACATCACTTCATAGAATAGAATACAATTTCTATATAATAACATAAGATTTAACCATTCCTAGACTGAAAGGATGTAAACAGACATGAAGCTGTATGAGTGGTGACTTTACCCTGGATCATATTCATGTCTGCAGGATTGACAGGTGCTGCAAGCCTCACAGAAGAATGATCACCCACTGGAGACAGCAGCAGCTGCTCCATCCTGAAGACAAATGAAGAGTCAATGAGCGTCATTCCACAAGTGTCCTGCAGTTAATCTAGTGCTTAGCAAAGGGCATGACTTGGAGTCATTGCTACTATGTATATATATATATATATATATATATAATATATATATATATATAAACAGAGAAAGAACACAAATCAAAATTAATTTGATCACAAATTAGTCACATTTACATTATAATAAAGATTATAACGATTTTACAGTATCAAAGTTATGTGTGTGTTCTTTGTAAACTAAAGCTGAGCAGTAGTGAGTAGCTATCCACACTGTAGAGCATTTCTGACTGTTTTTTAGCAGGATCATTCCATCATGGATGACTCTGTGCAACAGACTTCTGATGAGCATGACTTGTTCTCTTCTGTTGTCGTCTGCTATGAGTTAAAAGGTTATCAACTTTTTGTACCCCATTGAAAGTGTACTTTATTTTTTCCATTGTTTTCTACAGTGTGAAGATTTATAGGAAGACAGAAAAATTCTATTCATCATAATTCCTTAATTTTCCAGTGTAAAATCATGGACAGAAGTTTAATCTATATCTGTAGGCCCATCAGACTGTGTGGCGTTTAGAAAAATGATCATTCATTTTATGATGCATGAGAATAAAAGCGGCCTGAGAACCGAACCTTGTGGAACACCATGTGATAAATCATGTTTCCAAAAACAGCCTTTCAGAAAGACCTTAAACTGTTTAAAACACTAAGTAATACTTAACTGATATATTTTATCAAATGCTGCACTCAGCCTAACCTGTCATACAAACCAGCAAATTTTTTTATGAATATTATTTTCATCTTACAGTGCATTTAGCTTGACTTCAACTTTTAAATATTTTAATAAACCTTTAATAAAGCTTTAATGGTTATTTAGACACTGAAAGGAATCACAAAAGACCACATCAAGTGCCAACAGAAGGGATATTTCTTTATTTTGAATATCATTACATCATTACACAGTACATGTAATCACTCCATGCAAAAACACACACTGAGACCTCAGAGAAGTGTCTCACAAGGCCTCTTTCCATGAATTTGTAGTTCATGTCTGTCTTATGATTTCTTTGGCTCTCAGATGAAGTATGTTTCTCATACACTGAAGTGTAGTTTGATAATTTAGGCTACATTTACACCAGATTCACACTGAAATCTGACAATTGGATCTGTTCAACTTTCCTAGATCTGACTTTTAATTTTCATACAGCAAGTCTGTGCATTTTTTTTTTTTTTTTTTTTTTTTTTTTTGGCACTTCATTGTGAACAGGTTGCGTTCCTTAATTTTTATGCCATGGTAGCCTTTCTTATTACATTTTATTAGTGTATTAGAGTTTTTTAAATATTAAAGTAAGGCACAAACATGTTTTTCCCCCCAATATTTCTTGATGTACTGTATCAGGTGTCAAATGTAGTTACAATTAGAAGAATGACAATGTAAGTCCAGTTCTCTCCATGAAATGAAGCATGCTATCGTGTTAAATGATTATGAAGTCTGATGATGATGTTATGATGAATATACTAGGGTGTATTAGTGTTGCCTGTTTGACATTGACATTTGAAATGTCTCAGCAGAAATACATGTCTTACTGGTGTATAAATGTGTCTTTCTGATTGACTGAATCCTGATTTCTCGGGTCATTCACTCTTCAGTGGTTTTGTTAGGATTTGTTAAGATGTAGTTGCACTTTGGAGATTAAAACAAGTTCTTTTACTACAGTTTCTTCAGATCTGCTTTTTTTAGGTCCTTTAACACAAAAATACATAGACAGATTGATAACGAACTACAGCATAAAATGTTGGTAACACTTTACAATAATGTTTCATCTGTTTACATTGGTTAACTACATTAGTTAACAAGAACTAACATTGAAACATACTCTAAAGTATTTATTAATTTTAGTTATTCATTTCAATATTTAATAATACATTAGTAAAATAAAAAGTTGTTTCTGTTCTTTTTAATGGACCAGACCAAACATGGACTAACAATGAACAGTTGTATTTTTATTGACTAACAACACATAATTACATATTGTAGCAGATTTCTCATTGTTCATTCATGTTAGTTAATGTCTAAACTAATGTAACTAACGGGTCCTTATTGAAAAGTGTTACCAAAAGTTATAAAAATTCTATCCTATGGCTGTATTCATTTTATTTTAAAGCAGTTTTTGATCTGGCTTGGTTTGTCTAGCTGTTTGTTTATTAATACTCCTTGTGTTATTTGGTTATAAGCAGCACAGCTAGTACTTCAGTTAGTTCTCTGAATATTTCTTAGTTTGATTCATGAACTGATTCACTCGGAGTAGCAGTTAAATGAATCAGGTGAGTGTGTGTGTGTGTGTGTGTGTTTAACTAGCAGGGCAGGTGAGAGGTTGGACTCCTTTGAGCTCCAGGACTTTGTTCATCTGGACCTCCAGAGTCTTCCCAGCTTTAGTGATCTTCACATTTCTCATGCAGCCTTTAAACGGTGTGTTTATCGTGAGTCCAAACTGCTGCAGACCCTCTGCAACAAACACACACAAACAAGGTTTCAGTCATTTATCTGAAGCTTTCAGAAAACATTCAAACTGATCAAATAATGTGAATGATTTTGTCTGCTTAGATGAGCTAGAAGAAAAACAAACAAGCATTCTAGGTCAGTGTATACATGTTAATAAAAACTGAAACCATTAACTGTCTGTTTCCTAGTTTCATGTTTGGTAAGAAATGTTACATTTTCCAGAACTTCTGTATTTTAGGATTGTCCCCAACTCAGACTTCTAACTCCTCCTCTGTAATGCATTTACAAAGAGTTCAAATCAAAATAATTCTACTTTTCCTCAAAAGCTTAAAAAAAATATATATTTTTATCATATTCATATTTTCAATGTATGTGGTATCAGTAAATGTTGTTTTATTAAGCGAGAAAGAAAAGAAAGTGACGTGACATACAGCCAAGTATGGTGACCCATACTCAGAATTGGTGCTTTGCATTTAACCCATCCAAAGTGCACACACACAGCAGTGAACACACACACACCGTGAACACACACCCAGAGCAGTGGGCAGTGTATTAGCAACTGCTATTCCCAGTACTGCTGTTATGAGCATCCCACTGAGCCTTCCAACAGATTTTTATTTTTGTTTATGATGAGATGATGCAGAATGATGGGTTGAAGACCAGATTTTTTTTTTAAAATGTTATGATTTATCATGATCTGACAGAAGCTTTATGTCCTTATGTGTCATCATTTGAGATTTTTTTCAATTAGATTTTTAATAAAATAATTGTTATTTCTTTCTGTTTTAAATTACTGTTGCCTGTTAGCTTGTTAATAACGCCCACAGCGAGTCATGAATGAATGTTTGAACATTCTTAACTATGACACCATGGCAACAGAGTTTGATTGACATACCTGGGTATCCGCCCACATACACAGGGTCATTGGTATCGACGGAGAGAGAGCGGACGTCTGGACTCACTGCCTCGGACTTCTTGCCGTCCACGATGAGCTCCAGGCGGTGCTTCAGCTTGTGGGCGGAGACAGTGTGCCACTGTCCATCACAAAGCCCCGCCTCCGGATCCGGCTCGTATACGGCTGTGAAGTGCCCCACTCCATTATCAGCATGGAATAAAAGCTACAGCAGCAAACACAGACACTCTTACGGACAAACTCATATAAAGTACAACCATCCCCCCCCAATTTACTTGAGCTCTTCAATGGAACTCTCTCATACCTTTCCGTTGACAAGTTCGATACCCAGTCCGTCCATCTTCTGGCTACTGACTCCTAACAGAACGCCGCTGCTCTGTGCCGTCCTGAACTCCAGATCCACGGACACATCATTACCCACTTGATATGAGTCCACTGTACACACACACACACACACACATTACATTTCTATGTATGTTTAAATATTACAGTTTTTTTGCAGCTGCTTACACACATTTTCAAAACTTTGCCTCTTTTTTTTTTTCCAAAACTTTACACACACAACTCCAAGAAGTGCACACGCAAAATGCAAAATGCCTCACATCTCTTACAAAATGAAGCACTGCATTCAAAATATCACAAACACATCTCAAAAGCAAACATTTGGAAACACCTTTGCCTTAATATTAATTCCTGTTAGATTTTTTTTTTTGTTACATAGAGAACTGTGTTTTGCAAAAATTGCAAGAATTTACATTTAGTCGTTTAGCAGATGCTTTTATCCAAAGCGACTTACAAATGAGGACAATGGAAGCAATCAAAACCAACAGAAGAGCAATGATATGCAAGTGCTATAACAAGACTCAGTTAGCTTAACACAGTACACGTAAAAAGGGTTTTTAAATTATATAATAAATGAAAAGGAATAGATAGAATAGAAAAAGAATAGAGAAGCTAGTGTTGGTTTTTTATTTTTTAAGAAAACAAGCAGTGAATGAATAGAGTGCAAGTCTAAAAGGGGCAAGTTTTTTTTTTTTTTTTATAAAGAATAGAATTAGAATAGAAATTGCTAAATTTAGAGGGTCAAATAAAGATGGAAGAGGTGTGTTTTTAGCCGATTCTTGAAGATGGTTAAGGTATTCAGCTGAGAATTAGCGTATGGTTTTGCAGATTCGGTGTGTGCTTCTGGTGTTTGAGTGTCAGCTTTCAGAAACTGTGTGACAAGTAAAGATTTTGTGTGTGAGCAGTAAAAAAAAAACCTGTAATGCTAGCTGTAAATGACTGAAGTGGATCCTCACCAGCTTTAGCATAGCCTGTGCCATCAAAATAAGTTCCTTTTTCTGGGTTGGC
The DNA here is from genome assembly GCF_018340385.1 of Cyprinus carpio. NCBI lineage: Eukaryota > Metazoa > Chordata > Actinopteri > Cypriniformes > Cyprinidae > Cyprinus > Cyprinus carpio. The sequence continues at coordinate 26,314,417 of NC_056603.1, read as the reverse complement.
GAAGCAGGAGCCCACGCGGTAGCTGGACGTGGGTTTCTCCATGTCCAGCGGCAGATGCATCATCTTGAAGTTTCTAATGCAAGCGTCGATACTGTACAGCACCTACAAAAGGTGAAGGTGAAGGTGACCTCAAAGAGTATTTGACTCTTCTGAATGTGTGTGTGGCTGTGTGCTCACCGGTCCGATGCGTTTGGTGCTGTAGTTGAGCGGTAAACCTCCCACATACAACATTCCCACCACATTCAGAATATCAGCTTTCTTTGGGCTGGTGGTGTGTTTGGAGTAACGGCCGTCAATCACCAGGAATGCTCTCTGCTTCTCTCTCGTCACACGGATCTACAAACAGAAAGAGAACTAATCAACATTTGCTTGCTTTTACAGTTTTTTTAAAACTGCTTGCACACATTTACAAAACTTTACACACGAACCCAAGAATCGCACACACAAAATGCTAAATCTCCTGCAAAATGAAGCACTGCATTCAAAATATCACAAACACATCTCAAAAGCAAACATTTGTCTTACGTTGCAAGCACCTTTGCCATAATATTATATTTATGGGTATATCATATACACACTCATGCACGCACACACACACACACACACACACACACACACAAAAACACACAAAAACACACACACACACACGTGTACATCAAGCATGTATAGGTTGTGTAGATGTGTGTTTATTGATTGGCTGGTGTTCAGTAAAGCACATGTGATGAATTAGTGTGCCATTTTGATTGGTTGTGTTTGAAAAAGGAACTCAAAATACTTCCTGTTAGATTTTTGTGTTACACAGAGAATTGTGTGTTGTGTTTAGCAAAAAGAGTTTTATGAAATTGAAAACCGAGTCAGAGGCTGAGAATTAGTGTATGATTTTGTAGATTTGGTGTGTGCTTCTGCTGTTTGAGAGTCAACTTCCAGAAATTGAGTAACAAGTAAAGATTTTGTGTATAAGCTGTTGAAAACAACTGTAATGCTCTGACCTTCACACAAACAAAGTTCAAAAGTTCAGAAATCATTCTAATCTACTGATTTGCTGCTCAAGAAACATTTCTGATTATTATCAGTGTTGAAAACTGTTTAGCAGCCCAATGTTTTTGTGGAAACCGTGATGCATTTTATTTTTCAGAAATCTTTTGTTACATTATAAATGTCTTTACTGATCAATTTAATGTGTCCTTGATGAACAAAAGTAAAAAACAAACAACAAAAAAAAAAAACCTAGTTCAATGACAGCATGCTTGATGCTTGTAATGGGCTGGTCAAACATATTTGCATAAATTATGTATCTGGTCTAATTACGACCCATGCATCTTCTCTATTTTCCAGCTCATCACACAATCAAAGCACAGTAATGTTTCCAGATGAGCCAAAAGCTTTAGTTCAAAATTCTGCATGCTGTGAAAGGGGTCAAAGGCCAGACGCTCTGACCTTGTGCCACTGTCCGTCGTTGATGATGCGCGGCACGCTGACGGAGGTGTTGCCGCTGCCCAGATCGTAGCTCAGGTGAGCCATTCCCTCCTTCAGCTGGATGGTGGCGAAAAAAGTCAGCGTGGTTTATCCTGGCCATGTAGAACACCAGCCCAGAGGCTGCTTCTGTGCGCATCTCGAACTCGATGATCAGCCTGAGGAGCAGACACACGCACATCAGGGGGAGGATGAAGATAGCGATGAAGATGATGATGACTAACACTCACCTGTTCTTCACCGTTCTGTCGTCAAACTCAAAGGCCATGTGACTGTTTCTGGACAGACCGAACTGTTTGGCCAGTTCCAGCACGACAGGCTCCGCCTCTGCTGCGCACGGCACCTGTGTGATTGGACAGAGCAGATGTCAATCAAACGCTGCATATTATAGAACTCACTAAGACTTTTCAGTATATAGTAATAAAGCATACAGTACTTATAAATAATTTGCTAACTAGTCAATTCACAATTTAGCAACTGTATTCTATACACTATTAATACTTTAATTCCCCATTCATTCCCAAACAGTGAGTTCTTCATCAGTTGTCACTGTAATATACACATTATTGTTTAATTAGCTAATATGTAAACAGTTAGATCATATTTCTTTTTCTGAAATATAAACTGAAACTATAACTGGTGTAGTTCAGCAAATGTGATCTCAACAGCCCTACAGATGTGCTAATATTTACAAATCTATATTTAATCAATTAATACTGAATTCATGAAATGAATCAGCTGATTCTATTGAATTTGTGACGAGAATCTTTTAATGCTGCTGACTCATTTACTTAAGAGAAGGTGAGAGAAGCTATGGTTTAGAGAAAGGACAGCACAATTATTTATGTAACAGAACACTGTAAACATTTTCCTGCCTCTTATTATTTTATTAAATTTGTTTTTAAAAGTGCTTATATTTAGGTTTGGGAATAGGGTTAAGGGATCTAAAAACATTAAAAATGGATTATTAATAGCAAAGGACTGTAAATAAATGTTTATAACGCACTTGTCAACATTTGAGGAACACTTGCTAATTCATTAGTTAGAGTGAATGAATGAAGAACTTTCTTTTTGTACAGTATATAGGCTATTAATGGATTAACAATGTAGAGACTACAGTTTATAAAACTATGAACTATAAAAGCCTGCAAATTATTTATCAGTGCTTCATTTCTACATTTGGTATAATGTGTTCATGTATATTCTGACCCACCAAAACGTTTAACTCAAGATGGCAAGAGTTGTCTCTAAAAAGTCTGTACAGCAAGCATGAGTTTCAGAAAGGTTTGAGTGCTGTTTTATAAAGTACAGGCAGTAGATGGAGCCAGAGAACAGCTGATGGAGCTCCTGTAGACTCACAACACATTACTGCACTCATTTCATCAGCATTCAGTTCTCATGTGAGAACAATGAGACATACTGTGACTCTGAAATCAAAACTTCCTCCAAAAACGAAGCTGCAGAAACAGCACAAGAGCATAAAGCAGATTAAAGCTCAGATGAAAGGATACATGAGCGTCTGAATGGCAGAACTGCAATATTCACACTATATTGGATGTCTGTGTGTTTGTGTGTGTGTGTGTGTGAGCAGGTTAATACCACAGCTTCTTGGACACTGGTGGGTGTGTCTGGGATGGGTGTGGCCTCGGCGAGGGGCGTGGCCTGAGAGCAGCAGAAAGAGACATCATGAAGACAGAAGAGCTCAGGTGAAGCCAGTGATATGTTCAGCATCAAAGCATTATGAGGCATGAAAGAAACATGGTTTCCTCCAATTTGTTTCAAAGTGTTAAAAATGATGTACAGTAATAGTCAATGTTATTATTTTCGTTTTGTCACAAACCCCATCTTTGACTAATGAAATTCCACAGATGTGTGACTGGCAGAAATTCCTCTTCCTGTCATTTCAGTTCAACATCTGCACAATTCATGAGTTTAAAAGAGAGTCGGTTCTGATATTCTGACAGCTTGTGCACCCATAAACGGAGGGTGACCATACATCCTCTTTTTCATGGACATTTTTCAGACCTCAAAAAGGTGTTTGATCATGATTTCAGCCTAAAACGTCCGAGTTCTGGCTTTCTTTTCTTATAGATGCGCTTTCTACAGTCCTCATCATTATGTGTACGTGTATTTGCATTGCTTTGAACGTTCATGCCTTTGTTCTCCCTCACCACAACTGGATGATTATGTACAATGTCAAACTGCTTTTTTAGTCATTAGCTTTTATTTATTTGGAATAGCACAATATAGTCACCCTACTATAAGTGCCTTTTATAACTCATTAGAATTAATGAAGTGAATGAAGCACCTGTGAGAGTCAGATGTAATGAATGGGGAAGTCTATAGACCGTGACTGCCCAGGAGACTGGCATGATTGCTAATGCAGTTAGCTTTAGCTCTGTCAGCTGAAGAGAAGATCTGTGTTAAGAGTAGCATGCAGTGCATGAACCACTGCTGAACATCTCAGTGCATCATAGTGAAGTGCGGCACTGTGTTCATTTACATGCGAGCAGCTGTCAGTGTTTTCACGTCTCAGAACGTTTTGGTTCACAGTAATTGCCTCTTCACATCAACTTCACCCCTGCAGGCGCTGCACATTTGAGTTGCTTATAATGTGCATTTTGGTTTGCAATATGCACTAACCATTGTCAGACATAAATATTGGGATTTCATTTTTACAGTTTTGTTTTACAGTACTAGAGAATAAAAATATTATTATTAACTACTTGTTTTTATTTTGCCATTAAACATGACAATATTTCTTATTTGTGACCCTAGACCACAAAGTAGCACAGGTATATTTGTAGCAATAGCCAACAATACATTGTATGGGTCAAAATGATCAATTTTTCTTTTATGCCAAAAAATCATTATGATATTAAGTAAAGATTATGTTCGATGAAGATATTTTGTAAATCTTCTACCATAAATATATTAAAACTTAATTTTTGATAAGTAATATGCATTGCTAAGAACTTCATTTGGCCATTTTCTCAATATTTAGATTTTTTTGCACCCTCAGATTTTCAAATAGCTGTATCTAAGTTAAATATTGTCCTATCATAACAAACCATGCATCAGACAGAAAACTTATTTATTCAGCTTTCAGATGCAGATGATGTATAAATCTCAATTTCAAAAAATTGACACTTATTACTGGTTTTGTGGTCCAGGGTCACATTTTTATTTTAATAATAGTAATAATATTTAGTAGATGTAGTATAAATAATTAATTATTATTATTATTAAATATGTATATTTTTGGTCAAATTGTGCAGCCTTACAAACAAGCACAAGCTTAATTTTTTTTTTGCAATTTTTAACACAAATATGTAAGTAAATAAAATGCAATTATTATTATTTTATTTTAATTATTTTTTACAAATCGGGCAGCCCTAAATTTGAGTTAAAGCTGCCTCAGCAACATTGACCCTAAAATGGTCAAAGATAATGAATTTAGCTCTTAGGGCCAGTTTTATTAAACAGGGCAAATTAGCGCTAGTGCCGATGGGAGGGGAAATTTCTAACAAGATTTACTAACAATGCACAAATTAAAGAACACAGACGCACCATCTCATTCACATATCGACCAACGCAATATACCAAGTGCAGCACAAATTAGTGCAAATAAAGAAATAAAGAAGCCACAGTATGTTGAAAAGAACTGAAGTCCAAAAAATGCTAGAAGTTGCAAGAAGTTTTGATAGAGCTGGTATTACGTGACTCCTAGTTGTGGGTTCCAAGTCGTCTTTTGTTTCCTGAAGCAAATTAAAATTAACATGGCTTGGCAAACGATATTTTCGTGTTCTTCTTGCATTCTAAATAAATTACATGTGGAAAAAAAATCCTCTCCCTTCTACCTGTCTCCTCCTTGCAACAAATTGCAGCCATTTCAAGCACAGAATAGTTTAAGACGTTTTTTTGGGGGGGCGTTAAATAATGGCGCAAATGGCAGTAATTTGATGAGCACAACATTAGTAAAATGCGTTGTGTGATTCATTTGAATCCACTTCTCCCATAAATATTGCGTCTGAAAGGGAAACTCCTAGAAATGCATATTTAATAAGGTCAGGCACAAAAATAATTGTGTCCATGTCTTTTCAGCGCTAATTCTTCACTCCGCATCTTTAGTAAATCCTGACAGTATTTTAACGCCAAAAGACGATTTGCACTGGCATAAGCTGTAAGTAAATCTGGCTCCAAGACTACATTGTGTTCCAACATTTTCAACAAACACATCAGTCAAGATTTACCCATCACCAGCAGAGCACAGACTTTCACTGAGTAGTGCAAGTATGGGAACTGGGATGTGGTCAGTCTCAAACTACAGTAATCACACAGGACTCTCTACCCACAATGCATTGGTTAGGACGTACAGTGGAGGCTGGTGGAGGAGGCCGAGCTGCTTCTGTAGGCCTCAGAGCTGGTTTGGGTGGGGTCTCTTCCTCTTCCTTCTCCTCTTCCTCAGGGGTCTGGGGCGGGGCTAGGTCAGGACACTGCCCAATCTCTGCGTTCTCAAAGGCCACGGGCTGAGAGAAATCCACGGGCCTGTTTCATTGACAGACACAACACACAGCCGCTCTTGAGGGAACGATGACACAACGTGACTCCAATCAGGTGAATAATGAACACGCTTATGAGCAAGGACAGACTCATTTAAATGAGTCTGGTAGAGGGCAATGGGGTTCGCTCTAGTGGAAAAGACGCACAGCCCACTGGCAGAGATTCATACTCCTCATTAGAGCAAGAAAAACTGTGATTATTAATGTCATACAGCGTTTAGCTTATGACTGCACCTCAAAACTGCACTGGAAGGAAAACAAGACCTTTAATCTACAGCCACGGGAGGCTGGAAAAAATGGGTCAATGTTTACACCAGTCGCTGGTGTGTACGAGTCACTACAAACAGTCCAGTCGTGGCATATTGCAGTGAATTGTGCTCTGGAGGTCGGCGCATTTATCTTGGGCTGTTAAAGGTGACCTCGAAAAGCTTGGAAGACTTACTAACGTCTCTGCCTTGCTATTATCTGTACAACAGAAAAATGTGACGTGCCAACATTACTGTTAAGTCTGGTGCTACGACAGAACAAAAAACTAGTTTTAAGGTTTTCGTCACAACCAAAAAGGGGTTAAAAGCCTAATGTCACTGAATCCTGAGCAACTGATGGGGCACAGGGTTGCCAGGTCTGCGACACAAAACCAGCCCAATTGCTATTCAAAACAAGCCCAAAACTAGCCCAATTGTATCCATCTAAATCACGTTCCAGCGTGAAAACCACAGACTAGCCAACACTCATTTGGCAGTTTTTAGGGGACATTTTAGTTTTAGTTCATCCAAAAATGAAAATGCAAACCTGTATGACTTACTTTCCTCTGTGGGATACAGATATTTTAAAGAATGTTTCAACAACAAAAAACACTGGATGGACAATAACTTATTACAAGTACGTATCATTTTGGGTGAATTGTTTCTTCTCTTAACTTTCTTCAACAGAAAGGTCACCTTCGTTAGTTTATCTTTTTTTTTTCACCAAAACTATTCAACGATTAAGCATTAATTTGCTTTAAGCCATTTAAAGGTGCAGTATGTAATATTGACAGCTGGCAGCTGAAATTGGTATTGCAGTCCAAATTCAAAATATTGTTTCTCCCGCCCCCCTCCCCAGAGTCAGGTTGCCAGATTGAGGACATGCAACAGGAATGAGTGCCACTGACAATGGAAAGAGATGAGCTTTACACTGACTACGTTTACATGGACATCAGTAATCTAAATTTTTACCTTATTCTAAATAAAACAATATTACATAGATGTATAAACATACAGTATGTCTTCATTATGATGCCATATACAGCTTTGGGTCTTGCATTTTAAAAGTCCTACATGACAGTAATAGTGTGATTAAGGTGTGTAGATGTCTATACTGCACTTCGATAATGCAACAAAAATAGTTATAATTCTTAATTCAATTTAAATTTAAATTATTATAATAATAATAATGTCTTAATTCAATTTTCATTTACTTCGAGTATGACTTCAGCCGGATTAAGGTAATCAAAATTCTGTTTACACAGTAGATTCTTAATCAGAGTATTGTCTTAATCATGTTAAAATTGGAATTTTGTTGTCCATGTAAACGTACTGACTGTAAGTTGATGAGTTGATCTACTCATGTTTTAACGGCTCTGGTCATAGAGATTTTTTGAAGGATGCCAAAACTTTTTAAATCAAGTAGAATCTGTGATCTCTGACCCAATTCAATTTGTTTGCTTCCATGGCTGCAATACGCTGTGTTTTCCACCAACTGGCAACCTGGGGACATGGAACACTCATTTCAAAGTAGAATAACTGGCTGTAGCATTGTTTTTCAAAGTATGTGACCTTAGCATGATGCCTAAATATCTGCAAATTTATTATAGTATTTTTACTCCACCAAAAAACATGCATTTTTAAAAGAGATGTGAGGTCATGAAGGGTAGATGATGAGTTTGTACATACACAGTGTTGATGAGAAGGTTCCAGATGCAGCCCTCAAAAGGCACGTTGGGCCGCTGTACACCTGTTTCTATGTCTGTCGGGATGCCTCCAATGAAGAGCCGATGGATGCTCAGAGGATGATCGTTGGGTAATGTCTGCTGGAAGGTTGGCTCTTCATCCACCTGCACAGTGAAAGATCTACACACACACATGCTCCATTAGTTTCGAAGAGGCCTGCATGGGAAACATGATGAGAGAGACAGAGAGAAAGAGAGAGAGAGGGTGGGCTTACGCTCCCGGGAGTCTCTGGAGTCTCAGTGAGTGTTCTCTCCCATCATGCAGTATTCCCTTATCCACATTTCTGAAAGCTCTGCGTGGATTCCTGCTGCCCATGAACACCAGCACCTCCAGAGCCCCTTTATTCAGTTGCACAGACAGGAAAGGCTGCAGACACACAGACAGATGGGATGAGGGTTAAACTATTACTAATCACTTTTGTTACTAGTCACTACTGTACACTGTGTTAGTGATCTAAACAATCCCACAACTCAAACTAATAAACTTCCATGTGCAATGAATCAGGCATCTGGTTTGTGCTCCAAACATACATAATTTATTTGCCGTACTGTCAGCAATGCAACCACCAGAATACCCTATAACAGACTACACACTACATACCAACATGATAACAAAAACACTTAGAACACTATATGTATGTCCAATAGTACACTGTGTGTACTGACTATATGTATGTGCATATTGCATATTTTCACCTGTTGAAGTCTGTATGGTTATATGTTAACTGTTTATGCAATTTCTGGTGCACGCTCCCAAGAATTTCACTCACCAAGGCACATGTGCTGTGGTGATGTGACAATAAAAGTGACTTGACTTGACTTGACTTAAAGAAAAACACTCAGAACACTATAGCAACCGCATAGCAACACCATAGAATCCAGCTAGAACACCCTAAAACAAACATTCCACCATGAAAACAAATGGTTAATCAACTGTGCTTAAAACTCTCAGACAACCTTAGCAACGTCTTAGCAACCACTCACAACACTCAAGAAACTACATAGCAAAAAACACTAAGAACACCCTATCAACCCCCCAGAACACCCTAGCAACCTAAAATGCCCTAGCAAGAACCAATGTCAAACTCTACTAACTCTACACGTTAGCAATCACTCCGAACACCTTAGCAACTGTAATAGTAAGCCTTAGCAATCGTAATGCTCAAGAAATCACTCAGAATACCCCAGCAACCACCTAGAAATGCCTTAGCAACCAGCCAGAACACATAAACAACCAGCAGTGCAGTGGTAATACCACTGCAGAATAATATCCTAACAACTACCCACAACACCCTGGCAACAGGGTAGCAACTGCGTAACACCCCAAACCACTCAGAATAGCCCAGCAACCACCTAGGAACACCTTAGCAACCAGCCAGGACACATAAACAACCACTAAGCAACACCCTGACAAATTCTTTGTTAACAACTGTGCTAAAAATACTCACAACACCCTAGCAACCACATGACAATGCCCTGGTAACAGAGTAGCGACTGTGTAGCACTCTAAATCACTCAAAAACACCCAAGCATTTTAATGGTGAGCTTTGCAAGTTAAGATAAAACATTTCTTGATTATATATGAAAATGTAGTCTAAAGATAAAAAGCTAAGTATTTTTGATAAGAATGGTACACTGAGATGTACTGAGGTTCAGATTGGCTCACAGTAATATATTCAGTGGGAGTGAGCTGAGGGCTGGTAATCAGACAGACGGCTCTGAGAGCACACACTCATGCTCTCCACACTGCACTGGAATTGAGGAGAGCGATGCAAGAGCAGGATCCTCTCTCCGAGCTGACAGAGATGCGCACGCAGCGCAGGTGACCCTGGACTCGCCGTAAATTGGAGGAATGAATGAGGAGCGGTGCAGAAAACCCTTGGCCTCTCCGAAGCCGCACTCCTGTAAAATGACACCCACTTAATTTACAAGCAATAATGATTTTCAAAAGGTGGCGGTCCGGCACCCTCTCCCAGGAGGGTTATCGCAAATTGGACGCGATCCATCAAAACGGTGGCTTGTAAATCTATTTTTACAAACGGAGCATCACAGGGAGGAGAGAGAGGCGACTGCTTACTATGGATACGCCGCATAATTGATGTGCTGCCCCTGAGCTGGCGAGAGAGAAGGATGATGAAGACGTTACTGACAAAGATGTAGAAAGTCATATTTTAATTAAAATGATCACCATGCCCCTGGCCTTTAGTCCACCTGGTAACAAAAAAAGATCAACTTTTGTTTGCTGAAGGGCAGAGGCAATTACAAACCTGCCTGGATAATAAATCTCTTTTATGGGCTATGAGACCCCTGTAACCCCGTGGATTCATTATGATCTCATACTGAATGCCGCGGCTCCCGGACTTCCACTATTACCTATAATCACCTTCCTAAGCGCTCAGACAGGCAAAAAGAATAGCATTGGAGCGTCTCACACAGTCTCCTGTGTGTCTGTGTTTGCAATCAGCTGGAAAAAAGCTGGATTTCTCAAAACTATGCAATGCAGCTAACACTTAGGTTCAGTCATAACTACTGGAGCTTTGTGTTTTGTTGGGTTTAAAAGACATTTTATATTCAGTAATATTTTTTAACTGCACTGACACTATCAGATGAGACCAAAATCAGAATTGAGCTGAATAATGACACTGACTTTGCAACACTGATACAGTTATTCAAGTGAGCTGAATCAACACTGAACTAAACTGATCTGAAAAATAAAACTACTGTCTTCTCTAAAACTGCTTTACAGCTTAAATTGAATGTGTCATATCTGATGAAATTTCCAACATTAACACTGTTATTTTGTTTATTTGAACTATAGACCTGTTTCAAAATGTCCATTTCTTTCAAAAGTACTATACAAAGCAGGTCTCATTCAGCTGCCTTTTTTTTTTTTTTTTTTTTTGCATAAGAAATCAGTTTTTACAGTACTTCACTCTGGGTTTAGAGAACATGACAGAATCTGCATTTTTTAAAGGTTCTTGATGTCTTGTTAACTGTAGACTCTGGGGATGCTACAATTCTGGTATACATAGCATTTGATACTATAGGCCATAGAATTCTTATTGCACGGCTTGAACAGCTGGTAAGGATTCAAGGTACTGCTTTAAATGGACTTAAGTCCTGTTTAACTAATACAAGTTTTACAATTACTTTAGGTGAATTTGCATCATCTTTAGCCTCTTTTAAGTGTTGGGTTCCTCAAGGATCTATTCTGGGACCCATTATGTTTTCACGATATGCTCCCAATTGGGTTTATAAAAAAAATTATTTAAAAAAATAAATTAAAAAAAGGAGTATCATTTCACTGCCAGTAAAGGAGTGACTTAAAAATGTGGTTGTCATGGGATAACTCGGGAAACAAAATGATCCAAGTGCAGCTTTTAATGATCCAAACATAATCCAGACAATAATCCAAACGGGGAAAAACAAAGCAAAAGCACAAGATAATCTGAGGCATGAACACATAACAGCAACGCAAGACTGAAGCACCGAATGACACAAAACAACCAACATATACCAGCAGGATCATCAAACTAACAAGACACAGCTGAAACCAGCGAAACAATGAGGATGCAGGGGATGACAGGGACAGAGTGAGGGGAACCATGGGAAATGCAGTCCAGTTAAAAACATGAGCTCAAAGTCCAAAAGAGTGCCATCTGATGGGTCTTACAGGCACTACAGCAGATGACTGTGACAGGTTAGCTTTTTGCATGGTTGATTTTTTTTTGTTTTTAAACAAATTGCTCATTTTAAAGTCTTTAAATGGCCTTGCACCATCTTATCTTTTAGATTTACTACAGCTGTGACCAGAATCTCCTGATTGTTCCTAGGTCTAGACACTTTTGCAGTATTAGCCCTGAAGCTCTGGAGCATTTGCATCCAAACATTAGAACTGCCTCCACACTGGTGTCTTTCAAATCTCTTTTAAAATGTCATATCTTCTTCCAGGCTTTTTTTTTCTTTTCTTTTTATTTTTTTTTCTGTACCTGTTTTGAGATATGTTGGAACCTGATGTTTTATGTTTTGTAGTAGCGATGTTTTAGAGATTTGTTGGACCCTCAATGTACTGTATGTGTTGTGTAATAGTGGTGTGTATGTTTATAATTGACCCTTCGCAAAACCCCCCCCCTCAAGTCAGACAAGCCATGCCACTCTCACGTGACACATCACGCCATGCAGTAAAAATCATGAAGCTAAGAGGAAACATGCTGACATACAAGACAAAGCAGGTTACTTCTGGTATGAAGCAAGGTCTCAGTTTTCAAATTTTATTTAAGAAATTTGTACAATAAATACCATTTTGTGGCTCTTTAATCGCCTCAAGTGGTATGTTAAGAGATCGTCTTTTCATATTTACTTAAAGCACGATATAAACATGAATAAACATACAGAACGTATTTTATTTCAATGGAATAAGATGTCAATACACCCAATTTTTCAAGTTTAAGTCCACCGAAGTTAATCTACTCTCCTGTCTGGCAGATGGCGGATTTAGCGTTATTATTGGTCAGATCACCGCTCAGTCAAGCTCTTTGCGAAGGGTCAATACACATTGGTCAACTGACTGTTGTTTGTAATTGTGCTTCATAAATAAATTGCATTGCCTTGCCTTATTTTCATGTTTATTACTGTGAAGCTGCTTTGAAACAATATGTATATAAAGCACTATATAAATAGATGTGACTTGATTTGACCTACAGAATCATTGTTTTATGTGTGTTTCGTTTAATTTGGAAATCATTGGGATTAATCTTCCTTTTTTTTTTTTTTGCAGTTGATGTAATTCATTTAAAGTTCTTGAAATATGTGTCTTTCACAGGGTAGTGCATTCAGTGTGAAACGGCTTATTGGCACATACTGTCTGTGCTGTTTTAGCACTTGATTTCCTAAAGCAGTGGTTCCCAAAATAGAGGATGGAGTTATAAAAAGGGGGGCACCGCAAGGCTAAAGGACAATGCACAGTCAGATTGTGCTGCAAAAGAAACCCCTTCTGGGTGATGCAAGACCTCACTGCAAAATTATCCTGCTTATTATATGGCAACTTGTCACATAAGTAAATAATTGAACACAAATAATAAATTTGACATTTTATTACCTCATGATGTCTTGCCGTACCCACTGAAGTGGTCTGTTATCAGTTGTAGTGGTTGTTGTCATGTAATAACAGACCACTAAATGGCGAATCAGAATTGAGTATTGCAGGGAGTCGTGTAAAAATTACAATGAAAGAGGCATGGTTCTGCACTAAGCATGGATACGTTTTTGAAAAGACTTCCAGTGCCAGGTTAACATAATGCAGATGACAAATCTACTTTAAATCTGCTACAAATACAAAACTTTGGCATCAGACACGAGTGGGGGGATACAACAAATCCAAACAGAACCCATTATAATCAGTGATCCTATATTCGGGATGATTCGACATGACACATTTATGACGGTTAACTGATTCCCTGTTCTGTTCCTGTGAAATTTTTTTTTAATAAATAAATAATAATAATAATAATAATAATAATATTAAATCTACAAATGGGGTTAAGAAAATCTTGCAAGACTGAAAATAATTTGTTTGGAATGCAACAACATATTGCAATTTCCCATCTATTCCACTTCATTGGCAAAGAAAACTTTGTGAAATAATCAGTACTTCAGGACCAAAATTCCAATTACAAAGTCTACACAGATTTCCACTCATTTCATATATGTTCTTTGATGCTGTTTGCTTGTCCCTGCTGGTCTACTGCTGTGATTTTTGATAAACCCGCCTCTAAGTGGAATGTAAAAACAATAATTCTGGCTGCATGAAACTGTTCAAAGCCTCCCTCCAAATCCGGATTTGATTTATAAAGAATTTTCCTCCGTTGTTTACTGATAAATAAGAGTACTGGGACTATGGGGCTGTTGTGTACAGGACTGTTGTGCAGTTAAAATGTCAATCTGTGTAAAAGGGTTTATCAGCGTTAAACACATTTCAGTAATCTCATGACTGAATGAGAGTGTGAGGTGTGTGTGAGCACCTCTCCGGTCTGTCTGCGCGAGCGGCGCGGGATGTGGACGGGCGTCAGGCCCTGCGTCATAGAGGTCAGTCCTCCTCTGCCGAACAGGATGATGCCATTTTCACTCTTCGTGCTGAAGGAGAGAGAGATCTCTGAGCCCACATCAAATGACACAGGCTTCAGCTCCATGTACCCGGGCCTTGGGAAGCTCACGGTGTGCAGGTTCTGACAGAGAGAGAAAGCCAGCGTTTAGTTTGTAGTTTCACACAAAATCCTCCTGTGGTTCATCAGCTGATGGAATCAGACTGGTCATGGGTGTTTCTTCAACTATGGAAACTGTCCTGGAAACTTTGTATCATGCCTTAATTTTTTAAACTTTTCTACTTTTCAAATCGCTTTATGTTCCACATTTTTGCACCTAAATTTCGCACCAGGTCAAAATTGCATTGTTGAGAGAAACAAACAAACAAACAAACAAACAAACAAACAAACAAACAAACAAACAAACAGTTGTGTTCACGTATAAGTCACATATTTACCAGTAAATAAAATAAGATGTTTACAGACATTCTTAACACTGTGAACTTATTTTAGTTTCACTCACTCCACAACAAGTTCTTTAAATTTAACAAAGAACAAGAATAAAAAAATAAATAAAATAAAAAAACTGAATTACTAGCATTAGGGAAATGCACTATGCAAACACAAGCACAAACTTGACCAGTCGTGTTATTTAGTTGATGGGAAAATGCTAAACCCTAGATTTAAAGGGGTCATATGACGTTGCTAAAAGGAACATTATTTGGTGCATTGGGTGTAATGCAATGTGTTTACGTGGTTTAAGGTTCAAAAAACGTCCCAGGTTACGTATGATACCATGGTTCCCCGAAGGGAACGAGACGCTGCGTCCGAAAAAACTATGGGAATGCCCTTCAGCGTGACCGGCTCTGAATAACATGTGTAATCAGTCCCATGAATGGGCGAGACGTCATAGGCGGGTGACGTAGCGACCAGGAAGCTATAAAAGCACGTGAGGTGTAGCGAGCATCAGCTACTAGGAATGAAGCAAGCTCTGGCAGGGATGCCGGACTATGGCCTTGAGATGCAGCATCTCGTTCCCTTCGGGGAACCATGGTTACATACGTTACCTGGGACGTTCCCCTTCAGGAACTCGAGCTGCATCCGAAAACGCTATGGGAATGAGAATGCCCACGCCCCCAGACTTGCAAATCCCTGGCTAGTGTGTATACGAGGAGCACAGCTAAGGAAGAGCCTGGAGTGGCTCGCAGATCTAGACCATAAAATCTGACAAACGTGAGGGGCGTGGTCCATCCAGCTGCGTTGCAGATGTCCTGCATAGACACACCTGACAAGAAGGCCTTGGAGGCCACCATACTTCGGGTCGAGTGAGCCTTGACTCCCAATGGTGAGGGGAGATCAGAGGACTCAAAGTTTTAGGATAGCATCCTGATCAACCGCTTAGCATAAGCTTCTTCTGGCCGGAGGCCTCAGCCTCAGCGCACCGCAGAGGGAACATGTAACCAGAGGGTGTCTGCCCACTGAATGGCCACCAAGAGGGGCGCGGTAGGCTGCAATGGCCACCACGTAGACCTTCAGGGTGGAGTGGGTCAACCCTGCAGAGAGAAGGGCCTGCAGGAACTCCAGAACTGTACCAACTGGGCAATTAACTGGGTCGAGCTGGCAGTCTTCGCACTAGGAGGTGAAAGGTTTCCACCTCAAGGAGTAAAGTTTCCTCGTGGAGAGAGTTCTGGATTGGAGGATGGTCTCAGCAACCTCGGTTGAGAGACCAGAAGCTACGAGATGTGCCCCTTCAGGGGCCACACCCATAACTTCCATAGCTCTGGGTGGGGGTGGAATATCGTGCCCTCCACCTGTGAGAGGAGATCCCTCCTGACGGGAATCTCCCATGGAGCGCCGTCGACGAGAGAAATCAGATCTAAGAAACATACTCAGCCAGGCCAGAACGGGGCTACTATTAGAAGATGGACCCTGTCCCGGCGTACTCTCAGCAGAACTCCTGGGAGCAGAGCGATCGGGGGAAAAGCGTACAGACGAAGCCTCTGCCAAGTCTGGACCATGGCATCCAGCCCCAGTGGAGCCGGATGAGTCAGAGAGAACCAAAGGGGACAGTGCGATATCATCTGAGTCGCAAACAGATCCACCTGACCAAATATTCTCCATATCTGCTTCACCACCTCGGGGTGAAGCCTCTATTCCCCGGGCCTCTGCCCCTGCCTCAACAGGATGTCTGCTCCCATATTCAGATGCCCAGGAATGTGAACTGCTCTCAGCAAGAGGAGTTTTCCCTGGGACCACACAAGGATCTGGTACGCTAGTTTGTACAAACGGCGTGAGCACAGACCCCTTGGTGGTTAATATAAGAGACCACCATTGTGTTGTCGGTGCGCACCAACACATCGTGACCTCTTAGGTCTGGGAGAAAGTGTTTTAATGCTTGAAGCATGGCCAGCATCTCCAAGCAGTTTATATGCCTCCACAAACCGCGGGCAGGGTGGCCACTCATGACCGCACCCCAGCCGGTGAAGGACGCATCCGTCGCTAGCATCACATGGTGACAAGGAGCTCCAAGCACCGGGCCCTGAGACAGGAACCAAGATCTCCTCCACATGTCCAAGGCACGTAGGACCCCTGCGTGACCTTGAGTATGCGAAGCGGGTTTCCCCTCGGGGAGAACCCCTTGGTCTTGAGCCACCACTGTAGGAGTCTCATGTACAGCAGGCCAAGAGTTATCACGTTGGACACAGCTGCCATCAGACCCAGCAGTCTAGAACTGCTTGACAGTGAGTGACCGGCCTTCTCTTACTCTCGCGATGGCGGTGAAGATCGACTCGATCCGAACAGGAGACATCTGTGCCTCCACCGTGGTCGAATCCCACACCATGCCCAGATAAGTGGTTCTCTGTACTGGAGAAAGCACACTTCTTGGCATTAAGTCTTAACCCCAGGTCTTTCGTGTGAGCGAGAACGACATTGATGCTGAACCGCCATCCAGTCTGATTGAGCTAATATCAACCAATCATCGCACCATGTTCTTGAGTTGTGAAAGTGTGGGGTGAGAATGCAAGGCCAAAGGACGAACCGGTATTAGTAGGCTTTTGCCCCCAAAAGCCAACTTCAGGAACTTCCTATGATGGGGAAGGATGGAGTATGCATCTTTCTAGATCGATCGTGAAACCAGTCCTCAGACTTGATCTGAAATACAGCCTGTTTGAGTGCGAGCGTGCTGAACTTCAGTCCCCTGACTGAGCGGTTCAAAGACGCAGATCTAAAATAGGACGCAACTCTTCATCCTTCCTTGGAACAGTGAAGTACTGGCTGTAGGACCAGGACACCACTACGCGAGGAGGGACCACCTCGATGGCCTCTGTCCTCTGAGAGTGTCTACCTCTGTTCCATTACCAGAGCCTGCTCGGGGCCCACCAGATTGAAAAAAGCCCCGTTGAATTGAGGCAGAGGAGAACCGAACTGGATTCTGTGGCCTCTCACTACAGTGTGCAGGACCCACTGAGACATGTTTGGCAGTAGTTTTCACGCTGCTAAATAGTCTACTAAGGGAACCAGTCTCTCGAGACTGACCTCTGGTGTAATCACAGCTGCTGGCTCAGTGCCCTGATGCAGCGAACCAGCAGGGGGCAGTTGAACTAGCTGCTCAAGAGACCTCCGTGGAAGTCACGAGCCTCTAAGCACCGCTACGTTTCCGGGCAGTAACTGAGAGAAGCGCTCGCCGGAGACCGCTGCGCCCTGGAATACAGGCAGGGTTGGCAGATCGATCTCCTGAGGGCACTGAGGAGAGACGGGCCCCGTGTAATGCGGTGTACACCGCTCTTCCCCAGAGAGGCCTGCCCTCCGAGGTCCTGAGCCACAGCATCAGGACTCTCATAGCTGAAGTCTCTTATTAAAAATGACGGGCCTCAGACCCACGTCGTCTGCTAGGAAGACTCGACCAGAGCCTGCTCGGGGCAGGACCCAATGAAGCACACTTGGCAGGATGCAGGATAGACACCATGTAATGTGGAGTACACCGCTCTTCACCAGAGGGAGCAGGCCCTCAAAAAGTCCTAAGCCATTACGACGAAGGCTATCCAATGAAAATGATGGTCCTCAGAACCGCTTTCCGCTAGAAGCCTTCGGCCTGGGAGCGCCACTCTGACTCTAGACTCTGCGGAGTACAAGAAGTGACACCCCTAGAATGAGGAGCTTGAACACGATAGGTTGGGACTGCTCCGCCCAGCAGCCCCTGCTGACCGCCTCAACCTCCTCGGAGGAAGAGAGATAAACATGTGTTCTTACTCAGTTCTTGTTTTTATCCCAAGAGCTCCTGTATATCTAACTTCTCAAAGTGAGATAAATGTCATTATATTCCTCAGAATTAAATGCAATCAAACAATCAGACGAGTGAACACGGTCTGGTGTGATACAATTCATATCGAAAACCGAAACTGATATATCTAACTTCTCATAGTCAGATAAATACTGAATTTAATTCCTCAAAATTAAATGCAGCTAAAAACCCAGACGAGTATACATGGTCTGGTGTGGTAAGATTAATTTCAAGAATCAAAAATGATATATCTAACTTCTCATAGTCAGACAAATGCCTCATTTAATTCCTCATTATTAAATGGAGCCAAACAACCAAACGAGTAAACATGATAAGATCACATCAAAAACTGAAAATGATGTAATACACGCGTTGCCTCGGCAGCGCGCGAGCCGCTTAGTCACACAAACAATATTAATCTCCTCGGAAATAAATAGCGGCAGCAACGAGTTCACAGTCCAAGGGGGAAGAAACCGCTTTTTCTTTTTTAGCGCGGGCTTCCGAGCCTCGAAAACGAGCTCTAGATTTTTTTAGGACCGGAATCGCAAGATTCCAAGCACGGACACACTCCTCGGAGCGTGCCCGGCAAGAGCGGAGAAACACAATCAGCCCCCTTATTTTCCGAGAGCCGACCGTGCGAGCTACGGTCCTCATTAATGCTGCTCGTTATAATATTAGGCATAATATGCTTGTGTAACTGATGTTTGTGCAGCTGATGTTTATGCAACTGTGAGCTCATCGACGCCCTCTGTGTCAATCTCCTCGGTGAAAGACAGGCGGAGTGTCGCGCCCTCTCTTTGCGGGGGGAAGGACCGCAACACGGGCTTCTGAAACCCAGAGAGCGGGCGCCGCGAAAGCGAATCCCGCGAGCACAGCCACTCCTCCGCCTCGGCAAAAGCAGGACCGGCACCACGAGAAACGCTAGTGAAGGCTCCCTCCTCAAAGAGAGCCTTCTGAGAGTGAAACAAAGCAGTAACAGATGGTCGCATCGCGGGCCGTCATCTCCCTCGAGAGCTGATTCCGCGTGCTTCGCTCTCAAGCAGACAACATACTGCGTGTGTCCCTACCCCAATATATTTTTCTCTCGCGGGCAGGGAAAACACACAGCCTGAACGCTGCCTGCTTTAGCCCAAAGAACTTCCTTGACTGAAGTTTGATATAATGGAGCTTATCAGTGGACAAACAACACTAAATAAGACTCCAAACAAAAGCGACTGACACACACACAGAGCTTCGCTGAATGACTAAAAGCTGATGCTTGCTACACCTCACATGCTTTTATAGCTTCCTGGTCGCTACGTCACCTGCCTATGACGTCTCGCCCATTCATGGGACTGATTACACATGTTATTCAGAGCCGGTCATGCTGAAGGGCGTTCCCATAGCGTTTTCGGACGCAGCTCGAGTTCCTGAAGGGGAACACATTATTTTCCACATTCTGTACATTATTGTTGCTCCTCTATGCCCCGCCTTTCTGAAACGTGTCGTTTTTTACAAAGCTCATCGTTCTGAAAAGTGAGGTGTGCTCTGATTGGCCAGCTATCCAGTGCTTTGTGATTGGCTGAATTCCCTTAAGTGTGTGACGGAAATGTTTCGCCCCATAACATAATGTGATGCTGTCTCCCGGCACAACCAGACAAAACCCATTACAAACAAGGCATCCAGTGGGGACATAATTACTGATTATAATGACTTATACTGTCTTTTTATGCGTTGCATTGTGTATTGCACCGTGTAAACATAAAACCATGTCCCGGAAATCCTTTAAATATGAAAAGGTACTTACAGACTGTGAGTAAGTATCTAGGCTAGATCCAAGATTACCAGTGCGGGGCTCAGCGTTTCTCCAGTTTTTGCAAATTACTTCTTATTTTACTAGTTATTTTCAACTCAGTTGTTCGACAAAGCTTCGCATTAACCTCTTACAAACGTCACATACTATTGGATATCAATAAGTGGGTAAGTGGAGCGGCCTGCGGGCTAAGATTAAGCACAACCCGCGTCGTCCAGCGATATCAAGCATCTTCCTCGCTAAAGTATGATCTCTGGCAAACAAGATCAATGAGCTACGACTTCGGATCACTCAGAGAATGTTTATAGACTGCAACGTTATGGTTTTCACAGAAACTTGACTCAATAGGACCATTCCAAATAGCACGATTGCTGCAGTGTATGTACCCCCAGATGCTAATGCTAAACTAGCCATTAAAATCTTCTGCTGTAAGTAAACTGCAAACAACACATCTGGATGGAGTCTTTATTATTGCTGGTGATTTCAATCATGCCAGTCTGAGAACAACTCTCCCCAAATTTTATTAAAATGTTTTTTTTTTTTTTTGCTCGAAAAGAGGAGACAATACTTTTTATCATGATTATACAAACATCCCTGATGCTTACAAAGCAACTCCTCTCCCCCACGTTGGACAATCTGATCACCTCTCCCTGTTCCTGCTACCCAAATACACCCCAATCATCAAACATGTGAAACCCACTGTGAGGGCTGTTAAAGTTTGGCTGGAAGAAGCAGACTCTTCACTACAGCAGGAGTTCCAGAACACAGACTGGAATTTGTTTGCTTCTCGGGCCACACTGTACTCCTACACAGATGTTAATACCTACACCACCTCTGTCCTGCATCATATCAACGAATGTGTTGACAAGGTAACCACCCATAAAGCAATTAAAATGTACCCCAATCAGAAACCCTGGATGAACAAGGAAATACGGCTCCTGCTGAAGGCACGTGACACTGCTTTCAAATCTGGTGACCATGATGCCTACAGCTGGTCCAATCTGAAGAGGGGAATTCAATCTACTAAATACAACTACAAACTGCGCATTGAGGACAGATTTAAAAACAACGACCCTCTGCACATGTGGACAGGCATCCATGCCCTCACAGACTACAAACCAGCAAACAGCACACTCCCAACCCACAATGACACCTTCCCTGATGATCTTAAACCCCTTTCACACTGCACGTTGGACCCGGAAAATTGCCGGAACATTGCCAGGTTGCCTTCTGTGTGAAAGCAAACACGTCCTGGGATTGATTCCGGGTCGGGGACCTAGTAACATTGCCGGGTTCAGTCCCGGAACGAGCGCTGTGTGAACAAAAGCCAGAACTAATGCCGTAAACGGTGTGTCGTAGTGATGTCGCACGTTATCGCGCGACTCTTTTACCAGCTGTTTTGAATCAAGATCAACGTTCGCGAGGAAAAAAATATGTGCAAACTGTAACGAAGCAGAGATCAGTTAGCTCCTCACTTTCTGCGCTGACACTGAGATCATTCGCCAGTTTCAGTGAAAGTTAATGTGCCTAGTGTTTTTGACTCGTACATTACATGTCACACCCTGATGTCATGTGTCTTTTCGGGACCTTTACGGGTTGTGTGTGAACGCACGCACATATTCCGGGTAATCACTGGCAGTGTGAAAGTGCAAAATATAGTGACCCGGGAACAATTGCCGGAACACATTACCCGTGTATTTTCCGGAATCACAGTGTGAAAGGGGCTTAAACTACTTTTATGCTCACTTTGATGGTGGAAACAGAGAACCACCCATCAAAGCTGTGCTCACACCTGACGACCTGCCGTTCACACTTTCCACCAGTGATGTGTGCTCTACCTTGCATAAAGTGAATGCTCATAAAGCTGCCGGCCCTGACGGCATACCCGGCCGAGTGCTTAGCGCCTAACAGCTGGCTGAGGTCTTCACCAACATTTTCAACATCTCTTTGGCCCAAGCCGTTGTTCCCAACTGCTTCAAACTAGCCACCATTGTACCTGTACCAAAACATGCTGGTGCAATGGCCCTCATTGACTTCCGCCCAGTTGCTCTAACTCTCATTATTGAAAAGTGTTTTGAGAGGCTGGTCCTCTCCCATCTGAAAACATGCTTGCCCCAAACACTGGACCCATACCAGTTCGCCTACAAATCCAACAGGTCAACTGAGGATGCCATCGCCTCAGCTCTCCACTCTGCCTTGACGCACCTGGACAGAACCAACACATATGTCAGGATGCTATTCATTGATTTCAGCTCCGCCTTCAATACTGTGATCCCATCCAAGCTGGTCTCCAAGCTCTGTGATCTTGGCATCAGCCCCTTCCTCTGTAACTGGACCCTGGACTTTCTCACCAACAGACCACAGTCTGTTAGGATCAGTAACCACACCTCCTCCGTCCTCACTTTAAACATTGGGGTACCACAGGGCTGTGTGCTGAGTCCAAACCTCTACTCCCTTTTCACCCATACCTGCGCATGGCTCTGACTCCATAATCAAGTTTGCAGATGACACCAAGGTGGTAGGCCTGATCAGCTGCAATGATGAGACAGCCTAAAGGGACAAGGTTCAACATCTAGCAATGTGGTGTGCCAACAATAACCTTGCACTCAACACCCAAAAGACCAAAGAGCTGATTGTAGACCAATGGCGGACTAAGAAGGACCACTGATGGGGCTGAAGTGGAGCACATGGCGAGCTTCAAGTTTTTTGGTGTCCATCTCTCTGAGGATCTTTCCTAGACCCTCAATACCTCCATACTGATTAAAAAGGCTCAACAGCACCTTAACTTCCTTAGGAAACTAAGGGAAGCTCACCTGTCCTCCAACATCCTGCTGAACTTTTACCGCTGCACTATTGAAAGCATTCTCACAAACTGCATCACAGTGTGTTATGGCAACTGCACTGTTTCGGACCAGAAAGCCCTCCAGTGGGTGGTGAAAATTGCCCAATACACCACTGGTGTCGGGCTACCCTCCATCAAAGACGTCATAACAAACGCTGTCTAAGGAGAGTGAGAAGCATCATCAAAGATTCTTCTCACCCCAGTCACAGACTGTTCACTCCTCTCCCATCGGGGAGACGTTATAGGAGTTATAGAAGTGAACTGAACAATAACCTGTCTGCAATCCTCACTCACAATGTTCTTATTATTCCCTCTGTTTTTGCACATTTCTGATTTTTTTGCACATTTCCTTGGACATTTCTGTTATGGTTATTGGCCATATATAAACTTATGCTATTTACATAACTCACCATATAATGCACCTTCTTTTTATACTCACTGTACAATGCATCTTTTGTTTATACTTTCTTTGCACCCTGTGTTGTATTTATATTCATTTGCATTGAGCTGGTCTCTGCCCTCCTACCTCATAACTTGCACTATATGTCATAAAGCTTAATGTATATACACACATTCTATAGTTATTTTATATACTCTGTTATTTGCACTTCTGGTTAGATGCTAACTGCATTTCATTGGCTCTGTACTTACTTGTACTCTGCACAGTGACAATAAAGTTGAATCTAATCTAATCTAATCTAATCTAATCTAGGCTGTCCTTGCAAAATTGGAATTGCTTGTTTAAACAAGGCGTTTTAGGTGGGTGTGGAGTCTTAACTTTTAGAAAGAATATCTCTTTGGGTTTGACACTTTAGTCTTTGCAACTTTAGGAATCCTATCTATGTACAAACAGCTTGTAACACTCCAAAAAAAAAGGAAAACTTGAAATCACATCATATGACCCCTTTAAATGACAAAAATTGTCTAATGTAGAAATGCCATTTGTTCTCATAAAATGATATTAAACATCAGAATTTAACACTGTGATCAATGTTGATACACTGTATCACTAGGGATGCACCGATATGAAAATTCTTGGCCGAAGCCAAACAAAATGAAACACTGGGCCGAATACCGAACACAGTTTTTCCCAATATCTAACCCATATATTTGCCAATTTTTTTTTCCACCATTGCATAAATTAAATAGCCAAAATGTGCTTTTTACTTTTTTGTCTAGCATTTCAATGAAAATAAAAAAAAAACTCATTTACAAAACAACAATTCAAAATTATTTACTTGACACTTTTTTTAACATTCTAGCAGACACTATACCAACAAAGCACAATTTAACTTAAAATTAATAAGCTCATAAAATATTGTTTTTTGGCCATTTTTGAGACCCCCTTCTTGAATCAGTTATATATTTTTTACTGTACAAATAAATGCAGCCTTGCTGAGCAGAAGATTTTTTTTTTTAAACATTGTGTGAGTGTTATAATAAATGTATTAACAGATCAGTTGTAATTATTATTATCATTATTATCATCATTTTATTTTAAAAGTGCATAAAAATGTTACTGAGCAGTTGGTGAATAACACTGTTATACTGCACACACGTGTGCTAAGATGATGATCATTCAGAAGTCAGAAGAATAAAAACATTTGTTAAAGATGATATGAGCAGACCAGGGATCTTTCTATAGTGTTTTTTCCATCAACAGTGTATGAGTAAATTAAGGTCTTTGGAAATCCTTCGTGTTTGGTTTTAAGAACAGAAATTACACAGCTCAAAAGTGAATTCTAACTCTGGAAACTACAGGTCTTTTAATCGCACCCTCATTTTATTACCCTGTTATGACTGACTTTCTTCTGAGGAAAAAGAAGGAAAATATTCTAAAAATATTTTTTTTTCCTTAACTATGATTCTAAAAACCTAGAGAAAAGTTTGGAGGGAACCGATGGCTCAGAAATGCAAATTCTCTTTTGATTTTCCTTTAATATATATATATATATATATATATATATATATATATATATATATATATATATATATATATATATATATAAATTGCTTGTGGAGAAATATTTAAATTGAGCAAATGTTGCCTTTAGTGAAGAGAGACAAAAACAAAGGTAGGAAGGTGCTGTGTTGCTGTACCTCAATGGAGCAGCCTTTGGTCAGTCCTGTGTGGTCTGGGCTGCTCAGCAGATTGTACGGCGTTCGGGAAACTTCAATGTCTTTCATACAGCCAGAGAATCTCTTCAAAAGCACCTCTGACCTGAGGAAACATGTGAAAACAAAAACCTCATCCAGCAACTGCTTTATAAAGCAGATGTAATATTAAACACAGGAGGAACTCGTCTAATAACATCAGAATGCACATATGCACACCTGTAGTTTCAAGTCTTGGGTACACCGCCAAAATACATCCTCTCATCCTCCCTCAGGTTGAGGCCTGTCGCTCCACCTGGAGACACCATCTGCAACTGCTCCTCCTCATTAGCGTCGATGTTCACTATGGCGATATTTGCTAAGCAAATGTAAAAGAGACAGTGTGATCACAGATAGTCAGATGTTCATTTTTCAGACTGGCTCGGCACACTGCTGAAGGTGAGCTGCTCCGTTCTTATGTCTGTACCTTCTTTCTTCATGCGAGACATGGTGAACGACTTCCATTTACCGTCATTATAGAGCTTGTCACTGATGATGGAGCCGGGGCCTGAGCCCAGATCATAACTCACTTTTACCCTCCCATCGCTCAGCTCTGCACTCATGAAGTCCTTCTGCTCAGACAGACAGACAGAGCACAGATATAACCAGCGGAATGCATGCAAATACTGTAAAATGGCTCATTTATATGATTTAAAGGGGTCATCGGATATAAAATTTACTTTTACATGTTGTTTGAACATAAATGTGTGTTGGCAGTGTTTGTACACAACCACCCTATAATGATAAAAATCCACCCAGTGTTTTTTTTATTTAATCCTTAAAAATGATATCCCTTTTCTCAAAGCCGTTCTCAGCTTCTTGTCTGTGTGACATCACATGGACCCAGGCTCGTCACCCCACGGAAAAGAGGGGCGGGGTGAGCAGAGCTCATTAGCATTTAAAGAGACATGCACCGAAACGGGTCGCTGTGAGCAGAGCTGTTTTTGAAGGGGTAAAAAGGGTGTTGTTTTACACTACCATTGAGAAATTTTAACCAAAGTGAATACTGATGTACATTTTGAGGTTATAAAGCATAGGTCGGCAACCTACGGCATGCGTGCCAACAGTGGCATGCAGAGGGATAATCGCTGGCACGCGAGCAGTAGGGAAAACTGCATACTGACATTTTGAGGTAATAACATCTTATAGTCACACAGCCTGTTAGGAGATATAAACTCTATTAAAGTGTGAGAATTAACTTGTGCTAGTCTATGGGTTTGCGCAACCCCTGCATATACTAGGCACTTCAGATCAAAGCCTCAGCGGTCTAACAGCGCTCGTCAATGACAAAATGATTGAGATGACCAATCAAACCAAAGTAGGCGGGGTTTACTGTCCACAGAAGCAGAGCGCGAAGCGTCAGTTTAACAATAAAGAGAGCGCGGTAAGATGAGGCTGTAAATCATTTAATATTAGTCAACTTTTAAAAACACATTTATGATAGAAATGTTAAATGACCGACAGCCATGTCCAGTGATGCAAACTACTATATGGCCATTTAGAGAGAGAGAGAGAGAGAGAGAGAGAGAGAGAGAGAGAGAGAGAGAGAGAGAGAAAGAAAGAGATGTGTAAATTGTCTGCATTTTCTGTCTCTCTACAAACAATGAAGCTGAGTTTAGTTACTCAAAAAACAGCGCTTTTACCCCCCTCCTTGCTGAGAAATATGTAGCGATTCAGTATTGATTAATAAAAGTCGCGTGGCAGCACTGACAACAAGTTTGCTTCTAAATATAACTTTTTGCAAAGCGTGATCTCAGATCTCTGTGTGCTAGTGTGTGTCTGTGTGCGAGTGTGTCTCTGTGTGTGTGTGTGCACATCAATTAAAGCAGTGCATTAATATAGAATGGTGATTAAACTGTACAGTTACAGTGATGTTCAGTACGGTCATACTGTATATCTGTTATTCAAGAAACTTTTGAAAAGTTTAAAAAACAATTTATGGAAAAATCCTCAGAAACTATTTGCATGAAAATCTAATAGGCCTATTGTTTTTAATCGTATCATTTAAAAATGTGTATGTACAGATTGCATTGGGGGGGGGGGGGGGCGCTTTGGCACAGTGGTTAACCAGAAAAATTCTAAATGGCACGTCATGCCGAAAAGGTTGCCGACCTCTGCCCTAAAGAATCATATCAACAAAATGGGCATCCGATGACCCCTTTAAGTGTGGGCAGGCTGTTACCATTTCTTTGGTGGCGAAGTACATCATGAGCGCATCGGTGGAGAACGTGCGAAACTTGAACATGACTGTGGAAATGTTTGGGTTCCATCGGGTGGGTCGGCTGACAGTGGCGTATCCCTCTCCGTCAAACTGAACCGTGCCTTCAGTGTCCGCCGGCTGAGGACTACACACCCACAAACACAGCTGTGAGCTCAGTGTGAGGAGCTCAGTTTAATGTGTGTGTGCGTGTGTGTGTGTTTGCTCACCTGACCACACATCCAGCACAATCCCCGTCTCTCTCTCTGTAGTTCCAGAGGCCGATGGGTTTTCCATCCAGAGACGTCTCTCCCATACAGCCTGAGAATGTGGTGGTTTTTACAGCATCTGCCTTCTACACACACACACACACACACACACACACACACACACACACACACACACACACACACACACACACAAAAGGAGAATGTATTTCACATGATAAAAGAGTTCAGACTTAATATACTGATAAGTTGCACAATAATTCAAAATACATTCTTTCAAAACAAGTCCCATTCAGGCAATCTTTGCCACTGTCGCAGTAATATCATTGATTTCACAGCACTGATACTATTGGATAAGAACAGAACTGAATCAAATTAGTTCACAATTCATGAATTTGGCGACATTGACACTTATACTTGAACTGATTTGAAACAACACTGAATTGACTCGAGCTGAATAACGTCACTACTGTGTTCAGCTGTGTTGGGGGTAATGCTTTACAAGTAACTCCAGTTACTTTGTTTCCCTCCTGACAAAAAGCTCTCATGTTGCCATGTTGATAGAATATGACGCAAACCTGCAACAATTAAATTTTTTAAATATACTTCAAGTAATTAATCCCATTTTATTAACCAGTGTCTTTGCTGCTGACCTTTGATGTGCAACCATACTAAGAAGCAAAATATCTAAATATATAAACATAACATTTGGGTTTCATTTTATTTGTCAAGAGTGTTGAACTTTCTTCTTCTGCGTCATTTTCTTCATGCAATTTGTTTGAGTTGCGCCCTCTACTGTACAGATGTGAATTTACATTTCCTTCAGCCTGAGGCTTATTTATTTCACTTTTGGTGTGAAAGGGCTTTTACATCTGCCAAAATAGAACTTTATATATTAAAAACAAATATGCAATCCCTGCCCAGATTTAAAAAGTAACGCAAAAGAAATGCAATTACTTTCCATAAAAGGTAACTAAGTAATGTAATTAGTTACGTCTTTATGGAGTATTGCAATATTGTAATGCATTACTTTTAAAAGTAACTTTCCCCAAACGATGGTCTTCAGTAGAATTGCTTGTAGCTGAATTTGAACTTGTTTCATACTGAAGGAACTTCTTTGAAAGATGAAGAAAAATGTTTTTTTTTTTTTTTTTTTTTTTTTACTGCTGGTTTTTTTGCTTCTGCCTCATTTTGAAGTTCGCATCACTGATACTGACTATCCTGTTTATAACTGATAGTTGCTTTGAAACAATCCCTGTTGTATAAAGCATTGTAAAAATAAAGGTGACTTGACTGAATTTTGATTCTTAAGCATATTTATCTTGGTTTAAGGCAAGACATTACTGGTGAATATGCGGTTGGTTATTACTTCCGAGATCAATATATATCATCGCGCTAAGCAAGATCTGGTTAATTCGGTTCTTTGAACGCACTTGTTGTTGATGATAAGTATGGCTGGACTGAGTTATCTGAGATAAATGCACATTCATGAGTTGGTTTAACCCTCTGGAGTCTAAGGGTATTTTTGGGGCCTGGAGAAGTTTTTTCATGCCCTGACATTTGTGCTTTTTCAGTTTCTTATAAATATCTAAATGGCTAAAGTCTAATCTCACTGTAATCAGCACAAACTGGGCTATAATAATATGTGAGCAGCAAGTATGTACATGATTGTGTTTTTGAGAAAAAAAAATGTTATGCGTGGTTAGTGAAAAACTAAAAATGTTAAATCACTTGAATAAGACAATAAAACACATACATGTAGCCCAGCTAGGGTTATTTATTATCTCCTAAATGCGTAATTTATATGTAAATGTTTCTGACTTTCAAGGGTTAAACTGTTATAACTGTTATGTGGTAATATATGTGTGCCGCATTTCTCTTGAACTAATGTTATGTAGATTACGGTAAAGTTTATGTGAGGTGTACTCTCTCAACATGTGGGTTTGACCAGCATGTATGTTTTTATTTGTGATTGGATATTGGTTTACTTGCTCCCGCCTATGTGAGGGTATTGATAATTCTGATTGGTAGAGGGAGGGGAGAGATGGAGGCAGATCGGAAAGAGATGTCGTATTTTTTCCTCTGGTGATTCTGAGGGAAAAATATACTCAAATAACTGCTGACTTAGTGGTCAAAGAGTATATTTAGTATACAGAAAGTGTTAAAGAACGTTTCTGTAATTTGTTTTATTTGTTATACTTTCACTAAGAGTTTAAACAGACTTATTTTATTGCTGCTGTGTGCACTGTAATCTTTTCTTTTACGTCGAGTAAAATCTATTCGCGGGATCTGGTTTTTAGATAAATCGTTCCGAGGAAGACGACTACAGTACGAGGAACCAGATAGCGTTCTAAATCCCCTCGTGGTTTAGAATTCCTCTGGCATCGCGGGATTCGTAATCATTCAGCGGACAGCTGGTGAGACTACAGACGCATACGGAGTGTCTAACGTGATCGGTGGACAGCGCGTGTGCCGAAACGGGAAGACACAGGTACATTTGTTGGTTTATTTAGCTCTTTGGAGCGAAGAGGCCATTTGTTGGTTTTCACGGCCACACCGTTCTCAAGCAACGACACAGGCCTGCGACAGGTTGGGGTTTTTTGAAGCTAAGAGTGAGTGTGGGCCCACATTACATATTTGTTGTTTAATTTGCTCATTGATTTACCCTGAGTGTATTCTGCATTTTGAGTTTTGAGATTGTATTATAGATCCAAAGGGGATTATATTACAGATTTTTTGCAGATACAAAATTGAATATTGATATTTGAGTATTATATTGGAATTTCTGATCTAGGAGGATAAAAGGTGATTTTGTGTGAAAGGAAATACACAACAGACATTTAAGAATTTCCTTTAATTCTTTTATTTATTTATTTTTATTATTTTTTTACAATATTTCATTATTTCATCTGTCTTTGTTAAATAAAATCACTTGTTAATTGACAAGAACTTACCCTTTTTTTTTTTCCATATAATAGTGTTGCAGAAAGATAATCACTGAACATCTTCATTTAAGTAGGGTGATCAGGGGGGAAAACAGGAAGGAAGTAAATTAGTTAAGTCGAGAGACACATTATTAGAACCCGGTGCTCCGCCCATCAAGGAAGAGGGTAGGGGGCGCTACATACAGAAATGGAAGCGCAAGCGTAAGTTCTACTAGGAAGACTAAATGGCACGTCACATTCCAATTAAGGTCTAAACCAATCGGATCTCAACACGAGGTATATAAAAACGCACTACTTGCATCTCATTGCGTCTGCAGATACTGCCGCTGTCGTTCCCCTTCATCCTCCCCACCACCACCAGGTCGGCGCTGTCCATGCGGGGGGGTAGGCTCCGCCCTGCCTTCGTCTTCGGCAGGATTAGCTGGTACCTAAAATATTCAGATCCACGCTACGGATGGGGCTTACGCCAAATTAATTCTGTTTTTTGTTGTAAATAAATACTTCAGTCTTATCTACACCTCCTGAGTCTTTCTGGTATAACATTGGTTCCCGGGACTTTTGAGAACTGGAGCTTGTAGCCTAGAATTTTTCTTTCTAAATGATGTGAAAATCATCTTGTTTACTCACTTACAGAAAACAATATATTGATTTAAATTTTCTAAGACACTTTTTGTTGGTAAAAGTCATATGCGAGTAGGCGTCAACTATCATGAATTCACACCTGAGAAGACAAAGGCCTGCATAATGAGCTGCATAATGAGCCATTCAGTCAGCTGTGTCACTGAGAGGGATGAGTTACAAGAAAGAATGTGAGGACAAAAATAAATGTATATAATTTTATGTTTGTAGTTTATTTAGAATATATTTAATTATCCCACAACATAATTTAATATTCACTTGTGAGTGCAGTTAAACAGTTTATTAGGAACAATCAAAGCTGACTTTCAAACTGAATTTTCACTTGTAAACATTTGCACTTGTATCCCTTCGCACTTCTGTGGGAGATAATTAATGTACAAACTAAATAACAAAGGGCCTAATATTGATCCTTGGGGTACGCCCATTGTACAAAACAGTTTAAGTAACCGAATGAACCCCTTTAATTTTTACACATTGCTGTCTATATATTATATTATAGACTACGCTGGATCAGTAGGGTACTCTTGTAATAAAGCAGCAGTGACAGATGTTAAGTATAAATTTTGCTTAAAAAGATGTGATCTAATCCTGTTTACATGACGTAAGCCTGCTCCCAAGCAGGTTTAAGCTTACAGACCTGTTGCCATGACAGCAACTCCGGTATGAGCTTCAAAGAACCAACTGATCCAGCTAACTGTGTTAGCCATGTATGAAGAACGAGCCCCTAGTTTGTGTTACAAGTTTTTTTTTAATGCAATATTTAAATATGCAAATTCTGATTCAGATTCAAGCACTAATGAAGAAAATGCAGTGTTGTGCGGTGGATTGATGAAGCAATCTCTCTCACCTTCACTGAGCCCAGCATGCCGCCAACAAATAGGTAAGCATTCTGGTCCACATCCAGCACGGTGTAACTCTCGGGTGATTTGGCACTTCTGAGGGTCGGTAAGATGCCAGTTTTGGGTCCCTCCAGCGCATGGACAGAGATACTGCCGTTCAGCCCAATACTGGACACCACCAACATGAGAATGAGACCAACACTTGAGTCACTGATAGTCAGCAATACTAAAAAATAGTTACTAATAAACAGCTGTTTTCCTTTTCAGTCATGATTAATAGAAAGATTGTACTGTACACTGTAAATAGTAAACAATGTTCCCCCCACACACTGTTTATCTTTACTGCTATCATTAGATGAACATGTGAACTGAAATAACATTTCAGTTTTGCAAAGAAAATCTAATGTAGGCAAAATTCACATCTGTCTACAGAACTAACATCTGGAAAGGCATCAGAAACATTTAAGCAGAAGCATTTGATAAGAAGTAATGATATTTTACCAGAAATTATGACTTGGTTTTATCGAATTAACGCTTAAAAAAAAAGAAAAGAAAAAAAAGAAAAGAAAAGAAAAAGAAAAAGAAATGTTAAAATACAATTAAATATATATTCTCTGAAAAAAAAGGAACACAGTTTCCACCAAACAATTAAATTAAATAAAACGGTAGTTCAAACTTTTTATCTCACAATTCTGACTTTATTTTTCACCTTTTTCCCTTTTGTTTTTTTCTCTTTGTTTTTTTCTTTTTGTCTGAATTCTGAGTTTAATTCTCTTTTATGGGAGACAGAACTGTGTGGTATTATTTTTATTTATTTATTTTTTTGGAATTACAAGTTTCGAGATATCTCACAATTCTAAAAGATAACAACTGCCAATTCAGATTTATTATTATTATTATTATTATTATTATTATTATTATTATTATATTTCCTGAATATAGTACAAAAAATTAAAGAATAAGAATAAAAACATAATGTAATGTTTTTTTCATTGTGCATTTCAATTAATCTCAATCAAACTGCAGCTGAGTTCTTTTGATTAAGTTAAAAAATGACTAAAAAAATACAGCTAACAAGCATAACATAAAAAACATGAGTTTTTTGAAAATGTAAAAAAACGGAGTTATCTGTTTTTGCAAATAAACTCTTCATATATATATATATATATATTATATATATATACACACATAATTCACAATACAGCACAGCCTCTCGTACCTTATTGCTTACATATAAACTTTCAATTTTGAGAAGAAAGTAACAATAACCTTTTTTTTTTATTCTGTGGTGGAATCTGCCTTCCACAAAACCAGAACATCTTACACAATGTCCTATCTTAAGTAAATTTATCTTGTTTTAAGGATGTGTAAGGGTGACAAAATCTGATCGAAAATGAGAAAATTATTGTTTTTCAGTGTACGTGAACCCTGAATTACCGTGAGGCCTCGATCCGATGCCAGTTTCCATCGTTGATGACGAGATCGGGACATTCGACACGGCCGACCCCTGATCCCACATCCCACAGGAAGTTCACCTTACCCTTCCTCATCTCAATTGCCAAGAAATCCACCTACACACGATTGAGGAAACACAGCCCTCATCAAACATGACATTATATGTGTGTGGAAGAGTAATACACTCTCATTATTTCCCTCGTCATCTCTGTTTCTGACTCAAATGTACATCAGACTGATCGCTTAAGCAGAAGAAATCCAGACAGTTTCTCACTCACATATTTGGCCGATCCGAGGTAGAAGAGCAGGTTATCAGCAGTAACCGTCTTCACATGGAGGATGATGGTGTTATAGCGGCCTTTCTTGATCTCCGGCCGGTAGGTGCGGATACAGTCTCCTCCGGATGACACAGACACCTTAATCTAGGGGTCAAAGGTCATGAGAGGTCAAGCCAGAGAGTGCAGACAGCACACGACGAATGATCTTATTTCTCTTCTTGCAGCTTGTAGCATATTTAAGGAGAAATCAACAAGAACTTCTTAAAATTAAGACCATTCTACAATTATAGATTTTGTGTTCATAGAAATGTGGCAAATTTTGTATGATAAATCAAAAGTAGGTCTGTACACTTAATTAAATGATAAGAACTGGCGTCCATGACATATTGAACTTCTACATTCATTTTACATTTCACAGAGTTACAGTAAATCATTCAGTTAATTAATTAATTTTGGGGAATATATATGGTACTTTCTATATGGAACAGAAATGATTACAAACTGAAAGTAAAGTGATTTTTGCCTTAATACAGTACAACTGCATGGTTTGAATAAAGACTTTAATTTATATAGTTTTCTATAATGTGAAGATTTTTTTTTATCTTCTCGTGCATTTTGTATATCCTTCTCTTTAAATATATATGTTTGTTAACTATTATTACATATGTCAGGAATTGTATATTAAGATGAAAAGTTTCAAAAACATTTGAACACTGAGCAAGGTCCTGCATTGTTGTTTTAAAATGCACTGAGCACTTGATTTGTTTGTAACATGCACTTTGTAACAATAAAGAAGATTGCTTGCATCTCAGCATGCAAATAAATTAGAATTTATTTATGACTTTATATAATGTTACATGTGGATTGAAGAGAGTGCTGGATCCTTTTTTAATGGATAATAACACATTTTGTTTTTATTTAAAAAATAAATAAATAAAGGACTGTTTAATGTTCAGTTGTTTAAAAGATTAATTAAATTTTAATGTTTAATGCCTTAAAATAATAATAATAAAAAAAAAAATACACAACACAAAACATCTGAAATTAAACAGATATAGTTTTTTTTCATAATTAATTAAACCATTAAGAAAGAATCCCAGAAAAATTCAAACAGAAAGCAAATTTCACAGGGCCCTAAAAATGTTATTGCTGTTGAGCTTCAATATTTTATTAAACTGATGTGAAATTGTATACATTTCATGATTTCAATGAATAAAACATGCTTCTCCTGGAGTATGATGGGCAGTACTCACAGAGTTGGCCTGTTTGCGAGCCTGGTTGATGAGCTCTTTGATCTGCGAGATGTTTTTCTTCAGGTTGTCCTGGAGCTCCTGAATGGGCTTCAGTTTCTCCAGCAACCTATCAGCCTCTTTCTCCAGATCCTTGACTTTAGCTCCGGCCGCATGAACTGCAGACACACACGCAGAGGAGCGGCCGTCACCAACATTAACACACGAGAGCGAGACAGAATAAAATCAACACCGCATTAGAAACATGCTGGATAGCGGAGAATGAAAGGCTCTAACATAAGAGCGCAAGAGACTATGAAAGAATTCAGAAACAAAAGAGAAAATGGGAAAAAAGTGGCATGTTATATATCTCTCATTTGCAGCACAGGCAGCGAAAGACATGGAGCTGTTATTCAAAAGAGAAGAGTTTCCATCTGTAATTAGCTAAAGCGCTCATTAGGATAACAAGCTTAGTAAAGCTTTCAAAGGCTACGTTTAATCCTGTTGGGTTGAAACAAAGAACGGAGAAAGGGAGCGATTGGGAAAACACTCTCTCTGTACATGCAGCGCTCCGGATAAAAGCACCATGCTGAAGCCTCGGGGAGCGGAGAGAGCTCTGAAAATCATTCGCACAGATGAAAGAAGAAAATCGTGTATACATACTTATTGCTGTTGACGTTCAAAATCAAATGGGGGGGAAAAAATACCAAATAAGCATTTAAGTGATCTTGTAACACAAATATTTCAATTAAGAAATCAAATCTTCATGATCCATGCAGCTGTTGTCTCTCTAAAGAAGGATTGTTGCTGGAGTTGGATGGGTGTCGTACTGTTTTTCTCCGGGTCTTTGATCAGGTTGTTGGCTTTCTTGACGTCGTCCTCCAGTTTGCTGTGGATCTTCTTCAGGCCCATCAGGTTGAGGGTGATGTCCTTCAGGCGGTGGAGCACGTCTATGGCCGTGTCGTTGGCCTCCGCTGCCTTCAGCTTAGTGGTCTGGATCTTCGCTGCCAGATCTGCCCTCATCCACACAACCAGAAAACACAGCATGCTTAGCTGCTCGTCTCAAACATTGTGTTCACTGAAGAACAGCATTTGTTTGAGGTCATATTCTACACTAGAATCAAAGAAAAACGTTGTAAGATATGTTTAAATGAACCAGTTTAATTAAGAACTATTTATTTAATTATTTTCATGACAATTAAGCACATTTCACTCCAAATTCAGGCATCCTGGCATTTTAATTTTGAGTTTTCATCACATTTCTATTCTTCTCAGTGATTCTCGGTAGACTGAATCAGCATACATTTACATCAGCACTATAAATGCTAACATAATGACGACAAAAAAACAAACAAACAAAAAACTTTCCTGTTTTAATTATATTCATCAATTATTGCTATGGTTATTATTATATTTTCAGTCATTATGGTGGAGACAGGGTTCCCACACCTTGATTAACTTCAAATTCAAGGACCTTTTTAATGACTTTCCAGGTCCAATACCCTCAAATTCAAGGACTTAATGTGGGAACACATTTCAAGTGAGAGCGAGGTTACATCGTGTTATCTTGTAAGATACATTGTTACAGTTTTCATGTCTCAATCACAACTATGCTTTTTTTTGCATTTATTTTTTGCCAGGAGTTTTAAGATATATGAATATGCTCTTAAGTTTTTCTTACCTCATGGGTTTACATTATCTTAACAAGCAAAGCAATTCAACATTAATTTAAATATTAAAATATTAGAATGTTTGTGGGAGCGGGCTGGACTGGACACAAAAATCACAGGAGCGGGCGATAATGGTCAGGGATTAAGAGCTGTCACTTGCGGCGCTCTAATACAAAAACTCAATCATTGACGACTGTAGAAAGTAAAAACGAATCCCCGACATTTTGAGCGGTCCAGAAATCCCGGCCGGAGGCATTTTTTAGATACAAAAAGAGAACATGTCCAGGAAAAAGAGGAAATATGGTCACTCTAACGTCATGGCAACGTACAACACAAAGTACCTTACGCAGGAAACACTTAACGTAACGCGTAAATGCGCGTAACTAATGTAAATCAAGCAAGCTAGTACACACAGACCACGAAGTGTTGGTGAAATAACAGAACAGAAAATTGGCAGAACAGAGGGAATAATATGGATTTTTTCCCTTATAAAACTTCTTGCACAAAATAAATTCAAGCACTTCCAAGGACCTGTGTCAATGTGTGCTTATTTTCAAAAACTTTCCAGGGCCTTGAAAAAATTTGTTCAGATTCACAAACTTTCGAGGATTTCAAGGACCCGTGGGAACCCTGTGGAGAACTGTGTTCTCAATTTCACAATCCTAAACAAACCCTAAACTAACTAGGTTTCAATTTTCTGAAAGAAATATCATTTCTTTTTTTTTCCCCATTATAAAGAAATATGATTTGTAAGACCCACTCATAAACATACATTTCCTGATGATCTGTGACATAGTTATCACCTCTCTAGGTTACGCCTCTTAAATTGACACTTAAATCATTTTAAGAGAATCTTCACTCTTAATTTTTTACTTTTTATTGTTAATTTTATTTTATTGGTTTTCAGACACACACACACACACACACACACACACACACTGCGCTCAGATAACCTGGTCCTGACAGCTCCTGTATTAAATGTGTGGCAAACACACACATGCACACACACCTCTGTGTAACCATAGAAACAGCAAACATCAAACCCTATGAAGGTGTAAAGTGGCAGATTCAGTGTTTTCTGCACTCAAGCTGGTGAGAATGACCCTGACACACACACACACACACACACACACACACACACACACACACACGCACACACACCATCAGGGATGGCGTTGAGTTTCTCCATTGTGTCATTCAGGCCTTTCTGTAAGTCTTTGTTCTTTTTGTTGGCTCCTTTCAGTCTGAGCTGAAGAGCACCCAGATTGTCTCCATTTTCTGAAAAAAAGAAGAAAAAAAAAAAACCCTTGGAAAAACAATAAGGTTGTTCTCGGGAAGATTTGTGAGAAGCCGCAGGACGGTATTAATTCTGCTAATGACGGAAATCTGATGTGGTTTTTCACCTTTCACGTCATTCTGCAGCTCTTTGTTCCACAGACGGTGACTCTTCTGAACCGAAGCCTTGGCCTGCTCTTTCAGAGATCCTTTGGGTCCTGAGGCCTACAGACAGGACACTACACACACATCAGAGCGGGTGTCACTTATGCTTCAGATGACACAAAACCTGCTGCTAAGGAATACATGGTACTATAGGGAGGGACATGTTTTTAACATTTGTTTTTTTGGGGGAAAAAACCTCATTGCAATACAATGCAAGATAGAGGACTGTTATTTTTAAATGAGTATATTTGCTACACATTTAATTCAAAACCTTGAAGATTTTTTTGAATCTATTTGAAAGAAGTCTCTTCAGCTCACCAGGGCTGCATTTATTTGTTCAAAAATACCCAAAAATACCATCAAAACAGTAATATTATGAAATACTATTACTATTTAAATCAGCTGTTTTCTATGTGAATCTCTGTTAAACTGTAATGTATTTCTGTGATGCGCAGCTGTATTTTCAGCATCATTACTCCAGTCTTCAGTGTCACATGATCTTCAGAAATCATTCTTATATGATGATTTGCTGCTCAAGAAACATTTCTGATTATTATCAAGCAATAGAAAGTCACAAAAAACAATGGTCCTGATTGTGGCGATAAACAAAAAATATATTCTATCTGAAATTGAACACACACAAAAAAATGTTGTTGAATGTGATACGACCGGTATGTGCTTGTCATGTAATTGCATGCTGAGCGAGGGAAAGAGGACTGAAAGCTCATTTCTAGTATTGTTGCATAATGTCAGGTTTGACACTCTTGTGTGAAGCACCCTTGTTCAGTCTGAACCTTTTGCCCCGCTGGTTCTGCGTCAGACGTGAGAGGACAGTGAAAGAGGGTGAACGAAAGGAGCGAGGGATGATAACGGGAGAACAGGAGGAAAGCTTTGATCTCTGAAGCAGGACAAATAGAAATGAATTGAACAGCTTTAACACGACCTGCCTGAGGACAGCATCTCTAGACATTACAGTGCGCATCAAAAACAGGCAAAGCAACGAATGAATATTATTCAACATGTCCTAGCTATTTACAGAAAATATTCAAATGTAATCCTATTCGTAACCATTAACATTTTCATAAGTAACAGTAATTTAATTACACATTTTTATTCTCAGTAACTGTAACGGATTACAGTTACATTTATTTTGTAATTAAATTACGTAACCCCGTTACATCCCCAACACTGTATAACGTGCAACCTGTATATAACTATACTGTATAAACAAACAAACAAACAAACAAACAAACAAACAAACAAACAAACTTTGAGCATTTCACATCAGTCACTGATGCAGACAGGAGACACCTGATTGTGTGTGTTTCCTCACCAGCTGTAGAGCATCAATGCTGGCTTTCTTTGCCTCTTTGGCCACTTTATCGGCCTCATCGATGTAGTTCTTGATGTTGGTGTAAGCGTTGAAAGCAGCGGTGGCGTTGAAGGACAGGTTCTTTGCCTCAGCTAGAATGCTACAGAAATCAAAGTTCAGATCAGTGAGAGAAGACAAATTAAATCAACCCAGACTCACTGGAAAAACATGCCTGTGGTTATATTTTCACAAACTGATACTACATTGCTTCTGCACATTTCGTGACAGTTTTTGAAATGAAATGTCCAGTGAGTGGCACTGAAAGCACATTCTATCTGAAACAGAAGAATATGAATCTGGCAGCGTTTTACTATGTGTACATATACAGTAAATAATGTAGCACCTACAGTAAACCCTACACTCACACCAACAAAAGCACGGTATCCTGACGCAACCATGCCATTTGATCTTGTTTCTGCAAGTTTTAAAGCTCATGTATTGTGACCTGTATTTCACGGGACTTTTCACAGGTATCTGAGTGCTTCACATCACAAGCGCAATGCTGCATCGGGTGCGCTACCGAGCAAGTTTACCATGTCAGAAAAATTACACAAAGAGTTGGTTATGTGATGCAAATGAAAAAATCAATTA
Organism: Cyprinus carpio; assembly: GCF_018340385.1. NCBI lineage: Eukaryota > Metazoa > Chordata > Actinopteri > Cypriniformes > Cyprinidae > Cyprinus > Cyprinus carpio. The sequence goes on along the minus strand of NC_056603.1, from coordinate 26,274,360 downwards.
CATTTCACAACTCGTGCACTACGGTAAAAGTATTTTGATCTCACAACATAGTACTGCATGTAAAAAAAGTCTACGTTAATCAATAATCTGCTCTTTGCAATCATGATTAGTTTGAAAAGGAATTACAGTTGTTGGTGTTTTATTGTCTCTAGTGTTCATTTGATCTGGAAACTGCATTAAACACACACACACCTGTCGAGTATGGCAGCAGAATCGTTGAGCTGGCCGGCGTGGTCCTCCGCTCTCAGCAGCAGATCATGGATGGAGTCGTCCAGACCGCGACCCAACCGTCCCACCTTAAAATCCAGCTCATCCTGCAGTGGACCCAGCTCTTTCGCCATGTCCTCCAGCTCCTGCAGACGCCAGTCAGTAAGCCACGGCTCTGAGGATAAGTTATTGTTTAGTAACTTTCCTGCAAGAAACTGACCTCTTTGCCCCGGTTGATGCTGTCTGAGAGAGCGTTAGCTTCGTCCAGCATCTTCTCTCCTTCCGCCAAAATTCCCTCCATTTCCTTTTTCTGCTCACCGGCCACATCCCTCTTTCCCTGCTCAAACATAACAAATCGCTTTAGACACGGCTCAGAGCGTTTTATACAGTAAGTCTTGTGTAAGTGTGCACCTGCAGATGGTCGAGGTTCAGTTGGTTGTTATCAGCCAGTCTTTCGGCCTGTTTGGTTTTGTTGTGCGCATCCTTCAGCAGATCCTGAGCTTCGTCCAGTTTCTGCCTGTAATCGCCCATTTTATCACTGACCTCCTTCTTCAGGTCCTCTGTGGCCTGGTGTGGATCTCCAAACAAACGCTTCACTCGAGCCAAAAGAGCCTCTGCGGCACTGTAAAGATGAAGAGATAGAGCGAGAGAGAGCTCCTTATCTGTGACTCATGACACAAGAAACCCTTTAAGAGACCAAAGCACAGTGACCAACTACACTAGCATTCAAATGTTGGGGATCAGTGAGATTTTGGCTTTTATTCAGCAAGGATGCATTACATTGATCAAAGGTCACAGTAAAGACATTTAATGTCACAAAAGATTTCCATTTCAAACAAATGCTGTTCTTTTGAACTTTCTATTCATCAAACAATCCTGAAAAATACAATTTTCAACATTGATAATAATCAGAAATGTTTTTTGAGCAGCAAATCATCATATTAGAATGATTTCTGAAGATCATGTGACACTGGAGTAATGATGCTGAAAATTCAGCTTTGATCACAGCAATAAACTGTATTTTAACAGATATCCACATACTGTAGTAAACAGCTATTTGAAATGGTAATAATATTTCACAACATTAATGTTTTTACTGTATTTCTGTTCAAATAAATGCAGCCTTGGTAAGCATTAAAAGACTTATACTGTATGGTGATTGACAGATTAATGACACCCACTTTCACTTTGTGTGAATAAATCACAACATGAGTGATGAATTTATGTTTTTGAACTATTCCTTCATAAATAAATTCCTACAACCCTGAATGAAGACATTACAATCAGAGCTGAAGACATCTTTTGTGTTTGCGCTGCGCTCACACTGAATCCACCTGTAAACCACCTAATGAAGTGGAACTGGCCTCTCTTAAACCGGTTCTGTGTGCTCCAGCTTTGCTCCAGCATGGACTCATTCCCTCTGTCCTCCTCTAGGTGTCTCTCTCTGTTCTCTCATGGCCCTACAGATGCTGGAATCCATTACAGAAGTAATTTGATTAGGCTGGAATAACATTCCTCCCCCGCCCAACCTCGGGCAACTTTTAATTAGTTCATTAAGATTTTACATAAGAAAGAGAAACTTTCTTCATTTGAGCTGTGATCCAATGAACCACAAAATACGGCTGAGAAACATAATGGCGCCAAAACAATTATTCCAACCTGTGAGCTTGAATGGCGTCCTCACTGCTGCAGAGCTTTATGTGCTCAGTATGAAGGAGGTTTGTTGTGGTAGTCCAACTGAGCAACTTTCAACCCATATTATTTTAACTTTCTTTTATATATATATATATATATATATATATATATATATATATATATATATATATATATCTATATTATTCCTATTCAACAGCTGAGTTTATGGTGAAAAACTACATTACCCATGATGCTGTACAGAAACGTCCACCAATCAACCAGTTCCAAGCTCCACCCACAATGATATAATCAAGTCAATCTCACTAAGCTGTCATAAAACATACATATTTGTTTACATATGTATATTTTCATGTTACTATATATACAATCAACAACTAAATAAATAAATAAATAAATATCCATTGTTTTGAAGACTTGCTTCCTGGGATTGTAGTTCTTTCCCTCACTAAAGCTGTGAAGTACACAGTCTTATGTCTTTGTATTTTTGTCCGATTTTTGCTTCAAATCAAAATTTGCAATTGAGTGATTCTGCTTGTACCTGGTTGGTTGGGTTCATGGGATACAACTCTTTAAAGGGATAGTTCACCTTCAGTTGGTCCCCATTGACTTGCATAGTGTTTTTTTTTTTTTTCTTTGTTTTTCTCCATACTATGGAAATCAGTGGGGAACTGAAGGTGAACTTTAACGAAAATCCCTATGGGAAAAATGAATGGGGAAAATACTTCCCGGGACCAATGCCACTGAAAAAGTGGGAAGCACTAATATCCAGGACACAGTCTGGTTATTAAAGTGAAATAATCTGGACTGCAGTGTGAACACTTTGTGTGTGTTTTACCCCAGTTCTTCGTCAGCGGTGTTTTTCTTGCTGGAGAGATGGCGTTTGCGTAGTTCTGCGAGCATGGCTTGGATTTCATCGTTCATCTCGTTCACACTCTTCTCAGGAGCCCCATCCCTCGAGCCCAGAGTCGCGTTCAGCTCACGCGCTTTATCCCGTAAAGCTGGACAACACACACACACACACACACACACACACAAGCACGGACACACATAGTCACGCTTGCTTTAATGTGAGAAGCAGATATTTTACACGCACACATAATGCACAAAAACACTGTAATTGTAAATACATTAACTAATGTGAACAGACCATCTCTGAATCTCATTCTAAAAAACTGATGAATGACACATACAGGGGACAATATATACACAGAACACACCTTATTCGTCACATATTTGACACAGCTTCAACCTGCCTCAAGATAACTTCAAAAAACTCTCATCAGATTCAACTCAGCATATTTAAAAAAATCAAAAATCAAATTCTAAAACACAAACCAAAACTCCAATCAATTCTCAAACGGGGGAGTGAAATAAAAGAGCGAGCAAACTTCTCTGCATATTCTAATTTAAATAAAAATCATTAAATTGAGATGAAAATGAGCTATAATTACATGCGTTTGTGAAATTCCTCGAGAGTTCAAACACAAACAGTCGATCGACTATAAAGAGCGCACAGTATAATACCTGCCAAGCGAGCCGAGCTGGAAATAAATGTGCATAGTGAGTTTCAAACGCAGCTCGGGTCTTTTGGGGTGGACAGAATCATTTGATTCCTCCTCGTTTAGCGTGCGAGAGAGGATGAGAGACGAGGCGGTTTACTGGAGCAGGGAGCTCACGCACAGAATGGATAATGAAGCTCTTCCACTCCACGCTGACTGATGTCTGCTCTCCTCCACTTCTGCTAGCAGCTTTTTGGAAGCAGTTTTTGGCTAGTTATCAAAATCCAGAGGACCAAAGTGCAATATGTTGACTCTAAGTGCCAAACACATATCCAAGAAAATAAATTACGCACTTTTTTTTGTATTTATGGTTTTAATCTGCCTGAGAGTGTCCATCAGTGCATACGTCTGATGTTTAGATGTCCAGAGACAACTCCACCTGTCTTGAGTACACCTCTCAGGTGTCAGCTACATTTGGATTCGGGGAATTAAGATTTTCATTTGTCCACAAAAAACACATAATCAGATTTTTTTATTTTTTTTATTTTTATATGTGACTGATAAATATAATGATTAAGAATGCACATGCAGGAAAAAAAAAAAAAAAAAAATCACAGATATGTGCAATGCTGCAAAATATACAGTATCTGTGCTGCACAAACATATTACAAACATACGCACAGGGCATAAATCTAACATTTTAAAACCCCTGTGACTTTATGTGAATATTAACTCTCCATAAATATTTGGGCTACACTTTATTTTAAGATGCCCTTGTTACAGTGCAATTAGACATTTAAATACTGAGTAACATTAATGAACTGCATGTTCTTATTATATGGTTTGGGTTTGGCTTAGGGTTACTTGCATGTAATTATACTGTATATAATGTATTGTCATTATAATAGTAAGTACATGAAATCAAACAACAACACCATCAAAAAAAAAAATTTACAAAATATTTTTGTACCAGCCATGAAACTGTATGTTTATTACTTACAAAAAAACAAACAAAAAGACAGGCAGAACAAATTGGGGAAACATTTATTTGCCTTATATATATATGTGTGTGTGTATATATAATATTATTAAATTAAATTATAATAAATAAATAAATAAATAAATATTAATACAAATATTTATAACAATACTAATATTTATGGAAATTTTTTCTTTGCTTTAAATCGATAACCCATAGAGCTGAAAGCCACAGAGAAAGTTCTCTTTTGAAAGGCTTTTCTTTTGTGAACAACCAATTTATTATCCATTCTCATTACACTCTGGTTTTCAAATGCACAGGAATATATGGAAATACAGCATACAATGATATATATTTACACAGAACCCAAGCTTCTTCTTCTCATGGGACACTATTAGCGATGCTTGTTCGGCTTTTATTGGCAGATCAGAGCAGAGATGCTGTAATTTGTAACTTTTATTAAGATCCCAAGAGATGATTTTTACATGTGAACTTCTTTTTATCCAAAACAAAAATGCTGTGCTCAAGGCGCGAGACACTGAAAAACAGCAAGAAACATCAAATAACCTGTGCATGTTTATACAGAAAATAGTCTAGATGGACACAAATAAACAAGTGCATCAAGAATCATTTTGGAGTCATAAGAGTCCCTGAATCTGGTCATAATGAATGAAGATGTTTCATAGTTGAACTGAATCAACACTGAAATAAATTGTTATGAATACTGAAACTATTGTTTCGAATTTGAGTTTGTTTCATAATTTATGATTTTTACTGTTCTGTTTAATAACCTGAAGCTGATTTGAAACTGAATCTGCATTGTATAAAGTGCTACACAAATAAAAAAAAAACTGCACATATACACACAGTCCGTGAGTGGAGTCTGTGTTTAAGTGATTATTTTTCCAGTAATTAATTTGGTCTCTTTTAATTAAGGCATCACATAGTGTTAGCTGAACCTTCATTAACTAAAGCAGCTTCTCATTTAAAGCCATGTACAATGATACAAACACACTCATTTATCAGAAAGCATCAGGCCTCACACACACACACACACAAACACACACACACACACGCGAGTGCATACAAGACATTTAAGAGCGGAAAGTGAGTGTTCAACAAGCAGTAAATAAAAAATAAGGGCCACGCACGCACACACACACACGCACGCACGCACGCACACACAACACACACACACACACACACAACACATACACACACACACACACACACGCACACGTGCACATGCACGCACACACACACACACACACACACACAAGCCCAAAGTAAAGCAGTAATTCATTAATTCAAATGTAATTCATTACATTACACATTTAAGCTAATATAATCAGACTACTTTTGACCTACTGTAACTTATCAAATTGATTTAAATAGGATAATCTTGTACCATATTGATATAAAAATGCAAAGAAAAAGAAAATATATTACTATAAAATACATTATTGACAACATGAAGTGCATTAAATATTACATTACGTCAAGGTTTCACAAACTGGGGTTCGAAAATGAACCAAAGGAGGTTCGTGAGTTTAATGAAAAGCAAATAATAATAATAATAATAATAATAAAAATTAAATAAATTAAATCAAATAAATTATATATATATAGAACATCAAAATAAAAATAAAATAAAAATTAATCAGTTACTAAAAGAAATAGTAAATATTTTAGATATTTTATTTGTTTTCTTGCGTGTCATGTGTCATGTTTTAAAACCTTCAAGTAAATATATTAGGTGAAAGAGGTTCGGCTAACAAAAAAAGTTGGGGAATCCCTGCATCACATAAGAAATAAGAAATATTGTGAATGTGTGCATTTTAATGTGTTTGAAAGACAAAAGTCTTCCAAAGACAAAGTAAGTTTTTTTCTGTGATCATCAGTAGCTGATGTAATAATGTTGAAATGCTATGAACATTTTTCTCAAAATTGAAATGATTTTTGTAAATCCAGTGGTCAAATGCTGTGTGGCCCCTCAAATTTCTGTGTAATTCTATCCACCTGACAAATGACTGATGTCAGGACTTTCTCAATATATAAGCAGTAGGCGATTTTAGAAAGAAACTTGTAAAAGATGAAAAAGAAAAGAGGGAGAATCAATAAAGTACACTCTTAAAAATAAAGGTGCTTCACGATGCCATAGATTTAAGAACCTTCTCATCTAAATGGTTTCATAAAGAACCTTTAACATCTGAATAACCTTTCTGTTTCACAAAAGCTTCTTTGTGGCGAAAGAAGGTTCTTCAGATTATAAAAAGGTAAGAAAGAGATGCTTCTTTCAAGAACCTTTGATTGAATGGTTCTTTTTAAGAGTGTATGAATAATATGTAATCATGTAATCAATAAAAAAGTAACTGTAGTCTGATTCAGAGTACTTTAAAAGTAATTTAATTTACTAACAAGTACTACCTTTGAGGAATCTGATTATGTAATCCAGATTAGATGTGAACAGTGAGCTGGAGCAGCCACATCCTTCTCCTCAGTTTGTCATGTGTTGGTACCTTCAGCAGCCAGCAGTGTGTTCCTGACGTAAAGCTGCAGGTCCTCGGCTCCTTTACGGCTCCGCTCTGCATCTGCTGCCGTCTGCTCCCCATCAGCAGACACTTTAGTCGCCTGCATGTACAGAGAGAAAAGCCCAGTGAAAGCGCAGATCAGCCTCAATGCTCTTCTGCAGCCGTGTGAAGAAGAAACCAGCCTCAGGATAAAAACAACAAGACACATTAGATCTGACGCCTCTGGGGCCAACATGAACAAAAATGACTTAATACCACAATACTTCCAGTTTGACAGAAATGTTTGTAAGGTCAACGTTAAGCGAAGCCAACAGAACAAAAGAAGAGAGCAGAGGTTTTCTATTGAACTGGTTCTTGAACGTCTGCTCTCTGAAAAAGCTGCTTTAGAGCTGAACTCTAATGAGTTTATCAAGGACTTCTGTGAGAAGAAGGTGAAAGTTTCCCTTCTGCACAAATGAGCAGAACGCTTCAGACTAAGAACAAGTTGAAAGATCAGGGTCTTACAGGAGTGATTTAGATGGTATATGTTAAATACAGATTTACACAAGAACATGAAGCCCAGCTTCAGAAAACATGCACATTCATTTAGCTGTAGAAGTATAAACTTAGGAATAATAATAATAAAAATATAAAAAGTCTGCATTCATAGATGTACAGTACAGTCTATACGACTGTCTTATGATTTTTATAACCAGTAGACAACAAAATGTGTGAATTTATCTATTTATAGAAATATTCTTGCAATTTAAAATAACTGTTTTCTATGTGAATGTAATTTTCAGCATCATTACTCCAGTCTTCAGTGTCACATGATCTTCAGAAATCATTCTAATATGATGATTTGTTGCTCAAGAAACATTTCTGATTATTATCAATGTTGAAAACAGTTGTAAAGCCCAAATAAATAAATATACATACATTGGAAATTTAATTTATTTTTTATTTTGTTATCTTACTTTTGAATGGTAGTGTATCTTGGTTTCCACAAAGATATGAAGCAGCACAGCTGTGTTCAACACTGATAATAATCAGAAATGTTTCTTGACCATTAATTTAGTATATTAGAATGATTTCTGAAGATCATGTGACACTGAAGACTGGAGTAATGATGCTGAAAATTCAGCTGCACATCACAGAAATAAACTACAGTTTAACAGAGATTCACATAGAAAACAGCTGTTTTAAATTACAATAATATTTCAAATTTGTATAGTATTTTTGACCAAATAAACAAATTCTAGGTGAGCAGAAGAGACTCTGTGCCCCAAATGTCTCTTTTATGTTACAGTGAAATAAAACTTAATGTAGAGTCACATGGTTCAATTCCTAATAATACCAATGTTTAAAAAACCCACACATTTAGACTCAACGAAGGCCACCAGGAGATGTTTGCATGCATGCACTTTCAGTTGGCACTAAACTTGATGCTGAATTTAGATGGTTTACGGTTAGTGAAGGAGTCATTACTGTAAGGACTGAATAGATCAGGGTCCGTATTCACAAAACATTTTATCTTGCCACTAAGAGTTCTCCTAAATAGCAGTAAAAGCTTTTAGCTAAGAGATTTCTCTTAAAACCTATTCACAAAGCTGCAAAGACAAACTTTTAATAAGGAATAGAGAGAAGTCTTAAGCTCAGAGTAAGGGCAGGTGGATGATGTCAGCGTGCTTATTAACTATGCACACAGTGATTGGCTGATAGTCTCTGCCAGAGATTTATTCATAGAAATATTGTGCAATATTATGTCGCCACATTCAAATAAAGATTTTAAAATGCAGGCTAAGAGTCACTAATTAAACAAGTATATGTTCAGCTAATTGTCAGCCTCTTACATCTGTGCTAATAATAAAATAAACAACCTAATATAAATAACAAACAACATATAAACAAACTAAAGCATAAAAAACGTAAAAGAAAACCAAACTGTACACGAGCACAGCTGTTACTTCTTGCTCAGCTGGACTTCTGCTCAGGCTGGTTAATGAAAACAAGGCACTATAATTCAAAGGAGAATCTGGAGTTGGGATAACCTCCAAAACCAAAGGCGATATCTTTATAAAAGCTCATTATTGTCGAATGCTTCTAAAATGTTTACGTTCAGAGACAGATTGCTAGACAGCTATTTTAGGAAAGTTTGTGACTTAGGACTCCTCTTCACTGCTCCTAACCTTTCACAGATTTAGGAGCTAGTTTTAGCGCTCAAACACTTTCAGGACTGACACGCCCATTACTTTTAAGATTTTCTCCTAAATCAGTAAGTAATGAGCTACTTTTAGCCTTAAGATATTTTGTGAATATGGACCCTGTTTTTTATATTGTCAGCTGGATGGTCTGATTTTTGATCTCTTAAGACTGGACTCTGTCAAAACTAACCACTCAAATACACAGAAGGTGTCTTCTGATTGACATGTACGACAACCAACCACAGCTCATGTTTTCGGTGTGAGAGACTCACCCTGCTGAGCAGCTCGTTCATCTCAGTGACCAGACTGCCCAGGTTACTGTTGGCCAGCTGCAGCAGTCTCTCCGGGGCTCTCTGAGGGGACAGCATGTGCTGCAAACACACGTCACGGCCATCAACACACCACTGACCCACACAGACACACTCACACTCATTTGACATCACGCAATCATGAATCATGCCATGAATGATTCCAGCTATACGTGCAAAACTTTACTGTAAACAACTCAAATATAGATGCTAAGTGGCAGCAGATGAGTGCGTTTGACGTAATTAGAGCTTCTCCAAATAACCCCTCCAAATTACTCCAGCTTCAACACCAGAGAACAAAACACAAGTACAGCACAATTACTGCTATAGTTACTGTATTCAAGACTTTATACTTTACTTTCTATACTTTCTAGTGCTGACTTTAACTCTTTTTCAGCTTCTCTGTGTCACTACCCAGGTGCAAAAAAGTACATTTCCATATACTAAAAGTGCTCTATTTTTGCGCACTATTTTTTTGTAATTAATATACTAAAAATGATTCTTTAGCACTTCTTAAGATAAACTTAAGATCATCTAAGTGTACTCAACTGTGCTATTTTGGGACACCATGAACATGAAGTAAAATGTGCTTTTAACATACTATCTCTGTATTTGAAAAATGTACTTAGTCACCGCTTGTTGTACACTTGAGTGTACTAGTGTATGCAAGATGGTTCAAGTGTACTACAAGTGTACTGCAACTTCATATTCATGGTGTCCCAAAATAGCACAGTTAAGTACACTTAGATGATCTTAAGTTTATTTTAAGAAGTACTAAAGAATAATTTTAGTATATTAAGTACAAAATTAGTGCGTGCTCCTGGGTGATTGCAATATTTTCATGTGGCTTATTTCAAGTACAACTTTTTTTTTCACCTGGGTATTCAGATGGAGCATGCAACCAATCAAAGTTGCACCAGAAAACACCTTACAGACAGTTTTTTCACGTGTATGTTGTAAATGAAATCTAAAAAATTAGGACTGACAACTGATTAAAAAGTTTTAACTCAAAAACATGATGTGCAGATTAATTCATCACAATTAATTGCAAATATCTATTTCTGCGGAGAAGTCCTCAAATGAAAATAATTAGCTGAAATTACTGTGTAAATTAAATAAATAATAAAACAACAAACTACTACTAATCACACCACTCCTCCTTTTCGACATATCATTCTATCAAATTATATCAAATTCCAACACAAGCCTATTCAACATAAACTACATAATTCAATAAAATTAATGAACATCACTTAACATAACAAAACATAATAAAAAATACTGTAAACCATCGAACCACCCCCAAATACTCCCTCATATTACACATAACTATACAGCACTTTATACGGCAGGGGGAGGGGCAGAGTGAGACTGATGCTGCCAATCAAATGCAGAAGAGTCCCGCGCAGTCATCGTCACACACACACACATTAAACACATGGCAACACATCAGACTCATATGGTAACACATGCACACACACCCCACAGGCAGTACTTCATCACACTGCACACATCCTCCAGATGCCACCTTACAAGGTCACACAGAAAAGAAAAAACTAACAAAAACTCAGATATGCATATGCATGCTCAAGGTCAATGGTCAAAGGTCAGGCACCAGCCTCAGGGCAAACAGTAAACAGTACATGTGAACATTAGTGGACAGTAACAAAGTATTTCCATCTTGACAAAATGTTACTTTTACTTTTTATGCAAACACACTCTTCTGCATTATTTCAGGGCAAAATGAATAATAATGACATCTGATTAGTGAAAGAAACAAAACAAAAAGCCAAAGCCAGCTCTTTTCATCAGGCTTATTAACTAAAACTAAACCATTAAAAAAAAAAACAGTTTTGTTATTTGAAATGTTAGCTGAAATAAAATACAAAACACTTACATTTGCATCCATTTGTTTTTTGTTTTTTAACCATGAAGAAAAAAAAAGAAAAAAAAAAAATGGTTATTGTATTTTTAAATGCTATGCTGAAAACCAAAATTTAAATTAGAACCGTATAAACAAAATGCTGGCCGAAAATACTGACTTCTTTTCAGATTTTTGTTGATGAATTTTTGCACTTTTAATAAACATTTGAACAAAAAAACAAATTAATATAGAAAAATGTCGATTTTAACTAGTTTTCTTTGGCCAAATTTAGTAATGCTTCTCCTGCACATTCAGTTGAGAACTAGAGCCGTCTTTGGAACAATGCAGAGCCTTAATACAAATATGATTTTTAAAATAGACGTTGCAGAATCCTGGGAAATCTATCATCATGAAATTACATATTGGGATATAATTTTGTCGTAATTTTGTGTGCAATCTGGGTACGTTATCTGGGAGCGTGGTTGCTCAATGCATGTACAGGCTACATTGTGTAAGAGCACTACACATGGTTTAATATGGGGTAAATATACTCAGAACAAAAATTATATAACGCAACACTTCTGTTTTTGCCCCCATTTTTATTGAGGCCAGCCTAAGGCACACCTGTGCAATAATCATGCTGTCTAATCAGCATCTTGATATGCCACACCTGTGAGGTGGATGGATTATCTCAGCAAAGGAGAAGTGCTCACTAACACAGATTTAGACAGATTTGAGAACAATATTTGAGAGAAATAGGCCTTTTGTGTACATAGAAAAAGTCTTAGATCATTGAGTTCAGCTCATGAAAAATAGGGACATAAGTGTTTATAATTTTGTTCAGTGTATATATATATATATATATATATATATATATATATATATATATATATATATATATATATATATATATATATATATATATATATAAATAAACATATAAAGTTATAATCTCCAGATATAGGCAGGACCAGTTCCTGAATCAAATCACTGAGGGTGCTTCTCTTTTGCGCTGTTCATTCATGGTCACAAATGTGACCATTTTGGTCACAGTCTATAAGCAGATGTCAATCCCGAAACTTAGCAGCTTGCAGCTGTCACTGGTCCAATAGCATCAGGAAAGACTCAATTTATTGAAATTCTGAATGGATTAGCCAAGAAAGAGTGCAGCGCTAATAATTATAAAGCTGTCATTTATTTCAGTTTATCGCGATCTCACAAAAATCTGTAATTCAATAAGGCTCTACACTGCATAATGAATCTCTTATTTACATCATGTATATAATGAGAGACTCTCGAGCATGCAACATTGAACAAATCTTTGGCTTGGAGTTGATTCTAGCTTCAAACTTGGCCATTCAGGAAATCAACATTTAATGTCAGTGATGGCTATTGATCAGTGCTACAAAACACATTGAAAAAAGAAAACTCCAGGGTTCAAACACAAATACACACTGGAGCATTCAGAAAATATGTTTCGCCAGTATCCCATTTCTAGCTTTAACTACAATCTCTTGCTTTCGTTTTGTTCCCAAAGATGCGCAACATTGCGACAAGACCACAGCTTAGAACTGGCCCAGGATACAGTTATTTGCAAAGAAATTAGTATTTCATAGGCTACATGTTTTAGGCATGAAAAATTAAAAATTACAAAAAAAAAAAAAATATAAAAGCTAAAATAAATCAAAAAGCAGTTATGGTAGGCACATTACGTCAGCTAGCGTCTGTATAGAGATGCTAAAAAAGGTAGAAATTAAATTGAGCAGCTATACACATTAAAAAAACAAGCTTTGTATAATTTTTACGATTTTAAATGAAATACAAATTTTGAATAATGAAAATTAGTTTGTGTCTGCTTATTCTATTTATCAGTGTTTGAACCATTTAAGGAGAAACCACATTTTCTGCATTACATTTCTGGGTTAAAAAAAACGAAAAACGAATGGACGCAAAAGTACACAGACCGTTTTTTTTTTTTTTTTTTTTTTTCAGCTAGGTGCCAAACAACATTTCTCATTTCCATTTAGTTTAACTTGATGTACTAAAATATCTAAAACTAAAAATAAATAAATAAAAACACTTGAAAAAACAGCTAATAAAACCTTAACTAATTCAAAAATAACTAATAAAAATGACAAAACACAACAAAATGACTAAAATTAACAAATTAAAAGGAAAACAGAACATACAGAATAAAACTAGGGAAAAAATTATAATAACAATAATTTAAAAAAAAAATCATTGTATCTGAGTGATGCTAAAATACTAGTTGATGGATCTGCTAGTTTGAGTGTCATGACAAACAGAGACACTGACTCAACCAATAGAGGGAGTTTGGGGCGGAGCTATCTGATTGATTGACAGAAGGGGAAAGTGTTTAGTAAACCAGTCATTATTCTTGCAGCCCTATTTTTAAGGCCTTAGTCACATAGGAATTACACACTGAGCTACACTAGCAGACCATTTGTATGTTTACTCAAAATTAAAAAGGAGTGCACATACTTGAAGACAGTGTTGGGCAGTAATACATAGTAATGCATTACTGTAATTTGATTACTTTTTCAGTAACGGAGTAATAATTTTCAAAATAGTAATAAGAGTATAGTAACAAACCTGAAATCTCCATACGTTACTGCCGCATTGCATTGCTGACAGAATACAGCGTTTTATCATCTAGATTGTAAAAAGGATTTAGCTCATGCACTGTGGAGTAATAAATATTTATCAGGAGCTTTTATGCTGGGATTTCATGTAAATGTCATGGATGTAGCCACAGAAAAAAAGTAATGTAACTAGTAATGTAACTAATTACTTTTGAAATAAAGTAATCAGAACAGTAACGTGATTACTTTTAAAAGGAGTAATCAGTAATTAGTCATTTAATTACATTTTCAGAGTAACTTGCCCAACACTTCATGTAGAGCATTCATATTTGATCAGGCGTACGTACAGGATGCGTGTGTGTGTTTGTGTGTGTGTGTGTGTATGTGTGTGTGTGTGTGTGTGTATGTGTGTGTGTGTGTGTGTGTGTGTGTGAGAGAGAGAGAGAGAGAGAGGGCACACGCTGTCTGAAAGGACAACCATGTTAACGGCCAAGGATGGACAGGTCCTGGGGCAAGCATGCAGTTAAACGAATGTTACTAGCCTCTTTTGTCTCTGCTATCACAACAGCAGTCATCCAGCATCCCTCCATCATCTCCATCACCTGCTCGGAGGGAGAGCCGTGTCCCCGAGCACTTCTCTCTCTCTAATGTAGATTAAACGTGAGTGCGGTGGAAACTCAGGGGAGCAGGACTTCTCAAGCGTGAAATTTAACAGTGAGTGTGAAACAGCTCCTGGCAGCCTATTATGAGTGTTTGACATGCCACGAGCGATAGCGGGAGCAAAAAAGACACCGACAGGCGTGTGGCTTTCGCCGCGGACGCAAAACGCCGCTCAATTTAACCTCTTGAAAAAATAGAGCTATTAAGACTTCCTGTGAAGAAACCTTTTCATGCCAAAGACAGAACAAGTGAAGGTGCGGAAAGACCTGGAAGGAAAAGAGCTGCACTGAAGAGTTCATGAAAGCCAAATCTCAATTGTCAATCCTTACATATTAATAGCCTCCATATTAAACAAAGTATTTTCACTCATTCCTCAATCTATTTTACACACACACACACACACACACACACACACACACACACACACACACACACACACACACACACACACACACACACACACACACACACACACACACAAAAGTATTTAATGCACTAGCAATGAAAGTTAAATTAAGACTAAATTAACTAGATACATACTAATTTATGAAGCATACAGGATTCCTTATTATATTATATTCTATTATATTATATTATATTATATTATATTATATTATATTATATTATATTATACATTTTTATACTTTCCTTTGATTATTTTTTATTGATCTGTTTCATTTTTATTAAGCAGAGGAATAAAGATTTTATTGAAAAACTACATTGAAATAATATTATACTGTGAAATAAATAAACTAATAAAAAAATCAGTATCAATAATCAATAATATCAAGAATAATAATCATCATCATCTCTCACACAAATGTGCACACACAGAAAAAAATAATAATTTAAATTATTAAAAAAATTAAATAAATTAACATAAGAATATATTACTATTGCAACAACAGACTGTAAAAAATGTAGTTTGTACAGTTAATTATATTGTACAGTAATTATTTTAAATAGATAAAATAAATTATTATTATTATTATTATTATTTATTTTCTTATTTTACAGAACAATAAATTACTTTACTAATATAGTCACGTTGGTCATGCTTCTCAGGACGGAAAATACACACACACAAAAAAATTTAAATAAATTATATCCCTGATACATTTGATGCTGGATTATGAAGCAACACACATCACACATACACAGACACATGCATTATTTCCCAGTCTGCCCAGTCAACCAATACAATTATGATAAAACACATAACTGCTAAAAGACATGATTTCAAACCGTGTGGTGAGGAGCAGGTGTCTGGCGCAGCAATGCAATCTGATCTCTCCACGCTGAGAAAATGATCAGTCAACAATTATACGAAAAGTAAACAGTAATTTTGTGAGGGGAAAATCTGAGCATGTCTAATTAAATGTTTTTTGTTTTGGCTGCATCTCTTCTCTGTTATTAGTGGCTGTTTATGGCAAAAGAAACAAAGACACAGAGGAATAAATCAGATTGACCTTACTTAGTCAATCATATGTGACCCATGCTGGCAAAATGAGTCGGACTTCACAGGGTCTAATTTTGAGCTACAGGCAAAAAAAAAAAAAAAAAAAAAAAATTAAAAATAAAAAGGGAAAATTTTGATTTTGTATACGAACATAATCAGTTATTATAGGTCTTAAAAGGCTGTCTGTCTCAATGTTAGTCTAACAATAAAAGAAAAGAACTGCTTTTGTAGTTTTAATAATCAATTTATTAATGAACACACTAAATGGATTTTTAAATTTGATTATTATTATTATTTATCTTTTTTTTTTTTTTACTTAAATGCTTTTGTTTAGATGTAAAAGGAAGAAAGTAATGAACTACACTTGTTTCTTTCTTATATTTTTTCTCTTTTTGCATCTTTTCTTAAATAAAAAAAAAGCTGTATTGTGATTATTATGATTATTAAGAAAAGAACTGCTGGAAAAGATACAATGTTGCTAGGTGATTTTGCTTTGGAACCTTCAGAAAACTTTAATTAATTTTTTCTTGAAATGGAGATGCTGACTCTATCAACTTCAAATGTAGCTCAGTCATTTTCTGTCCAATTCCAACAACTCACATGACCACAAAACCAGTCATAAGGGTAATTTAAAAAAAAAAAAAAAATTATACATCATCTGAAAGCTGAATAAATAAGGTTGGCTACAATTTATTTGAAGGTGTCCTTGTTACAGTATAATTATGCATTTAAGTACTGAGTAATATTAATTAACTACACGTAATTACTATATGGTTAGGGTTTGGTTTAGGGTTACTTGCATGCAATTATGCATAATGTATTGTAATTATAATAGTAAGAACATGTAACATGTGTAACAAGGACACCTTAAAATAAAGTGTTACCATAAGCTTTTTTTACTGATGTATGGTTTGTTTGAAAATCTGTAATCTGAGGGTGCAAAAAAATCAAAATATTGAGAAAATCGCCTTTAAAGTTGTCCAAATGAAGTTCTTAGCAATGCATATTACTAATCAGTAATTAGGTTTTGATATATTTACGGTAGGACATTCACAAAATATCTTCATGGAACATGATGTTTAATTAATATCCTAATGATTTTTGGCATAAAAGAAAAATTAATAATTTTGACCCATACAATGTATTGTTGGCTATTGCTACAAATATACCTGTGCTACTTATGACTGCTTTGTGGTCCAAGGTCACACATATAATTTTTAACTCTTTTATTTGAGAAGGTAAAGGGAGAAGGGACGGTAGCAGAGAAGGCTTAGCCAAAGAGTGGCTCGTGTTTTGTGTCATACAGTAGGTGGCCAACCAAAATGATGGTTCTACCGCTGCGCGTGCCGCCGCCGCATATTTTGACAGATAACTTCTTAAGAAATTGTTGCATGTTTTATGAATTATTCTCTTTATTTTAGAAAAACGTGAGGCACTGTATAATTTCGCTCCCATTATTTAGGCCTAATTAAAACAAGAAACGAATAAATTAAACCTGCACGATTTAGCTAAATCATTGAACCTCTAAAACTCAAGTTCTCAGAATCAGAATCAGAATCAGAATGAGCTTTATTGCCAGGTATGTTTACACATACAGTACGAGGAATTTGTTTTCGTGACAGAAGCTCCGCAGTGCAACAGAATGACAGCGACAGAACAAAAAACACACAATAAAAGAATAAAAAATACAAAAAATACAAATAAGTAGGTAAGGAATGACAATATACAAATTGACAATTGTATGGCAGATATATTACAATGAGCAGTTATGTATGTTCAGGTATATTATGTGCAAAAGAAAAAAAAATTAAGTGTACACTAAGTATGTGTGTTAGATAATAAGTGTATGTGTCTGTAGATATAAATAGTGTAATGTGTTCCACCGTTATTATCAAGTGTTCATTAGATGGATTGCCTGGGGGAAGAAACTGTTCCTGTGTCTGGTCGTTCTGATGCTCAGAGCTCTGTAGTGTCGACCAGATGGCAACAGTTCAAACAGGGAGTGTGCTGGATGTGAGGGGTCCAGAGTGGTTTTGCCAGCCCTTTTGCTCACTCTGGATAAGTACAGTTCTTGAACAGACGGGAGGGTTGTACCGATGATTCTCTCAGCAGTCCGGACTACCCTCTGTAGTCTTCTGAGGTCAGATTTGGTAGCTGAGCTGAACCAGACAGTTACTGAAGTGCAGAGAACGTATTCAATGATGGTGGAGTAGAACTGTTTCAGCAGCTCCTGTGGCAGGTTAAACTTCCTCAGCTGGCGAAGGAAGTACAACATCTGCTGGGCCTTTTTTACAATGGACTCAATGGGATTGTCCAACTTCAGGTCCTGAGAGATAGTGGTGCCCAGGAACCTGAATGACTCCACTGCAGCCACACTGCTGTCTATGATGGTGAGTGGGGGGAGAGCAGGGGGGTTTCTCCTGAAGTCCACAATCATCTCCACTGTTTTGAGCGTGTTAAGCTCCAGGTTGTTGAGAGTACACCAGACAGCCAGCTCTTTAACCTCCTGTCTGTAAGCAGACTCGTCACCGTCCTGAATGAGGCCGCTGAGTGTGGTGTCATCTGCAAACTTCAGGAGCATGACAGAGGGGTCCTTAGATGTGCAATCATTAGTGTACAGGGAGAAGAGAAGTGGGGAGAGAACGCAGCCCTGGGGAGCTCCGGTGCTGATTGTACGGGTGCTGGATGTGTATTTTCCCAGCCTCACTAGCTGTTGCCTGTCTGTCAGGAAGCTGTTGATCCACTGAGAGACGGAGGTGGGCACGGAGAGCTGAGTTAGTTTGGGCAGGAGGAGGTTTGGGATTATTCTCTCATTATAATCAACAAAATACACATGATGTAAATAAGAGCTTCATTCATTGACAACTTCAGTGATTTTAAAGGGGGCCTTCTTTACTTGCTTTCATATAATTTAAGTAAAGTAAAAAATTAAATAAATAAATAAATTGCAGCCGCATTTGAATGCAGGTGTGTAAAACATTAGAGTGCATGATTTGTGCGGTGCGCTTGATGCTGAGTGGACGCGCAGCATTTATTCTTATTAAAATTGGGTTTTCTCACAAACATGAGAAATATATCTACAGAAAGCTTGAAATGTCTACTTTTAAACGAATCAATTCAAAATGAAAGCATTATGTAATCTGTGAAGGTTGTATTTCTCTTTAAAGGCGTGTCCATGTGGAGAGAGCCAGCACTGTGAATTTCATCTTGCAGCCAACAAGAAAACATTTGTTTCTTAATAAATAATTAAAATGTCTAATTTTTCACAATTATTGGGCTACTTCTGCCTGTGCTTTGTGGCAAACTTAATGCATGTGCTTGAGCGCGGAATATATTAAGGCTGGATTATAGATGTAAATTTAATTTAAACCTGCGATTAGTTAAATAATGACAAATGAACGACTAGTAACTAGAAAAATCTTACGTGGGGGCAGACCTATTAAATACCCTCTAGACATCTCTGTTAAAGTTTTTAAAGCATTTTTACACATTTGCATAAATTCTGCTTTCAGAACGGTCTGTAATGGAGAGATGCCTTAACATTGATTTTTCCTCTGAAACACAAAAACCAAAATTGAAATAAAATTGATATTTCATGTTTTGAGAATGGCCAACCCTTCTCTGCAGATATTCTTGCTTCTGGTTTGTGCATTGTAAATACAACAAAAACAAACAAACAAACAAATTTATATATATATTTGTTTGTTTATTTGTTTTTGTTGTATTTACAATGCACAAACCAGAAGCAAGAATATCTGCAGAGAACATTTTACTAAATGTTTTTTGTCATGTCTATAACGCATATGTATTTCCCAAATCTAAAACAACCTATAAAACATGTTCATAGACGGATCATACTGATGTCTGGACTCTGTTTGGGATTTAGAAAAACATAAAGATATATTGGTAATGAATAAACTACATTCTGATAGAATTTATATTTCACAGTCTAAAAAATATTGTATGTACACAACAAATAAAATTAATGTTTGCATTTTTTTTTTTTTGAGTTAAGGCAACTTCCTCTGAAATTAAGTTATAATAACTAATAAACTATATTGCGCTATACAGTAGTCAACATTTGAAGTGGATCAAAACCTTTCTTCAAAGTTGTCCTAAAACCAAAATGACGAGGCATTTGTCCTATCTAAACCTGCTCTGCAAGTTTGAAACCCTCATAAGACACTGTGCATATGAAAGACCAAGAGATTCACACATTTATATCAACCCCCACAAACTATACAGAACTACCCCCAAAAAAACCCAACCCCCTCCAGCTGGACTGAATTCGGTCTGTTTTTTGACTGAAAGGAACGGTGTGTTGTCATGTTACTGGGTTAAAACATGCCTGCACTCACAGCAGCCGTACTCTTTGTATTCATTATTTTCTCGCAGCCCATATTATTATTTTCACAAGATCATAATAATAACAAATGATCGAAATATAATTAATCATTATTTTTGCAAAAATCATTGTTATTTGTGAACGTAGGCGTTTGAGGAAGGCTTTAAGACCAAGCGGAGTCCTCCGTCAGCTGCTCCCGCTTCACAGCGAGCTTCACCGTCCGCGATTTGATTTTACTAAATCAGTGTGAGCGAATACAACTCATTGATCATGAGGCCAACATTTAGCAAGGCAGGAAAACATTCAGCCTACCTGAAGGAAGACGTATTTCATTGTAAGTTCATGCTGTTAAATAGAGAGTAAAAAAAAAAAAAAAAAAAAAAAAAAAAAAAAAAAAAAAACTAGTGTAGGCTATTCTTAAACTTGAAACTCATTATATTGAAGTACAAATCCAAACACCAGAAGCAACCTACACTCTCTAAGTGTTCTTTCATTGAAAAGTATGGTTTTTGTTTATTCACAGGCTATATGTTTGAAGTAATATTTTAGTTGAAAACTTAAGTGCCATTGTTTAAAAAAATGCTTTATTGACTAACATTTCATAGACCTTCAGTTGTTATTAGGGATGTCCCGATCTGATCCACGACATCAGTATCGTTCAGATACTGGCCCAGAACACTAGATCGGAGATCGGAGGTGAGAAAAAAATATGATCCAATACCTATCCAACACAAACCATGGGAAAACCGAGCTTAAACCATTGCCTAAATGCTTGAATTCTAACATTTCCCTTGCTGCCACATCCAGTTAAGCGTGCAGCCTGTCACGTGATAACAGTAGTAGCCGGTTATAGTCGCATGAGTATGAGAGTTAGCTAACTTACAGAATAGCCATGTCAGCGGTGTGGAAGTATTTTAACCTTAAAGAGGAAAAAAGTCCAACGGTCGAATGAGTCGTTTTCCGTTTGAGCCCCTATCCCATGAGGTCCAACGCTAAAGTGCCCTTGCGGTCCGGTTTGCCCTCAGTCTGCAATTTCTTCCGAGGGAAGGGGTGTGTGATATGAATATTTTTGATCGTGGACGATAAAAATGTCCCCATGATCTGCTTTTGAAGAAAGCCCTACTGGTTATTTAAATGTTTCATTTGTGTGCTGTTCTGAAATGCGTTTTTTTTCTGAGCACACAAAGCGTGCACATGAAAATGAAAAACCCTTCAAACAATGCCTGATTACTGAACTAAGATATGTGTTGTGTTAATACTGGCAAAAAAAAAAAAAAAAAAGTTTTATGTATAGCCTCAGTTGGTTATGTCTAAAATGAAAGTAAACAACTGAAATTAACAGATGCATGTCTGTATATTAGATCCGTGCAGGTCTTTAAGGGACAGTAGGCTACATGCTGTCGACTGTAATTTCTGTCACTGTTTATTCACTCACATGTTGTCCCAAACCTACAGTATATTAATTTCTTTCTTGTGCTGCACACAAAAGAAGATATTTTGAAGAAGCTGATAAGCAAACAGTTGGTGGTCCACATTAACTTTGATAGTAGGGGGAAAAAATACAATTGCAGCATATGATGCTTAGTTATAATATAATAATAATAATAATAAAAATAAAAATAAAAATAATAATAATAATAATTTAAAGGAAACATTAGGTAAGGTTGGGCTCTCTCATTCTGGAGAAATCCAAACGTTTCCATATTCGTGATGCTGCCCATTTGATAATAAGCTTTGTAGCTCACGCGTTTCAGTATTCGACGGAAAAAAATCATAATGAACAAAAATATGCCAAAGTGGACCGCTGCTCGCGCCGGATGTCACGGTGAACGGCTGTGCTGTTTCCAATGAATATGTGCGCGTGAGGCACCAGCGCGATCAAACAGCTGAAACAGAAAATACTGAATTTTTGGTCACACATAATGCATAATTCGAAAATGCAAACTGTTAGCAGTTAGAAAAATCAAGAATAATAACAGAGTTAATAAGAATTATTTCTAAATGCTGGACCGTTCTCATTTCGCTCTGCATATGGAACCTGAAGACTTTTTTTTTTTTTAACCAAGAATGACTATCCCACTATCCCACGTTTTCCAGTGCACGCGGCGATAATACCCATTCTGGTTGTCCACCTACTGTACGTACACACGATGCCCTGAGGGCCACACACATGCCTCTCCATGCACAGGTCACACCTCAGGCCGCTGGCGCCGGGACGGCACTGGCAGTGTCCGGAGTGCGGGTCACATGCGGAGGGAAATGCACCATAAGCATTGCACTTACACTCCTCGCACCGGCCGCCCAACATGCTTGGGTTACCATGGAAACCAGCAGCGCACCTGCACAGAGCGCAATCACATTATCAGGCCAAGATTTGACTCGCATTCAACACTGCAGAGGGAAACACACGCTCATTTTCAACACTTTATTGACAGATTCGGCCATGTAAGTAATGACTTGTTTTACATCATTTAGAAATATGTTTTCACCTTTCACAGTGTTTTCCCTCATAGCCTTCAGGACAGGCGGTGCAGCGGTAGTCATTAAAACCCTCCGTCTGACAGGTGGGACTAAAGCTGAGAGAAATACTGCAAAAGTTAGACTTTGTGTGTATAATTGTTTATGCTACATTGTAAGGACCAAATGTCAAATAAAGAAGTGTGAAGTCTGCACACTAAAAATTACTGCTCCAGAGGAATTTATTCAAGCAACGTTTCGACCCTCAGGTCTTCATCAGGCACAATATCAATGCAAAGTGAAGTCAACTTTAAATAGACACAGGTGATCACCTTAATTAGGCACACCCAAGAAATCATGTGACAAATACAAGTCATGTGACACATACAAGCTACAATTTTTTTTTTTTATCACTATAAAAATGGCTTAATATCAAAATCCTCATTCCACCCTAAAGGTGACAAAGTATTTAAGGTATAAATCCAAAAACATTCCCTCTGAAAGCCGGAGCCCAATACGTCCCATCAGAATCGGGCTGCTACTGCGAGATTTCTGATCCTGTTGTACGACGGCGAAATGGTTCTACTTTTTTAGGCCGTACTCAGCCCGACAGTCAGCGAATGTATCGAAGGACAAACCAATCAAGAAGAGGTGCAGAAGGGGCAAGCGAAAAAGGCTTTGCCCTACCTCCACGGATGACAAGGAGCAACCAGGGGATACGCTAATGAACTTCTCAGATAAGTCACTTTCAAGTTCTTGTATGACTGCTCTGAGCAAGGGACTTTCCTTTGTTCCTAATGCTGAGGCTAATGATTTTGACACTATGATTGACTTTCGCAAATTTTTCAGAACCCTGAGACTTCGGGAGTTCTTTGGCACAAATGAATGTCGTTTCCTTCTGATGTTTCGCCCATTACCACACAGGGCAGTGTTACTCTTGAACAGCCCATTACTCGCCTCCCTTTCGATAGAAAAGCTACCTTTATTCCATCTAAGAATAGAAATTCATCTTTAGATACTTACTGTAGACTTGTGGAATTTGATATAAAAAATGTACTTAAGAATAAAAGGCAATATAAAGTCTACAATAACTTATAGAAAATGGAGAGGGATGCTTTACTTGATTTTAGTAAAGGCAATACGGTGATAGTGCGTCCTGCAGATAAGGGTGGAGCGACTGTACTTCAACGAGTTTCAGATTATAAAAAAAAAAATCAGCAGATAGTTGAATGATCATGCTTTTTATAAATTCATACCTGCTGATCCTACTAACAAATTAAAAGCATGTATTGATTCAAAGTTACTGTCACACTTTGAAAACGGTGAGTTTAGTAAAAATGAATATGAATTTCTTAAAGTAGATTTTCCAATTACACCTATTATATACACTTTGCCTAAGGTTCACAAAGGACTACACTGTAAAAAATTTACCGTAAAATTTACAGTAACTTACTGGCAACAATTAGCCAGTAAGTTACTGTGAATACGTTTTACAGTAAGGGTACAGTAATTCTATTTACAGTATTTTATGTATACACTGTGAAATCAAAAACAATTAAATACTGTGATTTTAGTTGTATTTACAGTAACTTACTGGCTAATTGTTGCCAGTAAGTTACTGTGAATATGTTTTACAGTAAGGGTACTGTACTTCCATTTACAGTATTTTGTGTATACACTGTAAAATAAAAAACAATTAAATACTGTGATTTTAGTTGTATTTACAGTAACTTACTGGCTAATTGTTGCCAGTAAGTTACTGTGAATACGTTTTACAGTAAGGATACTGTACTTCCATTTACAGTATTTTGTGTATTCACTGTAAAATAAAAAACAGTGAAACACTGTGATTTTAGTTGTATTTACAGTATTGATTGTTTTACTGTAGAAGAAAAAAATAAATACTGTGATTTCAATTGCATTTACATACAAAAAACAGTTAAGCACTGTTTTTATGTATTGTATGCAATACAGTACTATAAACAGTAGATAACAGTTAATCATTGTAAATTCAGTTTCTCACTGTACAATTTAAATACTGTATCACTGTGATTTAATATTAGCCATCATTAAAAGAATCACCCATATTCTAAAACCCTGCAATCAACTGCAGACAATAAGAAAATTGTTAACAGTTATTTATTTAAAAACATTTGGTGAACAGGAATGACAAAACAGGTACAAACATATAGGGATAATGGACATTGGACAACATGCCATTATACCATCCAAGGTTAACGAACATTCTGTGTTTGTAATTTTTAATGGCGTGAAGTCTATTATCTGCGTATTCTACTGTTGCTAAATTTAATTACCGACTTAAGAAAATTTTACAAAACGAGGCTATTTCATTACAAGTTTTGTAAAGTTACAGAGCAAACTGTTACTAGTTCATTCACTAGTTCCACATGACTGGTTGCTATGGCAAAACAATAACGCAAATTGATACAACACGGTCAAAAAATTTAACTACTTTGAAGCTGTGCAAATAACTGATTATTACCACATTCTAAAGAGTAATAAATAACACTATGGCAATATTGAAATAAAATAAAACATTGAACATTAAAAAAAATTAAATATTTAACATTTGCATGAACATTTAAAACAGAAAGGAAAATAAACTTCCCCTGCCACTATGGCCTCTTGCATGCCCTGACCTTGGAGACCTAGAATCCTAGTTGGAGCCCTGAAATTAAAGAAGAAAACACATTAGATCAGCTGAATGGTTTCGAAAACGGTAAAACTCAACTGTTTAACTCTGGGGGAGTTATAAAATGAGCCTATTTCCAAAAAAAGTGGAGTGTTCTTTTAACAAATACAACTTTTTATTTTAATAATGTAGGCTACTAGTAAATAGTGAAATTAACATTTAGAAAGATTAATAAATGCTGTAGAAGTGCAGTTTATTATTAGTTAATGTTAACTAATGTAGTTAACCAGAGTTTAATAAATGGAACCATATTGTAAAGTGTTACCAATTTGTTATACACCGATTCAGACGACTCGCGAGTTCAGTGTTGGACAGATCAGTTGTTTTAACCATTCATTAAATATAATCGGTTCAAAGGAGTCATTAGTTCGAGAATCGGACGTGTCATTAGCGGACTATGGCACGCGTTTTATTATCCTGGGAGTTTAGGACATTGCACAAGATTTTTGTCAACACAGGAAACATTTTATCACTGGATAGTTTTTTATTTGTTTTTGAAAGTGTTTTTATTTCAGCTGATGCGGAACAATTTTCAGAGTACACAAGGCAACGTTTTTTTTTTTTAGCACAATTCACACCCAGCGGTAATTCAGGGGAAACAAAATCTCTGAATGCTCGACATGAACTTCGGTCTTCCGATCTTTTACCATCATGTCAATTCTCAATTGATTTTGATTAATATTTACATTTACATTTATGCATTTAGCAGATGCTTTTATCCAAAGCGACTTGCAGTGCATTCAGGCTAACATTTATTACCTAACATGTGTTCCCCTGGGAATTGAACCTATAACCTTTTGCGCTGCTAACGCAATGCTCTACCACTGAGCCACAGGAACATGCCTGAGGGAGCGAGAGAGAGCAAGACAGTTTGACGACTGTGAGAGTGCGCGCGCGGCCAGGGCTCTCTGCTCATTCTATCAGTAACATGCGCCCTGTCACAAGTGCAGCAGTCATCTACATCACACCATTCAAATGGCTTTGGCGGGACAAAAATTCGTTTTGGCGGCTGAGAGAAATGGAGGGTGAGTTAATCATTTTCTTTTAACACTATTTTTTTTTTTTCGATTTTCGATTAATTGTTTTTTAAAACGTGGTCGATTCAAAATCGATTATTAGGGACCACGAATCTATTTTTTTCCATATTCAGGGCTCTAATTTCGGCGTGGTATTATGCACATCATTTTAATCATTCCCGTTGGTCTCTCCCACTTATAATGCGGTAAATTCCTGCGAACACTGGTTCACTTTAGCCTGTAGTTGAGTATATTAATCCACACAGATTCTAAAACCAAATCAGTCATTTAAAAATCAACAAAAAAAAAAAAAAAAAAAAAAAAAAACACAGAAATTCAGGCCCTGATATTTATCTATCACCCAAAAGCCGGTATTAGTTTTCCTACACTGTTCATAGGCTTGCAGCCTCCATGTTACAGCTAATGCTGTGAGATTTTATGTATGTTTAATCTTAAACATAAAATAACCTGATCATGTTTTGATCAAGGCAAGCGACTGTTCTGACTTGCATAAAAATCCTGTCTATTCATTTGAAATATAGAGTTGGGTTCTTTTTTAATGTACCCAAGTGTACCTAAAATAAAAAGAGTTTAATATACAGGTTTGTGGCTCTTAATTTCTTTTTATTAATTTAAAATCAAGAATCAAAAGCTTGCGAATCGAAATCGAATTGGAACATCTGAATCGTTAAGGTTTTAATGGTATTACTACTCTTACCGATACGGCTTCGATCGATCGATCCGATACTTTAATGGTATTCTTGTCGGTACTCTTTGATATAGATATATATATATATATAAATATATATATATATATATATAACAAAAGATAAACAATTAACAAAGACACACATTATATAGGCCTACACAGTGCTTTAATTTCAGGAAGGTCTACTACTGTTCAGGTATGGTCTAAACAGAATTCTAGTAAAGCAATCAAATGTAAAATAACGCTGCATAGTTTATCATAGATAGAGTAATGCTTATTAAAGCTGAAGTTATTCATTTAAGCCTTTTTTTGTTTAATTCACAGTAATGGTGCAATCGTCAGCATGTTTATTAGACACTGCCTCTTTAAGACCGAGTGCAGATCTAATAGGCGACTGATGCACTATATTTTCTCACAACTATTTCCATACCTACGTCCATTTTAGACATATTTTTGTGTACATTTGCTAGTTTAGACGTGCACATGAAACCGAAAGTATAATTTGCTCATCTCGTTGCGTGCACCGCCTTGGGAACAGCATCTCATGACCAAATTTTTGTGCTATTAATAGCTCTTTTTATTATTAAACGCGTCCCGCAATTTAGCAACAGTAGCTAGACTGCATTTTACAACAATCACTGAATGCTGAATCTGATTCTGTCGTAACGTTTGAGTTTTAGGGAAAAATGAGAGCGTAGCCTACTGCTGCAAAGGGAATTAAGTTGCGCTATACAGAATGCAGCTATAGTTTTTAATGGTTTTACCTCAAATATATTATTATTATAATCTTTGGAAGCCAAAACCTAAAATAAAATCAGAGTAATCACAAATCTGAAGTGTAACCAGGATATGTTTGAATGTTTAGTTCTGTCCTCCATCGTCACTCATTAGGGCTGTCATGTGCGCGCTGTGGAGATCTCTCTCGCTCTTGGACTGCGAATAGCAAAAATGCATCACAGACAAATGGTTTAATATTATGGTATATAGAAATGGCTGGCGAGATAAAACGTCTTTATAGCAATAATAACATTAGGTGTATTTTTCCAAGTACCGACAGCAGAACCGATAACGTCCGAGCTTATCGATACAGCGGTCTTTCAAAATTCAGCCCCGGGGCCCGTTTAATACCAGCTTTCGGTACCCACCTCTACCCAGCCCTATATGTTAATGGAATATTTTTATGAATAAAGGCATGTATCACTGATATTAGTAATATAGCTACTGATGTCTCGATGAAAATGTTTAAGAATCAGTATCAGTTTTGCAAAAATGAGAATCAATTAAAATAAAAAAAATCTATATTTTTTTACCCAGCCCTAATAAATAAGGTAACAGTTTATGTTTTACTTGCATATATGATTTAGTCAATCAAGAGCAATCAACAAGTCTCTCTCTCTCTCTCTCGTCAGTTAACGTTGATAAGCTACTATTGTCTTGTTTGACTTTCTTTGCCATTTACATCTGACTGAACTACAAACTTTCCAATGACGTCAAAATAAAGCGCACGACCACCACAAGCTCACGCCCCTCTCCACCTCCAAACCCAAACCACATCACTCTCTTACCATCACCAGCACCAAAACAAAATCAATTACTATTACTACTAGGGATGTCAAATTTCGATTATTTCCATGATCGATCGTCGTTTAAATTAACGATCAATTAATCGATTAATCGTTAACCATAATGCTGCAAAATGCTCTATTGCATGCACGCAGTCACCGGTATGACAGGATGTGCCAAAGCCCCACAAACACACACACAACGCTTTCTCACTTGAATTAAAGGGATTTTAGTCTGAATAAAATGCTAGTAGCAGGATTATAAAATGAATAGATGTGATTAAGATCATTTGATAAAATAAAGAGAGCACGCCATACTTTTGAGGTAATTTTAGTTTGTTGACTGTTTTCTATCCCGCACGGAGACCGCTGAACTCGCCTCTTTAAATGATTTTGTGGTGCTCGTTGTTGTATTTTAAAACACAATTGCAATGTTTTCAAATGACATTATGGTATTTAAAATAAAATTATCCCAAACGTAACTGTGGCGCGCGTGTGGCTGCGCTGCACATTAAGTGAACTAAATCGGCGCTGCTGCAGCAAAACACTGTTGCTCACATTAATTTGATCCTGCTGGATTCTGTCCTATAAAATGTCAGATTTTTAACTTTTGCATTCCGGTAGGCCTATTTGTTTTTAAAAATCCGGCATACAGTGCATTAGATAGTGACAGTGCATGTGTGCAGACGATGACGAGCGAGCGCGGCTTTGGCTAGATTTATTTGGAGGTTATTGCTCATGTCTCATTCGGCACAAATCCAAATGTTTCCATATTTGCAATGTATTTGAATATTAAACTATTATTTATAATATTAACTAGGCTTGTACGCATTCGCATCTAGACGGAAAAGATAATCCTCTTCACATGAGCAAAAACGTCCTTGGCATAACAGCAGAGTGAACCGGTATAAGGTCTATTTAAACTGACCAGTGTAACCTTTTAAATGTTTAGTTGACTATTTTATTTTGATAATGAACAGACTGCGATGTAAGTTTGAATCGCTAGAATATACGTGTGCAGCAGGCTCCGGCGCGATCGAAACAGCTGAGACATTTAAAAAAAAAAAAAAAAAAAAAAAAAAAAACCTTTTCCGCAAAAGTGTTTACTTTCATTTGTGCGCACACACAATAAAAACAGAAGATTTGTGCTCTTGTAAAATAAAGCAAACAAACAGAATGCGTTGCCATCCTTTTTTTTCCGTGAACGTATGGAGCGCCGCCACACTTCTGTTTTAAATCCGTTATCTTAATTAAGTCGGATTTATTTCGCATATTTAAAAAAAAAAAAAAAAGTTATTTTTATGTTGGGCCTATTACTTATATAGGCTATACATTTTCCTTAAAGCATCATATTTTGTCCCAGGGCTTGAGAACCTGTGCACTAGTTAGGTCCATGCAGAAACTTGTGAGCGATGGCGTCACCGTTTAGTGAAAACGTCATTGTCGGTCACAGCGTCTTTTAATCGCTGTTTTGAATCCAGCAATTATTTATTTACAAATTATAAGCTCTGATTATGACAAGTGTGGTATAAAAGCTTTGTTTATTAGAGGAATAATAGGATAATGTTAGATCGTGACCATGCCTCTGGATGCGCTCGAGCCCATAGCCTTCATTTACGCGGCTTTGTTCTGGTTTGACGGTTAGTCACTAATTTCCACAAAATTCAATAACATATAGGCATCGTTTCTTTTCCTAAATCTTCACAGTCCTCTAATTTCGCAGGTTTATTTTATTATCTTTCACTTTTAATCACCGTTTTCGCATCTCTTACTGTGGTAAACATGGGAAGGGAAATTAAAGATTTCATGAATTAGGAATTCGTTCGATTTATTAGTTTGTTCCCTTAATTAGTTAAATCATGGGTTATTTAAGGAACAAAAATTAATGAAACATGGACAATTGCCACAAATTAATAAGTCGTAGGAACGAATTAACAAGTAATAGGATAGCCTTTCTGTCCTGTGTCCCGCAACCCTGCAAAGCGCATGATATGCTTTTTATGTTGAATAACTTTTATGTTGTTTCTATTTTAATGTAGGCTACTTTAAAGTTTAAATCACATTAAAAGCTTAATTTGTACATTGTGAATGAATGATGATGTTTTTACTGCTACCGTCACCGTCGCTCACAGCGCTCGCACGTGTTCTGCGCATGAGCCGCACGCAGCCCAACATTAAAGCGGTTAACCGACCATCGACAGCCTTAATCGATTGCATCTCTTATCGACAATTAATCGATCGTCGATTAATCGTTGACATCCCTAGTTACTATATTTCGTTTAATATTCCACTAGTAAGATAGATTTACTTCATAGACTGCCTTTTTTATCCCCATTATACCCTCTGTTGTCAGTGTTTCTTTTTCTAAACACAAACACTGTTTACACGCCTGGTATCGGTTGTTGATATCGGAGTAAAAAAATCATTTTTACGAGTACGAGAACATTGAGCTCAGTATCGGCCCGATATCGATACCAGTATTGGTGCATCCCTAATAATTATTATTATTATCAAATTATGATTAATTATATTAAACCCACAGATACCTATATTATTAATTGTATTATAATTATTATTAAAGCTATTATCAGAACCTCACCTGTATCTAGTCAGTTAGCAAATAGAACTCCGTGAAGTCCCTGATGAAGGAGATTACATGGGGGTTCATGTATGAAGTCTTCCGCTTCACCACTCTCCCAGTCGTCTTGCTCATCTGCTCCTTGGCAGTGCACTTGTTGGAGTCAGGATTAATCCTGACTAAAAACCTATGAACATGAGTATAGGAATTAGGGGATGGGACAATATGTGCACATTAATGAATAACTGTAAGTGCAGTGAGCAATGTAGAATCATACATAAAGGCCAGCTGACAGAGGCATTTCACATCTCAACAGGAGTTAGTCAAGGCTGTCTACTTTCTTGATTACCATTCCTCTTCGAAGGTCGACTAGATCATGCGGCAAGCCACTGACAACAGGCGCAATGGGATCCAATGGACCCCATTTACACAAATGGACGACGTAGACTTTGCAGATTATATCACATTACTGTCCCAAAAACACCAACAAATGCAAGAGAAATTGAGAGGAGTAGAACAGAAGTCAGCTGAGACAGGTCTCCACATTAGCACAACGACCAAAGTGCAAACAGAAAGACACTGGCCAGCTTGATGGTTAACCACAAGAATAGGCAAGGCAAGAGCTGCATTTGGCATGATGGGGCCCAAATGAAGAGTACGTAACATCACACTTAAGACCAAACTACGGCTATTCGACTCAAGCATTAACACCATACTCCTTTAAAGATCTGAGACGTGGAAAACAACAAAGAACCTCCTGAACAATCTACAATTCTTCAACCAGAAGATATATTCTCAACATCAGATGGCCTGAAAAAAATGAAGAATTAAGAGCTTAATTACTCCCAAAAGGTTTTATGTAAAAAGGTGTGTACATGCCCAACAGTCCTCCTAAAGCATTCAAGTTGTTAGGAGGCTTCAACCTACACTATTTAGATACTCAGATACTTTACACAATGGGGCTGGGCGATAAAACATTAACAATGTTTTCGCGATAGACATGTAATTAATATCAATAAAAAATGCGTTCGATAAAACGTTCGATTTTTTTTTTTTTTCTTTGTCGGAAGAAACCAGAGGTTGCAAAGCAAGTTTGGTTGCATGAACAAAGGCACTCACTCTCTGGTAACCTAGCAACGTAGGGAGTAACACGCTACCAGCCAATCATGTAACAGTTTAGTTGCACCATATCGTTGTCTCGTGTTGGATTCTTCAGTAACAGAACCGGCGTGGAGTGATAAGTGGAAAGCCTTATTTGTTCGGTCAGTGATGAAGAGTAGATGACTGACTGCTGCGCCAATTCTGACAGGCGCCCGCGCATGTTACTGAGAGAACGAGCAGAGAGAGAAAGAGAGCCCCTCCTCCGGCATCGCGCGCACACTTTCACAGTCTTCAAACTGTCTTGCTCTCTCTCCCTTCTTCGCGCATATTAATTAAAATTGATATTACCATCAAAATCAATTGAGAACTGACACAATGATAGGTCGGAAGACCGAAGTTTCACGTGAAGCATTCAGAGATTTTTTTTCCCTGAATTACCGCTGGGTGTGAATTGTACTAAAATAACGTTGCCTTATCTTCTCTGAAAAGCGTTCAGCACATTCAGCTGACATAAACCACACTTTAAATAAACGACAAACACTATCCAGTGATGAAATGTGTTCTGTGTTAACACAAATCTTGTGCGATGTCCTAACTACTGGAATAATCACACGTGCTGTCACCGCGTCATGATAGGTGCGCATTATATTTTCCTGCTTTTTTGTCCTTTGCCAATCACACCTATGAATCAGAGGAAGGTTAAAGGATTAGTTCACCCCAAAACGAAAATTTCCAAATCATTTACTCACCCCAATGCCATCCAAGATATCCATGTCTTTCTTTCTTCAGTGGAGAATAATTTTTTTTTTGAGGAAAACATTTCAGGATTTTTTCTTCATATAATGGACTTCAATGGCAACTAACTCAGTTGGTTGCTATTGTTTCCTCAAAAAACTTAATTTCTTTTCCACTGAAGAAAGAAAGACATGGATATCTTGGATGGCATTGGGGTGAGTAAATTATTAGGAAATTTTCATTTTGAGGTGAACTAATCCTTTAAGTTTAAAATAAAAATGTTTAAATGTAATATATTTTTCTCCTGGTCCTTATTTGAAATAGGTCATAAAAATATCAATAATTATCGATATCGACCAATATGAAACACTTATATTGTGATACAGTTTTCAGCCATATCGCCCAGCCCAATTACATAACATTTTAAATAGGGGTGTCAAAATTTATCGTTTCTACGATGCAGATGAGGACGATACGGTATCGGCTCAGTAATAGACCATAACCGATTATAATGTACTGACACTTCTCTGACGTCATTTGTCGCGTATGTGCTTTGTCGCGGTAGCATACAATGGCAGAGGGAGGCGAGACGCGGGTGCGAGTAATTAAAGATGCTCCAACTACTTTTAAAGCCTACATCTGGGCACATTTCAGCTTTTATGAACAACCTGGTAAGCACGACCTGCAGAAGACGCACTGTGTGCGCTCATGTCACGCACAAATAGAATATGCAGGAGGTAATACCACTAACTTGATAAACCACGTTAGCCGTTTTCACCCCGAGCTGTTAACGCCTGGCAGAGTCTGATTGCTTTTAGAGATTCATGGACGAGCTCCAACGCCGAATCCACAGCCAAAAATAAATCATCCACCCGCCCCAACAATTTTCTCTGACTTAAGTATCCGCACCCGATGGTCAAATTACTATTATTCTGTGTTGTTATGCGTGATTATAAATGGATGATCATAACCTTCAACAGCGGACTCAGCGACGGTTGATGCGTGCATCTTTAATGGTAACACAATACACCGATTAATAAACGCTGCTTTTAAATGAATATTTCTTTAAAACAATTTATATGACAGATTTTTCTTTTCTTAATGGCATAAACAAGCTTTACTCCCAACTGGAATGTCACCGTTTGAACAGGCGAGCACACACACGCGCGCACACATCACTTTTGAAGAAAAATTTAAAATTGAGAATGCGGTGCATCGCGATGCATTGTGATATCGAATTGAACTGAATCGATGACATGATAATCGCAATCGAACCGAACCGTGAGACCAGTGTCAGTTCACACCCCTAATTTTAAAGGGAGAAGATGATTTTGAAACAGCTTTTCAATTGTCAATTTGCTTTTACAATTCAATCAAACTATTTAAGATAAAAAATACCTCTGAACAAACTCCAGTGTTGTGCTGGCTTCCGAACTCTAGGTTGAATACATAGTAACAGGCCAAGAGAGCGGCCAAGGCAGTGAAGTCCGCCATGTGTCACCAGGTGGGATTACGACCCTCCCCTCGATCGACAGCATCCATTTTTTTGCAGTCAGGATTGTCTCTAGTAAAGACAAGAGTCATCACAAAAATTATATTTCATAGCAATACATTCTATAAAAGATTTTCTCCACATAAATTATTGTAAAAACAGGGCAGGGAGCATACATATCTTCGAAGCAGTGCATTAAAGGGTTAGTTCAGCCAAAAATGAAAATTATGTCATTAATGACTCACCCTCATGTCGTTCCAAACCCGTAAGACCTCCGTTCATCTTCGGAACACAGTTTAAGATATTTTAGATTTAGTCTGAGAGCTTTATGTCCCTCCATTGAAAATGTATGTACAGTATACTGTCCATGTCCAGAAAGGTAATAAAAACATCATCAAAGTAGCCCATGTGACATCAAAGGGTCAGTTAGAATTTGTTGAAGCATCGAAAATACATTTTGCTCCAAAAATAAAAAAAATTACAACTTTATTCATCATTGTCTTCTCTTCTGGGTCTGTTGTGAACGCGACTCCTGACGTACGACGCTGCTGACATGTTCTCTGGTGCGCCCAATAACAAAGAAAACACGTCAGCAGCATCGTACGTCAGCGGCGTCACTGCAGTGTTGTGAACGCGCTCACAACAGACCCGGAAGAGAAGAAAATGCTGAATAAAGTTGTAATTTTTGTTATTTTTGGAGCAAAAAGTTATATTCGATGCTTCAACAAATTCTAACTGACCCTCTGATGTCACATGGACTACTTTGATGATGTTTTTATTACCTTTCTGGACGTGAAAACTAAAACACACATACAATTGAGGGTCAGAAAGCTAAAGCACTAGCACCAAATCTAAAATATCTTAAACTGTGTTCCGAAGATGAACGGAGGTCTTACGGGTTTGGAACGACATGAGGGTGAGTCATTAATGACATAATTTTTATTTTTGGCTGAACTAACCCTTTAAAGGATTAGTTCAACTCAAAATGAAAATTTCCTAATAATTTACTCACCCCAGTGCCATCCAAGATATCCATGTCTTTCTTTCCTCAGTGGAAGAGAAATTAAGTCTGAGGAAAATATCTCTGGATTTTTCTTCGAATAATGGACTTCAATTGTAACCAACGTTTTGAAGTCCAAATCAATGCAGTTTCTAAGATCTTTGAAGTGCTTCAACGGGCTGTGCAGGATCCCAGCTGAGAATTAGGGTCTTATCTAGCGAAATGATTGGTCATTTTCAAAAAAAAAAAAAAAAAATGTATATACTTTTTAACTACAATTGTTAGGATTGAGCTGGGAACTACATCATCATGTCGAAAGGTTGCGCTCGATATCGCCGGCGGAAATACCCAAAGATGGCCGGCGAAATGGAGCGTGACCTTTCGATGTGATGATGTAGTTCCCAGCTCAATCCTAACAATTGAACTGCATTGATTTGGACTTCAAAACGTTGGTTACAATTGAAGTCCATTATTCGAAGAAAAATCCAGAAATGTTTTCCTCAGACTTAATTTCTCTTCCACTGAGGAAAGAAAGACATGGATATCTTGGATGGCATTGGGGTGAGAGTAAATTATTAGGAAATTTTCATTTTGAGGTGAACTAATCCTTTAAGCAGCAATAACTGGTTTGGTGATAGAAAAACAATGAGTGATACAGACATAGCAAGCAATCTGAAATAGCAATCACGACATTATAGGTGGCTACTAAAGATGAGAGATTACTCCACATAACTTAAGTTTTGGAGTGACTGTGCTGTTACTGACTGGTGCAGAGGCAGAGAATGACACAACACACATTCACTAGTGTTTTCCAGAAACTTTGCTTTGCTTGTGCCCTATACATTCAAAGGATTCGTTAGCATTGAATGTGAAACTTACCGAGCATGATGATCCTTGGAGTGACTGGGAGAGACAGCTGGGCCTCTGCGTCTGCGGGAGTGGTAGTCTCCTATGCCAGCAAAGATAAGAGTTACTTGAAACAAGGTAGACTGTATATTATCTCTAGGATAGAAAAAGCTTTTTGAAATTTGTTGATAAGGAAGCAATGAGCAATGGGCCTTTTTTTTTTGCTCTGAAGGTTTGTGAAAGGTTTACACAAAAAATTAACTAAGTACCACAATATCTTTATCGATTACAACACTACATCAATTTTCTCTTAATTAAAATATTGTGCTCACAGTGGACAACAGTGACTTTAGCCAGCATTTACCCAAGAATTGAGATAGAAGCTTGCACCATGTGGGTTATATTGTGAGGTGAGGTCTATCAAGGAAAAAGTGCTCAACCACCAATAACATAAACCTGACACAAACCTGTATTTATTTGAAAAACTGGAGGTTCGTCAACCTGCATTAACAATTTGGGGGGGGGGGTTCACTCTAATCAGGGAAAATGATTCTTCCACAATAAATGTGACAATTAATTGTTGAAAACTCCAAATAAAATATTTAAATAATTAAGGAACTTACATCAGCAATGAGAAAAAGTGACTCCTCTTGCTCTTTGAAGTGTGCCAACATCACAAGCATCGCTGCTAGGCCATCAGATCCTTCTCGGTCCTTCTTTATGGCTTCCTTCAGAACAGCTCTTACTTCTTTCCTCCACTTTGTAATCTGACTACTGAAGAAATCCAGGAGTCTTTTACCCTTTTTGTCCATATCTTCATTCAGTCTTGTGTATAGTTCAACATTGGTGAGATTGGTGAAGTGTGACAATAAAAACTTCTGTGAAAAGAGAAATGGCCACTCTACCCACATCCAGAATGCTTGGGGAAGGCTTTGCGTTGATGTATTCCCGCTGTTTGGCATAAGTGATTGCCATTAGGTCTTCTACCCTTCCTCTCTCAGCGCCCTTTAGTCCCTCTCGGCTGAATATATCAATCATCTCAAGCTTCTTTCCTCTAATGATGCTGATGTTTCCCCATCTGGATAGTCCTCTGGCTGCCAACAAACACACCCATAACTGTCGATTCTTGCACATGTAGCTACTGCTGGCTGGTCATCATCACCATCCTCATCATCTCTCTGGGTGCGTTTGTGCTTCCTCAGACGGGAAAGAGAGTTGCCTCGATTCAAATATTCTACTCTGGTTTTGAGCTGATTTATAACGCTGAAATACCCACATCCAATTAGCTCCCCCTCTTCATTTTTGTCTAAAAAGCTATTTGGATATTTTTGAGTTATAGCTTTAGCCACTACCACACACTCTCTGCGAGCAGGGTTCAAGGAACGCTCTCTCATCACATCAACAGTGACTTTTATCAAGTGTCTGCGGTCATCCGGAGCTGGCCTCTCACCAGCATCTACTGCTCTTCTAAGAGTCAGCCTCACTTTGTTCCATGGCACCTCAAAACTGTTCACCCATGCAGAGATGGAACTTATAGATGATATGGGGCATGTGCTGGAAGAGGCAACTGACAGTGGCTCAGACGATGAAGGGCTCAGCTGGGGATTGAAAGGACCTGCATTACACACGTATGAGTGAAAGCACAGAATAGTCAGGTGAAAATAAGGTTTGACCCTAAAAAAAAAAAATCTAACAAAAGGTTTCTTAGTGGTTTACAATAGTATCAGATGTACTTAAGGTTAAACCAAAAAATAAAATTAATTGGGGAAAAAATATACTAATTTCAAAAATGGTTGCCATGGCTTCATCTCAATTATGGCTAATCTCAATTACTAATCAGCCTAGATGGGTGATTTGAGGTCAACTGATGGTCAGAACAAACAAGAAAATTATTTTACATGTTACCATTGAAATATTTTTGATGATGTGCTTTTTTCAGCCGCATTGCAGGTGTATATTAAAATCAATGTGTTCAAAAAAAGAGCAAATGCAATGCATGACTATGTGATCTGCATGGATGGGGGAATATGGGCAATATCTTAAATGCTGTTTTCAATTGCAATGCGACCACTATCCTTCTGTACTGTATTGCACTGTTCTTACATACTTGGGCCTATAATCAAGTGATTGGGCTCTTTGGAAAGCTGTGGTTCTGTAGTTTTGCGTGGAATAACTGTATCTAGTGCAGAGACAGCATTGCAGAGGCAAGAATATAGTTTTTATTTTTCCCGTATATACCATCTTTTTTTTTTTTTTTTAAGCAAATTTGGCTTTATATGCTGCCATTAGCAAACTGCACATCCAGAAGGGCATTTATTGCCGCGGGGGATTTCAATAATTCTAACCTCAATCTGTACTCCTCAAGTTCTATCAACATGTCACCTGCCTGACCAAAGGGGACAGAATCTTGGACCAGGTATACACTAACATCCACATATAACCACTTTTTTTTTTTTTTTTTTTACAAAATTATGATTGAATGATTGCGGATTTATTTAGTTATTAATTGTAGCGGATCAACTAATATATGTTAATTAAAACAACTAATCTCACCTTTCAAGGAATGAATAATTTTTCTGCACTGAATGGGTGTGAGCAGATGTTTGATGTCATCTTCTTGAATAAACTGCAGATCATCTGGTCCTTCAACACCTACTTTCACCAACTCATTGACTAAAGTTTCAAGCTTTGCTTCATCTAGCTGTGGTAGCACGGCCTGTATTGCCTTCTCAATGGAGTCCATTACTCATTCTTCTGAAACACAGAATGATGCAGAGCAACAAGATTAAGACCAAATTGATTATATACAGAAAGAGGGTAATAATCTGCAAGGTTCTCTACAGTCAGACACTGATATTGTGCTTCTGAGTTGCTTTGTAAGCAATAAACACCAAGATCCACAACAGGCACAGACTGATACTGCTGGACAACAAAATGCACGTTTGCCTCGTTTACCAGTATCAACAGTATTTTCCCAAGTAGATACCCTGTGTCATTTTGGTCCACTACAACAGTCATGCCTCTTTTGTACAGAGTGCCTTTGAAAGTGACAGAGGGTGTTTCAGTAGTGTCTTCTGGGCGGAGACCCTTGAGACTGATAGCTCTCTGAATGCCAATCTGGTACAGTTGGTCATCGAATTTATTTGGTTGGCCCATTTGCAGAGTTGGAGGAAATAAGTTACCAGCATGTAAATATGCTTGTAGCAACTGGTGTCTTTCTGCTAAGGTACTGCAGAGGTAAATTTAAAGTTATGCAGTTTCCTTGCACACTGCTTAAAATATGAGTGCTTGCTTTCAAAGCGCAATGTCCACAACCTAATGAGGGGACCAAACTGAAGAATGAGTTCTGGGTAATGGACAAGATAGTGGTGTTTGGGTTTAAGTGTCTTTTCTGGGAATGTGGCAGTTCTTAGCTGGATGTATTCCTCAATGAGAATCTTAAGGTATGCTACTTGGTTGGTATGGATCTTGGGTGCACATATCAAATCCACAATTTCTCTGAGCTTTAAGCACAACTGCCACACCTCATCATCAAGTGGATTTTTGATTCGGTCTCCAACCAGAATAGGAAAGAGACGTAAGAGGCACCAGTTTTGAGCAGCATGTCCTCCCAGCTTCTCCGCATTAGTTTTAACCTCACATGGCTTGTTATTTGCATCACTGCCTAGGTATGTGAACTGTGATATAGTCCGATTCAGTTGACCATAGGTGAAGTGTTTGCCCACTGTCACTAAGTGCTTAATGTACATAGCAAGATCAAATGAAACAACCCCTTCAAACAGGTCATGACCCAGGCATGGAGGTAGCCCTGGCTGGCAAACATGAAAATATTTCAACTGATTGAAAATTGAGTCAAATTTTACTCCACTGTTCATTTCCTGGTCTGCCAGGTCTGCCACACTGGTTTTTGTAGCTATCTATGGTTCTTTTAGGACCAGATTTGCAGGGATCTGTTTGAAAAGACACTCTGTCGATGACACAGTACCGGCAAAAATGTGTGCTTTTACTGAAGTTTTCAGTAAACCCGCCAATACTGTGTGACCCCAGATTATCTCCAGTAATGGCAATCACAGAGCCTTTTATTTTCTCCTCAGCACCATATTCAATTCCATTTTCCTCCATTTCTTTTAAGTCACTGACTAAAGTGGAGAACACTTTTTCTTGTCCAAAAAATTGGAAATCCTCCTCTCTGCACAACATAACAAGTTGCATTGGATCAATGGAAGACCTGTTGTGTGGTGCAATCTCTGCAAGTGTCATGTACATGGCCAGTATTTTGTGTTTTTTTCTGCCTGAGCCCAGTGGGTTCGCAACTTCGAAAGAATCCTGATACAAGATGAGAGACAATGAAGATGGTGAATCTCGTAAAAGTATATTCTCTTTAAAGTTTCTACCATCTCTCACATCTTCGAGAACATCAGGATTTGTTTCTGTGTCACCTTTAGCTTGGGCATACTGCTCTTTAACAGAGTTCTGAGAGAGGAGTGATTTTACTGTATCCTTGATGGGCACGTACTGGTAGAACCTCTCTTTGCCTTTAGCATCAATGCCCAAATAAGTCTTGACTGGCTCAACATAGCTAAATCTGCTCTTAAAGAAGGTTTTACGGGTTTGATCTGTTCTAAACACTCCTTCGTTGCACATTTTCAGAAGGTTATCTTTTGAGAGATTATCAAGGAGCCTCTTAATATCACTTTCAGGCACATTCAGATTTGTTAACTCTTCATGCATCCTAGACAATAGATGAGTCAAACCAGTGTTGTGTACCTCTTGTATTTCCTCTATTAAGGTCTGAATTGTACTGGCTGGTAACAGCATTTTAGCCTGCATTCGGAGATAAAACATGGCCAGATTGTTCATAAAATCATCTGTGTCCACTTCATCTTTTGTGTTGTCATTATCATCGTCAAAAGTGGTCTCAAAAGTGTGATCTAGTTCACTGTCTGATGACATGGAGTCACAGGCAATTTCAATACAAACATCAAACGTACAACTAAATCTAATAAACAAATAAAATAAGATATACTCTTGTGTTTCCG
This sequence comes from Cyprinus carpio, assembly GCF_018340385.1. Taxonomy (NCBI): domain Eukaryota; kingdom Metazoa; phylum Chordata; class Actinopteri; order Cypriniformes; family Cyprinidae; genus Cyprinus; species Cyprinus carpio. Next base: position 26,232,818 of record NC_056603.1, on the reverse strand, counting down.
ATTCAAGTGCGAGGCAAAGGTTGAACGGACACGGAAATGTTTTAAACAATTAATATAAGGGCATGACACTTTTGTGCCATATTTAATATGCCAATGAAGATGTTCATGTAAGCTTGGAAAATTTGCTGACACATAGTTACAACCTTCAACAGAGCAAGCCAAATCAACTCCATCAATTTTCCTTTTAAGTACTGGTTTAGCTGTCTTATTGTGAAAGCGGTACATGTGGCTCTGAACGGCACCACGCGTCACAAAAGTGGCAAAGCATTTTGCTACGCCACATGGAAATCTAAAGTTAGCTAGATTCCTGTGTATGCTCAAATGACGAACAAATGCAGTAATTGAAGCTGTGGTGAAATTACAGTGCTTGCACGAGTAATTCATTTTGATGGAAAGCTAACTGGTTATACTCCTGGCTCTAGCTGTATACACATGGCTTTCCACAGCCTGACAAGGGTGTGGCACTGAACTTTCTTTCTTTTTTTTATTTTTTTTTGCTCGTAGTAGTGATGGTAAAGTTACTTACTGATTTTCTGGAAGTCCCGATAAGCAGTTGGTGAAGGATCCGCGATTCAAAGATGGAAACTCCGGCAGAGGCCACGGGTGGGAAAAATACGTTAAAGGCTGTGAAAACGTCTCCGTCGGAGCTCTCACGGAAACGTTTTCGCTGAATTCCTCTCAGGCAAAAAGTTAAAGATATCAACACAAAGACGAAAACAAAATAAATAACTTTACAACCACAAGACAAAGCCGTGTATAAAGAAACGTAAATTTGAGTAATAGTCTGTTATTAACGGAGCTTAACGTTAACGACTGTGAAGACGTCTCCGTCGGAGCTCTCACGGAAACGTTTTCGCTGAATTCCTCTCAGGCAAAAAGTTAAAGAAATCAACACAAAGACGAAAACAAAATAAATACAACCACAAGACAAAGCCGTGTGTAAAGAAACTTAAATTTGAGAATTAACGGAACTTGTCTGTCACTGACGACGAGTCAGAAATTCAAGTGCTGCCTCTTTCGCGCTTTTTTCCCCACAGATTCTAGATCTCTCTAGACTGGGTAAACCCCGCCCACTCTGGCGCTTTGATCTCGCCAAACAGCTCTGGAAACTTGGACGTTTATCTCTCCTGCTTCCGAAGAAAAAAATATAGCCCTGATGTTTGTAAAATAAAAATCCCATGGTACGTATTTATGAGTTAACCGGACAGCCCCAATTTTGGCAAGTAATGCACATGACATAGCCTACCCAAAATAAAAAGGCTGCTGCTCATACGTCATTCTGAATAGACACATAACCAACATATATTTACAAAGCTTGAGAGTTTTGGCTCAAGTTCAAAACTCAAAATTAATCAGATGTTATTAATATTGAGATATATAAGCTCAAAAATAAAAACAACAAATATTAAGATTATATTTATTAAATGTATAAAAATATTAATATTTAAATATTAATATACATAATTATGTGAAAATACTATTGCAACTTATAACCAATGGTCATGCTTCAGTTCAAATCTGAGGATGATATCTCAAAAAATTATGCGTTTATGAAGCCTATATGTTAGACCATGTCAGGGGAGACTTTGGAGAAGTTTAAGATAAGGCTTATCAAATATTTTATTGCCCTGTTAACACCCATTTACACCCAAACACCCATTTACAGTCACAAAACAAACAAACAAAAAATATTCTTAGAATCTTATGTGAATTCTTTAAAAAATATCTATTGTATGGAATAGAAACCTCCTGCAGCAGGTGCATCAGAGTACAAGTTACATGACACATTTTAATTTATTAATATTACACTTTTACTTAAAGCTCACCATCGAGTATTTACATCATATTCCGGTAATGAATTATGAACAACAATAATCTGGAGCCGTCCATGTGAAAGCGTTACAAAGAAAGATATGATAAAAAAAGGAAAATTACAGTAGTTTACTTTACTATTTACAGTACTATAGTGGCTAAATTGTGATTTTTTTACAGTAATGCTTTGACTACTGTGATTTCAACTGTAATGCTTGGACTACTGTGATTTTTACAGTCTTACTGTAAACTTTACAATATTTTACTGTAAAAATCTTATACAGTAATGTTACTGTGAAATCGACAGTAAATAACTGTAGATTTCACAGCCATTTTTTACAGTGTATATATATATATATATATATTATATATAATGTTCATTAAAACCTAATTTACCATATATGGTTAAGTGTCTTGTCTTCCCATTCATAGCATTTTCACATTGTTTGCTTTTAAAATCGCGAATTTCTGAGCTCAGCTTGAAAGACCAGCTTAAACCACTTAAAACTAGCAAGATGACAAATAATAATAATAAATAAAAATATTTATACCCTGACTTATTTACCTATTTATGTTCCCCCATGAACCATTTGTCATGTTCGGACTATACGCCTTTGCTTTACCTACATGCAGTGAAGAACGCATCTCATGGCTGTAGTAAAAGCGGGACATGATTCAGCCCTTCGCCCGCGCAGGGGAGGGAAGACCCTCGCAGAATTGTGAATCACACGCACTGGATCCCGCTCCTCCCTCAAAATGATGTTACTACTATAAAGACGCGTGGTTCTTGATCCGAGGCAAGCCCTCCCTCGGGCTGACGTCAGTCACTCGCATAAATAAAGGATGTGTCTCATCACCGATCATAAGCGAAACCCTCAGCGGAAGAATAACGGCGTTAAACGGACTAACTGGAATTTTGACATTAAACGAGAAACGCTGTAGCCGCAGTCACATGTAAGTATCATTTTGACATGTTTTCAGATCTTCTCAACTCCTCTTGGTATTTAATATTATAGGTAGCCTATAAGTTCATACTAAAGTGTCATTATACAGTACAGTTGTTATAATACAGTTTCACACAGACAGGTTTGGAGTCATGACTTTGAACAAAGGAGACAAGTTGAGAAACATGGACAAGAGGAGAGGTAGCATGCCGTTTCCCCTGCACCTGCAGAACCTGCACAGGAGGAGCATGCCTGTGGACGACCGAGAGCTGCGCTCGATGCCCGAGGCTCAGCCCAGCCTCCTGCGCTTCAGTCCGGCAGAGGAGCACAGGAACAGCTGCGTGTCCGACTCCTCCGACTCGGTCATCTCGTCCGGCAGCGACTCAGACGGACAGGTCTACAAGGTGGTCCTCCTGGGCGAGCACGGCGTCGGGAAGTCGAGTTTGGCCAGAATATTTGGAGGAGTCGAAGACAGCAGCGACTGCGAGGAAACAGGTAAATGTCTTTATTCTTAAGTGCTTGAATTAAGATTTTCCCTTCAAGCTAAACATTTCTGACCTTCATTTCAGGAAACACATATGACAGATCCCTTGAAAAACTTGTGTAACATTACAGATGTGTAATTAAGTATTGTGCACCTTCATTTCAGGAAACACATATGACAGATCCCTTGTGGTTGATGATGAGGAGACGTCAATCCTTCTCTATGACGTATGGGAACAGGTAAGCAATGGCATTAAGAGTAATATTTATTTTAAATAATTTAACCAAATTAAAATAATTAAAAATTAAAATAAATACAAATATAAAAAATGTTTATAGTAATTTATCTTGATTTAAACGTATATATATATATATATATATATATATATATATATATATATATATATGACAAAATGTTTAAAATTTATATTTATAATATAATATATATAGAGAGATATTTATATTAATATCTCTCTCTCTCTCTCTCTACAGGATAACAGCCAGTGGCTGAAAGATCAGTGCATGCGTATGGGAGACGCCTACATCATTGTGTACTCAGTGACAGACAAGTCCAGCTTTGAGAAAGCTTCAGAGCTACGAATCCAGCTGCGCAGAGCTCGGCAGTCAGAAAACATCCCCATCATCCTGGTGGGAAACAAGAGTGACTTGGTGCGGTCCCGAGAAGTTTCTGTAGATGGTAAGATTTCACCTGATGACTTCTCTATTTTTTTAAACCTGGGAGATAGAAACAGACTTTGCAGTCTCTGGTTGGAGTCAGGTTGTAGATGTTTTGGATAAAGTATTTCTCGGTCTCCTGAGCTCTGAGTAACAGCCAAGAGGCATAGTAAAGATGACACGTAGCCTCCATCCCTCTGGTAATGGAGTCAATGCTCACTTGCACGTGCGTCTCTTTTTCCTCGTCTCTCTAGAGGGCAGTGCCTGTGCTGTTGTGTTTGACTGCAAGTTCATTGAGACCTCAGCCTCCCTACATCACAATGTGCGTGACCTCTTCGAGGGCATCGTCCGGCAAATTCGCCTTCGCAAGGACAGCAAGGAAGAAAACGCCCGCCGCATGGCCAACTGCAAGCGCCGAGAGAGCATTAGCAAAAAGGCCAAACGTTTCCTGGGCCGCATTGTGGCCCGGAAGAACAAGAAGATGGCCTTCAGACAGAAGTCCAAATCCTGTCACGACCTGTCAGTGCTATGAAAAACTGGACTAATATGCCCTCTGATACCCACGACCAGAAGCTGTGTGTTTTTCATGCTTATATGAGGACTATTTAGCTGTACAGAAAAATATGAACTTGTTTTGTAAACTGAGAAGAGATAATATATGAAACAAAGCTGACAAAATCAAATTGATTATGTTGACTGGCATGAGGCTTTTTATTGTTATGTTACTTTTTTCTGTTATGCTGCCTTAATATGTATAGTTGTCATATTCTGCGCATGTAAATAGGAGGTAAATGCACAAATCACAATGTTCCCTTTGGAGGGCTGTGGGTATGTTTGCACAAAGGCAAAAGAAATAGGTTATTTTCCTTATGTGGACTAGAGCTGTATCAGATGTCTAAAGGATGAGCACAAGTCATTTTTCTTGTTAAATAACATATGGAATCAAATGTTACTTGAAACTGAGTGCGCAGGTTCGTAACTCAGCCAAGACACCGAACTAGAAGGTTTGGTTTATTTGGGGAGGTGGGGTGGGGTAGGGCAAGGGGCAATATAGGGTGTTTCGATATAAGAGTTCTAATTATTCTGCCATCTATGCTCCATGTGCAAATGAATGACATAGAAGCAATAAATTATGTGTTGTGAGCTGTTTTTAAAAAATGTTTGATTTGCACTTAATGCCATTTGATATTATTGAGTTTTGTTACATGTTTACAGCTGGATTTATAATAAAATAATAAAAAAAAATGCAATGTCAATTTGCATGGTGTTTTATCTACTACAAACACAAAATACACTTTCAGACTTGAGGCTATTATACCATGTAATTTATTCCCCCATACATATGCAAGCGAGGGACTTGCTAGTCAGTTGTGAAATTGGAGGAAACAAGGTAGTTAAAAGTTTTCTCAGCAAATTAAGAAAGCTAATCATTAATAAGTTTCAAAGCAGATGCAATGTTCTTGTAACACTTAAAGCCATTCTCAATTTCGCTCATGGGAAATGGGGACTGGAGGTAAGAGCTGCTTTTATTAAACAGCATGATCTACAAAGAAGCGCATACGATTTTTTTACAGTTAATTTGCAGAGTTGTGTTTTGCAGCATCACTGATTGCAGTACAGTGTCTTTATGGGTTTCTTTAAAAGTTCGACTACAGAGACTAGCCTATTTAGTTGTGCAAGGCGTAGCCTATTCATTTATATTTCTTTGTTTACAGATGAGATTGTAGCCTACAAACTTTGGTTTGTTTGTTTGTTTGTTTGTTTGTTTTCATTCATGTAACCGCTGGTTACACGCAGAATTTACTTTCATAGGCCTACCTGACAGATTGTTTTATGATCATGTTTTGTGTGTGTGTGTGTGTGTATATATATATATAAAACTTCAGCCTAAATCCTGTAGCCTACCTATCGCTGAAAATACGTAGGCTGCAGAAGTAACTCGATGCCTAACGTGATGTTACATTAATGAGGTGCATGATAGAGGCTATTTACACTAAGTGCAAATAGCAATGCATTCTATTTACAGTAAGTGAAAATAGCAGTATTTTTTAACAATATGCTATTTACATAGAGCTATAGATTCTATTTACACTATGTTAAAATATCAGGATGTTCTGCTATTTATACTGGATGCACCTTATTGGGACAATAAAGCCCAACTATATTTTATTTTCAACTTTTTGATTGTTTCCTTCATTTTTATTGAAAATAAATGCCTTTTCGATGTGATATGACTTTGAGTATGAAAAGGGAGGGCAAAAAGTTAGCCAAAAGGCGGGTTCGAAACCGGGTCGATCGCATCAAAAAGACTACTATATAATATTAGTGTAAATAGCCTCTGCCAACAAGGCAGGCTATTTGCACTTAATGTAAGACACTCCATTTCTTTTATGTTGGCCGGTCATATATGTATATTTGTATATATATATATATATATATATATATATATATATATATATATATATATATATATATATATATATACATATTGTTTTTACAGGCCAACAGCGCATAGGAAAGGTTTTCATCACTTGCACGATTTCACTAATAATAGCTATATGTTAAGCATTTGGCCCAGTCGACAACTGCCGGCCTGGTCCTGAGATGGGCAGACCGACCCGATCAGAGGATCAGAGGTTACCCAAACTGGACATTCAGTCAAAATCAAACACATCATCAGAGAAGTGCAACACAAGCTTACTGTCAGTAAAAGCCAGATAATTTACTGTAAAAAGGAAAGGCAGTGCAGAAGAACTTTGAGAAAGCAAAGTTTGTATAAAAGCCCTGCGCGAGACTGTTTTCTTAATCACGCTTTCACTGAATTTCTGACCATTACGCCTGCTCCTGCAAACATTCTAATATTGCATATAATTTTGGCGCATCAGGGAGCCACTATTAATATGTAGGGTTGTTAAATCGCTTTTGAATGAGCGCTTACTGTTCACTTTCACTTTTCACTTTTGATTTCACGATCACGTGCACTCTGTGTAAAGGAAGCACATGTTATAAAATCATATATCTGTCAATGAACTCAGGATCTGTTGAGCAGCAAAATCCTCCATTATGGTCTTGTCAGTGATCCTTAAGCCCAGAACACACCAAGCCGATGCCGACGAATTAGTGGCGACGAAAGCAAACTGCGGGGTCGGCTCACGTCAGCAGCGTCTGGGTCCAAAGTTGCCCTGACACACCAAGCTGACGCTCGACACCTGGCAAAGTAGCACGTCCGTTCTGCGTTTTTTCTCGTGCACTGGTTCGCCAGCTGAACAGCCAATCAGAATGATCAGATGGCCTGACTGACCGACGAGTTCCGACGCAGATTCAACATGTCGAGGACCAACTTCAGCTGACAGTGCGGAACACACTGAGAAAACTGAGGAACAAAAGCTGCCTGACGGCCGACCGTCGGCTAGATGTGTTCCAGGCTTTACTCTCAACCTGTGATCAATCAAATCTGACTCCTGCATGCTGCAGCTTGAGTTGGATGAAGGGTTGCCAAATCCGCATTTTTTTTTTTTCACAGAAATTGGCTACTTTTAAACTGTTGCAGCGGGTTGATTGTCCCCATGGGTTAAAGGTTTGAAATATTACATAAATTACATTTGACTGAAATCCTTGTAATGAAACATTTTGCACCTATGCTATGATAAAACAGTGCCCCCCATTTCATCCTGTCCCCACTATGTCCTATTTTTGAAAAACTAAAATATGGTCACCCTAGGTAAAGAGACTGCTGTGGGCTATTTGCAATATAGTCTATTTAGGCTACATCACAACACAAACCTACAGTATGGCAGCTGACGCTGTGGCTTTAAGATAAAATAAATATCAACACAAACTTACAAAGTGCACCTTTAAAAGAAAATCCATTAGTCAGTTTCTGTCTCTTAGAGGAACTTTAAAAACTACTGTATGCAGGGACAAAAAAAAAAAAAAAAAAAAAAAAAATACATCAACAACAAAATAGACTGAACTTTGAAGCAAAGCATGAATGCTAAAATGATGTTGTTGGTTTTTTTGTCTTAAGGATGAAGGCACCTGTTGTCTTGATGGAATCTCTGAGTGCTTGGTTTATTGCACTGAGTGTAAGTTCTCTTAGTTAGCCTTTTTGCCTGTACTATATAAATGTTTATCACTCAACATGTTTTACCTTCTGCAATTAATTGCTTTCTATTTTAGGTGCTGTCTCAGAACATTTTGCTTTCTGAGACTGCTCATCTTAAAATTGGTGTTCCAGAAAACTATGATGGTATTTTCCCATGGTACCTCACCAAGGTGAGTTCTTTCTGTAAGGAGGACAAAATGACTTTGGAAAGTTTACATGTGAGTAGAAGCTTTAGCTTGGCTTATATTGGGTATGTCCATAGTAAAAAAATAAAAATAAAATATAATAATTATTATTATTATTATTATTAATAACAGGCTCAGTTGAAGCAGGTAATTAATCCAGTAACTGAAACTGTGTGTACAGACTGAGTAGATGTGTAGACAGAGTAGACAGATGAAGAGGGGAAGCGCTTTGAAGAGCTGAGAAGGTTAAAAGGAGTGTTTTGCACCTAATACAAGATGATACAAGTTGCCAATTTGTCTAGCTATGTTTTCGTTGACTAGACTGATGAAAATGGCATTTCAAGTAATCAAGACAGGAGATGATGAAGGCATGTAGAATGCAAGCCTCTTTCATATTACGTGTGGTGTGGAGGTGTACTGTTATTTAGTCTAGACAGACAAACTGATGTCATTTTTAAAAGTGTGCGGATGTGACACCAAGGTTCTGAACATTTCAGTAGGCAAAGAATTTTAATAAGCAGTTCTGACTTATTAGGATACACGTTGTTAGATCAGGTGAGTAAAGTACAGTACCACTGAGTGAAAGAAATTGCTGTGTATGTTATTTATAGACTGCATGTACTGTAGATGGTTAAAATGGACTGTCCTTGTGCTGTGATGTGCACAGAACTAAAGAGTTCTGCAAATGTATTAATGACTGCTTCTAAGAGCAACATAGAGAAAGGACTGAAAAAGCAGAGCACTGAACACGCCATTCAATAAACCCTACATCCCACTTCCCAGAGCACTCAGAACTCAAGGTGTAATTATGAGCAGGCATTCACGCACAAACCAGTCGTCACCAGACTAAATATGGCGCTCCTGTACAATGCCTTACTTCAAACCCTGTGTCAGACATCTTTACCAGATGTCGTTTAGTAATAGCCTGGTTGCTCTCCAAAAAGCTTTTCACTTTGACACTGTAATTGGAGGCATTTCTGAAAGACTGTTTGGGTCCTAGTGCTACTCGCTCATCATTTTCTGTATCTGACGGCATGCTATCAAAACTGTTTTCTGTGTCCAAATCAAGTATAATGGCCTACATACGAGTGGGTGGATAATTACGTGCCCCCTGTATGATCACTGAAAGAACAGAATGATGGATACATAATATTTGTTTAGGCTTACAAAAATAAGCGACAAATGATGCCATTTTTTTTTTTTTTAGCTCAAGTTGAATTGTGTTCTTGCTGCAGGTGCCACAGATAGAACTGATCCATTTTTGTTAGCTTTTTTACCACAGTCAGTCAAAATAACCAAGCATGGGTTTAAAAGACTCTGTTCCCTGGATATCCTGTGCAGACGTGTAGGCAGCATTTCAGATTGAGCAAGGGGAAAAGCGAGCTACAAAGTGCCACACGAGTCATGCTGTGTGGAACTAGCACTTCGATCAATCTTTACCTTTCCTAATAAAAACTCACTGGCATGCCATTCTAAATATGCTAGGCAAGCATGAAAAAAAATAAAAATAAATTTAAAAAAAACTATTCAGAGATACATTCCAGGAACCAGACAAAAGAATTACAATTCGGGCCAGGCAGATGGGAATTTTTGGCATGACACTGACTGTTCAGGTCTGTGTGCTATTTAAAATATGTGACCACATGCACACTGTACCCTGTATTGGATGTGCCAGTACTGAACACAAAGCATTTGGAGCCTCATGCCCAGCTTAATTCTGAATCTCTATGTGCACTGGTGTCAACCACTGAGCCACACAACTGCTGTCAACAGCAACAGCCACATTTATTCACAGACATTTAGAGAACGGTCAGCCAAACATCAATACCGTCTCACTGACCACTTCTACTACGCAACCAGTGTTTACACTAACAGCCATTAATGTGCTCTTCAAGTGCTCTTTTTCGTAAATATCTTAACTGCGAGTTCCGACCACACAAATGACCAAGCCATGTTTACAAGTGGGAACTTGTATTTACTAGATGGTACATGAGATGCCAAGCTGTGACGCTGGAAGGAGCATGCCGATTTGAAACATGGCAGAAACACTGATCTAAATATGGATGATATATTTATAATCTATAAAGAGATCTGAATGCAAGTGAACAGAAAGCAAGTCTGTAGTTAATGGTGTTTAATATTCAACTTTCACAGTTTGCTTTACATATAGGCCTATTTGTGATTCCCCATACATTAAGTTAGTGACATAAATTAATATTTCCAATATATCATTTTGAATTCTGGTGTTGTTACGCTGGTTTATTGCTCGCAATATAATTAAATTGTTTTGTTTAGGGTACTTCCATGTTATGTACTTGAAATCATGAGGTCATTACAAAGAATGCCTGACTCGTTTCCCAGAATATGCATTTAAAGGCAGCAAAAGGTGGTCACTGTGATTTAATCAAGCAGCTCGAATCATCAGCCATTTAGAATGTAGCTTGTTTAACTCGTCCACATAAAGTAGCTTCGGTGGCCAGATAACTGGTTAAATTACGGCTGCGTAATTAATCAAAAAAACAAAACTGTGATTATGATTACAGCTCCCGCAATAAAATAACTGTGAAAAGTGTCGGATAAACCAGCATTCTGTTTAAATATAGTACCACTGCAGCAAATGTTATTTTCAACAATGTGCTATTTTGCAGAGTGGAACATTGTAACTAATTACAGAGCACATTGACACAACGGCCAATTGGATGCATTTGAATGTCACCTGCTCAAAATGCCAGTTTGGTTTAGCGCAGACACTTTTATTGTTAGCAGCAAAGTACAGACATAATGTAAATAAGGTATACTTTCTGTAGACAGCTCTATTGATTGTTAATGGATTTGTTTTTTGCGAGAGTGCAGAACTGAAGTGATTCATAGCTTCAGTGATTATAAGGGGATTTTTTTGTGCATGTCAGTGTACAAACTATTCACTATTTGAAAAGAAAGTTTTTCATGCTGTTAAAAAGAAAATTGGTCATCTATACACTGCAAAATGTAGGGACTGACAACCAAAGAAATGACAAAGTAGCATTTGCGTGAAAAGCTAGTGATTCCTTTCCAAAGAAAAAGGGTAGGTTGACCTGGTAAAGCCCTTGGTGGAGTGGGTGGGGTGTTTGTGTGTTTTTTTTTTTTTTTTTTTTTATGTAGATATGATGACTATATGCATATTTAAAGATTGTGTTATACTTATCATATTTTGATTTTACAGTTGCCAGATCTCCCCCTGACCTTCTCTGATCTGACTGTAAGTGGTGACGATGAAGGGATTTTTGGGGTAGAGTCAGGCTTCCTGTATGCCCTTAAACCTCTGGACAGAGAGAAGCAGCCGTCTTACTCCTTGCAGGTGCAGAATCTTAAAGGAATTTCATTTATGTTAAAAATCAATCAAAAAAAGAAATGAAGAGTTTAAATGCAAAAGCCTCTAAGTGCCATTTGAAATTTTCTTCTAAATTTAGCATTTTTCTCAGGCTCCTATGTTTATGTTCCATTATTTCACTGACAAGAATCTATTTATTGCCATTAATGTGAAATTTCTGAACCTACACATACAGTAGGAGCCTGATAAAACTGCTCACTTTTGCATCTGAACTCTTGAAATGTTCCTTTGTCTTAGACCCATATTTAATGCAGATGTCTTTAATGTAAGACTTGTTTTTGTCATTCATTCTTTTAACATTTGCCTACATTCAGCATTGGCTATAGCACATGGCTTCTTGAGTGCAGCCCAAAATAACAAATGCTGACGAAAATCGCAGGTCAATGAAACGTGAGGCAAAAAGAATTGAGCTCTAATAAGACATGCTGCTCGAGTGATTTGACCTGAGTATTTTTTCCCAGGTGTCCTTCACAAAGTCCATGCACGCTCAGAGCTTTACTGTCGAGGTGTGCGTCATCGATAAGAACGACAACGTGCCGGTGTTCTTGGAAGAGAGCATGAGAGGCAGCGTGCAGCTGGGGCTTCTCAAAGGTGGTTGGGAGAAGAGCACAGCAGGCCTGTGCTAGAGAACTTCCTTTGCTTGATGCTCATCCTAATTGCCTTGACTTTTTCTTAAATTCTACAGGCGTGCGATGCTAAACGAGATCAACTGTTAGTCTGAATGCCACACATTTCTTATGCCACACCATAAATTAGAGTAGCGTAGTAGCACGGTTAGAAATAGCTTAGTGTGGCATAATTGAATGGTATTTTTTTATTTTTCATTTCAATAATGAGACACATGAAAAGCCTATTGGATTATGAGGACAAGCTGTTTTACTGTGATGACAGATGAAATGAAGCACTAACACTAACATGTTCTTCAGGTTTTCTCAGAAACGCTAACAGAGATTGGAGTGAATAACAAGACCAAAATGAAAAATGCCATTGCTCAGTAATGCTCAGAGATTTCTCATCTTCTATTTTAAGAACATGACCTCAGAGGCTTCATGCTAAGGAAGAAAACGAAAATACTTAAGAAGCAAATGTTGATAATGATTCAACATTTATGTCAGCGCAGTGAAGTCACCCTCTTATGCTGAATATACATTGGTAATGATTTGAATATAGAACATCATTAATGACCTGTGTTGAATGTCAGCCTAGTTGTGAGATTGTAAACTGTTTTGCAATCACTTGATTGCAATCAAACATTAAGAATAGGGCAATGAAGGAAAGTAGAATGTATTCTGGTTCAACAAAATAAACTCTATAGCCAGCTGTCGACTCATGCCAGTAATTAAAAAATTATTTTCTGTGGTAATCAACGACTTTACATGATGCGTAGTATAGCCAGTCACATTTCCTCAATCTTCTCGCTGTCGTTTCCTGTCTCCTTTCACACTGTATATATTAATAAAATTATTTAATTGTAAGAAAAAGCTATTTTTGAAATTCAGTTCTGTTAATATGCAAATAACCACCATTTGCTCGTCAAAATCTAAATCCGTCAGTTCAGTCGGTTCATGTAGATTGTGATAAATAATTCTGATGTGTGTGTGTCGTTGTCACAGGAATCCCGTTCATGCAGGTGGAAGCGCTGGACCGAGACGACAGAAACACGGCCCACGCGGACCTGCATTTCAGTCTTCTGGACCAGATACCACGCATCCCTGCCAGCTACATGTTCTCCATCGATTCCATCACTGGAGAAGTGTTCCTAACAGAGGATGGTAATAAACTACTGCTGTTTGTGTGTGAATGAAATGAATAATCAGACTGATATATTTGGCAAAGAATAATTAATAATATGATATGCATTACATCAGTCAGTGTCTCTTAAACACCATGCCATTGCATCAGTCAATCAAATCCTGAAAAGGCATAGAAATATACCTACTTTTTCTTGTGAATTCTGTATAGTTGCCTCATGCTTTTTTAGTGTCTTGGTGTTAATTGAAAGACAGTATCCCTTTTTGTCTCCCTTCCTCATCCTTTACTCCTCTCAACCCAATTCCTCCATGAAATCAGCTAATAACTCTCTCTCTTTCTCTCTTTCACTCAGCCAGTCCAATACGCTCTGCTTATTGCATTGTTAAATCAGCTGTTAACTACATTACCCTTTGGTTTTTTAAACATGGCTGCTAAATTAAAATGATTTTGAATCAGTGCCAAACCTCACAAAGCCAGAAAAGAAAGCTGGTTAATTTGAGTGAGTCACCGAGAGCCCGAGCCATCAGGTCAGCTCAGAGGATTCTGGTTCATATATAACTAGAGCAGCCTGGCATCAGCTCAGAGAGAGATAAAAACAGAAACTTAATATGCTCAGAGAGTGTTTGTACACTGTGTTTTCATGAGGCAGTGCAGACAATAGATGGTCTTTACTGCTGCCTTTAAGTTGCTCACGGGGAGAAATAAACTGGAATAGTTAGGCAATAAACAAAACCTGTAGCTGAATTAAAAACAAAAACAACTGATTTTTACAGTTTAGTTACACTCAAAGAACTGTGCATTTAATATAAAGTGGGTCCATATATGTGACCATCTCTGTGAAAACCCAGCTAAAGTCATTTTTTATGACATTACATTATATCTTTAATATTGTAGGGCTATGTCAAAGATTGAAATTATAGTGACATTAATGGTTGAAATCAAACGTTGATGCATGTTATCTCATAATAAGATTTTGAGACTTTAGATTTCACAGAGAGGGTCACATATTAAAATAGAAAATTCAAGTTTAAAATGATAATAATATTTCACAATATTGCTGTTTTTGCTGTATTTCTGATCAAATAAATGCTTCAAATAGACTTCATTCAAAAATGTAGGCTACTACATATTTTCCCTTTTGATCTTTGTGCTTCAGCTTTATTTTATTTTTTTCTTAATGTGTCCATCTGGCCAGGTGCCTCAACTTTAGATCCAGAAATGTGTGGCCGCTACAAGCTGTCTGTGATGGTACAGGACATGGCCGGCAAGTCTAACGCTTTCTTCTCCACTGGAACTGTGTTAGTGGAGGTGACTGGGAACGCATGGGCCTCACCTGACCCTGTGAGACTGCAAGAGAATCTGCCTGGACCATACCCCATCCAAATCTCACAGGTATAACGAAAGCAGAGGACTCTAGGAGCACTGACGGCATGAGATGGATATCCTGTGTGTGTGTGTGTGTGTGTGTGTGTGTGTGTGTGTGTGTGTGTGTGTCTCAATACTAAAATAACATATTTATATTTTTGTTACATTCATACATTATATATATATGTATATATATTAACATAGGTGAGTCTGTTTTATATTGCATTCATCCTCTTCAAAGGCAAGTTGTAGCAGCATCCCACAATTGCACATGGCTTTCATCATGACATGACCTTTTGCTTGATGTTCAGAATTTATATTAGTCACGACTCACTGCCATCCTAACATACAGTCACTGTCTATGAAACATCTGATACCATGATAGTGGATGTGGGGCATCTACTTTCTACCGCTTAGCACTTATGTTTAATTAATTTTGCATCTATTTTCACAGCAAAGGTGAAATCTGTTGTAGAAAGTGTCGTAGTAAGAAATGCTGGTAACACTTGCAGTATATGAACCAATTCTCACTATTAACTAGTTGCTTATTAGCCTCCCTGTTAGTAACATAATGGCTGTTTATTAGTACTTATAAAGCACATATTCTGCATGACCATACTCTACATCCCTTATCCTACCAAATACCTAAACCTAACAACTACCTATTAATAAGCAGCAAATTAGTTTTTCAGGTAAAAAGTCATAGTTACTGGTTTGTAAATAGTGAGAACTGGATGTTAAAATAAAGTTTGACTGAAATGCTTGAATACAGCCAGTGATATTTGAGTAAAATTGCACAGTATGCAGCGGAAAGTGTATATGATATGTTTTTGCAGAATAATCTTTTACAGTCACAAGTTATTTGTGGGTTTGTGGCAAAAGATCCTCCTCTCTCCTTCGTGGGTGCCTCCTACACACACCAACACCTTTCCACCCACTAAAATTCCTGGATCACACACACACACACAAACACACACACAGAGCTATATGTACTCAAGCAGGGTGGAAGATTTCTATGTTGCTTTTTAAACCTAAAACATAAAATTCCAACTTAAAAACATTAGGACTGTCAATAGAAATGACCATGATTGGAAGTTAGGTCCTGTGAATGACATTTGTAAAAGAATGTGTGTGCTTTTGTGAGTTTATTTATTCACAGTATTCATTAAAGTGAAAGTGACGTGACATACAGCGAAGTATGGTGACCCATACTCAGAACTGGTGCTCTGCATTTAACTCATCCAAAGTGAGTTGAATGAGTTGACAAACACACACACACACACACACACGGAGCGGTGGGCAGCCATTTTATGATGCAGTGCAAGGGAGAGCAGTTGGGGGTTCGGTGCCTTGCTCAAGGGCACCTCAGTCGTGGTATTGCCGGCCCGAGACTCAGACCAACAACCTTAGTGGTAGGAGTCAAACTCTCTAACCATTAGGCAACGACTTCCCCTTGTAGTAGTAGTAGTAGTATTTACCTGCTGGATACATTTTATGATAAAAATTATGCTTTTGTGATGTGGATACAGTATTGCAGGTATAGTATTGGTTTTAATAAATGCAACGGAATCTTAATTGAATCTTAAAATATAACTTAATCTTAACATAAAAATAACACAATGGAACATCAGATTGATATTGCATTGCATTATATTTAAATTCATTTATGCCAAAGAACTGTTGAGTCAGATGAGTACATTAATACGTGTGCAGTGTCTGACTTGCTTTTTTTTTTTTTTTTTTTTTTTTTTTTTTTCAATGGGAAAAGCCTTTTCCCACCCACTGGTGTGTGCTGTGATGTGCATGTGTGTGGCTGGAGTTTCATTGGTTATGAAACAGATTAGTGGTCATAAAGGACTCAGAGTCTCTCATTGCATCACTGCAGGTCAGCCTCGGCTATGCTCTCCTCATTTCATCCTTCTCCATTTTTCTATTTAAAATAGCATAGAGATGAACCTAAAAAAAGTTGATCTCAATCCTCTTAACTCCATGTGTTCCTACAAAACACTTTTGGTATTTCAGATAAAGAGCTTTATTTGATCATAATGCTTAGTGGATGGCTTAAGCTTGGGATGTCAGCTTTGTTTGTTTGCTCTCACTCAAATCCACCAAATACAGGGGTGACACAATTCAGGAGAGCAGCTGAACTGAGCAGCCACCCATTCTTCATCCCCATTTCATCCATATTGTGTTTAGCTGATGCCACAATAGTGCAATCACATTTTTCTCTCCTTCTTCATTCAAATTGACCTTACATGACAAATTACTGCTCAAGAGTCACAATTTGATGTTTGTGACTGAGTATGTATCAGAGACAGATAGGCTGACAGCAGAAGCATTTTGAATTGCCATGTTTAAATCAAGTCTGTGGAGGATGTTCAGCTTCAGGCTGAAAAAAAAAATGGCATTGTTCCAGTAAATCAGTGATCCGTGATACTCTGTAGTTTATTTTGCAAGATGCTGGTGTGCTTTAAAAATGTCTTGCTTAAACACTCTTCAGGGTGCTGGGATTTCACCATGCTGAATTTTAATGAAGTTCTAAACATAAGTTTAGGAGAAGCCTGATCATTCTGTCCTTCACACAAGGGTCTGCAAGGAACCACCTAATTGTGTCCAGTTTAGGGGGGTTACCACTACTGTAGCGCTTTAAAGTCAGGTGGGTTGGCAGTGACTAGCTTATTAGCTGGACCCCAAAAAATCAATCTGACAGTGATTACAGTGATACTGATTCTATGGAAGTTTGGATAAGATAAGATAAGATAAGATAAGATAAGATAAGATAAGATAAGATAAGATAAGATAAGATTTATATATATATATATATATATATATATATATATATATATATATATATACATTTATAAGCATAATATATGGCTGCATCATGGATGAGCTTTTTTCCTACTCCTCTTTGTACACTTTGATCAGAGATTCACTCGTATGACTCAGTGATGGAGCATTTACAAATCGGTAACACTTGAGGAGGAGGAGCAGGAGGCTACAGCTATCATCATAGACACAATAGTGACTGAAAAGATGTGATCAATTTAATTGTTAGCCAGACTGAGTGTCTGGGACACCTGCATGATTATAGAATGATATTTGACGGATGCAGTTAAATGATTTTGTTTGATTAGAGAAAGGGTGAGTATTTTTTTTTTTCTTGTGATCTTAAGAAAACAAAAGAGAACGAAAATAATAATAGCCTCCTAGGGCTCCTCAGTGTGCATGGATGGACTCTTTATCTCAAAAATATATTTTCAACATCCAACTGTTAACACTCTATCTTGCAGCACTACACATCAAAGGCATGAACTGACTCGTCCTAAGAGGATTCTATCACTTCTGTCAAAAACAGGCCTTGGAAACAAAATAGATGACATCACCTTAGCTGGTGCTCGCCATTTTTAGAACAGCAGGACGAGACATTAATCTCTTCAAAGCTCTGCTCTTGACAGTTCATAACAGTGTGGGCAGGTCATCTTTAGAGAGGGCCGCTGATGTATACAAAGTGCTTGAGTTTGGAGAGCCATCTCCATAACAAACGGTTGGAGGGCGAGGTATTGAGGAGATACACATGTCTCCTCTCTACAGGGTCCTGTCCTTCTTCGGTGCGTTTCCACACCCTTCCCAGGACCGTTTGCATCATTTGTCGCAGCGCAGTGGAAAATCCCTTCATTGTGAGGGCAGCTGGTTTGTTTTGGCAGGTGCCGGCCTCACCGCACTTATCAGCAGTGCCTAAACATGCAGGTTTTTCCTCAAACATTGTATCTCATCGTTGTTTAAATCTGATGTCCAAGCCATTTGGATGGTGCCCTCACATTGTATAAGGAAAGCAATCTTTATTTTAACATCAGCCTTTGGTTATACATTTACTTTTGCATTTAGTCATTTAGCAAATGCTTTTATCCAAAGCGACTTACAAATGAGGACAATAAAAGCAATTAAAATCAACAAAAGAGCAATGATACGTGCGCAAGTGCTATAACAATTCTCAGTTAGCTTAACACAGTACACATAGCAAGGTTTTTTTATCATATAATAAATAAAAAGAAAACAGGTAGAATAGATAAAAAGAATAGAGCAAGTTAGTGTTAGAGGCCTTTTTGCTATTGTTACTTGTATAATAAATAAAAAGAAAATCAAATGGATGGAAAAAAAAAGATTTGAAATATACATATATACTGTATATAACAAGTATACGTTCATTCAAGTTAACTACAGTGGTTTTGATTGGTTATGTTGTCTGTGTGTGTGTATTTGTGTGTGTGTGTGCATGCGTGTGCGTGTGTGTGTGTGTGTGTGTGTGTGTGTGTGTGTGTGTGTGTGTGTGTGTGTGTGTGTGTGTGTGTGTGTGTGTGTGTGTGTTTGCAGGTGAAGTGGAGTGGCAGTCCAGTTGAGTATAGTCTTGAGGGAGAGTTTCCAGAGATGCGCTTCACTATCAACAGAGAAGGAATAATTTACCTAAATGCTCCTCTGGACAGAGAAACGCAGGACCAGGTAAAAGTTAAAAACTTCTCTCATACTTTTATAGTACTAAATATGCTAAACACTGTCTAAATGTTATGAAAATAGAAACTCTAATGTGCAATAGGTAAACTCTTATGTAATTGTGTTGTTCTGTTTTTGAACATTTAAGTGATAAGTGAACAAGAATGAGAGTCTGGTGTTGCTCCAACCCCATTTTTAAAATTTTTGATGCTAATTTTTATCCCTTTATATTTATTCCTTTAATCAAGTAGTCCAGCTGGGATGTTAATGCTTGAGCCAAGTCCTGCACTCAAGCATGTTTTTGACAGCACACCAAATCCTGTGTCATGCTTGAGAATTAAATGAACTAGTAAATAATTAGTACGCCTAAATATACCATTCTAAATCCCAGTCGTTTGTTACTAATCACACAGTGTTGTTACATGACTTCACTCCTCCATCTATGTAACTGCCACATTCAAACCGCAGAGGAATCCAGTTGCAAGTGATGTGTCTAAATAATTAATACAGTTGCATTCGCACAAATTTCAGTTATTTATGATAGCCCCATTCTAACAAACTCACACCAGTAAATTTACAGGACTCATGATCAGTTGTCTGTTACATTATACAGTGCGAGAGAGCCCCTCTGCGGCATGTTGTGGCTTTTCATGTATGGTTTTGGTAATATTCAGAGATGCAGCTATATGAGCTTTGTGTCATCTGAAGGTTTAAAGCCAGTCACCGTCCTTTACCAGAGCTACTCCAGACAGTTTATTTGGTCTGCGGTTGACTCAAATCCCCTCCTTACTGAGGTATAAACTGCCTGTTGATTAATTAACATGGAACGCCTCAGTTGAAAAGATTTTGCAGTATTGGATGTCGCCATCTTTGATATTTACTTTAGTCACTGTCACTAGGTGATAGTCACAACTATAATACAAGCTTGACTTCAGTTGCACATACATACAGACAGTATTCCAGCCTCTGTCATGAACAGAACATTCACACTGTTAGTAAATGAAGCTGTCAATCCCAAACACTGACAAGTGTTAACGTAGCCTGAATGTCTTATAATATTCCACTGTAAATATGTCTGCTGACTGGAGATTCCCTGCCATCAGATAAGCCTTTGGATGTAAGAAACAAACCAATTTTCCATACATTCTTATTTCGTTTTTAATAATTTTTCTATTCAATATGTAGTACAATTGGGATTTCAGTGAGCATGATTTCTTTTCATCATGTACTCCAGGCCACAGATGACTACAATACATCAGCAGACTACAACACTGATTTCTTTGCAAATGAGAATTCACAAGAATCCCTTTTCCCTTTTAGTTTCATATTGACATAGTGGTAGAGAGGCCAGATGGCAGAGAGATTGCTAAGCCCGTGGAGCTGCGAGTGATGGTGGGGGACGCCAATGATAATAGGCCCACGTTCCCACAGATGCAGTACCACACTGTGGTCAAGGAGCTTGCGACTAAAGGTTAAACACACAAACACACACACTATAAAAATGCTGTTTAAATACTAAAACAAAGCAGGTTTAGCGAGTGGTATGATCTTCTGTTTACAGGAACAGAGATTCTCACAGTCCAAGCAGCTGACAACGACGATCCGAAAACCGATAACGTGCGGATATTTTATCGGCTGGTGAGCCAGATGCCTGAGACTCCCCGGAATTTGTTCCGAGTGGACCGGGACTCAGGAGTGATCACAGTGCAGGCGGACAGCATGGAGGGCACCGCTCCACAGTGCACACTCACTATCACGGCAGAGGACGCTAAAGGTCGACGCATCCCCAACACTTCTCAATGCTAAATTAGTCTAGTAAAATGGCACTACGTAATTACCAGTGTCATTTTGTGCAATTTTCTCTGATTGGTTTGTGTGATTAGAGACACCTTTTTTCATAATTCACATTGTGATGCTCAAACATAATTTCATATAACACTTGAGGTGGTTACTGTAGTTATGCAGCATGATGGAGCTACTATAATTGATCTCTGTCATTTTATGGACCCAAATAATGGCTCTCAAAATGTCACTTCTTTCCACACACAAAGTGTGACTAGTGTGTCAGCTGACATAAATAATATGCCATGTAGAATCTGATATGCTGTCACACAGTAACACTAGATATTAAAAGATAAACAATATATTAACTGAATTCAACATAACTACCAAAAATCTTATTAATAGATAATCAATATGTTCTCTGACTTGTTTCTCAGGACTAAACAGCTCCTGCACTGTCATAGTCAAAGTTCTGGATGAAAACAACAACCCACCAATCTTTTCCCATTATGAGGTATGGACTGTGCACTATGGGGACTGCTATGTCTCTGTTATATAGTATTTTTAGTTTTGTGGTTGAGATCAATTCCCTTTAGACACTTTTGATGTTTTTGCTGTCACCTCTGTCATTGAAAACCAGAGCATTGTTTATACTTACAAAGCTATGCATTTATTTTGTTATTTTCAAAATTGTTATATTCAAGGTACCAGATCTCTACCTGAAAATGTATTACATTTAGGAATGAATGATGCATACCATATAAATTATCAGCCAACTTTATATTATATATTTTTAATTTATTCGTATCAGTTGATATTGGATATACCTTCTCGATTTTTATATTTAGGTTGAAGGGATAGTTCACCCAAAACTGAAAACTCATGATTTACTCACCCTCATTTGAACCTGCATGCATTTCTTTATTCTGCGGAACACAAAAGAAGATATTTTGAAGAATGTTGGTAACAGTGTAGGTTCCAATTAACTTCTATTGTATATACAGTACTGTTTTGGTTACCAGTATTATTTTTCTTCTATAATACTTCAGAATATCTTCTTTTATATTCCACATAAGAAAAAAAAATGGATTTGGAATGACATGAGGGTGAGTAAATCATGAAAGAATTTTTATTTTTGAGTGAATGTGTGATGGCGAAGGTAAAGCCAATTAATTGAATAGTTAACCATCAAATTTACCATTAAACCATAATTTTTAGCAAATCTCAAAATAAGTTTTTTGAAAATTAATTAATTAGCCCTGTTTTTTTTTTTTTTTTTTGCTCTGTGTAGTAAAACACAGAAATTCAGTAAACACCTTATTATGTATATTTTGTACAGGCAAGCATATGAACCCAGAATATAAACACAATGTGCAAAGTGTCACGTTAAAGGAGACCTATTATGCCCCTTTTCACAAGATGTAAATTAAGTCTCTGAGTGTGTATGTGATGTTTTAACTCAAAATACCTTACAGATTATTTTTTATAGCTTGTTGCAATTGCCACTTTTAGGGTATGAGCCAAAACAAGCCATTTTCGTGTCTATCCTTTTAAATGCAAATGAGCTGGTGCTCCGGGGAAGAGGGCGGAGCTTCAAGAGCTCAAGCTCGGGCAATACCGGTGCTAGCCTTGGCAAATAAACACTCCACTATTAGTACAAGCCTGTTATCTTTACAGAAAATGCACTCAGTTTAAAAGTAAGTAATCTTATTTTACTGTGCATAAAAAAATGCTTTATGAATTAGACAGGAGCAAGGTGCGATAAAAATAACTCATGGTCCCATCGCTTGCTATTACAAACTTTATAAGCCCCACTTGTGATTATGAGCTCGACTAATTCCAGCGGTCGACTTCACATTGCTTTCATATGCAGGTTTAACTCCCACTTTCCTATTCACAATCAATCTGGTAGCACGTGAAGGCAGCATCAGTGAAAACAGACAGACAATGGTAGCTTTAGCAACATTAGCCTTACAGAGTGCCAAGAAGCTCTTTCAGAAAGGCAATTTGGAAAACTAACGCGTAATACTTCTTCTGGAGGTGTAGCTGGATCACGAACAGATGGCACAGCTTCATCCTTCAGGAGCAAATTTTGTGCAAAACCTGCTTTATACTGACCCTCATTCACAAAGCAGTCTGGTGTAAATGATTTGTGTACACATAAACAAATTTCGGTAGAGTTGAGGGATCATTTTCTTCAAAAACAAAATGAATCCATCTCGTCTTCAGTGGCTCAGATTTCGGGAGTAAATGGAGAGAGCTATGTGGATTCATACATCCAGCTACAGAACACCTAAAGTGCTTGGGAGACATTCTCGTCAGTGCAGTAAGGGTGGACTGTGTACAACTCGCTGTGTACTCACTCAGGGCGGTTCTATGTTAAAACGGCAGTGTCTGTCAACTTTTGTGGGTGGGGCCTGTGGCTAATGTGACGTCAGATTAGCAGCAATGCTGAAAAACAGGTCTTTAGGAGACACTGCTTGTTACTTATGGGCAGGGGCGTCGGACTTGGGGTAAAACCAGTACTGATTACCAGGGCCTAAAAGGAAGAGAGGGCCCTTGAAATGTCTGGAATATATTTTATTTTACGTGGATATTTTCATGGTGGGGGGCATGGGGGCCCATCAGGACTCCCTATGCATAGGGCCCGGGATCTTGTGCAACGCCCCTGCTTATGGGGATAAAAAAAATAAAAATAAATAAAAAGTGGGTGGATTTTTATCCTTATAGTGTGGTTGTGTACACACACTGCCAACACACATTTATGACAAACAACAACATGTGAAAGTGAATTTTGCATAATAGGTCCCCATTAAATGGTTTCCCATAGAAAACCATTATAAGGAAAACACTGAACCATTAAGCGGATTTCGTTCATATTCCGACCTCATCTGCTTGCCTATGTTAACTATGCATAATTAATATAGTGATTACTGAATTTGATCTTTTAATATTACTGTTTTAAATATATTGTGGGTGCTTAATATGGATTGCAAATGGCCAAATTCTTTTGAGAGGTGATCTAAATATTTGCAGCTGTAAAACAGATGGAAAATTTATAGGCTTGTGCTGCAGTTCTATGGATGTTTTGCCCTCCAGGTCTTCGAGCCGGTCATGTGACTGAAAGCTATCAATTGATCTGCCCCAATGACAGGTCAGCGCGGCGCGGGCTCTGGAACATTGCACTGTTTCGTCCCACTTTCAGTGCATTTCGCTTCCCAGACGTATGGCTAAACACTGGTCCTCTCGCTCTCAGTTATGTTGCTTCTACTGGCTGTTGCTGTAGATATGCAATGCAGAGAGATGCATATGTGACGCCCTCTTCTGGAGATGGTGTGGGTATCTGCAGCTTATTTGCATTTAAAGCGATACACTCCAAAACAGCTATTTTTTTAGACACACCCCAAAATTTTTATAATTATCAACCAGAACAATAACATAATTTTTCACTTATATTGGCCACTATATTGACCAGAATGTTAATATCAGTACATAATCGCATTGAGTAAACAAATAAAATATAGACTGCTGTGATGTTAATGTGGAGCATAAGATCAAATTTTTGCAGAACATAACTGATTCTCCTATTTTTGGAAAAAAATATCTTATCCTGAGGTGATGTTCTAAATATGACCACTTACTAATTTGTAGCACTATCTATTTATGGTACATGAGTGCATATGCAGAACAGCCTTAAGTGCCTTTCTTATGTCATCATCTTTGTTCACTGATGCAGCCGAGTTGAATAACATACAGTGAGATGCTCACTGACTACAGTGACGGGAAGAGATGAGCAAAAGGAGAGATGGAGAACAGAGGCAGGATGGAGGCAGGCAGTGGTTCCTGATTTCTGGAAAATACCCTGTGTGTTTACGCCTACGTGTTGTGAATAATACAGGAGATGTACGTGGGTGCAGACAGAGTGCCGGTGTGAAGATGGAGGGCAGCAGCAGTGGAGGGATAAAAAAGCAGCGCTGGCATGAATTCAGCAGGTATATTTAGATCTGCTTTGAAAGAAGAGGAAGACATGCCCTGTTTTGCATTCTGGAAACATCCATAAAGCTCTCCTCACTGGCTTTGTGCCTTTCATTTTCATTATGTATCCCCTAATTTAGTTGACAATAAGTTTTAGGCACTATGATGCAGCCAAAACTTCTTAGAGGAATGATGTTTTGATGAATGGTGCTGTACTTATATTAATGAACAGCATTGTTTGCAGAAATACAGGACACACAAACACACATTTTTTACTCTCCTGTGAGACACTGCTTATTTTTAGTTTTTTAGTTTTATTTTTTATTTTTTACTCTCTCTTAAAGTATTATTATTTTTAGAAGGTCATGTCTGTATGTCAGGAGTATATCTGGGAAGGCTGGAGGTGTGTTGGCAGTCATTGGTTGGGCAGACCAGTGAAGAGTATCTAGCATCAGAATACAGCACTTTTAAGACTATGAAGTTTTCAATGTCAGCAACACTATACCAAGTGGCCATGGTTGTCTAGTTAGGTGTGGTTAGCTCCCGCTGGTAGATGTTGAAAGTACACCTATGAATCCAGAAAGCATCTTTCTCCACTGCTATTCAGAACAAAAAAAAAAATAAAAAATGGGACTGAGTAAAGGGGGACCAGAGCTATTGGGGGCCCACAACATTTTGGTATTTTTAATATAGTTGAAAACAGCTGTGCTGCTTAATATTTTTTTTTCAAGATTTTCTGATGAAAGTACATCATGACAGAAAGTACAAAAGAATAGTTTTTTTTAAGTTTTTTCTTTTCTTTTTGTAACTATATTAATGTTTTTTTTTATTACTTTTGATCAATGTCAATGGATTGTTCACCCAAAAAATTAAAATTCTGTCATTTACTCCAAATTTGTTCCAAATCTGTATGAATTTATTTCATTTGTTGTGCAAAAAAAGAAGATATTTTGAAGAATGTTGGAACAACTTGAGGGGGAGCAAATGATGACAGATTTATTTATTTATTTATTTATTTTTATTGCTAAATAAATTTAATAATTTCTTTAAAAAAAATAAAATAAAATCTTACTCACCCCCAAATTTTGAACAGTAGTGTTTACTGATAATATTTAATTAATAAAAATTACACATTTTATCCAGACATTTGTTCATTGTGTTTTGCCTTAGAAACTTAAATATAATTTAAAGGATCTGACCATATAGTTGTCACAAATATTCTATTTTCTAATCACACACTTTTTAATGATTTCTTTATTCTCCATTTTTATCATAATTACATACAGTATCTTAGAAATATTGGTAACACTTTAGATTAGGGAACACATATTCACTATTAACTAAGAGTTTTCCCTCAAAAAACTCAAAAAACTGTTGCTTATTAATAGTCAGTAAGGAAGTTGTTAAGTTTAGTTATTGGGTAGAAAGGGATCTAAAATATGGTCATGCAGAATAAGGCATCAATATGTGCTTTTAAAGTACTAATAAACAACCAATATGCTAGTAATATGGATGTTAACAAGCAAGTTAATAGTGCGAATTGGTACTTAAAATAAAGTGATGCCAAAATCTTTCAATCATTTCTGTCTCTCTAGTATGGACCCTTCCACCTGACTGAGGACTCCTCAGTGGGCACCACAGTCACTGTAGTGTCGGCATGGGATGCGGATGAGTGGGGTGGAGACAGCTGGCAGGTGGACTACAGACTTGAATCTGGGAATGAGGAGGAGGTTTTCACTCTAGTGACTGACAGATGGACCAATGAAGCTGCCCTCATCCTTGCTAAGGTATCGCCTCTGCCTGCATACTACTGCCAGTCATACAGACAAACATCAAACCATATTGCACTTGTTTTAAAGAATGCGCTTTTAAAGCACAAGCATACTTTCAATGAAGGGGTTGGGAAAAGCTGAGGATTTAAAAAAAGACCTCTCAGTGGTCTGTTCTTTTTCACCCAATTAGGAAAAAAATCTTGAATTATCCCCCTGACATAATGTGATTGTTCTTTGTTTATACAACTTTTAATCTGTGATCTGGAACTGATGTTCTGTTGGAAACTTCTAAACACATCCAAGTGAGCCACATGCAGTTTTGTGAAGTGCTTACAGAATGGAACTGACACTGGAGATACTCATCGTCAAATCGTCAAAATGTATGATCGTTCATACTCATAAGTTACTATAATTATCTCTGTGTTTACCTTCATTGAAGAGTTTCATTTATGCTAGCTGGTATTTTTATAGGTAACGTTATGTACATGATGAGGTTTAAGTGTTAAGTTGTTCTCCACTCAGCCCTCAAGAGTTCAAACACTACTTTTCAAACAAAATATTTCACAAAGAGTTTATATACTTATCAAAAATGGTGTGAACTAAAAATGTCGTAAAAATAACCCAGTTTGTTTAAAAAAAAAAAAAAATGGCTCACATTATTAAATTACCAGAAAGTGTCTAGTATCATTTGTTGTCAAATGCTACTTGGTTTCATCAAACACAGTTATATTTATACATATTAAGTGGGACTTAGGTTTTTAAACAATTTTTGAGGTCATTGTATGAAAGCAATTTAGCAGACCATTCATCCAGGGCTCAAGACCTGATCCACACCGTGACCCACATTCCCTTCAGGTGATGCAGTTGTTCCACTGATTAGTGTCACTGGTTCCCTTGATCTCAGACTCTGTCCACCCCATATGTGATATACAACAAGTTTGATCCATTCCTGACATCTTTTATTCACCTTTCGTCAGATTGTAAGCTGCTAGCTGATGACATTTCAACAGAGGGTTTATAAATCATTGTATTTACATATGTGTCAAGGAACTGAGGCATTTGTTTTACTTTGTGTTCATCTGTGTTTTCATTTACTCTGCACAACTCTCTCTGTTGTTGTTCTGTGGCCCAGTAATTAAGTAGATGCATTGTATTCTTAATTAGCAAGCGCTAATTACAATATGTCATGTTTGCAGCATGGGCGATCGACACTGGAGTCCACATATATTTTGTGTTTCTCAGTAGAATAACTGTTTTTAGGTAAACAACAGTAATAAATGGAATTTGTGTCTGTTGCCTTGAAGCCTGTTAGAGCAATGTTTTTACAGTTGTCAGGAGCTAGTATGAACAAAGGATTTGAGAACAGCTCATTTGGTGGCAAGTGTAATGAACACACTCATGTAACTTTCTGTAACATTATTAGAAATGCATTGTTGTAAAAAGAGAGCTTCTTAAACTGAATTAGAAAAAAGAGGTCAAAGTAACATGACAATTAGGTTCTCATTTTCCTGATGTCATAAAGTTGAACCTGCAAGGTTGTCTGGTTGTGGAGAAGTGGCCAATTAAGTCTTACCTGGTCATCAAACACTAATACCAGGTTTCTGGTCACCATTAGATTTGTAGATCCTAGTTGTACAGGACACTGTTGTTGTGGTTGACTGAGATAACATCTGGAATAAGGGCAAAGAACGGCAGAACATCAGGGTCTGGTCAGAATGCTGTCTGCTCTTTAAAATAAAAGTGAATTAAGTGACTTAATGAATTAAATCAAGTGAAGTTTGGATGTAATATTACTAGTGGAAAAAAATGGTAATGCTGTTCACTTCCAGTCAGTAGCATTAGTCTCTGTTTTTCTAATTTTCTCCTTTCTGGGAACTTAAATCATCATTGTTAACAATTATAGTCAAGATGATTTTTGTTGATTTTTCAACAAACAAGCTTTAAAGGTGAAACCTTGAGAATTAAGTTAAATGAGAAATGAAAATGTAAAGATGACAATTACAGGTATGGACAAACACAGTGTTTTGACATTACCGCCCACTCTCAGATCGACATTTATCTGCATTCTGTTACCTTTTGTATTACAGCCCTGTTTTCCTGGAAGACAGCCCAGTGCAGGACATACAGTCAGATTGATGTCAGCAGGTTGTGCACATCCACAGAAATATCTGACCTTCAGTTTGATGAATGACATCAGAGCATATAATGGGTCATTCAGAACCTGATTTGAGCACATTTTACCTTCAGAAATGCAGGTTGACACATTGTGATGAGTAGTGAGACACTCTCAGATTGTGCGATTTTGTCCTGGTCTACAGTGTGCTGGTACAGATTATGAAGAGAAAATCAGAGCACTGCCTTTTTGTCTTTTTTTTAATGTTTATAATTACAGAGTGGCTTTATTTTCTCTTAAAGCCATCCTCCATGCATCAGAAAAACCATACTGTACTAACAGTGTGTTCATTTGTGTGCAGGTGCTGGACTTTGAGAGGGAGAATGAGTACATACTGGTGCTGAGCGCTCAGAACTCAGTTGCTCTGGTCCGAGGCAGATATGGACCAGCATCCACAGCAACTGTCACCATTTTTATCGATGACATCAATGAAGGGCCCGTTTTGTCTCAAAGCCATTATGAAGTCACTGTCAGAGAAGGGGAGGAGCCAGGACGTGTTATTGCCACAATCAGAGGTTATGATCCTGACTCTCATCCAATCAGGTAAGGTGATTTTTCACTCATTTAAAGTAGTACAACTACCTATCACAATACCAGTTGCATCTATACATCGATTCCCACCCTGCAACATTTTCCAGCTGTCTCTTACATTCGTAAACTACGAGATACCCCAGAGTAATAAATCTCAATTTATACAAAATAGCAAATTCTCTAAATCTAAACCACACAGAGGAAATGCACTATTTGCTTAAACACTAAAACCCTTAAAAGACTCTTAATCCAGAAGTGTACACCAAAATATAAGCATGCAGAAGCACTGTAATTGTCAATTACTGTGGTCTGTTCAGGTTGTGGATTGTACACAATGTACAAGCAGGTGTTATCCTGTCGTTCAGATGTTGTCACATAATTTCATGTACCTGACATGACTGATTCTGGCTCCTTGGCTAAACAGCAAATGAAAGTAGTGCATAAAAGGCATCTGGTGTGATTTGTGAGGACTGCCTCAAGAATAGTTATTTGTTTATATAGATTCCAATCGTACATTTTCAACCGGAAAGTGAAAAAAAAAAATCTTAATCTTGATCTAAAATACATCAAAAACAGTAATATTGTAAAATATTATTACCATTTAAAATAACTGGTTTCTTTTGTAATATATTTTAAAATGTTATGTATTCCTGTGATTGCAAAGTTGAATTTTCAGCAGCCATTAATCTAATCCTTCCGAAATCATGCTGAAAACCTCTTAGAAGATCATCATCAAAAATACTTTAACAAATTCATACCATTTAATTCATCTTGCCATTATAATCTTTTATAATCCATAGTGTTATAATTGCTTGATTAGGAAAGAGAATGATAATTCAAACTCTCACTGTTCTTTCAACAGGTATTCACTGAGAGGAGACACTAAGAAATATTTCTCTATTGGGAAGTACTCAGGAGAGCTCAAGATGGTCCAGGCTTTGGACAGAGAGGAGAACAGCACCTACACCATGGAAGTGGTGGCTGAAGATGGGCGTATGAGATATTTAACTACCTCCTCTTGCTGTGCATTCACTGTGGAGGGCTGTCAATTCATGTTCTTTGTTTGAATAAACATGTCCATCAAACTGAAGTTATTATACAGAGCAAGTACAAGAAGAAGATGCTATCAATGCGAG
Source organism: Cyprinus carpio (assembly GCF_018340385.1). Lineage (NCBI taxonomy): Eukaryota > Metazoa > Chordata > Actinopteri > Cypriniformes > Cyprinidae > Cyprinus > Cyprinus carpio. The sequence continues at coordinate 26,202,267 of NC_056603.1, read as the reverse complement.
ACATCTGGGGAAAATCAACATCCCTCGACTTTCTCTTTCAAAATCATCAGCGCTGCCGAGATACTTGACATTTCAAAACGCTGTGACAGGCTCTATTCAGTATCAAATCTCATGTAAAAATTCTGGGCCACATCCACACACAGTGAGAGAAATCTCAGGCATTGTAACTAGCAGTGAATGAGTCACCATCTGAGATGTTGTGGCGTGTGAACGATGTGTGTGTGGTATAGAATTCCACATCATTCCTCCGCACCTGAACGTAGGGCGCAGATCAAAGGTTTGAGATGTGAAGGTCACACAGTTCCCCCACCAATTACCTTCTGCTCCCATCAGTGTGCTCAGATGAGAAATCAGTCCAGTCCGGAATGCTCAGTCACAAACGTTTACGGAGGAGAAAAAAGGAGAGAGATGAGACGAGAACAAGAGATATGACTCACAACTCCCTGTCTTTCATGCTCTTGAGTTTTGAAGCAGGGTCGAAAATGAGAGGGAGGGTATAAGAGGAGGGAGAAATAAAGAACTATAGATGATAGACAAAAATAATACACCTACTTCAGTATCTGAGAGCTTCTGACCTTCATTGTATTTTACTCTGGACTGCAGAAAGAGATTCATAAAAATAGACAGTGAGGGTTACAAAGCTGTAAGAAGGAAATTATGTCAAATGCTTTACAGATATTTTTAAGTATGAATATTATATATATATATATATATATATATATATATATATATCAACACAATTCCTTCAGTGTGATGTTTGATTGAGTATTGTCATAAACTATAGTTAAAGGTAAAGAATGCACTACTCATGTCACCTAGTGTAATTACAAAAATAAAGTAAGGATTATTCTTATGCGTACAATATTATTTGATATTGATTTATTGATAGTAAACAGCTAACATGTGCCAAATATTAAGTTTAGCTTACCTTTCAAGAAGAAGCTCTTGATTGAAACCCAAACATTCCATTTAAGTCCTACATCTTTAAAAGTGAGTCGTTTATTAGTGAAGGTGTCTTCAAAAGGGGGTAAAAAAGGTTTTGGCAGTGACATAAATTTTGTGTTTTGCAAAGTTTGCTCCTTCAGTATTTGTAGATAATTTTTCCACATGTTTCTATGATATACTGAAAAACAATGATAAGCATATCATAAGTTTTAAAGGGTTTTATTGGCAAAAAAATATATAATTAGTTAATATTTACAGTGTTGATCCTTGTTCTTCATAACCTCTGCAATTCGCTCTGGTATGCTGGATATTAGCTTCTGGGCCAAATCCTGACTGATGGTGATCCATTCTTGCCTTATTAGTTCTCTGAGTTGATCACAATTTGTGGGCTTCTGCTTGTTCACTTGCCTTTTGAGGACTGACCACAGGTTCTCTGTGGGATTGAGATCCGGGGAGTTGCCCAGCCACAGATCCAATTTTCAATGTAATGATCTTCAAGCCACTTCTTTATCACTCTTGCTTTGTGACATGGTGCTCCATCATGCTGGAAAATGCACGGATCACCAAATTGCTCATGCATCGTTGGAAGTCGCTCTTGCAGGACATTTTGATACCATTCTTTATTCATGACAGTGTTTTTGGGCAGAATTATGAGAGATCCCACTCCCTTGGTTGAAAAGCAACCCCACACATGGATGGTCTCAGGATTCTTCACTGTTACAGGACACACGTCACCAGACTCATGGTAGCATTCGTTTTTTTTTGTTCTCTGAACAATCGATTTTCTAGAGGTCACAAACAGTCAGAAGGGAGCTTCAAAGAAAATAACTTTGTGCCAGTCTTCTGCTGTCCAATCCTTGTACTTCCTGCAGAATTTCAGTCTGTCCTTGAAGTTTTTCTTGGAGATAAATGGCGGCTTTGCTGCCCTTCTTGACACCGGGCCATTGTCCAAAAGTCTTGGCCTCACTGTGAGTACAGATGCTCTCACACTCACCTGCTGTCATTCCTGAGCAAGCTCTGCACTGCTGGAGACATGATTCTGTAGCTGACTCCTCAGGAGGAGACGGTCCTGGTGCTTGCTTACACTCTGGGACGTCCTGAAGACTTCTTCACTGCAGTCAAACCTCTCTCCTTGAAGTCCTTGATGATCCGGTAAATGGTTCTTTCAGGTGAAATATTCTTTGTAGCAATTTCCTTGTATGTGAGGACATTTTGATGCAAAGCGATTGTGGCTACACATGTTTCTTTGGAGGTAACCATTGCTAACAAGAACACCATGACTGGAAGAGCTTCTTCCCTCCTTTTATAGCAACCACTCTGCTCTTACAATCTAATTAGTATGATAGTGATTTTACCTGACTAGTACTCCTTCAAACTTTCACATGTGCTGTTGATAGATTAGTCAACTAATGTTAACTGGCCGTTTTGTGTCAGGATTAAAAACAGTGGAATCGGTTTGTTTTGTTTTTTGTTTTTGTTTTTTGTGAAAATTTCAATTTTTTGGCCAATGAAGCTTTTAGCAATTATTTAAAATGCATCTGATCACTCTATACAATAATCTAGAAATAATGTGAATAAACACCACAACATCTTAAGCAGCAAACTTTGCAAAACATAAAATGTACTGTATGTCACTGCCAAAACTTTTGGCCATGACAGTAGGTGTCATAACAAAATATGTTATTACATAAAAGTATGAAAATGTGCATGTTTTGCAGGACAGGCATAAAATGCAAATTCACCCTGAAATTAGATGCAGTTTTATTCATCCATTTTCTGGGGGCTCGCTTGTAGGTTTTGTGATTCTGGCTGTCATTTGCGAGATAAATGTGTAAAGTTGGTTATTCCTTTTCAAATCAGTTTTTATTGTTTTATAATACGGTAGCTCTCTCTGATGCCATTGAGCTTTGTAGCACTAATCTCAATCTGCACAGCCTTTGATACATAACTTTACCAGTATTTAGCATCAGGTTAATGTGTGTTTTAAAACATATCCTGCAGCAAAGAGGCCGAAGAAACAGTGCAAGCAGCAGCTTAATCTAACAACATTTTAAATCCGCTGAACAATGGCTTGATCTCCCGAGCACAGTATAATAAAGCTTTTGAGGTATGGCATATGGTGTGGATTCTATGTAGTTAATACTCTTGCAAGTATAGTAAAAAAATTACATCTTTTCATCATTTACTTACCCTTATGACAGTCCAAACCTGAATGACTTTCTTCATCTGAAACAGAAGATATTTCGAAAAATGTCTCAGTCTTTTGTTATTTTTGTTGCATAGGGTGAAATTCAATAGTCACCAAAACTGTTTGGTTACCAACATTCTTCAAAATTTCGTCATTTTTGAGTGAGCTATCCATGTAAGAACAGCAACCATTTCCAAATAGAAACATACTGAAATACACTTAATGTACACTAAGTACAGCTAAAGATGAAAATGATTAATATGTTCTGCCACCTCTTCTCTCCTTCAGGTAATTCCTCTTTGTCTGCCTCCACACTGGTGACAGTGCACATTCTGGATGTTAATGACAACAGCCCAGTTCTGGTGGGTGATTATTCCTGGAAATACCTGTGCACACCTCGCTGGGAGGATCAGGCTCTGGTTCTGGCCTCTCGGGACAGTGATGGGCCCCAGCATGGAGGAAGGCTCAACTTCTCCCTCCGCAATGACGCCACTGTTCGCCACAACTGGAAGCTCACTCCCATCAATGGTTTGTCTCTTTCTTTACCCACTTCAAGCCCCTCTACGTATTGAATAAGTTGAATGAGAAGTGACAAATCTGTTGCTGAAGAACTACGTGACCCGTCTTTAAAGATCTATTTGTCTGTCAGTCATTTCAAAAATACATGTCAGACGATCCTAATTTGCCCAAACCTTCTATAATCACAATAGCGCTGACATGCCCGGTTACGTTGACCTCCTCTAGCAATGACGTCAATGTGGATAAAATTAGAGATTTGAAAAGAAAAAAACTGCTGTTCTGTGGCTGTAACATCCGTGCAGTCAAATTGAGACGTCATCAGAACTGGGTGTAATGCTTTCCACCTGCTGAATCACACACACAGCGCAGGTCTAGGGAGAAGAGCGTACTGACAAGGAAATTGCCCTCCATGTCTAGTGTCTTCAGACAAATCTGTGTTGGATGTAATAAGCGTAATGGCTTTCTTCCTGATAGCTTCAGGCATCATTAATGTGCCTAGCTCATGCCGGTGAGCAGGTTGACTTAGGTGCAGCGTCTGAGTCACGGACCAGAATCCAATCAATTTTGATTCTGTTGTTCACTCCTTTTCTTTCACGCTCAATTTTTTCTTCTCGATCTGTGTCTAAGTTTTTCTCATGGTTTTTTTTTTTTTTTTCTTGTTGTTAATAGATAAAAAGGCCCCCTCTAGTGACATGGGGTAATTATGTTGCCTTTAATTTATATGATCTCACAGCTGGGGCCGGTTGGTTGAGAGGCTAAAAGTGTACTTTCATTGACTTTTCATCTAATTGATCTTTAGACATCCAACAGTGAGTTTCTTTTTTTCCACACTCACCTCTCTCTCTTCCTTTTTTACTCATCCAGCTTTACATGCTCCATCATGAAAGCATGTCAAGAATGATGGTGAGGGATGATGTAGTCTGGCGTCTGTCGATCTCAATTTTTTATTTCACCCTAAACACGTGTCTTTGCTTGTGTGATGTGTGTGTCCACTCATGACACAAGCACATCCACATCTTTAATGTCAGATGTAGTTCTGTTCCGGAATATGAGCTGAATTTGAATAAAGGATAAAAAAAAAATAAACATTCAAAATTGCAAATAAGATGTCATCTGCTTGCCTGTATTTAGTACGCATCATCAGTAAGGTGTACACTGAATTTGATCTTTTAAAATCACATCGTTAAGTGTTTTTCATGGTAATAGTTTTAGGCTATCCAGCTGTTTTTAGTGATTGAAATACTGGCAGGTGCTGTATATGGATTACACATGCCCAAAATATGAAGTCTGATCAAATATATTTGTTTTTCTTCATTTGAGAGGTGATCTTAATATTCAGGGCTTGAAACAGATGGAAAATTGACACGCTTGTGCTGCAGTTTTCCCGGTCTCCATGTCAGTCACATGAATGAAAACTATGAATAGGACCAAAAGATAGTTGTAGTGTACTGTCTATTTTGTGTAGAATAAATTTCTTTAAGTGCTTCCACCAGAAAACTTTTGATGTGGAGGCAATGGGCAACATATTGGTCACCTCTGACAAGAAAGATACCTGTGAGAGATAATCCTGTACTAGTACTGGTGACCCCTTTAGTCCCCAGTTGATGACTAGCATCTTAATAGCTCATTTCCACTGAGCGGTACGGTACAGTGCCATTCAGTACAGTATGATTCGGTACAGGTAACCCTGATCAGGCTTGTGTTTCCACTGCCAGTAGTACCTTACTTGGTAGGCGTGGTGTATGCTGGAAAGTGGCGATCAACGATAAACCACGACAATAAGCACAACTCTGCCTCTTTTTGTTAAATGTCAGTTTTAATGAACGATAATAGCCATTATAAAATTATAAAGTATAAGAGGCTTATATAAGAGGAAATAGAAGACAAAAGCAGACAATTCAGTCAAACATATGCTACAAAGTCAGCGCTGTACTACGGTAAAGTTCAAATTAAATATATAAAGTTAAACGTAATTTTGTGCTCAGCCAAAATGATATGACCAGGAACAAATAATAGATTCATGAGTTTTAAACAATTACCTTCTTGCCTGCAAAACCCTTAAAACTACATTTCATGACACAATAACAGTAATATTTAGAAAATTATGTTGGTTTTGGGCAATGACGTTAATAAAGGAAGCCATAAAGGACTCTAGTGTCAAAGGACACTAGTGGGACTTCTTGGACCATTGATAAGAGTGAGAAGAGACTGATAACAGCCCCTTGTTTACTGGACTGAGTTCTTGCTTTTGCGTCACACGGCCAAATCCCGAAGAGTGAGGAATTTTTCCATAAGATTTACTCAGCAGCATTACACTCGATTGCTTGACTTAGCAATGGACTTAGTAATATTAACTTGATGCTAGCATATTTTAGTGCATTGATAATATTTATATTGTCAAGCCAACAGAGCATTAACATTGTTCTTTATGACTAATCTTTCATGGAAATGTAAGCTGGGACTTCATTTTTTCCCACAGACACTCACACCAATCTGTCTTTGAATGTCCCATACCTGCCTCCAGAGGTTTACATCGTACCCTTTACCATCTCAGACAGCAGCTCTCCACCCAGAAGCACGTTCACCTCTGCCAGGTAACATACACGCACTTACATAGAACTGAATGAATGAAAAGAGAGCATGTTTACGTAAAGAACAAAACCATGTACGTCATTTCATTACATTCATACATTGCATTCACTAGCTGTCTGAACACAATGTTAAATGGACTCATTGGAGACTGTAATGTTCACTGGAGGTCGCAAATGACATTTTTAAATTTAGATCTCTCACAATGTTCCCCCAACACATAAAGAACGCAATTAAGCCACGTTTCCATCATAGAGCAAGCAGAGTCACGTCATTCACATTATTAAAAATGCACAAATAAGCTTAATGACTGTTCAGTCAGAGGATATTTGAGAAACAATTTAGCACTAATGTAGTCAGTATTTGTAATGATGGAGCCTTGTTTTCTCATAAAGCTTACTGATGTGAGGTTGTGAGAATAGGTGAGGGGTTTTTTTTCCATGTTAAATCCATTTTTATTTAGATTTTGCCACCTTATGCATATTTTCTGGAAGGTTCATTGTAAAAAGTAAAAAGCAGTTGAAGTTTAATTCATTTAAAAATAAATAAAACATGCATACCTGTTACTTTAAAAAAATACTGGTCTTATCACATGAAAAGAACATTTAAAAATGATTCATTCAAATTTAATACAATTTGGGAATTTAATAAAAACTTTATTTTTATGTTGAGCATACTGTATGTGAATAGTAAGTACATTATCTGACAACAAGGGGTTCTCAGCGAGGCCACAGGATGATTTAAAATTAATTTATTATTAATTAATAATTATATTAAAAAAATTAAACAATTAAAATGCTAGAAAACAAGATATAATCTAAAATTATATTTATAGTGAATCATGTTTCATTTAATATATCAACACTGCCAGTTAATAAAAAAGATTATAAAACAAGCAGTGTTGTTGTAATTACAGCAGAAATAATTATCTTAGCAAATATGGGAGTCTTTTGAGTCAAAAAGGTTGAGAACCAATGCTGTGTGTTTTTGTGTCCGCTTGGTCATGCATTCACATTCATTAGTTTAATAGATTCTTTCTTGAAACATCCTGTTCACACAGTCTCCAGTGATGCATGGCATGGCCACAGGTGCATGGCTCCTCTCTCTTTCCCTGTCACGGTCTTATCTTGTCTGACTCTCTTGCTAGTTTCCCACGAGATCTCCCTGATGCAATCACCTTCACCTAGTGCTCCATAAATATGTCCTATTTTCTGTGCCCCTCTAATGCATTTAAAACGAGCTTAATGGTCGTCATTTCTCTCAGAGTGACGGTTTGCCTATGCAGTGTGAGGGGGAACTGTAGAACAGCACCAAAACAGCCTCAGGGCATGCCCACTATTCAGTCAACAGTGGGCATCCTGCTCGGAACCCTGGGAGTTATAGGTGAGACATGTACACAGCTTATTCAGAACATCCTAAAATGATTGGAAACGGAAGAGGATAACACAATTTGCAGTTCCTGCAATCACATTTTATGTTCTTGTTTACAGGCGTCATACTGATTGCTAAATTTGTGAGACTGTCTTACCAGAATTCAACACCACCAAACAAAGGCTGCCAGGAACGTGTGCCACTTAAAGTCTCTCACTAACTTCTGAGAGTTTTTAGATCATTCGGTCAGTTGGTTACTACAGTTTTGGAAGTAGCATCAACACTGAGGGATTTCTCTGTTTAAAGTCTAGTTTGCTAACATTTGAGAACATATGATTTTGGTTTTAGTGAACAGTAACATATTAGACTAATATATATATATATATATATAGAGAGAGAGAGAGAGAGAGAGAGAGAGGGAGAGAGAGAGAGACAGAGAGAGAGAGAGGGAGTCTAATATGTTAGTGTTCACTAAAACCAAAATCATATGGTATATATATATATATATATATATATATATATCGATTAGTACCACTGTGAAGAATTCAAAACTTCTCTCTACATGTGATATTTCTATGTTATTTATGTTTTTAAGCCATGTTGTTACTATCTTTACTGCAATCGTACATTAGTTTATAATAATTAGTGGTGATTTAAAAATGTGGGATCAAAAAATAAATCAGTTAATTAATTTTCTTTCCTCTTTGAGTTGTGTGATCAATGAACTGAAATAAAAAATAATCAGAAAACAAGCTCTGTTTGATCACTCATATACACTCAGTTAATTAACTTTATTTGAATTTATTTGTTATTTATTTGAATGCTTGTTTACAATCAAATAGATAGACACAGTACAGTGTCATTACAGTACAGTACATTATAACAGTACAGTTACAATACAGTAGTGGCAATTAAAATGTTTGGAATGATAATTACATTTTTTCCCTCTGGCACACGATTGATTTAGTTCAAATGTAATAAACAAGCCACTCATGATAACACATAATAATAAAAAACAAAAAACAATAAAACAAAAAAAACAATAAAAACATTAACCTCATTCATGTTTTTTTTTTTTTTTTTCAGGCCAAGCTGTTTTAGAGATGGAGAATAATAATCCCATCCCCCGGGATAATAACCAGGCTGAAACAGTTTCACATTTAGTGAGACAGGAAAGGTTACCCACAATCCCTTTTAGCCAGCCATCTCCTGTTTATGTTGAGATGACACTGGCGAACGTGACCCAGATGACCTTACAAGTATGCTATATATTGACATTCAGTGCGCCAAAAATAGCCACGCCACTGAGTCACAACAGTAGCCTTCCTGCTACGACTGTAAACGAAGCCTGTTTGGCATCGAATGTATAGCAGGCACTATTATGTTCTGCTCAGGTGCTCTTTTAAAATATTGGTAAGCGTGTCACATTGCCTCATGCACTTCCTGTCATGTTTCTGCTAAATCTTGCCATGAGGACATCATTTGTGTAATCTCTCAGGATCTATTTCATGATTATTCTGCTATTAAAGCATAGAATCATAATATCACATCCAGGGTTGCTCATTCTGCCGGGGCGTAAGGAAAGAATTGTAACATCCAAAAACAACATGCTGATTATTTACCCTCCAGCAGAGTTCCCAATACTGACGTTTTCAGGATGTCCCCTAATGTAATCTTAAAAATACAACATGTACGCAAATACTACAAAATATGAATTGCTTTTGGAACTGTCAACACATTGCTTTGCTATGAACAACCCCATGAGGGTTATGAATGGTTATGGTTGCATATTTTTGAAGGGCAGCAGCCCAAAAGAATGTTTACAAAAGACCCAGTCATTGCTAGGTCAAGCCTAATAATACTGTGAAAGGCGGGGTCTATATTTAGATTCTCTGGCCTTGTTTTAGTTCTCTTAGGATCAGATCGGTACAGCTGGCTAACAGGCCAGATTATACTATCAACCAGCTGAAACTGTGAGCTTTAGCTTTTTAACCTTTGTCAAAATGTATGTACATTTTGTTATAAAGAGAGGAAATGCAAACTGAAAAACAGGGTTTTGTAAAACTCCAAAAACGTACGTATTGATCACAGCAGTTTCCAGCTGAAATGAATATTAGCGGCAGTAAAAAACCCATAATTTTTTCCTGTTAACACATATTATGAGCACAGGGTAAAACATTAATAAAGATGTATTATTGTTTGGTTCCTACAGAACAGTAGTTGAACAATATCTGAAAACACTTTTATCATAGTGCATAATTGACCCTTCGCAAAGCCCCGCCCCCTTCATTACTGTTGCTACATCCGACAAGTCATGGTGATCTCACGCCACACATCATGTTCTCACGCCGTGAAACTGACAATCTGTCAACAGACATGACAGAGCAGGTTACTTTAGGTATGAAACAAAGTCTCACCTTTCAAATTTGGTATTTTTTTTTTTAAGAAATTCAAACAATAACTACCATTTTGTGAATCTTTAATGTTTTGAGACAGATTGTTGTAGCCTAGTGCCTTAGTTCAAGCGGCAGTGAACCAATCCTCTCTTCCTCTTTACTAGTTATAGCACGAAATAAACATGAATAAACATCAGAATGTATCCTGTTTCAACCGCTATACACACCATTTTTTCAAGTTAAACCCACCAATGTTAATCTTGTCTCCAGACTGGTTTGTTTGTTGGAAAAAATGGTAGATTCGGCATTCCCTGCAAAGTGTCAGATTGTACACTAACATATTTTGGCACAACTCCATATGTATGACTTTTCTGACAAGCTTTCTTAGTAGCTCACCTGGTACTGCACTGCACTTGTAATGTGTAATGCTTGGGTACGAGTCCCATGAAACGTGACATAGATCACAATAAAAAGAAAAATGCTTAGGCTTTGTAGAAGCAAGCTAAACTGGCATGGATGTTTCAGGAAATGTGTATTGATCTTATGATTACTTTTGTTAAGACTATCAGTAGGGTTAAGGTGGAACATTCTTTTCAGATACAATAGAGCATTAACCTTTTAGCACCGCACAACAGTCATTTCATTTCCAAATTGCTTTTAACTCCACTCACTGGACATTTTCCACTTTAATAGTGTCACTAAAAATGCAAGAATAAGCAAGCTATCATTTTGCAGAAATGTCAACAGGCACGTTTTCCCAATGAAGCTGGGTTAAAAAAAATATATATCTTTCTGCACGAGACCTGTAGTGATTTGCCAAATGTCTCAGTCAGCTGTAAGTCCTGCTTCTATTCTTGGCCAGGAAGAGCAGCTGTGATGTCTACATGAGACATATAAACACGTTTCAGGGTGATGAAGTACCCATGATGATGTTGGTCTGCGGAAAATGGCTTCAAGGAAAATATTTGTAATTTCCAGAGCTGGAAAGTGTCCCCTTTCTTCCATTTCTCACCACTTTTCCAGAGAGGGTAAAGGTTCACAGCACATCGGCTGCTCTTATCGTTTGCTGTTTACACATGTGTAGGCTGAGACTGGTGACCTAAAAGCGATGCCACAGTGAGCAGGCCAGCATGAAGATTGGCCATTCTTGCCCCTGCCACTTTCAGCAACACCCTTCCACACAGGCCATGTGCTCACACTTGGGCAGGATTCAACATCAGCAGTGCACTGCATCTTTCTATTTATAATCCTTTTTAATCTATCCAAAATGAGCCAAGTGTTCGCCTGCCTGATTAATTTAATAGGGCCTCGGCCACTTGGCCTCTCTCCACTTCTCCCTGTCCACCCATCTTGTTTACCCCAGCTGAGATTGGAAAAGGCGAGTGAAGGTTAGCCATCTAAATCAAAGAGGCCTCCTTCAACCAGAAAAACCTGTAATTGTTTTGATCTGATGCATATTTAATCTTGCCACACTGAGTGATGCAATCTCCAGTGGAGCTTTGTGAAGAGGGACAAGCATGAAATCCAATTTAGTCAGTGATTCAGATTCAGATCGCCCTATTGCACCCTGCAGCACAACCTCATGTGGCATATTCATCCAGTTGTCCTCTACAGCATTTACATATTCATTACACAATAATAGTGTGCTTACATAGTTGAGTCTTAATGTCACATTTTATCACTGTTATGCTGAACAGTAAAGTATGCATATGTTACCTTAAGGTAAATTAAGGTGATCTGAAATTAAAACTGGGGGAATTTCTATTTCAGCAGTCAAAATAAAATTAAAATTTTCAGTGTTACTACCTAAATTTCAAAAGGTTAGGATAGTTTCTACATCTGTATTATGACCATTGACAAGTGTAATGCTATGATGAACTATTCGATCATTGCAAAGGATTTTTGTGTGTGATTTTTTTATCAATACAGTTTCAAAAAATGAAAAGGAAAAAAACAGCACTAAATAAGATAACATGATTATGATTCCTGATTTGATAAATCCATCGTATTCACCCTGGTCCAGTTTTAAATAGCATAACCTGCTAGTATGAAAAAAAGTAATTAGTCAAGGTAAATAAATGACACAACAGCACAACCTAAAGCTCCTATAGTGATCAGTGCCTGTATGATCTTTCCTATGATCTCTGTTGTCAAACTCATTTTTTGACTCAGTAGTTACAGTAATTATTATTTTCCTAATTTGGTGTTTCCCATTAAAAATGACCGGTCTTTTAAAATTGCATGTAAACCTATGTTATGCTCATCATGCTATATTATTAAAAAAAAAACTTGGATTCAATCTTTTTGCTAACTTTTTTAATTAGCACTGATTTTCTTTTTGGAACTGACTGGTCATAGGCCTGCTAAAATTATCCAAATAATGCTTTTTTGGGTGAAAATGTTTTTTATACCTTGTATGAGCAAAAATTTCTGATTTTCTCATTTCTGTTTTTCTGATGGTAGCCTAGACTTAACATAGTCTGTGAACAGAATCACATCCTCTGTTCTGCACAGTTAGCAACAGTCAGGCACATGAGATATTCACGCTGCGACTTTTGAGTTTCCGTACTGTTAGACTTTGCAACTACGTGAATGCCAGATCTAAATTTAACCACTGTAATGGCCAGCACTGATAACAGGAGTATTGCTTACTGGCAGTGGCGCACTGCAGGGGTTGTACTGGGTCCTATAGATGCAGATCACAAGGAAAACACAAGATATTATCCATTAATTAAAACTGTTTGATATTCAGGAACCTCTCTGATTTGTGCATCTCACATCAACTGGTCATAATACACACAAATGTCTCATTAGAGGGTCTAGTTAAAGGAGTATAGTATTTATGATATGATTTATGATATTAGTTCATTTAATTACTTTGTGATTCTGTGATGTTTTTAACATCAAACAAATGGATTGTGTGTGTGTGTGTGTGTGTGTGTGTGTGTGTGTGTGTGTGTGTGTGTGTGTGTGTGTGTGGATAGATATAATAGTAAAATGTAACTATACAAATATATTTATAATATAAAAGTATAATATTTGTTTTTCTAAAGCTGTGAATATATATTTTTTATATATTTCCATGTCCAAGACAAAAAAAATAATCTAATATTATCAGCTAATGAGATTAGGTTTTCATTTCCAACAAAACTAAATTTAAAACCATAATAAAGAAGCAAATTAGGATATGATAGGTTTCAATTGTCAGTTAGGACAGGGTCAGGGGAATATAAGCAAGAAATTTAAGTAATTAAAACAGTAAATCGTTCCTGAAAATTAATAATAGGAATACAGAATTTAGTGGTATATATATATATATATATATAAAAGAAAGTGCAAACTACATACCTACAAAAAAAAAAAATAGGCGTTCTAGAAATATTGTCCTGAAGCTGCAACCTTTCCAGGAATGGGTCATGCTTCTCATGTATTAAGAAATAGCCTACGCCTCAGGAACAGAACAAATAACTTTCCTAATGAGGGAGAAATTGATTCATTCACTTAACTGATTCACTCAAAATGATTTGTTCAAGAACATATACCACTATAGCGTTTTTGTTCGATGATTCGGTTGATTCTTGGAACTGTCTGCGGAAGCAAAAATGCACAAAGGAACTGACAACTGCGTCTAAATGGTAAGTTTAGCGACATCTTGTTTATTAAACTTCTGGCTGTATAAAACAATCGTGCTTTTGGCCTTCAGTACAGCCAAAATCAAATCCACTAAAATTCTTCCCAAACTCAAAGCTGCTTAAAGTGTTTTAAAACAGCGAGAGCCTTTAATTTGGCAAACAACCTACTATGATATTAAAGCAAAGTATCACTTTTTAAAGGAGACACTATAAAAGTAGAATGTTAAATCCTGTGCATGTACAGTGATAGCTAAAACACTCAACAATGTATTTTAGATATGTATGAATAATGGTACAAACGTGAACTTTTCTGCATAAATGTACTATGTCAGGCAGATTAATACTGCAGTTATGGGGTGTTCACTGTAATAGAGGTCCTTAGCAGCGGCTATTAATGTACTACAGTTAAAAAGGCTCACTTCAGAGCCACTTCAACCATCATTTGTTAGGCTACACGTGCAAGTGCTTGAATAGACTGAGGGTTGGAGTGACATTGTAAGCCAAAACCCATGACTGTGAACCTCTGCATTGGTTTGTATTTTTCTTTTTCCTATTTTTAAAATAAAATAAAATTTTCTTGTCTTGTTGGCCTGATGCTCAATATGTGGACACTTATTATTATTTGTGTAATAAAGACACTGGAGACTTTATAGTTAAAATTGTGAGATTGTAGATGGCATTTATTGTGATTTAGGTGGCCGTGTGATTTGCTATTTTCAGAAAGAGGTCCTGTTGCTTAAAAATGCCTGCCAGCTAATGGCCCTAGTTATCGCTGAAAGAAAGCTACAGACTTGGGGCTAATAGAATAGACCTTTCTGTTATTGCATTACGATGTCGGCTAGTTGCTGCTCAGTGAAAATGCTGCCTGGTCATGCTAACTGCATTAAAGTGAGTTTACACTGTGGAGAATGCAACATGATTTACATATCAGATGGTCTGTCTTTGTCAAGATCTCTAAATGCCAGCATGTTGGACAGAAGGGTTGACTGTACAACAGTACCGCCTATGCAGTAACAGTACCTATTTCATAACGTTCATGCAATCTTTGATAGTTGCTACATTTATTACATAGCTCTTTGAAATACTTGATTTTGTTTGGTCAGTTTTGGCACTGAGCAGTCAGATATTTCCTAATTTTCACTGTTGTCCATGGCAATGCTGACTTTTTATTCTGACTTTTTCCTCACAATTGTGAGTTTATATTTCATGATTCAGACTTTTCTTTTCAGAATTGTGAGTTTATATCTAGCAACTGCTACAGACTCAGACTTCTGAGATATAAACTTGCAGTTCTGTTGTTTGTAAAGAGTCTCCAAGGTTCAATCATGAAAATACAAGAATTCAAAAATACTCAAAAAACCCATAAACTCAAAATTTAACAAAGTTAACAAAGTTAGAAGTGTAAAATAAAAATTGTTTGTTTGTTTTCCTGGGGTGGAAACAAGCTTGCATACAGTAGGTCCGGGTCCTAACAGTGATGTTATAATTAATGTTTTCTTTTGTTCAAACAATGGACATTGTTAAAATAGTCCACTTGACATCAGTGGTAGAAAACAAAAATAATGACTTTATTCAACGGAAGAAATTGTTAAAAAAAAAGTTATTTTTGTTTTCTATGTGCACAAAAAGCATTCTCGTAGCTTCATTACACCGCTGAACCACTGATGCCAAACTGACTATTTTATCAATATCTTTCTTAACTAGGTTTCTGGGCCTCGAATGTGGTAGTTCCATTGCTGTCTATGGAGGGTCAGAGAGCTCTCGGATTTCATCAAAAATATCTTAATTTGTGTTCAGAAGATGAATGAAAGTCTTACGTGTTTGGAACGACATGAGGGTGAGTAATTAATGACAGAATTTTCATTTTTGGCTGAACTAGCCATTAAACTTTGTGACCAATACTGGGCTGTTATTGCCCTAAAGAATCTCCTCTCTATGTATTATCAAAGTTTTATTCTTTAAAGTGTAATCAAATTGCAAATCATTCACTTAACAAAACTTATTTTTATTTGTAATTCAGTCTAACTTGGTGACATTCAGCTTTAGTTATAAACATACCATTTATTCTCTTTCTATTAAGACTGATGACATAAGCGCCAACACTGTGACATAAGCGGCAAACACAGTGTGGCTGTTGTGGTTATCACAATTCTAAAAACACATCGAGAATCA
Source organism: Cyprinus carpio (assembly GCF_018340385.1). Lineage (NCBI taxonomy): Eukaryota > Metazoa > Chordata > Actinopteri > Cypriniformes > Cyprinidae > Cyprinus > Cyprinus carpio. The sequence goes on along the minus strand of NC_056603.1, from coordinate 26,186,455 downwards.
TAGCCTGGCTGAAAGCAGCGAATCAAAGATATAGCCTATGTGAGAGCACAACACTACCCAAACGTAATAGCCTCATTACATGTTGTATTCCACATTAGTAGGCAGACATTAGTTTTGTTTAAACCTTTTTATAGGCAGTTCTGCATAGTGAATACCCCTACTCAAGGGGTGATCTTAATGTTAAAAAAAAGTGAAATTATCCTATTCTACTGTACCTTGAATAGGTTGTTTGATTTTTCTGTGGGCACATCCGCTCCATTGTCTCGGTTGTCATAGAAACAGTGCAACTCTGGGGCTTTAATTCAGATTGATTCTTTTTCTTTTCCCTTTTGAACGACATGCTATTTTGTATGTCATTCTCTTTTGTGCTGAAGATATCCTGTTGAGCAAAACTAGCACTTAAATAACTGCGTTTATCCACACCTTTTGACAGTGCGCTCAAAAAGTGTCCTTCTGCAAAATGAAAAGTTTCATTCCAGACTGTCTGCCAGACGTGAAAAGCTACAGCTCAATTATTATGTGCACAATGAGAAACAGAACAAGGCTGAAGTGCTCAGGACAAATACAGCTCTGTCCTCAGATCAATATGTGTATTTTTCACTTTCATAGCTCTTTTTCCTCACTCTTTCCTGAGCGAGCCTGATTGTATAAAGCAACAGCATAACCACTTACACACAGTGGCTGCTGTGTCTTGCCGTTGGTAGTGCAGATCTCTGGGCTCAGTTTTACTACAGTCATATGCCCAGTCACCCACACGAGCCGCCCACTGTCTGAGTCTTTACTAGTGTGAACGCGGGCCATCACGAGCAGACATATAGCTGCTATGTGTGGGATTACATCTACTACTCTGAGAGCATGTGGGCCAAGTGCATTATCATTGTGACATTTTCCATACTGATTCATTCTTTATTATTCTGTGCTATTTAGCTTTCGAAATGATTTAAGATGGAGCAGTAGTATAAAGCTGCCCATTTAAAGTTAATTATGTTGTACTGTATGAATCTGAATATTTTAAAAATTCTGTCATTAATTACTCACCCTCATGTCATTCCAAACCCATCAGATCTTCATTTATCTTCAGAACACAAATTAAGATAATTTTGATGAAATCTTAGAGCTTTCTGACAGCAAGGATATTACCATATTCAAGGTCCAGAAAGGTAGTAAGGGCATTATTAAAATAGTCCATGTGACATCAGTGGTTGAACCGTAATTTTTAAAAACTTAAAAAAATTTTAATTAAGTAAATCTGAAACTAAATCTATTAAAATAATTTTCATTTATTGAAAAAAGGTGAAACAAAATAAAAATATATACTGTAGATCAAAGACTTTAAAAACTTAAAAAAATGTTGCTTTGGTGACTAATAAAATAAGTTTAGTAAGATGAAGTATTAAAAAAAGTATTTAAAAAATTAAAGCTAATTTGAAATCTAAACTATAAAACAACAAAAATAAGCAAAGTTGCTAAAAAAAATACTACAAAATTAATAAAACATATAAAATAAAATTAAAACAAGCAGCATAAAAATGAACTAAAAGAACACTGGTTCGCAACACCGTTCAGCCTTTTTAATGATCATCTCTCTGTCCCCCATGAGAGGCCCTGAGCCTTAAGCTTTCTACACGCTGTATGATTTTAGCAATCCTATAAGAAAAACGCCATTAACACTATCCAACATTAAACTAATAAACTTGGGTACGACGTGCATGTAGACTGTACGATGACACCTAATGACTCGTAGGCTACGACACACATTTCTATAGAAGAATAAAACGTCATTAGCATGAGCTAGTGGTAAACAAAAGAGCATAATGAATCACACTTTGACAGTTGTAGTTTTTATGTGTGCTGAAAAAAAGTGGAAGCGGTGAAAGTTGAAGAAATAAGAGGTAAGCATATATACCTATATAGGTAAGCTTGAGGTAAGCAGTTTTATGTTTTAGCGCGATGTTGCGTTGATTTCATGTCACATTTTTACTGGTTGGTCAGTAAACTTGGGTCGTAACTGCAAACACACTGTGCGATGATCATGCTGAATTTCTGACACATCCATAAAAAAATCCCAGGCCATCTTTGAACCTGTCTCACTGTACAACATAGGACCACAGATTAGGAGCCACGATCACAGAAATCGCCAACATTGTTTCACAATGCCCATCTTTTATCTGGGTCTCAGGCTTTATGGCTCCTAAATGTGACAAGTAGAGGACTTCAACTCCAGTTTTTCCATTTGCTCAGACCCTCCTTTTAAACAGTTGACCTCTGACCTTTTTATTTACGAGCAGGCAGGCTGAGAGCTCAACTGGAGAGTTTTGTTTGGTCTCCCACTGTGAGGGAACTATCAGTGGTTTTAATCTTGCTGTGCTCTTTCAGGAACAACAGCCCCGATATGGCTTCATTAAAAGTTTAGACAAACCAGTTGGACAGCTGCTCAGCTTAGATCTCCTGTAAAGCCTGCCTTTGCCTCCCTTCTAAACCCTGGAGAGCAGCAGACGTCCTGCTCTCATCTATATGGTGGCTGCTCGTCCACATGGACAGTGGTGAAAATGTCTATATAAGAACTACAGGACTCCAAATTATAAAGCTAAATGAAGAATCCATCAAATTAATTTCATAAATTCACTAGACTACAAAATATCTGCTGTAATGTTAGTAATTATAATGAAGGAAAAAAAAAACGCTATAGCGCACAAGGATTACAATGATCCTTTAGTCCTTTTTGGAGCATTGGTGTTGTTGTTTGGAAAGAGCCTATTTGTTTTACATAGAAGAAATAACAATATTGGAATAGCATGAAGGTGATTCCACATTCATAATTTATTGTTTGACTGATTTATCGATTCCTTAATCAATGCTTTCAACTGTTTCTCAGTTTTGTCAAATAGGGTGCCACTGATGCATTATTTATACTGAACCGTTATACTGAATGGTAACCTGCTCCTTAACCTGCATTAAACCATAGGCTGTGTCTGTTTTCAGTGAGATCAGCTGTTTCTCAAATAATTATGTACAATACCTTGGACTGGCTGGCCATCCTGCATCCCATGCATAAGACTGGTTTTAGGTCCCCTGTTATTTCAGCTGTTACCAAGGAAACACTGGAGTTGAGAAACAGAATAAGAGCCAGGAGTAACCCTACTCGCACCCCTTGATTTCAGCTGTGAAAATTGCCGTGTACTCCTGTATCATGTTAGCAGATGATAAGATGGTGGCAATTCTGTTGAGCACGTTCTCTGGAAACTTGAAAAATTGATTGCATTGACTGCACAGATAAAGATAAGAGAGCTGGATGGAGATCAGCCAGAATCCATTTTTAGATTGCAGACAGCTTAGTGTCTCTTTGTTTTTAGACTCAGAACAACAATATATGCCATTTATGATTACTGTGTTTTATTTTTTTTATTTAATTGGTAAAAATATTTTTAAAAAAATTATTTATTTTTTTATTTTAATTAATTAATTTATGTTTTTTTTTTTCCTTGGATATCTCTCATTCTGTCCTGTCAATTAAAATAAATTTTTAAGATATGAATTTTTATTTACATGTTTGACTAATGAAACCACATCAGTCAGAAAGGATCATTCCCCACTTCTAGTATTTGCCATTATTTGTCTAAATAAGTACTTTGTATTTGAAGCAGTATTTGAATGGAAAGAATGTGAGCAGCTGATTTGTCGCTAAGTTAAAATTGGTGCAGTTACGGTAATGACTGTTGGCGAAACACACGTGCAAAGGCTTTTCTCGCAAGGTGGTGCTTTCCAGCAACAAAGCCCTGGTGGACATGTGACCTATTGAATGGTGACTGGAAAGCATGCAAGGGCTACTGTCAACACCAGTGCATAAATAAAGCTAAAGATAGGGCCTCGCCACCAAGCAGCTACGCTTTTTATAGGGATGCTTTGATTTATAAAAGGCAGAAGGGTCTATTTTTTGACTAACCGGTCTTCTGATGGAAACTTCTGATGGATGCATGACTGACCCCCATGGCCTGAGTGTGGCTGGTGTTTTGGGAGATAGTGCTTGGTGCAGAGTGACTGACACCATCTAGGATGAAATGCTATTGCAGTCATGGATTCCTGTGGTGGAGTTCCTCAAGGAAAACCTTGCAGTCAAGTAAGATGACAATATGACAGTGACAAGCATTAGATTTATTTCCCGTTCATGGGGAAAAAACATGTTCTTATTAAAGGTACACATCTTAGGTTGTACAGAATGGCTTTTACCCTTGTAAGGCCAGGTTTATTTTAGTATAATTGAGAAAGTATTAGTTTTTATTAATAGTTTTAATATTTGAAAAAATGTATTACATTTTTCTTAAGTAAACATTTTTTTCTTCTTCTTTATGTTTTGTGGGTTCTTTTTTTATTATTTTCTTTTAAATATGCCTGTAGATTTTATTGATCATTATTAGTTTTAGCTTTGTATATCAAGTTAAATGAAAAATGGCGATTTGCTGAAATAAAATACTTATACATTTATTAAATTTTTGTTAAGTTTTAATTAACTATAATAACCCAGGGCAGTGCACCTACTACTGTATTGCCTTTTTGTAGCCTTATTGATTCAACAGCCAAAATATCATTAAATATGTTCAGTAATTAGTTATTAATAATAAAAGTTAAATTATGGCCCATTTTACTTAATTAAAATAAGCAGCATTAAAGTTAATACAATATATTAAACAGTTTAAACTCTGTGGATTTACAATATTTCATAATGAACTATAATAACTACTAATTATTTAATGAACTGCCCAGCCATTTAATTAAATGAATTATTATTGTTTTAACAATTAGATTAAAAAAAAAAAGTGTAATGTAATTTACTTTGACAGATACCAAAGCAACTTACAATGTATTGTATTTAGTAGATAAGGTGTGAGGCTAATAGCTTATAGACAAAATATTGTTAAATATAGTTAATAATAAAATAAAAATGGCTCCATTTACTTATAGTTAAAAAGTATTCAAATGAATTATTACATTAAACCAATCAAAAACATAAGGTGAAACAATACCCTATGGATTTACTTAACTACTTAATGAATTAATAATAATAATAAAAAAATAACTATTTAATTAATAGCAAGATTTTATTCTAATTACATTGGCAGACACTTTCAAAGTGACTTTTGTACATTTGTATTCAAGGTATGTAAGTTCACATATTCCCTGAGAACTGAACTCATGGCCTTAGTGTTGCTGTACTGTTTGATCTGCAGGAACCTATTATATATTTCACACATAAGCTGAACCTCTTAGTGACCTTTGGAACATGTTTAATAAGTGGTTGAGAATGTGAGCACAGTGTAATAGACAAGTGACCCGTGCAGTGGGAGACTGACCATTCTGACACATCTCAGTGTTGTTCTTTGGGTGAAAGGTTAAAGTGATGGCAAGTTCAAGAGGGCGGCTTTTCAATGGACAGAAATTCAACAGTCACAGAATTACAGAAATAAACGATATTCTCTATCTGGGTGTATGTATGGCATGTAGCCTACACGCAACCATTTTTAAATGTGTGGGGGAGAGGGATTTATATATAAATATAATCAGTGGGTTTAAAAGTGAGATGTCACTGCCTGTCTAATGAAGAGACGTGCAGACGCTTTGAATCATTTCTAGTGAGTGCTGGTATTATAAGATTGGTAGGGCTGGGTAAAAAATCGATTTCTCGATTTTAATCAATTCTCATTTTTACGAAGCGATTGATTCTTAAATCCCAACAATCCATTAATGTTGCCTGTTTTCAGTTAATGAACAGAACATTGTAACGCACCTCCCTTAAATCGCAATAGGCTTTGTTACTTTTGATATGAAACAAAATCTCAGAATTCAAATTCTTACAATTTTATTACATTATTGAAAATAAATGTCATTTTGGCACTGTTTAATGTGGAGTGACAGATCGCTGTAGCGCCTCAGTTCAAGAGAAGCGGGAGTGCACGTGAACTCCTCAACTCCTCCGCTTTAGCAGCAGTTTCAGCGCCAAATAAACAGGAATGAACATATCCGAAGATATGTTAAAAGAAAGAGTACAACTTACCGAAATCTGTATCCTGTCCTGCCTCATGTAATCAATCAGTGTTTCAACCACGCAAAGATGTCAATTTTATGTTTATGTTTGAATAAATCCATCAATAGCAGCTTGTATACTGTAAAAAAAAAACTCTCAGACCTTTCAAACTCAAAATTTTCTATTGTTAGCTAGAGAGATGAACTCTAAGAGGAGCATTTTGCTAAATAAAACATTTAAATTTTAACAAAAACACAATATAAAAGTATAATAATAAAAAAATTATGTTTGAATAAATCCATCAAATTTTTATGACAGCCACCATTTAAATGTTTATATTTAAACAAAAACAGATTGTAGTGGAAATATAATTAGAATATGTAATTGCAACTTTATTAGCCTTTTATAAAAACTTCTCTGGGTGTAATTTAAGCATTTGTATATAACCTAAATCAGTTAATTTTAACCTTCAATATTACAGTAATGTAGTAGCCTACCAACTGACTCTCCTTTATATTTTACAGCACTAGTTGAGAGATTTTTTTCCTTGAAAAAATGGAACTGTACCATATCCAAAATATTCAATATTGAATTGATTCGACTTGGAAATTGAATAGAAAGCTTGTGAGTCAGAATCGAATTGAATCGTGAAATTTGTATCAAAACACAGCCCTTATTATTAGAAGTAATGCATTATAAATCCTTCCAAAGTGTCCCGCTAAGGGTAGGGGCCACCCTGGATGTGTCATTTCCAAAATATTGCAAGGCATGTCAGGATGCTACAGCCTTGAATCTTTACACCTTACCTTACCGCTTTGCTGTTTGTTTGCTGTGATGATGCTGATTCAAATGGCTTGACTATGAATCAGCGAATCAATATCATTTGGTCTACGTGCCAACAGTGTGCAGCCAGGCCATGTCACCGTTCTCATCTGGGAAAAACCCCAGACTAGCTGAATCTTGTGATGAATGATGGCATCCAGGACTGTAATAAAGTAATTCTCATCAATGAAAATTGTGTGTGGGAATCAACAACCCCTCTTAGCACCTCTACCAATATTTCTAGTATATACATGAAACAGGCATGCCTGTGGTCCTGCTGAGATTCTCGCTTCTCAGCAATGCTATTTTAGCAGGACAGGCTCGTACTAACCCCGCCAAGCTGTAACCGTATACCCTGCTGGTAACTGACCCAGTCAGTCATGTCAAAGTGGATACGTGGACCATCCCTGACCCCCAATATAGGGACCATTATGATGAGTTATTGATAGCCAGATCAGTAATCATACATACTTCCTGCGTCTATAGCTTCAGTGCTGTGACTAATGGTGGCAGTCACAGTGAGCTGTGGTTTGACAGGGTAAGAATGCTCAAGATCAAGGTTGAGAAGAGAACTCCCATTGGTCTCAGCGAATGAAAGGTAGGAGAATTTTAATGAAATCTCTCCATGACGTGTACCTGGATAAAAATATCAGTGGGACAGCGCATTTCACAAAAGTGTGCAAGATTGTTTGTTTGTAACCATGGTAACATCAGCCAGTGAAGAGATGTGGTACAGTACAGTGATTTTAACCTGGCCTACATTGACTGCCCCCTGCAGTTTAACACTCAGACTTACCATCTCCTCACTCTAGTCTGCAAAAAGCTGAAGAAAACAAAAAGAGAATCACTTAATGTGCATACCAATTCACATACTATGTCCTAAAAGAATGAACTCTATTTGTAAAAAAAAATAAATAAATAAATAAATAATACATACTATATATTTTTGAGTGTATACCAAAAGAGTAGACAAGCTTTGGGACATACTAATTTATCATAATTGCATCTTTTACAGACCACTCTGTTGCATAGTTATAGTGTATGCATCCTGTCACTGTTTAAACTGCCCTGTCAATCAGTTACAGTGAACATCATCTACATTTCATTTCATTCCCCACCGTACTGGAGAGAAATGAAGTAGCACATTGATCTGCCAGACGTGGGCCTTTCATGCGGAGAACTCTCTTCATGTGTTTAATGACCATACGTGTCTTTATAAAACTCACAGATGAAATATAATGTGGATAACATCAAATAAATATTTTTCAGGTTCAATACTGAATCTTGATCACTCTCTTACTTAAAGGGATAGTTCATCCAAAAATGAAAAATCATTTACTCATGTATTTTCATTTCCTCTGGTTATTTATTACTCTTTTTCTGCTGAACACAACAGACGATATTTGGAAGGTATTTTGGTAACCATACAGTTCCTATTAACTTTCATAGTTTGGAAAAAAATACTATGGAAGTCAATGGCTGCCAGCAACTGTTTTGTAGCAGCTGTTTCGTAGTTCTAATCAAATACTTGTCCAATGTGCAATGGGTTGTGTGGGCAATATTAGCTGGTAAAGTGTGCATGGATCTGCATTTTGAATTTCAACCAGACCATTCCAGTACCTTTGAGATGCTCACCACACAACATTTTGGGACACACTAATTCTTATTCTGAATACTATTTAGTACAGATAGTGATGCAGCATAAGTCTCTTACAGGTAATATACATAGAGAGAGAGAGAGAGAGAGAGAGAGATAGAGAGAGAGAGAGAGAGAGAGAGATACTAATGCTAATTTACAATAAAATATGTAGCAGATTTTGGTTAGAATTTTTAAAAGGTTTTTTCATAAAGCATCCGATTATGTGAGGACAATAGTTCTACTTACACAAATATTGATTATAAAAAAAAAACCAAAGTCTTAAGGCCCGTTCACACCAAGGACGATAACTATAAAGATAACGATAAAGATATAGTTCTAAAAATCGTTTTCAGTATTAAAGAACAGCAGCGTCCACACCACAACTATAACGATAAAGACAAAGAAAAACGATATCGTTGGAATCACTTTCAAAACGATTTTTTTCCAGATGATGAACGATAAAAAATTGACAGCCAATCAGAATCCATCCTGTTGTAACGCGCTCGAGAATTTAAAGCGCCAGACGAGCGTGCGCTTAGAATAAACAGAAGATATCGTTCGCTGGTGTGGACGCTAATATCGTTATCTTTATAGTTATCTTTATAGTTATCGTTCTTGGTGTGAACGGGCCTTTAGAGTCTCACTATATATAAATATTGCAGGATAAAGTGAAATAGATAAACCTCTATGAGTTTCTTCTGTGGTACACAAAAGGAGATATTTTGAATTTTAAGTTGTCATGTTTGGGTGAACTATCCCTTTAAATCATTAGACTGACTGATTGGCTGCAGTTATTGATATCACAGTCTTGCACAATCATTATATTGCAGCTGAATATGGCATTTGGTCCTCTAGCTATGAATTAAAAGAAAAAATAAATAAATAAAATGTTAAATAAAATGTCAGTTTGTTATTGTTGTCTGATGGTGTATTCTTAGCCTGTGAGTTAATAGGATCAGGAACGTGAGACAGCATCTAAAACACCATAACACTTCATTACATTTATTTTCATGACCATGTCTCTTATGAGCAATAGCTTGGGATTGTGATTGTATCTAGAGACTGCTTTGCTTTCCCTCGGGTGATATTGGTTATTTCTCAGATTGAGACAGTGGTTGATATTATTGATATCCAAGCTACCAAAAATATCAGCTTGCTCCTATTTTTATGACGTCCAGATGCAGTTTACTTTACATGACACATTGATTGCAGCCATACATTTTGTGCTTGCTCAGGTATCATCAATCTGTGCACAGCGGCACAGTGGCTATTCTGGGAATTCTATTTCTGCAAATATGTTAAATATATACTAGACATTCAGCCTCATTCATTGTTAATGAAGCTGCAAACAGAAACATTTCCATAAATCAGACTGCTCAAATGACAGATAACAGGCAACGGAGGCAACAGAGATATGGCTCCACCTGGGATCACTTAGCAACCAAAAGCATGACATCATCACGTCATGTAAAGAATCAAATACTATGATGTCATCAGGAAATGCATGACCTTGGAGAAAGGAAGTGTGTATGATGCTATAAATACAGGTTTGATGTTATTTTTATTAGTGAAAATGTATAATAGAATATAGTACGTTAATATAACATGTTTTGACTATTCACGACTGTTGTAAAAATGAAGGCTTTTTATAGTCAGTGCATCCCAAACCTGTCCTGGAGCCCCCCCTGCCCTGCACATTTTGTATGTCTCCCTAATAAGACACACCCAATTTAGTTCTTGCAGTCTCTACTAATGAGCTGATGAGTGGAATCAGGTGTGTTAGATAAGGGAGACATACAAGAAGTGCAGGGCAGGGGGGCCTCCATAAAATGCCTGGCAAACACCTGTCTAGGGTGACTGTTGTAAAAATGAAGGCTTTTTATAGTGCCTGGCTAAGACCTCTTCACGTTGTACAGTATTATGCTGCCATCTGCTGGGTAAAGATCATTAACAAAAAGGTGGTATACACTGTAAAAATTATTTTTTTGGAATGTTTTACAAGTCTGTTTCAGTCTTTCTACTTTAAAATATAATATTCAAGTTAATGTTTTACTGTCATTTATTATTACATTTGTGAAATTTAATAGCAAGCTCCCTGCACAGAAAAAGTTGGTGGTGAAAGATAAGTATATTTGACACATAATTACTAAGAAGCAATTAACACACTCCAATAATCTTTGTTTTATTTATAACCACACACACAAAAAAAAAAAAAAAAAAAAAAAAAAAAGAAAATTCATTATTAACAGTGTGTAGACCCTTCAGGAAAAGAAGTACTGAGCAATATTTAAGTGTTTGTAACCTTTAAAGTGAGATCATTTTTAAAAAGCACAAAACATGTATTCTTTTACTGTACAGTTGTAGTTACGCATGGTTTACAGTATATATTCATATAGCTGGTTTTAATAAAGTGTTGTTACGAAATCTATTATTTCAATTAAAATGTATCTATGTTGCAATATACAACTAAAAGTGAACTCGGTTTAATAGAGTGCAAGTAAAAATAAGTAATGTAAAAACGATGCCTACTAGAAGCATAAAACAGCTGATTCTGAATGCTTGCTGTATAGATGACATCATTTTGGCATCACAAGCCTTTGTTTAAAATGCTCTGTACTGTAACAGATACATGTTTTTCATATATTGTTTCCTAAAACACTTGTCACGTGGCATTTACAACTCACGTGATTGGCTCAAAACAATTGTGTCTTGAACTGAGTGTCCATAAGCAGACATGTGCCAGCTGAGCAACTGCCCTTGAAAGCTAACAGATAGCTTTCTCCAGGTATTATAGGGTTGTATGTTGAATTATTCTCTTTCAAGGAAAGACCTAGAGCAAACGTCAAGACCAACTAATTGCAACAGACAACATGTGATTCAGACTTTATTATTGCTCATGTCTGCTGTGCGTATCATGGCAGCACATGACTAGGCAAACAGTGAGCACCCCTCAGTCCTCCTTATTATCCTTTCTTTCCCCGTGTAATGAGCCTTAGCCTGATAACCTGATGGAACAAGTCTGTGCCATTGAATATTCCACACTAAGACACTTAGACTGCTCCCTGCAGGAAAATAATGACTCACAGATCGAGAAGGTTAAACATTCTCCAGCCTCTGGAGAAACAGATGCTGAATGGTGAGCTGAAAAACTGCTGTGTTACGGAAAAGCGTGCTGGTAAAGCTTTTGGTAAAAGCTTAAGATCTTATGGGGTGTAAATATATGTAGTAGTGTATAAATATATAGTATGTAGACAACTGAGAATTACAGATTTCAAATCACTTTTTCAGGTCCATCATGACGTCATGACATTCAACTTAATGATTAGTAAATCAAATGAACTTTGAGGACAGAACTGTTTGCTCTGCACTTTATTGTATGTGATGAGGAGAATATGTTATGCTCGAGAAATGAGAAACTGACAACGGCCTGGTTAGCTGAGAAAAACAACAGGAGTTGATGACAGACAAATCATAAAAACTGCGGAAAAAAGAACCCTAAAATACATGTCTCTAAAATCACCAACAACCTCCAGAAAGCTGGGGTGATGCTCTGACAATCTACTGTCTGCAGGAAACTTTGACACAGAACTACAGAGGCTACACAGCAAGACGCAAACCTCTGACCAGCACCAAAAATAGAAAGGCAAGATTATAAAGGAAGGTGAGCCAGTAGAGTAGAACGGAGTTTCATGGTCAGATAAGACAAAAAATAATCTTTATCTAAGTGATGAGAAACCAAAAGCGCATACAACATTATCTGTAAAGCATGGTGGAGGTAGTGTCATGGCATTGGCATACATACCCGTCTCTGGAACAGGCCCTCTCAACTTTATTGATGACTTAATGTATGACGACAGCTGCAGAATGAATTCGCAAGAGTACAAAGCCAGCTTGGCTACCAATGTTCAAGAAAATGCCACCAGACTCATCAGAAAGCACTTCATATTGCATTTGGACAATGGCCCAAAACATTCAATGAGTTTATCAGGGCAAAGTAATGGAAAGTCTTAGATTGCCCAAGTCAATCTCCAGAGTTAAATCCTATTGAACATGAATTTCACCAGCTGAAGAGGAGACTAAAGGCAGAATCAGCTGAAAATGGCTGTATTAAAGACAAAGATGAGACCAAGAGTCTGGTGATGTCTGTGGGTCACAGAACCACTGCTGTGATTGCATGCAAGGGATTCACAACTAAAAAAAATGTTTTTCACATCAGATAGGGAGATAAAAGCACCCAATAATAAAATGTGACATTCTATACTTTTGTCTGAGATTTATCTTTTAAACATACTGTATTTACAGATGTCTTGATAAACAAAGCGATTTGGTCTTTACTGTCCTAATATTTATGAGGGACACTGTCAATATTGTCATGTAATATATATATATATATATATATATATATATATATATATATATATATATATATATATATATATATATATATATATATATAACATTAACAATGGAACACATTAAATATTTTAAATAATTTATAATTAATGCTGAATTAAAATACTGAAGCTTCACTGCAGATTTACCGTTTAGTGCATTTATGTGCAGTGGCACATATAGGGATTAAGTTTTTGATATTATCACACATGAACAGGCTAATTATTACTTGATGTTGAAATTAGTTTTCAGAGTACTAACCAAGTGAATATAAAGGAACAACAACCTGCCACCACAAATTAGGCCTATTTTACAGCTGCAGTAGCCTATAGGCTATTATACTTTTGTATGTGGTTTAATTTAAGGTCTATGTCTCCGTGTATTGGTGCTGCAACCCAAAGATACTTGTCACTTATTAGACTGGTTAATGTTGAGTACCACCGATCGCAAAGCTACAAACTAAATGGAAGTTATTGTTAAACCATTTATCACCAAATGAGGGCGCCAGAGAGGTTCAATGCGCCTTTTTTTTTAATTAATCCCTAAAATGACACAAGTGAGAATATTATTGTGCTTTAAGATTTCCTTTTTTTTTTTTTCCATGTTCATGGTCACTTGGGATCTCACTTGTGTGCTATATGCAAGGCACAGTATTGTGTAGATGATGAATACAAAAATAAATGAATACAAACATGAAAAATGTCTCAAGCCACTCCTTGCTACTTCTTTTCCATTTATTGATTTTTTGCAAGCAGCAGGCCTGAAAGCTCTTGTGGAGAAAGAACAGAGAAAGAAACAAAATATTTGTAAATTTATCTTACTGCAGTTCTTTGTAGAAGCAGCAAGCATTTTAATGCACAAATATAGTGACAAAATGTCAGCAACAAAGAGACGTGGATTATTAAAACAATTTTATTTTGTACATACTAAACAAAAACTAAATACAATATAAAATATTTATGAAACCATGCCAGCCACCAAACACCCAAAAGAAAATCCTTGCCGTTTCATCTGGATGTAGTCCAGGAGTCGAGTCTTAATACAGCTCTGACCTGTTAGAGATCTTCCCTAACACTCCTACAGTCATGCCAGGGATTCCATTAGGAATTACATTAATAATAGGAACTGTTTTTTAAAGTGTGAGCAGTGTAATGCATCAGTCATTTCAACCCCCAAACATCACCCTCCTGTAACTGTAAGAGCATTTATAAGGCTTCACTGACAGCACAGGAACATTTACTACAGTGACTGCAGTGCAGTCTTGATAGAGTCTGTAAAAACTTACTTCATGGACTCACAACAATCAGGTAAACAGAAATGCTATCTACTTACATGACTGAGCCATTTTCATCTATTCATGCAACTTTCAGTGAAAATGGAGTGCCATCCTGCCACCACCAGTTCTGTGTTCCTGAAAGCACCATGAGCCTTACTATGAACAGCTTAAATAACACCACACATGACCTATATCAATAGTTAACAAGAGCCTCTGGTGGCCCCTAACAGGTCCTGGATTACGGACCCTTTCCTATAGCAGTGAGAAAGCAGACGACAGCAAGCTTATCAGACCCGACTGTTTGAAAGCACAAATATCTCAACACCTGCAACAAGGATCTGTTTGCACAAGCCTGATCAAGATGGATGAGAAGGGATCTAAAAATGTAGAGCCTTGGATTCAAAGAGATCAATGTCAAAGTCAAACTGTGTTTGAGGTCACTGGCCAAAACCTTTAAGCAGCAGACAGAGAGTGACATGACTGAATAAACCCCACACCCTTATAATTCACGTTTCAACATCAGAGGTGATTCTAGAGAAGTCTTGAAATATAGCTGATCACAATTGGTGGTCCAGGCTACTTAAAAGAGGCCCGCACTGTCCTGCCTTTCAGCGGCTGTGGCGGTCGGAAGTTGTTCTCCATGCGCATTCGGTCGTCTTCTTCCTCTTCGTTAAACAGCAGTGTCCGGAACTTTCCCATCTAAGCCCAAAAAGCATGAAAAACAGCATGTGAGACCAAACCTGGAAAAGTTACGTACTGCACTGCAAAATAAATCACCTTTGGTACCAAGTCTTATGTAACAGGCTTGGCTCTCCATGCTGTGAATCTCCTGAGCTTTTGCTACTTATAGCTCATCAATCATTTTAATAAGCTGTACAAGATCAAAGTCTTGTGGCCTCATGCCAGACACACTAGGCCGCCAAACTGCTCATGCTCACTTTAATTCAATTTCCTTGTACAAAGTCTGAGGGACTAGACAAGAGCCAGAGACCAAATCCACAGTCCAGTATTTCAGAAGGACATAGACATATGGATCTGAAATGCAAATCTAGCAACATGACACTTCAAAGCAAAGGACATGCACTACCAATCTAAAGAATTTTTAAAACATCTTATGCTCACAAAATGTAAAGTAATACTTAACTTATTTAATTTATTTACTCCAAAGTTGAATTTTCAGTAGCCATTACTTTAGTCTTGACTGTCACATGATCCTTGATCTAATACTGTATGCTGATTTGGTGCTCTTCCTTCTTATTATCAGTGCTGGAAACATTTGTGCTGCTTAAAACTGTGATATATATTTGATATGGTAAATGGAAAAGAACAACATTTATTTGAAAAAAATCTTGTTACATTATAAATGTCTTTGCTGTCATCTTTATCCAGTTTACTGTAACTTTGCTGATTAAAAGCTGATAATTCCTGTAAGGTCTAGTACATGCAGCACAAATCTGGGGATGAAATGACCTCTATAGCATTTTGAATCCACAGTAGGATTTCAGTTGTGTTTAATGTTGTCAAAATGTGCACATTTTGTTTGACAAACTCTGAGCTGAACCCCTGTCATTATAAAAGGATTCTTTCACAAACACTCAGAGTTTTGCTCACTCAATCAGATACTTTTAAACAGATACATCCACAGATAACAGCACACACTGGTATTGTGTACATATTTATACATATATTCTATATTCGTGTGTGTGTGTGTCCACAAGGATAGTAAAACCTAAAATTTTTGACATTGTGGGGACCATGAGAGAAAAAAAAATATTAAATTATGTTTATCTGAAAGTGTAACAATGCAAACAGGTTTTCTGTAAGGGGTAGGGTTTAGGGTAGGGTCAGGGGATAGAAAATATAATTTGGTCTGTATAAAAGTAATAGAAGTCTATAGAATGTCCCCACAATTCACACAAACAAATGTGTGTGTGTGTGTGTGTGTGTACAAATATATAATAATTTATTTATGCAACACAAGACATGCAATCACGTCAGCAGATGAGATCATTTCTGACCAGATTCACTGTCACCACCAGCATTCTGGAATACTGTGGACTATCCCTAATTTACATCAATACCAATGATTTTGATTCAGCGGAAGTGCTTCCCACATCCATCTCCCTCCACAACCATTCATTTTCATAAACCGACATCTGTCAATAGACCAGATGATGGTCATGACAAACACTAGCAATTCAGTTCATAAATAAGGTTAATTAAGTTAAAAAGAAACAAAAAGTAACCCACAAAAGCAACTCACCTGCTTCTCAGAAACATAAATCGGTTCTTTCAGCACAATCCATGTGACGCTCTCATACAGTGGAGGAGTTGTGAGAGAGCCTGGGTACGTCCAGTACTCCAGACTGTTCGGCAGGAGGCACTTTGGGTTAAAGCCCTTAAAATCAGTAACACTTCCCTACAAGAAAAAAGAAATTAAAAAATAAGCATAAAATTATTGAACTGTAATGCAGAGCTTTGGGAAATAAAGATGCTCTAACAGGGCTGCAACTTCAAGCACAATACACAGAAGAATTCGCATGCCACAATATTTTGATTAGTGACTGACTAAAAAGGTTTTTCAAAGTCCAATTTTTAATATATAATTTTTCTACACCATAAATATGAAGGAAACAGATAATTACTTTTTTAAAAAAAAATAAATAAATAAATAAAAACACTTTAGAAATTAGTCAAATTAAAAAATGATAAATAAAAACACTTTAGAGGTGCTAATTTGAATCATTAGAACCTCATTAGCATATTTCAAAACAAAAACATACAAAAAAACACTTTAGAGGTGCTAATTTGAATCATTAGAACCTCATTAGCATATTTCAAGACAAATATTTCCAAATGAAATCACATGCAAAGAGGCATCTATGGGTTTCCAAATTAAATCAGATGCAAAAAGGAGAACTAAAGTGCCACATCTGTTTGGCAAGCTACTGAAGACCTCCATTAATTTAATAAGTCATTCATGCATTCTCTCAAAAATAGCGTAAAGAAATTCATATTTTCCCCATTTTTCATAAATTTACTACAAGAAACACACATACCTTGAATTTAACCATATACAAGGCATCTGTTATCTGATGAAGAGCTCTGTGCTCATCACCTATCTGGGAAAAAAAAAAAAAAAAAAAAAAAAAAATATATCTTTCTGTACTTGATTTTTCTAAAAATTTATATCTTTCTGTACTTGATTTTTCTAATATTAAAAATATTCTTTTACAGATCTGTTTATTTACATAAATATCATTTGTATTTTATTTTCCTCCTAAATTGAATGTGACTGCTTCTAATCACATGCTCTTCAACTAATGCTGCATTATTTTGTTCTTTATGTTAATAGGAATAGTTTGCCAAAAAATAAATAAACAGAAAAACTAAATTTCAGTGCCTGAAAAGCCACTCAAGATCAGTTTGTTTCTTCATCAGAAGAGATTTGGAGAAATGTAGCATTACATCACTTGCTCAGCAATGGAAAAACAACAAAATGTTCCACAATTTTCTCTTTTAAAATACAGCATGCTTCAAAAGACATTAACTGATGGACTGGATTATTGTGATGCTTTTATCAGATGTTTGGACTCTGATGGCACCCATTCACTGCTTATTAACAAATACAAATCAAGATAAGAACCAAAACACTTTTACTATAAACCATTCCTTTTAATGAGTGTTGACTAACACTAAAACTAACTTCCAGAAAGATGCCAAGGACAGCCAGGCCATCAGGTGCTGCTGCTGCCTCACCAAAGGACTTGTACTTTATAGCATTCCAATGAACCAGATGAAGCTGGAGAGAGACAGAGTTCAGGCCAAAAGATTGTAACAAAGACTGTGTAAACAAATATAATACACAGTATAGACACAGAGCAGACAAAGTCCCTGTTCTGCCCGCTCACCTCAGAAGCGTAGGTTTTCCCACCAACCGTGTGCTCAGAGCCACGGCAACCCTTGCCTCCCCAGTGGAAGTGAAACTGTTTAAGTCTGTACGTGTTTTCCAGAGGACCTCCCCGGATCACTGCCAAAAGGAAAGAGCAGTTTAAGGGGGCATTCACATTGAATGCAAATGATCTTGCATTTAAAAAATGCAAAAGTAGTCTGAAAGTAATTGTACATAGAAAACATAGAAAAACAGAAAAAAAAGCAGTGCAAAGTAATGCAAAAACATGTTCTGTGTGAATGCGCCCTGACTTCCATGTAAAGTGAATATCACCTTTTTTAATGAAGGGTGAAGAAATTGAATATCTGTAAAAGGTGCCTGGTGTTTTGCAGACCTAATACATTTAACCACTATACTGTAACTCAGTTCATTGTAAAAAAGTAAAAAAAAAAAAAATAATCTGTCTTACAGCCAAAAGTCTGTCTCCAACCTCTCCTTGCTCTATACACCTCTCATTTTCTTGCTTATTGCCTAGATCTCTGTTTCACAGACAGGGATGTTTCATAAGGGAAACTTTGAAAACTCGCAACAATTTCACAATGACACCTTCAAACCTTCTCAGATCTTAAAGGGGACCTATTAGACAAAATCCACTTTTATGTTGTGTTTGAACATAATAATGTGTCTGCAGTGTGTGTACACAACCACCCTACTGTTGTAATAATCTATCCACTCTGTTAATTTTAACCATAAATCAGAAACTGTCTCAAAATAAGCTGTTCAGAGTATTTAACAGCAGTGTTCAAGCAAAGACTATAGAATACCCAAGACGTGGCCCGTTGTATAGTTTTGAATGGGGGAAATGCAATGCTCAAGGCCGCTCAATTGCAGGAAGCCCCGCCTTCTGAATGAAAGAGCCAATCGCTAATCAGTAAAGTCACTGCAGCTGTCGTTAAAAGCATCCCGGTTGCTATAGAAACAGTCAGTGTTCTGAGACGTGCTCTCAGGACTGCGCATGCACAATGGCTGATCAAGCCTGAGAAATTAGCTTTTCATAACGCTATTTCAGCAAAAGTAACAACATTTATGACACAGTTGTTGTCAGATTTCTTTAGTGATTTCAAATATAAAAACTAAACCAAATACAATTTAACACAATCAAGAAAAATGAGTAATTACCATTTATAATGATACTAGATCCATAATATTTTTCAATCAAGAACAGTGAGTAATTTTCAGTTTTTCTTTTATTTGATTCATATTAGCAGCAGCAGTAGATACTGTATATAATGCTGCTGTCACTTTAATACACACATCTAATATACAGTACACATGTGATTTATTTCCCAGCTTTGATGTTCACAGACATAACCGACTGTGTGAACTGAACTTTGTGTTTTTGACAAAACCTTGTGTGTATTTGAGAGTGTAAGCGCAATAAGATGTGTGTGTGCACTCAGAAAACCATACATCAGAAGTTTAAACTGATATGGCTTTAAAGCGCATGCAAATAATAAACTTTCATGATGACAAAGACTGCAATGTCAAGTGAGAGTGACCACAATCGATCTTTGATAATCAAAACTAGAACAACAGATGTTTTGTTTGTTGTTGCCTGGGTGACCGAGGCATGCGCGGGTGAGCATCGGCTCATTTGCATTCGCTCATTAAAGATATATGCACGAAAAAATGTTTTTTGCTTCTACTCAAAAATGCAATTTACAGCATGGAATAATAAATAATCTGTGGGGTATATTGATCTGAAACTTTGGTTTGAGGTTGAAACGGACACATTCTGGGGACACCTGGGACTTATATTACATCTTACGTAATAGGTTTCCCTGTAAGAGGGCTCAGAAACTATAAAGATATAAAAGCAGTACTAAAACAACACCGGGCCTTACTGTCACTCACAGCAGAAAGAATGGAAAAATTGTGCTCAATGTGCACATGACCCTTTCATTTTAATTCTTTTCTTACCACTTGAGCTCTGGAATGTAATGACTGTTATATGAATTGCTCACATCAAAAATAGTAACTCTGTTCATTCTGCAGTCATTAAAAGGGAAGAGAATTTGTGATTTTGTATTCATATTTTGTCATTTTAGTCAAATTAAAACTTCAGCTTCTGATTACTGAAAACAATTTTATACATACAATTTCACCGTGGCTGTGCACAACATGAGAGCTGTGAGTAGAAGCAGCAGAAACTAGTTGTGTGCAAAAGCTGAAGAAATATGAAGAAACTGAACTAAATGTTGCCTGCTCAAAGCTACTCCGAACATCTAGAGACCAATCAACCAACCATGACAGTATCATTTTAAAGCAGCATTAGGGTTATATCACTGATACCAACCTGATCTCTCATCTGAGTCAGTGAACTCCACTACCACAGAATGGCCATTGTTTGATATGCTGACAGAGGTGCAGTTGTTGTAAGACAGCGAGATAGGAGACAGTCTGGCATCAAATACAGCTTCTGAAGGGACTATATCAATAGGTGACTGGCGGTTACCCTCAGCAATGGGATAGTCTTTGTGCCATTCTGATGGACCTAGAAAAACAATATTAACCAACCAGACATCAAAGAACATAACAGTGAATCTTTTTATTGTAACTTACTGTATTTAATGTAGTTATCTACATGACATTACACACAGGTGTTCCTGTGGCTCAAGTGGTAGAGCATTGCGTTAGCAGTGCAAGGTTGTGGGTTCAATTCCCAGGGAACACGTTAGGTAAAAAAATGTTAGCCTGAATGCACTGTAAGTCGCTTTGGATAAAAGTGTCTGCTAAATGCATAAATAATAATAATAAATAATACATTAGATATTGTTTAGCTTGAAAGTGTGTGTGTTTAAAGCAATAAAAGTAGCTTGAATATTTATTTTATTTTTTTACATTTGTTTGTGAAGAGAAATATGCATGCAAAATAAAATGGATGTTTACCCCTTGAAATGATGATGCCATTATGACAACTTTTGAATTTATGGAATTTGTAAAAAAAACTTTACTGTAAAAGAATGTAAATGCATAGTATGGGAACACAACTTTATGGTTTAAAAAAAAAAAAAAAAAAAAAAAAAAAGCATAATTACAGCAAGGAAGTTAAAAACAAAACTTTTTTTGGATTTCTTTGTCTTCTAATGTTTGTTTCAGTGAACTAAAATCAAGTGTCAGCTATTCACTGTTGAACATTTTTTATGTATTTGAGTTAGTTTAGAGCAAGTGTGACCCAACAACATTTCTTTGTCTTCTAATGTTTGTTTCAGTGAACTGTAGCAGGCTGCCAGTCTTGAAATCACATACAGCCTGGTTACGTTGTTTAAGTAGCAACTATCCCTTTAAAAGATAACTGGGCTAATCTCGCATTAACAGTGGACCAGGCAACCAAATATGCTACACTAAATCTAAAGACCGATGACTGAACATATTATGAATGATTGGGTACAAGCACAAAAACTCACCCCCTGCAGGCTGGCTGTATATCTTATTACAGTCTGTGTTAGGGTTTAAATGGGGGATTCAAAATTGTCCATTAATAATATTAACTGTAATGACAATAAAGCTTGTTACTAATTTGGCTGGAACACTCATCAAGCGGATCTTGATATTCAGATTTCTTTATTTGGTGTGAAGTTGTGCGTTGCATGATATCTGGATGGCATTTTCCTGTCAAATCTCTGGCTAGTCCATCAACACCAAACACAGAAAACTAAAATGATTAGTGGCCACACCAACAGACAACAATTAAAGTAGCCCATGTAAGTGTGCTGCAGTTTCCTTCTGTGAACAATACACGCTATAACGTCTGCTTGATTTTAGACCTCTGTAAAAAAAAACATTTGCATGGCTTCTCTGTAATAAAACTCATGCATTCAGATGACGATACTCAAGGCGAAGGAGTACGTTTTGTGATCTGATGAACCCACAAATGCAATTCTCACAAGGCAGTCACAGCATGTTCAACATTTATTTCAATATTTCATTTAATAATATTATGAATAACAACAATTCATTAAAATGGGCTTATAATCATTTAGCAATTTGTCTGTGGTTCAAATGGTATTCTGCCTTGCATTTTATCTCTTTAAAAAAAAAATCTAATTAAAATTAAAATCTTAAATTAGCAGAAAGGTAAACATAAGCATAAGGTAAACATTTTACCACCTAACTGGTCGACTAGCAGGCTAAAATGATTAGTCGTGCAGTTTATATAAATCCATATGATATATATATATATATATATATATAAAATATAAATATATATATATATATATATATATATATATATATATATATAAAATATAAATCCATATAATATATGTTGCTGTAAATTATATAAATTAATGATTTCAGAAGTAGCACAAATACTTATATTTCTTAGCTCTCTGTAGTGGAGCGGTTTCCAGCATTTCAGAAATAAGGTTTTTTTTTTTTTTTTTTTTTTTTTTTTTTTTTTATGCATTTGAATTTTAGCGTGAAGGTCAACAGTTACTGTACGGTGCTGGGCAGTGGTCAAGACCGATTAACAAAAAGACATTTGGGGATTGATGCTTAATTGTAAACTCATATTTGGCCGGCAATTAAGTTAAATGACTGCAATTAACTTACCGTTGTACTCCCCATATCCCCAGTGATGGCCAGTCATTGCTCCCTCTTCTCTGAACAGCGGATTAGATGTTGTAAAGCGCGCAGACGAGTCTTGAGTGGTGCAGAGGAGAGAGGTGTGTGAGTCGAGTCTAATGACAGCAGTAACAGCTGAATGAAGAGCGCCATGATTGATTGACAGACGAGCTGATCCGACCTGGCCCCGCCTCCTCTAAAGGAGGACTTCAGTCTGGACCTGTTAAATATTTGAATACTTTGAATTAGTAGCATGTAATTGAACTGTAAAATGCAAATGAATCATTTTGAATAGAAAAACAACGAGGGCGAATTCTGTTTAAAAGTGAGCATCACTGTGCCCTCCTCAGCTTTGGAAGGGCACTTAGGCTAAGGGAGCACAGTAGCCTATCGTTGTTTTGGACATTTACCACTGACTCTTCATTCTGAGTCTGAAAGTTACCTTGATAACATTCAGAATGCAGAATAATACTTAGCTATTAAAACTTTGCTTCAAATAGCCATAATCTAATCATCAGACTGGGGTCCAGCCTTTCCACAACCCTGCAAAGAATGGACAAACAGAAGTAGCCTTATAATTATACACACTTTTTATTTGTTATTTTGACCAATTTTCCCAGGATGACTTGGCCCACAATGTACAGGTTTGGTGTCAGGCACCTTGATGTTTAAACCGTGCCACATGTCCTCGAGTAAACCGTGATCAGAAATGAGAATGGCTGAACCACGTAATGATCTTGAGGTTTTATTTAGACTCTCACGTTAATGAGTCACAGGTAGATGTAATTTGTGAGGTAATTGTCTGTTAGGGCAATTGCTTTTGATTTATGTAAAGCTAAATCTTAACCTTAATAAACAACATGTTTTATTCGTAATTATTATTAGCCTAATTTTTAAAAAATGTAACTAAATAATTTTGTTATATTATAATAATCACATATAATAGTAAAATGTTAATTTCAGTCTGATTGACACATCAGTGCTGATCCTGCAGTGGTTATTTAAACCCAACAGGAAATATTCTTTATATAAACTACTGTCATGTTTGCTTTTTTTTTACCAAATACCACACTAAGTTGCCTATATAAGGTGAAATAAATTGAAATATAACTACCCTACATCATTATATTTTTTCCACATAACAGATTCTAGAGAAAGAGATGAGGACATATGTTCAAATCGCAAGTTAGCTGTATGTGACAACAGCTGTGACAGCAATAAAAAATGTAACGCCAGCAAAAAATGCACTATGATGAGACATTTATACTTTGCTCTAACAGTATGCTTGTGTTTCTTCAAAACAATAACTTGAATATGATGCAATAAAAATAATGTGTTTGAGTCAGAGCTGCTGTCTGGGAGGCTTACCTCAAGTCTATAACTGATTTCCAAAATGAATAACACCAAAACAGCTATAGGCAGCTTTTAGTTTTAGAGCCAATGAAAAGTTCACGTCAGAGTTAGCCGACAGTACAGCTGTAGAGCTGTCAAATCAAGAATATCAATGCAATGCAACAAGAAATATTATAAATACACTCTTAAAAATAAAGGTGCTTAAAAGGTTCTTCACAGCGGTGCCATAGAAGAACCATTTTTGGTTTCACAAAAAACCATTCAGTCAAAGGTTCTTTAAAGAACCATCTCTTTCTTACCTTGTTATAATCTGAAGAACCATCTTTCGCCCCCAAAAAAGCCTAGTGAAGCACCTTTATTTTTAAGAGTGTCGAAGTAAACAGAGCAGTCACTGGGGTTGGAGATGTTGTAGCAGTGGCTTTTGTGTCTTGAAGGCTACTGAGAAGGTAAACGTCCTCAGGTAGGAACCTGTCATGATAAAATGAAGTTAGTTCATTTGAGGACTTAAAGTGAAGAAAAGATACCCAGGGTGAGGGTTCTCTCTCTCTCTATCTCTCTCTATTTGTGTTTCTCAGGATGAAGTTTCCTCGACTGATGATAGATGAATGCTAGATCCTCAGCAAGAGGAGCAGTAGCAAAGATAAACCAGACTGTGATTAATTTTAGTTGTTTTGTGATACCGTTGTGATTTTGTGGAACGATGTGGTGTGTGTATGTGTGCAAGATGACCCACATTTTGACAGAGATGACTTTCAAAGTCAGTCATTCATCAACGTTTAGAATGCAAAACAAATGTAATCCTCATTTTGTAACCCACTGATACTTTGTATAAACCTCTGCTCACCCTTTTCACGTGGCAGCCTAATTAACAAATCAAATTATTGTGAAGAAGGAAAAAAAAACAACAATTTACAAGTCCCCAAGACGGACAAAAAAAAAAGAGCGAAGGCATCATTCAAGCGGCACAATGGCTCCACCTCTTGGCCAAACGGAAGAATATCAAGTCTGTCTGTGTCGAATCTGCGAATGTCAATCTCTAAACAGTGAAACAGCAGCGTGCCGGTAGGATCGAGCCGTCAGAGACAGAGGACCATGACAGACCATAAAACGAGCAAAGAGCAGAAGTATGATCGGCAGCTCAGGTACATATCGGTCGGGTTTTAAACAACAGAATGATGCAGTATACATGCACTGCGATTCTCCTTCAGCACTAGTTTTAAGCTTTCCAATTGCATTAACGCTGACATACATAGAGGCCCATCGGTCGTAGCAAGAGCTTTAATCATTCCAGAGTTCCTTCAGATTGATCGTGCTTTAATTCAACACTGCAGCAACATAATCAGTCTAATTTCCATATAAAGCTGTTAACAACCTTACTGATCAGAAACCACTGGATGTATTAATCTGCGTGACTGTTGCCTGTCTGTCTTGATTATGTTATTATAGCTACACTTATACTCTGGTCATTTATTGGTTGTTATATGTTTGTATCAGGTTGTGGGGAGATCATGGACAGGAAGGACTTGAAAATGCTCATGTGTGTCTCATCAACGCCACTGCAACCGGCACTGAAATCCTCAAAAACCTTGTGCTGCCAGGTATCAGTATTTCTCACCGTGCACCTCAAATCATAACACTGAGCCATGCATTCATTGTGTTAACATTATTCTTACTCTGCTTCTTAGGAATCGGAGCCTTTACCATAGTTGATGGGCACAAAGTGTCAGGGGAGGATGTTGGAAACAAGTAAAGTCACTGGCCTGCCAATCATTGTCTTGTTTTTGTAACAATCTTAAAGAGATTTTTGGTGATAGTGTGATGTATGGATAAATTTATCAGACTGCACCGTATTGAAAATGCGTCTGATTCTGGTCATGCTTTGATCTGTTCTGCAGCTTTTTTCTCACCAGCAGCAGTATTGGGAAGGTAAGCACATAACTGTGTGTCTATAACAAGTCTGTCCAAACCTAAAGTGACGTGTATGTTGAATGATGTTGTGCTTATTTTGCAGAACAGGGCTCAGGCTGCTACTGAACTGCTGCAGGAGCTCAACAGTGATGTGTCTGGAAACTTTGTAGAAGAGGTCAGTGTTAATGTAAACATACTGTAGTTTGACTTTAGTTTAAACTCGGCTGTACAAAACCAGGTTTGGACACGTTGCTCAAAACTATGAAACTAAATGAATAGGAAATGTATAGTGACTGAAATCTTAAGCAAATCAAAGCAATCTTACATTTTAATGTTTCCACCATTTGCTAAGATTATTGCTTACAATTAAAATGTAATTTAAAAGAAAGAAAACAAAATATACACTACCTTTCAAAAAGATTAGATTTGTTTTTAAATTAATACTTTTATTTAGCAAGGATGCATTATAATATTTAGGTGACATTTTTAAAGACAGTACAACACCGATAACGTAGTTTTCAACAATGGTAATAATAAGAAATATTTATTGAGCATTTCTTGTCATCATGTGATGCTGAAAATTCAGCTTTGCCATCACAAGAATAAATTACACATTAAAGTATATAAATATAGAAAACAGTTATATAGAATTGTAATAATATTTCACAGTATACTGATTTTAATTTATTTTTGATCAAATAAATGCAGCCTTGGTCATAAGAAATCTCTCTCAAAAACATGAAAACATCTTCCTGAAACGTTTGAGCGGTAGTGTCTGCATAGGGTGCAGTATTTATTACCATAACTAACTGCAATCATTTAATTAAAAGCCTCTATATCTAAAGGAATATAAATTCTAAAAGGACATAAATTCAGTCAAATGTGTTCAGCCCTTTGTGAGGTAGTGTATCTTTTTATCTAAGTTTATCTATTTTTTGATATTCAGAGTCCTGATAAGCTTTTGGACAACGACCCTGAGTTTTTTCACAGATTTAGTCTGGTCATTGGCGTCCAGCTTCCAGAAAGGTATTACTACTATAACACAAATCTGAATATATGGTTCCTTTATTTTTTCGTGAGTTACTTTTAAATGTATTATGAAACGGACATGTTACTATTTAGTTGTATGTGCTGATTCTACAGATCAATACTGTATATATCTATGTATCTTTATTTTGACAGCACATGTCTGAGGCTGGGCAGTGTGTTATGGGATGCTGGTGTGCCGTTCCTTGTATGTCGAACATATGGACTTATCGGTTACATGAGACTGATTGTGAAGGAGCACACAGGTAATATAATCATAATTTCCTGGAGCAAAATATTTTTTGAGAGATTCATTTATTAGAACTTGGACAGGATGGTGGAGATGTAGTGCAAATCAACTTCATTTTGAATATTCTTAAAGGGGTCATCGGATTCCCGTTTTCCACAAGTTGATATGACTCTTGAGGATCTTAATGAAAAGTCTATAATATACTTTGGTTAAAATTTCTCATTGGTAGTGTAAAAAAATTCAATTTTTACCTTGCCCAAAACAGCTCTTTTCAGGGCTAGCTGTTTTATAGCATGTTGCTTTAAATTCTAATGAGCTCTGCTGACCCCGCCCCTATCTTCCTTGGGGTGTCGAGCAGACTGTAAACTTTAGCCGTGAAACTTGCTAACTAGCACATTATTAGGAAAGGCAATTTGCAAAGATTCGTAAAAAAACCCTTATACTCACTTCTTCTATTAATCAAGATCTATAACGAATCACTCGAACATAAACACATATACACTTATACAGATATCGGATCATTCCCTTCAAAAACTAAAGTAACGTTAACCATCTGCGTCTTCAGCGGCTCAGATGTTGGGAGTAAATGATGACTGCTGTGTTCATTATTACATCCAACAACAGAACATTTCAATCGCTTAATCAGAGACTTTCTTGTCTTCCCCTGTCTGTCTGTGTCTTTCACTACAGTGATCGAATCTCATCCAGATAATGCGTTAGAAGACCTGAGACTAGACCAGCCATTCACAGAGCTCAAGCACCACATAGAGTCCTACGACCTGGACAGCATGGAGAAGAAGGTCAGATTGATTATCGATGTCCTTTTTATTGTATGGCACTGACTTGCATGTACTTTTTGTTCATGTTTAAATCATTGCAGTTAAAAAAATTGTTGTATGTATTTTTTTCATTTTAGGATCACAGTCATACGCCATGGATAATTGTGGTTGCCAAATACTTGGAAAAGTGGTATAGTGAGGTAATTTTTAACATATCCTTATGGAGCTTTCTAAATATGAGACCTCCTAAACGAGCTTCTCATAGAGTATCTTCTCTGATCCAGCACAACTCTCAGTTACCGAAGAATTATAAGGAGAAGGAAGCTTTCAGACAACTCATCAGAGAAGGTAATGTAATGCCATGTTGTTCCTTTCAACCTTTTTTCGGTAGCTCATTTCTCTCGTTGTGGGTTTTTCTTAATTTCGGTATTTTCTCAGGAATCCTTACGAATGAGAACGGAACACCTGAAGATGAAGAGAACTTTGAGGAGGCAATCAAGAATGTGAACACGGCTCTGAACCCCACCAAGGTAGAACTCCTTACATTTGAAAAGTTGTAGTTATAGTTTGTGTTCCTTGCATATGATTTGTATTGATCTTTATCTCGTTGTAATGTAGGTCCCCAGTGCAACGGAGGACATTTTTAATGCTGAGCAGTGTGAAAATATTACCTCACAGGTTAGTAGGAACATGCAAAACTACTTTTAAGCCACCTTTAAACTGTCTTCAACATTCACATACGATTGTTGTATTTTGCTCCTAGTGGCAGTTAGAATTGGTCATGATTTATTCATTACCCTTTATTTATTTGCCATGGTAAAATTAAAAAGGTTTGAAATATTTAAACACACTCAAATCCTGCATGCACATACAATCAGATCTCCCATACTACTCTCTATTGGGGAAATGTTTGGCTTCCAGTTTGCTGTTTGTTGGAGGAAGTGAAAAAGTGCCTTTTTATTATTTGTATTCTCTATTATCCATCTAATTTTAATATAAGAGCAGATGCTGCAGTTTGTAACTTGTGTTTCCTAGGTTTCCAATGTCAGTCAGTTATTTTAGCTGTAAAAAAAACAAACTTTAAAAAAAAAGATAGAAATTACACTTAAAATCAATACAAAACTTATTCTTACTGCAAATAATTATTCAAAATAAAATTTCTTATGTGCTTCTTTCTGTAAATATTTAGTTACAAGCAAAAAAAAAAAAAACACCTAAGTATATGTATGACTTTCAATAATATCAATTCATACATCACCAGTAGCTTTAATCTGTCTTCTCGTAGAGCCCATCCTTCTGGGTGATGGCACACGGAGTGCGGGACTTTGTTCGAAACGAGGGGAACGGAAAGCTACCTGTGCGAGGAACCATCCCAGACATGATTGCAGATTCAGACAAATTCATCAAGTTACAAAATGTGTAGGTATTCAGCATTCAAATCACAAAGAGTCTGGAAACATTTTATTAGTAGTAACGTGTAATGTGAAATTTGCCTGGTGTTGCAAAGAACTAGTGGTAATGACCAACAGCTGAGGAACGTTACACACTCAGACATGTGCTTTCGCTTGATTCCTGCTGACTGTGTTTTGGGTAAAATAGCATTTGTTTGACACTTTCCATTTCAGCTACAGAGACAAAGCCATGAAGGACGCAGCAGTTGTGTCCAAACATGTCGAAGCACTTTTACAATCATTTGGAAAGGTATTTACATAATCACCCCATTCTTCTGCAGTTTTTCTCTTTTATTAGCACATTAACATTAATGATCTGTTTACTCCAAAGCCTCCAGAAAGCATCTCTGAACAGGAAATCAAACTTTTCTGTGAGTCCTGCATACACACTCCCACAGTCTGCTCTCAGATCAGAATATTTTCTGTTTTAAGGTTTTTGCCAAGAAACTAGATATTCCAACACTTTGCGAAATCCTGTAATATTCTACATCAGTTCTCCTATTCCGTCAGTTTGTTTGCGTACGTGATGTTCATGGTTCCAGCAATTAGTGAAAAATCTCATCTTTGGGAATTTTAGCATGTTTTGTGTCCCACAGGTAAAAACGCAGCTTTCCTCAGAGTGGTGCGCTGCAGGTCTCTGGCAGAAGAATACAGTATGGACACTTTCAATAAAGATGAAATCAGTACGTCTTCTCTGCTGGTCTCTCTCTGCCTGTGGTTTATCTCGGTTTATAAATGTTATGGCCACTGCACAGGATTGTTTAGAAGGATTTACTAACATGGTTCATTGTTGTGTATATCTATGTTTGGGTGTTGCTGTGTGTGTTTAAGCTATATTTTCTGTCTCCATAGCATCCTGTATGGACAGCGCAGACAGTGAGATGGTCCTGTACCTCATGCTCCGCTCGGTCGATCGCTTCTATCAGCAACACTCCCGATACCCAGGTCAGAAGAGTTATCAAAAAAATTGAGAAACTCTCAACCATAGCACAGATCTTACAATATCCATCAAGTCACAATTTTATGCATGTATTTATTGGACATGGTACTATGGTAATGCCACCTTTCTTGGAGTACCATGAAAATATTACCGTATTGCTTCTGAATCAGTTTATTGTAAATAGTAACAATATTTCACAGTGTTGCAGTTTTTACTGTATCTATCATAACAGACTTCTTTCAAAAACATTCAAATGGACACCGAAGCTTTAAACGACAGTGTATATGAACATAGAGTATGACTGTTTTTCACAGGTGTCTACAATTACCAGGTGGAGGAAGACATTAACAAACTCAAGCTGTGTGTAAACAGTCTTCTACAGGAGTACAGTCTGAACGTCAATGTGAAAGATGACTACATCCATGAGTTGTACGTTTAAGTTCACAGTTAAGCTGGTTTGGTTTGAAGCTGTACAAACTAAATATTTATTCTAAAAATGGTTTTGGAATATCGATAATAAAGAAGCACACGTTCTCCTGTTCATCTGGTCCCTCTGTTTATAATCAGATGGTAACAGTGCAAATGTTATTTTCATATCTTCCAGCTGCCGTTATGGAGCTGCTGAGCCACACACAGTCGCCGCTTTCCTTGGAGGTGAGTGTTTATGTACTTATTCAGGATCCTGCAAACACACACCTCATCAAACGTTCCTAATGCATATTGTGACATCTGCTACAATTAGGATTTAATCATATTTAGGCAAATCATATTACGAATGTAAATATGGCCTTTCTGATTAACCGTCTCCGCTTGCATTACTATATGCATTTTCATTAATCATACAACTGCCAGATAACACAAAACCACAATAAAAGCCAGATGTAAATGACCAAGACACATTGATTTTGAGTGCATTTGGTGATGGGATCAATGGAACCACAATCGGAGGTGGTCAGGGATGGATTCTGACCACTTTCAATAGAGATGTAAATGCTAATGCATTTTCGTTATTTGTATACAGCTACTTAAAGGGATACTACACCCCAAAATTAAAATTTTGTCATTAATCACTTACCCCCATGTGGTTCAAACCCGTAAAAGGTTTGTTTGTCTTTGGAACACAATTTAAGATTTAAGGCTTGTGACTGTCCCATAGACTGCCAAGTAAAATACACTGTCAAGGTCCAGAAAAGTATGAAAGACATCGTCAGAATAGTCCATCTGCCATCAGTGGTTCAACAGTAATGTTATGAAGCGACGACAATACTTTTTGTAAGCGATAAAAAAAAAAAAGACTTTATTCAACAATTCCTTTGCCAACGGTCTCCTCTGTGTCTCTCCATATCACCATATGCTTTGTATGCTCTTCTGTATCAGCTGGGCCACAAGGATGCACTGTTTCTACGTGTATTTAGCTTTGATTTGAAAGAAAACAGCACATCCTTGTGGCACGGATGATACAGAATAGCATACGCAGCATATGGTGATATGGAGAGACACAGAGGAGACTGTTGACAAAGGAATTCATGGTTTTCTGTAGCACAAGCTCATTTAATTTTTCCAAGTGTTATGCTGCTGGTTATTGGCTTTTTTAAATTTACTATCACAATGTAAAAAAAAAAAAAAAAAAAAAAAAGACGACATTGGTGTCATGTTATCTGGTCACCTGATTAAATGAACAATAACCTGTGAATTATCCATTTGAATCTCTCTCGTTTCTCTCTCCAGATTTCCTTGTAAATTTGCATGTAGCCAATGTAAACTTTATTTTTCTTTTCACTTCTAATTCCTATTTAGTTACCTTTACTGTAAGAATCTTAAAGGGTTAGTTCACCCAAAAATGAAAATTCTGTCGATAATTACTCAGCCTCATGTTGTTCCAACACAAATTAAAATATTTTTGATGCAACTAACATGTTCAAGGCCCAGAAAGGTAGTAAGAACATTGTTATAGTTCATTCATAATTCATAATTTTATGAAGCTATGAGAATACTTTTTGTGCACAAAGAAAACAAAAATTATGACTTTATTCAATGATTTCTTCTCTTCCGGGACAGTCCGATGCCATTATCGAGAGTACCACAACACATGCAATAATGACATCAGACTGTCCCGTAAGAAAATAATTGTTGAATAAAGTTGTTATTTTTGTTTTCTTTGCGCACAAAAAGTATTCTCGTTTCTTCATTAAATTAAGGTTGAACCACTGATGTCACATGGTCTATTTTAACAATGTTCTTACTACTTTTCTGGGCCTTGAATGTGTCAGTTGCATTGCTGTCTATGCAGGGTCAGAATGCTCTTGGATTTCATCAAAATATCTTAATTTGTGTTTTGAAGATGAATAAAGGTCTTACCAGTTTGAAACGACATGACGGTGAGTAATTAATGACAGAATTTTCATTTTCCGATGAACTATCCCTTTAAATAGCGAATGAACATAGGGTTAGTAAAAAAAAAAAAAAAAAATTAGGGCAACCATTTAGGTTAATTACTGAGAATATGTTTGGTTAACACAACCGTAAATGCATTATATAAATGCCAGTTTCCATTGCTATCTTGATCCAAATCATGCAGATATGAACAGCATAATAATGCCAGTTGTAAAGAGGCCCATTGTCTGTCTTTTGTTGCAGGATCAGCAGCTCAAGAAGCCATCAAAATCATCACGCACCAGTTTGTTCCTTTCAACAACACGTTCCTCTATAATGCCATGTCACAGACCTCTGCTACTTTTCAGCTTTAGAGCAATCGTCCCTTCCAGTTGTGTTTCCTCATTCCTCTATCAAAGTGTTGGCCTCGAATTGGCATTCAAGTTTGTTTATACGTACACTGATCAGTGGTGATGCTTTTTGACAAGACCAGAACTGATGCTGCATACTGAATAAACAGTATATCTCCAAAGCTTTTGTGTGGGATTTCTGTTTTTTTTTTTTCACAACAGTTTGAATGTACATACACTGTCTTTACTGTAATTTTAATAAAAGCAAGCATTTCCTTTTTTTCCATCTTACTTACTCCAAGTGTATCACATTTCCCAAAACATATTGAGCAGCATAACAGTTTTCAACATGGTTAATAGGAGATGTTTCTTGAGCAGCAAATCAGCATATTAAAATGATTTCTGAAGGATCATGTGACACTGAAGACTGCTGAAAATTCAGCTATGCCATCACAGGAATAAATTGCATTTTAAAATATTTTCAAATAGAAAAGTTATTTTTCATTGTAAAAAAAAAAATTATATTATACAAAATTACTGTTCTTACTGTATTTTTGTTCAAATGAACGTAGCCTTGGTGAGCATAGGAGACATCTTTTCAAAAACATGGCCTTCAGAAGGCCGCCCTGATTTTTTTTATCACATTAATTTTATTTGTCTTAAAAAGTCTTGAATTTGATTTTATAAACTCTACAAATACCCTGGGAAAAAAGTCTAAACCAGCAGTTAAGCTGCCAGACAGTTTTATATTTGTATCGTCTCACTATGCTTTCAGCCTACATTATCTGATAAACGTGTGACATTTTCACATGGTAACTGGAGAACTACTGTTTATACATGTCATATAATTTTTCTAAATTTGTGGTGAGCTGCTGCTGTTTGTTTGGGCAGATCACAGAGTTATTTCCTGTTGTAGGGTGGAGTGCTGTGTTTCTATGGCCGGGTTAAAAGCAGACGGCTCTCTGTGGTTTACAGAGAATAACTAGGTTTACCTCATAGTGAGTCTAGACAGAGGAAGGACGAAATCAGTGGCACGTAAACATATATTTTTACTCATTCCCAAGCCTCCAAGAATGAAAACTTCCTGAATGACCTACTTTACCCACAAAAATGTCTAGGAAAAGTTCTGAACACAGTGTGTTTTAAAGGCCCAATCCAGTGGAGGGCACCCTCCTCCTTCTGCTGGAGCACATTCTGACTCAAGCTTTTCCTTTTTTGCACATTCCACTGTAGAATAATTCATAACTGGAGGCTCTCCTTACATTGATCTGTCAAGCAAGACAATGTTAATAAGAAACCAGGCCATGTTGTTCAGTTACTAGTTCATTGATTTCACAGAAGGAGAAAATGTTAAACGTTTTCCTCCTTATGACTAATACTGTATATAGATGACTGTGTTACGAAACTTTCCCAGTGACCCCTGCATGAGGAGGCCGTGTTTATGAAGGATTGTTGGGCTCAGCCTGCAGCTTTTCTAACCAAGTGGAAATTCCCCCAAGGTGATTTACTCCTTCTGGACCGAGAGTGACACTGAAAGCTTGACTATGACTTCTGATTTATACAGCTAGCAGATTGAAACCATCTCACGGATGCCTTGTTTGGAAATACTGCTTATCTGTTTAATATCCATGTTGTTCAACTTTATCATGACATTGAATGTTATGGAAATATCTGCTCAGTTCATGACCTTGTTTTTGCCATCGGCTGAATTTGATTTTCATTTGGGGTCAGACTTGCCAGTATTCATTAAAATCGCAAATTAGTTTTTCAGTTTTCATTTTAGTTTTATGTTTTTAGGTTTTAGTACTTTTGTGATCTCATTTTATATTTGATGTCTTTACATTTAAAAATATATAATGATACATTTATAAATGTATGTACATAAAAATTTAATTGTATCAAATGATTCCTTTAAATGTTAGTAAATAGTACACCTAAATATAAAGAGGGTCCAATTTTATGTAAATTTGTCATTTTATTCGTTTTGTGGCTTTTTTCCTATATTTTCTCAAGCTAAAGCTTTATATATATATATATATATATATATATATATATATATATATATATATATATATTTATATATATATATATATATATATATATATATATATATATACAGTTTTTAATAATGATAATCTATTTTTAATATAAATTGCATTTAATTATAAACCTAATTATTCCATCTGTGCAATTTTAGCTCTGCTTGCAGGCTGTATACTGGACTGATAAACATTCAGTCATTTATCACATACAGGTAACCTAATATACTGTAGCGTCTTTTGACACTAAATTCTTGCTGAACATTTTTCCTGATGCTTCTCCTGATGTCTTCAATGTGGAAAGGAGAAGGTCTGGAGTTCAGCATGTCATGCAGCTGCATCAACAAGAGAACCATGTGGAGCAAACCAAATGTGCATGGTTTCAATTAGATTAATGAGTTATTTTTGCAATAGATCGTTAACTAATGTTTTTCCTTCACTGTTTATTTCACTTCATAGGTTGCCAATCACATTTTATGAACTTTTTATGTTCAATTCTAATGTTAACAACACTACAACTATGCTATAATAAATTATGGTGGCATCGCTGTGCACTATTCATCTGCCACGATTACACGGTTGACATGATGTTCTTTCGGAAATCTGCAGTAAAGCACTTCAAGCCTTCACATGAAGCTACATTGAACCTGGATATCCATGTCCAGAATCCATTCCCTTTGGCAGAACTGCTGAACAGGGCAGCTCTTCTTCATTAATATGGATGACCGAGGCCAGAAGCATCCAGAGGCGACACACAGTCTCTCATAAACACGGCTGCTCTAGAGATAAAGAGACAGTGATGGAGCAATACTATCACCACATTCATTCACATACATACTGCATTCTTTCTCTGTCTGCCATGTGAGCGGGAAAGTCCGGTGCTTACACAAATAGAGGAATATATAGCTGACAATGTGAGAACAATTTGAATATAATCAATTCAGCGCTTGGGCCAAACTAAAAATCAGAATCTGAGACTTCTGATCAATTGTTTTTCATCATAAATAAGTGATGCATATTTGTTTTACTTACAATTATTTGTGCTCTAAACCAAAGCTTCATTTAGTTGATCAAAAATACACTAAAAACAGTAATATTGTAAAATATTGAAAACTGAACACTTGATTGGTTGTATACTTGTGTTGTCTTGTTGTGTATAATATAGATTTTCACTGTAAACTGTATGGTCATCAATATTATTTTACTATTGTTTCGCTATTATCTGTTTTGAATTCTTTTTATACCATTCCAATTGTAATTTTTATTAAAGTTTTTGTTATTTTGAGGTGGTTTTTTTTTCTTTGTCTATATTTAACATTTTATTTCAGTTTCAGTTTTAGTTATTTTCGTACAAGTTAAACAAAATTAAAATGAGATATGTTCCTTTTATATATATTCAGTTAACATTTATTTCAAGTAACAAAAATGCTTCCTTACTAATTATTTTGGTTCTCATTTCAGTTTTAATTTTAGTTAACAATAACAACCCTGATGGCTACTTATACTTTTTACTTTTAAAAACCTTCATTGATTTAATTGACAGTATTTCACAGTAAAATAACAATATTTGCTGTATATGGCGGTAATATACAGTTAACCAATTAATGTTTTTTTTTTGTTACTTTTTTTACAGTGTGTAGGAACATCACCTCATGTAGTATAGGACAAATAAGTTAATAAGTTTATAGTGCTCATAGTTATTGGTTTTAAAACTTAAATGGTTTAAGGCAATTGGTTTCCTCAAATGGTTTGAGTTACCGTAACTTGTCAAGTTTTACAGTGTAGCATCTGTACATTCTGTTACCTTTTTTTTTTTACAGTGTGCTTTCCATGCACAACGCTATACGTGTGTGAAACCTCTGCACATATATTCAGTATCTTGAACGGTCAATCAAACACTCATATCATATGCATACATACACTGTGTCTCGGTTCCATTCAAACATTATCAGGATCTGAGCGAAGGCCGTTGGGTGGTGCATTATCTGCACACACAGGAGGAGGCACTGAACAGTAGATGAGCTGGCCATGTTTGTGTGGACAGTCCTGTAATGTGAAAATCAATGGGCCAATCTTGAGCACTGACACAGTACAAGTGTTTTATATCCATTTTCTGTGCACTAATTTTCCCATGCTGTTAAGTAAGTGCTCAAAATAAATCAACAAATCTGTCCATGTGCTGTACCTATATTTATATAAATCAGCACTATGTCTATAAACACAGACAAAGGGTAAAGCAAGGGAGAAAGGTGGGGGTAAGGGGCTGGAAAAAGGCGGGGAGGTTGCTGAAACCTGCTGATTATTATTTTGGATATTTGCTTGGCCATCTGCCAGCGCTGCGCTATGTCTCTCCATCTCTCCTGGGGTCTGGAGGAGCAGGGATGAATTAATACAGCACAGTCTGAGCAAATCATTCCCTGAACATGCTGAGGCCTTTAAACATACTATAGTACTATAATACAACGATAGTCAGATGGTAAATCCATGACGTTTTTATATATTCCATAATACTGAATGATTACCATACTCTTAAACCAGGGTATTTAAGTAATGCATCAAGGCTTGATGTCAAGACAAATCAAAGCGTGGTAATATCACGATACGTTTTTGTGCTCCAAAAGCTTTATGGCAGAATGAGAGTCTTTGAAGAGTCAAATAGCGTTCTGTACAGTCATTAAGTCAGTGTGCAGACTGGATTTTAAAGTACATGTGCTGTAAGAAGCACAAAGCAGTCTATAGTGTCCTAAAAGTTCGCTTTCAGAGTACACTGGCAATTAATCAGGCTGGTAAAAGGACTGTGTTTAAGGACAGTGAGGCTCCACAGTGCGTGTGATGAGGTCTTCAGGCTCACCCGTGACAGATAGGCTAGTTTATGGTGTGTTTATGTAACACAGCTGCAGTTACAGACACCCAGGCCCCCTTTCTCAGCTCTTCGCTCAGGGTCAGAGGTCGGGAGGTCCCATTTAGATCAATTCCTAGAGACTCAGACCGGGCCAGAGGATCACAGTAAAGCGTTAGCTTGTTCAAAAGTCTTCAGTACTGGTATGCAGAGAGATACAACAGCTCTGCTGTTATTAGAAGACCAATATCTAGTAGTGGCATAAGCTGTTGGCTTGCCACTGGAGGATTTATTAAGCTTGTCTGCACAATGGGACAGAATTAGTGCTATCATGCACAGACTGCCCTTGAAGTTGGAGACTATATAAATCTGAGATGTTTTATTCATCCACTTTTCTGATTAGGACTTTTTGTTAATTTAATTAGCATTGTCATTTCTTATTTTAAAGACATTCTGTCACTTTACTTTGCACTTTTTATTGGTATAAATTATGTGTAACTTGTGTACACTACTGTTAAAATCCTTGGGGATGGTAAGATTTTTTTTAAGAAGTATCTTATGCTCACCCGTGTGTGCTAAAAAATACAGTAAAAACATTAATATTGTGAAACTTTGTTACCATTTAAAACAACTGTTTTTTTATTAAATATATTTAAAATGTAATTTATTCCTGTGATGTCACTTACTCCAGTCTTCAGTGTCACATGATCCTCGCAGAAATTATTTTAATATGCTGTTATGGTGCTGAAGAAATATTTCATAATATTGTCAATATTGAAAACAATTGTGTTGCTCCGATTAATAGTTTAAAAAAAAGTTTAAAAGAACCACATTTATTTGTAACAGAAAGGCAGAAAACAGAAAAGCATGAATACATATTTAGATGACAATTGCACATGTAAGTATAAGTACAAATCAGTATAAATACAGAATTTCCCAAAAACTTACTTAGGTCCATAGAGAAAAATAAATATACTAAAATGTATTTGAAATACATTTGCATTGTGCACAAACAGAACTCCAAATAAAGTTTAATTTTATATATATATATATATATATATATATATCAGTAAGTCTCAAGCGAGATGTCAGTAAATATGTTAATAGATTTGAACTATACTTAGTATTAAATAAATGTATTTTCACATGATCCTTCAGAAACCATAATCTGCTGATTTGGTGCTCAAGTAACATTTCCTATTATTACCAATGTTTAAAAACTTGTACTGCTTAACATTTTTCGTGGAAACTGACATTTTGTTTCAGGATTCTATTATAAATAGAAAGTTTAACATCTACTTTCTGAATAAAATTATTCATTTCTTACCAACCCCAAACTTT
This sequence comes from Cyprinus carpio, assembly GCF_018340385.1. NCBI lineage: Eukaryota > Metazoa > Chordata > Actinopteri > Cypriniformes > Cyprinidae > Cyprinus > Cyprinus carpio. The sequence goes on along the minus strand of NC_056603.1, from coordinate 26,147,140 downwards.
TTAACAGTATTGTGTGTATATAAAAATCTGTGGTGCGTAGCGTGTAAGCATGTGCGTCATGTATACATGCAAAACATGCAGACATGATCAGAACACACATTCTCTAGCTGCCACTTTTATCACCATAACCCATTTTTTTGCATTCCCTTCCTCTAGCATCACTGTTATCTCTTTAAAGTCAAAGGCACGCACACACCTGTGCTTAGTCACACACATCCTGTTACTCAAACATGCTGTCTGAATTAATCATTCATAATTCACGTGCTGATACTGAAGCTGTCTTCACTTCCTCTCTGAGGCTGAGAGCAGTGTGGAGTGTGTGTGTGTGTGTGTGTGTGTGTGTGTGTGTGTGTGTGTGTGTGTGTGTGTGTGTGTGTGTGTGTGTGTGTGTGTGTGTCGAGAGGGGATTGTGTAAGTTATTCAAAGCACAAACCCAGTGACCCATACTGCAGGACGCACCTCCCCACTGGGTGGAAACTTTCAGGAGGCCATGCTGGGAAAACAAGAGCCAGAGATGGAAAAGACTTAAAGAGAGGAGAGCTGGCCCTTGATATTACAAATTCACTTTGTCTCATTCTCTTCCCTTCAAAAGTGGGGCCTCTTATCTTTATTTAAATAGTCTACGGCCTGGGTCATTGTCAATTGCCAAATTTGATTAAAAAATCTCACCAATCCCAGCTATGCATGGAATTCCTTCTAATAACCAATGGCACATCCTTGAGGAAACACTGAGTTTAACAGTGTGCATCCTCTCTCTTTCTCTCTCTCTCTCTCTCTCTCTCTTTCTCTCTCTCTAAAACTGTCACGCTCCACAGTGAAGTGTTGATGAATGTGGAAAGAGCTAGAGATTTCAACTGATAAGTAAGTTTTTTGAGAAATCATACCAGCAGTGCCCAAACACTAGCATCAGGTAAAGGTAGAAATGTAGAGGGTAGAAAGTTAGAAATAACAAATAAAATGTGATTCCTTTAATTTGAACATATGAGTATATTAATGTCTCAGAAGCAGGTTATCAGAATCAGAATCAGAATCAGAATCACAAAGAGCTTTATGCTTACGCATACAAGGAATTTGTTTTAGTGACATAAGCTTCCAGTACACAGAGACAACAACAACACAGAAAAACAAATTGCAAATAAATAAACTGTATGAACAGTTGTGCTATAGATGATAATGGAATATAATAGAGTAAGATGCAGAGATGTACTTGGATGGAGGGGTAACAAATAAATATTGCACATTTTTATTGCATAAGTGGGGAACATTTAACTGTTCATGAGGTAGATTTCCTGGGGGAAGAAACTGTTCTTGTGCCTGACTGTCCTGGTATTTGCGGCTCTGAAGCGCCAGCCAGATGGCAAAAGTTCAAAAAGGGGGGAAACTTGGATGAGAGGGATCCAGAGTGATTTTCTGAGCCCTTTTCCTCACTCTGGATGTATACAGTTCTTGAAGGGTGGGCAGGGGAGCACCAATAATCCTTTCAGCAGTCCGAACTGTTCTCTGTCTTCTGATGTCTGATTTTGTAGTTATGATGAACCTGTAGCAAATGGAACCCTCACAGGTTTCATGGCATCTTTACCCCCACAGACTGAACAAGCTTGTGCTCTTCCTGCATTCATGCCATTCCTTCTTCTGATTACACTGCCATGGCTGATTTCACTTTATTTGTTTTTCTGTTACTACAAGGAAGGACATCATCATATCTAGATCCATATCTAGTGAGAGAGATAGGCATGTATTGGTAAAAATGTGTCTGGTGCTTTCCAGGTCGAAACTCACATATGATACTATTGTGTTGTGTTTGCTACACAGTTATTAAGGCGTTTTAATTGGTTTTAGCATGTGGTTGCTGGGGTGCTCTGGGTAGTTGCTAAGGTTGCCCATTATCAAGTTTTTATGACGTTGTAGTCTCTATGACTTTTAGACTCCTCTGATGGTTCCTATTTCAATATAACTAAAAAGGGCTCCAGATTGCAACAAAATGGACACAATTAAGTGGTCGCAATTTTTTTGCAGCAATAAAAATAATTTAATTGTTTTTTGTTGTTTTTTTTTTTTTTTGTACATTACATCCAGATAAGTTGTTCTGTCATTGTGTTGTGAGCTGAAGTGTTTTCTGCAAATTCCAACAAACACAGTGTAAGCTGATGTACCATTTGCAGATTTTTTTTTTTTTTTTTTTTTTTTTTTATGAATCAGGGCTCCATCCATGTACAGTATTTGAAAAAAGTTAAGTGAAAAGTATTTAGAAACGTTTTCTGATGTAACCTAGTCAGAGAGTAAGTGTGATTTTGGATACAGCCTATAGTTCTTTTAAATGAGTCAGTCAAAAAGATTCATGAAGTTTACTAGAATAGCTAGCAGGTTAGCGGGTTTAATCAGAGGCCATGTTTACGCCTGGCATTTTCGATCCGATCACAATGGGATCACAAACACTTAATACAGTGATAAATGGGCTTAGTGTTTTGAGCTTATCCACTTTCAACCACTTAAAGGTATCAGGATAGAAGTGGTCAAAAGTGCACAAAAGAGATGGATTAAAACACCAGGTGCAAAACAGGAACGTGTCTCCCTTGTCTATATTTCGATCAAACAAAAACAAATCTTAATACCAGGTGTACACAGGGACAGACTCTGCAGTCGGTGAATCATTCAAAGGTATTACTTCATGACTGACTCCATCATTGAACCGTGAATCATTGTTTTGGGCTACAAAATGAACTGGTAAATGTTACTGTGGTGTGTATTTTAGGTCTGTGACTGGTTGTGAGACAACGTGTAGTTAAAGACACATATTTACAGCAAAGTTTAATAAATGGTTTTCTCAAAACATGTCAGTTGTCAGCTCTCTGGGTGAAATTTAGAAAGCACTAACTACTGATAATTATAGGCTGAAATGAGCCTGCTGTGAACAGTAAGGAGCACTCGACAGACTAGTTTCCGTAAGATCTGCAGTCACTGAAAGCACATCAGCATTTATGCAACATGAAAAAGATTAATCCAGGCTGTTGTATGCGTGTGTGATGCTGTGTGTGCACATGTGTGTGTAGATTTGTCAGAATGTCTGGCTGTGCTGCTTTGCATGTGTCAGCAAACTTGTACACACTCTGCCAGCATAATGCTACAGAGACCCACAATGCAGCAGTCAGCAAGTGAGGAGAGGGGGTGGGGAAGAGACAGGTCAGAACCCTGATTTTTTGTTAAGAGGGTGTAGAGATCTTTGTGTAGTGAATTTCCACAGCCACAGGAGGGCACCACTTCAGATGCACCACAGGTTTGAAAAGCAACACACATCCATGAGCTAAGCTAAGCGTCCTGAGCATATCAAAAGTCTTACTGCTTATTGAATACTGTGCATTATACTGTTTTTTTTTTTTTTTTTTTAAATAGAAAGTGAAACAGTAGGCATACTGCAACAATGAATCATTTCACATTTAACATTAGCATGCTTAACCATATGCTATATTGTTGTCACATGGCCCATCACAGTGCATGTTGGTGCTATTGTGCGCAATAATGAATTGAATTCATTTGAAGCAAACAGGATACTTGATTCCAATTGGAATTCTGAATGACTGAAATTCAAGGAAAACAAAGAACAAACAAGAACAAACACTTCATTTCGAGGAAATTCTTTTGATTGCTTGACAAAGCCTTGTTTGAAAGTTTTAAGCATCTAGAAGTTTGAAAGGTTTATTGAAGTGGTTCTGTTTATGTCTTATTTGTTTGTGTGTGTGTGTGTGTGTGTGTGTGTGTGTGTGTGTGTGTGTGTGTGTGTGTGTGTGTGTGTGTGTGTGTCAGTGTGTGAGTGTGTGTGTGTGTGTGTGTGTGTGTGTGTAAAAGATTTAATTTTAAAGTTTAAGTCACATCCTGTTGCTCCTTTGAAAACTTGCTGAGGCCCCTGGTTGAAAACCTTTATAGGTCTTACAGAAAGACAGATCTTATTTTTAATGATACCTAGAAATTTGTATTTAATTGATGCATATATTTTATAAATGTACTTTCAGAATGCATTCTTTGGTGAAATAACAAAACACTTCATTTCCCAGAATGCATTCTTTGGTGAATTTTTTTTATTCATAAGTAATCAGTCTATCTTTCTTTCTTTCTTGTTTCTGCTCTCTTTCATACAAGTGCTAAAGAACATTTAAGAAAATGTGTTGCATTCCCTCTTTACAGTCCATTTAGTTTTCCCGACAGCCTTTACATGTAAATCTATCAAATGACAGTGATGTGTGGGCAATTCACATTTCAAACATGACTTTTATAGCACTGAGATCTCACCTTGTGTTCAAACTGCAAACAATTTGATCATTAAACTAATTCTATTAAGACTGTGCTATAGACATATTGTTCTGCAGACAATATGGAGGCTTTAGCTTTGATGCAGTTTTTTAACCATGTTTTAAATGCTGTTCTCGTGGTACAGTTATCTCAGGGTTTGATCACTTTGATGGCCAGAGCAAACTGCGTAATGCATGTACTTTATTATGTGCTTTTCTCACTGCCGAAACCACTCTAGCACACTGACGGTAAGAGTTCAGTCTGCGGTGAGCTTTGTAATCCTAGACTACAGGGTGGATAAAACAACAGCTTTTTATTGTTTGTTATTGAGGAGATGTTATTGTTGATGTTATCGCTCACCTGCCTTTTTGAAAAATCTCATATTATGCAGTTCATCTGTACAACATTGATCCAAAGAGCTCTCAGCACAGGAAAAATCATCTCACTGAAGGAAATGGTGTTGTGCAGAGTAATGCAATGAGCTGGAGATTACCTGCTTTCACTGACAGCTTTTGGTTTTAAAAAGGAGCTCTGAAATTGGGTAAAGGGTTGTTATCAGACGAGACACTGAGACAGAAAAGGACCTCTGTTTCACCCGGCTGCATCAATGCTGTGCTTGGCATGCTGCAGGGTCACAAAACGAGGATCAGACAGTGTTATGCAAGTGTTTGGGTGGCTGGATATTACTGTGTGTGTGTGTACAGAAATGTCTGTGTGTCTTGAAGGCAGAAGCACTCTCTCGCTGCGTGGTCGGTCTGTCCTTGTTAATGTTTGTGTGAGCGACAGCCAAAACACTCTGCACCAAAATGTCCGTCGTCATCAGCGTATAGGCTCTTTTGTAAATGGTTGCAGACTGCGGCAAATCCAAAAACTTGACCTATGCTATCCCAGTTTTTACCGTCTCTCTTTTACTTCCCAGCATAAATAATTTATTTTTTAATATAATTATAAAATGTAATTTAATCCAAGTGTCTTTACTGGCCTTTAGAAAAGTATAAAGGGGCCTTTGGCATTAATCATATGATGGTTTATGATGGATTTGCAAGAGCTTAGATTTGAAAACACATGTTAATAATATTACTTTTTGTCCCTGGCAGCCTCGCAAGAAGACAAAGCAGGATTACATGTTTAGAGACCACGAAACTACATTTTTCAGCTTCATATTTCATTACCTCCTTCTCTAGAAAAACTTGCTGGTCAAAAATATTTCCCCAATCCCTGAGGCTTGAGTTGTTTTCTCAGTTCCAGGAGCTGTCCCATATTGAATGACATGTCAAATCTCACCAAGACGTTTGCATTTATATTAATGCATCTGACAGACACTTTTTGTCATAAACAACTTACAGTGCATTAAAACGATATAAGTTATGTTATATATGTATAATTCTCCAAATTATCATCTAGTCATCTAGTGGATTCCATGCAGTATATGTTCTAGTACAATATGCGCTGGGGAGTCTGTGTTGTATTACATTGGGAAGTTACTTGTATCCTTTCATTTCCTTTTTTTGCTTTTGTTTCCTAATTTTCTTTGTTAAACCACTCTTAGTCTAGATATGTTTTTCTCTCTCTGGGAAGTTTCTTTTTCTTTTTCTTGTGCTTGCAGATGTGGTGTATCATGTATACATACTTCCTTTATTCCTATATTTGTCCAGTAACAGAACTGCTGAAAAGCACTACCACAGGCTGTGTATGAGGATGTGCATGTGATAACACACTTCAGTCTAATTGCTTTATTGTTAGTACTTATGAACTAATAACAGGAACTGAGCTGCATCAGAAAGTGTATTTTATCAAGGTGTGTGAGGGAAGTTGATTATAAAGTCAGTCTATGTATCCACGTACACTACCGTTCAGAAGTTTGGGGTCAGTAAGATGTGTGTGCATATATATTTTAAACGTCTAAACAATTTTTGCCAAACGATGTTGATATTTGAAAGCACCAAAACAAACACGCCCATAGCCCAACAGGACCTCGCCCCTATTTTGAAATCTCCGCCCCACGCGTACGTATAAGATGACCAAAGACTATAGAATACTTTGAGATGACACACAAGCATATTCAAACAACAGCCAACACTGATAAGTTGTGTGAAACGAAGCAAAATTAACATTACTCACCTATCAAGAAGAAACAACGCAACCTCGGCCTTCCTGCTCCTTTATCTCTCTACACCCCTGAAAATAATACTCCGAAATTTACCCCTTTCCTACCTCTTGCCTGATCGTAATTAGGGATTTCTTTTTTTTTCAGAACTAAAATACTATTATAAACTAGGTTAGTGGATAATTCAGAAGCAAAAGACACTCTAATCTAGAGGAATCATGGGTGCACAATATTTTTTATAAAATCTAAACATTTAGTGAAACAGCATTTGGTGGGGAACAAATAAAAGTTAATAAATGTAGGACTAAATCTGGTAAAATGTTTGCTCTTTGTAGTGTTGTAAAATATATTCATGAAAAACAAGTAAATATATTTATATATAAATATATACTATAAATTAGAATACATTTCTTTTGAATGTACCTAGTGCACAGTAATGAAAGCAGCAACATATGATAGATAGGACAGAACAAGAAAGACTATTAATTATCTTTCATTGCGCAAAAGTATTATAATACGAAAGGGTATGTCTCCAATAGAGTGGTGGAACTATGATGACACTTTGTAGGCAAAAACCCAGAAGCGAGTTAGCATTTTAGCACTTCCAGTTCCTTCATCCCAGAGTCAATGGGTTTTTTGAATGGGGGTTTGGTTAAAACTCCTAAAATAAGGTCAGTGGTTACAGACTAAACCCTTTTCATTGAACACGTTAAAAATAAGTTTGAAACAGTTGTGGGAAACGTGGTGGTGGTGACGTTGAAGACGAGCAACCGTGGAGGTGTAGTACATTAAGCTTTAAAGTTCTGGCGCTTTTATTTAGGCATCGAAATTCATAAAAGTTGTGAATTATATAAAAATATTATTTTGTGAAGATTATCTTGAAGGACAAAACGTATAAATTTTATGAACTATGATTGAACACAGAGCTTATTTTTTTGCGATAATCCAAAGCCGATACCGATACTGAGTATCGGATCGAGGCATCCCTAATCGTAACCCTTCTTTTTAATGTTTTGTTTCTCTGATATTTTCCTCTTTTTTATCTGCAACCTCTCTATCTATTAGTCGATCTATTAAAATCCGTCCTGTGAACTCAGATTGAGCGCTCTCTTCTCTCTATCATTGCAAAACATGCCCCCCTACTGCTGATTGGCTACAAGTGTGTTTTGGAACTCGGTCTGATGCTGTGGTCAAAAACGTTTTTCAAAAATCACTTAGTGCACCTTTAATGATGCTACTTAACAAGATGTTAATTGATGGACTGAAGTCATGTTGATACTTGTAGATTATTGTTATGCTTTCAATGCTTTTATCATCTGTTTAGACACTCATTCTGACGGCACCCATTCAAAATAGAGGATCCATTGGTGAGCAAGTGATATGATGCTAAATTTATCCAAATCTGTTCAGATTAAGCAACAAATTTATCTACATCTTGGATGGCCTGAGGGTCAGTAAATTTTCAGCAACTTTTCATTTCTGTGTGAACTGTTACTTTAAGAGGGTAAAATGACCCACAACAGTTGAGGAGGAGTTGACAACGAGAAACAGACTGCTGGGTTCCAGTGGTTCTGATGGTATCTTCACAAACACATCTTACTCTTTGGTTATGGTATTAGGCCAGACCAAAGATTTCAAACATCCAGCAGCAAACCACACACATCAACCTCACTTCCTCTAGTTTCTCCTCTCTTAGTCTGTGTAATGATGCGGTGATAAGCGATATTAACTAAATGCTTTTACGTGTCGCCTCCAGCATTTGCAATTGCACTTTAAGTGGTGCACTCAAGATGTCTTGATATACAAAATGTTCTCTAATCACTCTTTTTGTTCTCTCACTAGTTCTGCTGCTTCATTTTCTGATGCCCCTGCAGGACTGAGTTTGCAGGAGTCTTGACAGACGTGGATTTTCCTGGATCCTGGTTCTGATCTATCCTAGGCTTGCTCTTTGCACCTGGGGTCACTGCTGTGAGGACTTATTGTTGGGTGGCAGAAGAGGAGGTGAGAAGTGTGTGAGGTTCAGAAAGGAAGAGGGAGTGACAGAGAGAAAGGATTTAATGAGGCCCAACCACCAGACTGGTAATCAGTGATCTCCCTCATAGTGGGCCTTTTTGTTTGAAGCTGCACCACAGGATCTCCCTCCCTAATGTACCACTTGCCTTCCTCTCCATTTATGCACTACTCTCTCTTGCTCTCTATCCCCCATTTCTTTCCTAAACCTCTCCTTCCTCAATGCTCAATGACACTTTCTTTTCGTCTCTTTCGGTCTCAGTTGAAATTATGAGACGTACTCTATGTCATACTCCAAAAATATATGCACTACAATTCAAAATTTTGGGGTCTGTATGATTTTCTTATTTTGAAAGAATTGAATACTTTAATTCAGCAAGGATGCATTAAATTGAACAAATGTGAAATGTGGTAAAGACATACATAATGTTACACAGAGATTTTACTTCCAAGAAATGTTGTTCTATAGAACTTTTTATTCATCAAATAATTCAGAAAAATGTACCATGCACTGTTTCCACATAACTCTAAGCAGCACAACTGTTTAATAATATGACATTTTTCTTTAGCAAGTTAAAAAAATGTGTGAAAAATAATAACAATGATATTATAAAGACATCATGTTCTAATTAGATTCTGTGTAGACATTTTTGCATTTAATTTATATTTTTATGATTATTTGATTATGATTATCTGTTTTCTTTTCTTTTTGTACTACCAGTTTAAAAACCTCTGCTCTTTGTCTCATATGACACTTTTGAAACTCACCAGTGAGCTAGTTTATTTTAGCATCAACAAACTTATCTTTCCTAGCACAATCTAAAAGAGCCAAGAGGAAAAAGAAACAGAGTAGCATGCGAGACTTCATTTAGCCTGTGCTTCATGGAAAAACAAGGCCCTGTTTTCTTTCTTGAGACACATTTGCGAGTGTCTGTTTATACGGAGCATCACTGCAAAGAGTGCTGTGAGTCTGAAAGACTGTAATCATCTAATGGACTGCAGCTAAGATAACCAAAGGACATTACTCTGAGTTTTATGAATGTAAATATAAGAGTAATTTACTGTCTGTGTTTGCCTGTGTGTGAATACCTACCCTATAGTAAAGGATTGCCACTCTCATTTAACAGCTGCACTGATTCAATATATATATATATATATACAGTACACTAGTCAACATTTGAAGTGGATCATATGGCTTATAATGTTTTCATTTTCATTCTTTTTTTAAATCCCTATGGAAAAATGAATGGTAAAAATACTTCCGGAACCAAACAGTGGGCAGGGATTAATGCATGCTATTCCAGATTCAACTTATGGGTGCGTGCATTTATTATTATGTAGTATAATTATATAAATATCTAGTCATTAAATGTGTTCTTAAAATAAAATCTGACAGTGGCATTATAAATTAAGGTTCTTTAGTTCAAATCATTCTTACATACAGTAAATGCATTTTTCAGGCAGTTCCAATGAAGTGTATGAAAAAAAAAAACATTTTTCGTTAAGTTGTCTATTTCCTACTGTCTCTGACAAAAGACAGCCTATATTTGTGAAGTTGATTGAATTGTTGAATTGCTTGAGTGCAGGGCTTTGCAGTGGTGTAAAGGTTTCTGTTTTACTCAGACTGTGTTAGATATGGTGAAACCGATAGTGTTGTTGAGCTGTAACATCCCAGCTTTATCAGTGTCAGTTTGTGTCTGCGTGTGATTGTTAGCATGTTAGCTCAGAAGGGCTACACTTGACTTGTCCTAAAGGCCTTTCTCTCTTCCCCACATGTGCTCACACACAAACTCTGTATACACTGTACCTGCATCAATGGCCTTCAGCATGTGTGTCCAGTGACAGGCTGTGACAGACCATAATAAAAAGCCTCTAACAACCAAAAAGCCCTGCAGAATGACAACACGTGTGCACACACACACACACACACACACACACACACACACACACACACACACACACACACACACACACACACACACACACACACACAGCATACAAACAGACATGAACTCTTATCTACACCAACACACCCTGACACATATTTCTCTCTCACAAACACACACACTGCTATTATTTTGCCCTGTCTCCCTGGACTCCGCTCTTCCCTCTGTGGCCGCTAACGGTCATCTACTTGATAAATAATTCAGTGCGACAGATTCTCTGGCAGCCCTGTCTTAAGCAAGCAAAGCCTCTGATTTAGCAGTGTCACCAACATGGTCCCAAAAGCCAAGGTCATACTTTATAGATTAAAAGCGCTGCTGGACAGAATCATGCTGCTGTTCTTTGCTTCATGGTCAGAAAATGAGACTACTGAATTTGCTCAGATAACATAAATTATAACAATTGTGTAATATTTGTATGGCTATATATGTAAATATATGAATATATACAGACTTTTCAAGTTGGTGCTGTTGTGCCAGTTTAAGAATCATGGAGAAAGTGAATCTGTATTGGTGAAAATTTAGTTTCAAATCATGTTTGGCTGGTTTACAAAGCAACAGGATTGTTCAACATTTCCCAGCAGCCTTTGTGGCAGCAGGGGAATGATAAAATACAGATATTGCAAAATTACACACCAGTTGTGCATCATTTGCTTTTTAATGTGTTGGGTAAGTGCTAAAAATCCCTTCAAGCTTTATGAGTAATTGAAAAAATTTGTATCAATGGTTAAAGGACCAAAATCATTCACCATTTCTGAGACAAATATAAACTTTCCAGGAGGGAGTAAAGGCAGCAAAAATTGGAGTGTCCACAAAAGATTGTCTTGTGATAGATTGAATTTGTCCGGACACATGATAATCTATTCATTGACAACCCAGTTTATCGGCACATAGTTCTGAGTAACCAGCATGTGAATGTGGTTGTTTTGTTATACATTTAGAAGAAGTACTTCTGATGAGTGAGCATTGCTACTTCCCTCTGATTACATAATGACTGTACTGTAGGTTTCGAATACATTGTAACCAGCAGACTGTTTTCTACATGGAAGGGCAGGAATGTGAGATTTCAATGGCTTTCTGTTTTTACCCTGCATACACTGGTGTTTTACTCAAGGTTACTGAGCTCAGCATAGTTTTAATATTTAATCTTAAACACACACACACACACATGCTGCTTACATACCCAGTGCCACTGCCCACCAGGCTAAGCGAATGAGCATTGTAATTCATTTAACCATGTCAAAGTGCTGATTTTACTTATGACTTTCCAAAAAAACAATTTGAGTCAATGTATCTCTAGACCCTTGTTATTGGGGCATAAGGTAATACTGCTTGCCCCAGTAAAATATAACTGATAAACCCTTTCCGATTACCATAAACTAACCTGAGAATATTGTTCCCAGGTAATATTTCAGCTATTATATCAGCTGATCAGAACTAGCAAAATTCACATATTAATCACTCTTCTGATATAATCTTTCAGATTCAGACAGTTCACTCACGCCGAATCTCTTGTAGTGGTTTCTCACACAGTAACGGGATACTTTGTAAGAAAAAAACAAAACGGTGGATATTTACCTACTGTCCACTGTGGGAAACAAAACTTGCAAATCATTTGCCAGTGATGAAGCTGCTCTTGTGTGCAGCTTGTGAACCACTCTGCACTACAGTGAAATTCATTTATATATCCATAACTAGAGCCCTGAACATGAAATATGAAAGAAAAATTAGATATTGTGGCCACAAATTAAGAATTAAGTCCCACATTTTATTAATGTTTTATTGACATTGTATCAGTTACATCATGGCCATGTTGTACTGATGGGCCCTTTTCACATTTCTAGGGTTGACAGAAGTCGTCATATTTAGGTAAACTTCAATAGTGGTGAATACAAACTACAACCTTTTTCTCTCTCTCTCTAATAGCAAAATAAAAAAAAACCCACTACAACATGACTTTTCCAAAGAGGAAAAAATATAGAGAGATTGATTATGGTGCTAATAAGAGAGAAATATGTCAATTTGACGTCACTCTCCCTCGGCCGTTGTACTGGAAAAACTCACACAGCAACTAGTTTTATGAAATTTAGTTTGAAGGTAATTTAACACAAAGTATAGTGTTACATTCTTTTTTTTTTATGAGAATAATAAAAAAAAAATATCATGCTAATAACTGGAAACGCAAAAAAGTTTAATTTAATTAAATTGTGGCTACAGTTGAACTAAAATGAAGGAAGAAATTAAAAAGTTGTGGAAATGAATTCTTAATTGCTGGCCACAATATCTTTTTCTCTCTCGCTCTCTTCTGCATGTCATGTGCGTGGAAAATATGGGGACAATTTTCTGACGAGGCCACCTGTTCCCCAGTAAACACTCAATTAAACATGTCTGTATGCATATCTCTGCCTAAAGTTGGCCATTTAACCTTATAGCAACTGTCTACTATCTTTAATGCATATAAAGAGGAGTGTAACATCAAACACAATCAGTTTGGATTGCTGTGCTGTTCAGGGGAAAATGAGCTCTGCTAAGCACGTGGCTTCTGGTTGCTCCTTCCTCTGTTTAATGGTCTAGAATGATTAAGTGTCCGTGTATAAAATTATATAATAAAATTCTCTCTCTGCTAATGGCTGAGGGGAGAAGGAAGAGAGGAAGGGGGTTGGGCGGCATGACAAAGGCACATCTTCCCCCATAGAGACTCCATGCTGGGATTGTCACCAGCTCACACACACACAGAACCCCCACTCGTGCACTGTCTTGCCTTTCCTCACCTCTCAAACATGCATTTGGCTGGGCCTGTTACAAAAGTGTGCTGCAGAGGTTGGATAGACGGCAGGCTCTGTGCAATCTATGCACACGGGGGGAGGGGGGGCAATAGAGGGGAAAGGGTAAGGAGGCAGACCCAGCCCTCTCGGTGGCCATTAAGCTAACTCGTGGATCAATACTGGTTGTAAGTATGACTGATCTCAGGCTGAAAGCCTTCTGCACACCCGCATATAATGACAGCCTTACAGAGCAGCTGCACAGATGGGCAGAGCATTGCCAGGCCATGAATCACAAAGGGAGTGAGAGAATAAGAGAGGAGTAGTAAAAACAATGGGAATCCCCCTTGGAGTTTTTCAGTTTTTTTTTTCAACACTTTAACACTCGCCTTTCAAGGACTGAAATCGGCATAGAAAGAAGTCAGTTCATTTGGGGTGAGACAATCAGTCATTTTCTTCGTGCTGCAAAAGTGGCGTGACCTGGACTGTGCGCAGTCAACCGTTGACTTTCTGTAAGAATAACAGGCCTTTTTGTGGTCATGTGATATGGATTTACTAAGAAACCACAATTTTTTTTGTCAACTTCAGGATGCTGACTTTTGTTTGCATTTTTCTCTCTGTTTAAACCCTCCCACCCTCCCTTTCAAAGTTTATCACAATCCAATCATCTTTATGGGCACTTCCACCAAATAACATTGCAAAAATCGAACAATTCGGAGACATAAAGTAAAGTAAAGTAAATAAAAATGTTATGAAACACTTCTGCCAGATATCAACCACATATCATACAATATCAGAACATCACACAAATTTATTTTTGGCAGTGCAGTTTTGCACACAGTTAAATGCTAAAATGCCCACTTTTTCTGTTTTGTGCGTTTTCCATAAAGTTGTCTTTAAAAACTCAATGGGACAAATGTAGCAACAAATTGTTTCTTCGGTATTGTGACATATCTGAGTGAAATGGATTATTAAAAAAAAAAAAAAAAAAGTAGGGTGGGAAACAGAGTTCTATCCATTGGTTGTTGATTGGATGGAGACAGATCTGAATGGGAGTTGCAGCAGATAGTAAAAAAAAGGGGCGGAGTTTAAACGTCTGGAGTAAATGATTGGAGAACTCCTTCATATGTCACCAGAGTGAAGTCTGCCATTTTACCGGAAAATTGCGTTATGAAATTTTAATTAAAAATTACAAAAATAATAATAATAATAATAATAATAATAATTAAATTAAATAAAACTAAATAAGATGCATTTCTAAAACAGAATTGAATAAGGTGAATTTCTGTTATATGGCGACTTCATATAATGTTTAAATAACATGAAATGTGCCAGATTTTATCTATACCAACTTTTTTAATAAAAGGAAGGGGATTTTATATAAAGAGCAGCGAAAGTGAAAGATCAAATGTCCTCATGTGTAGAAAGGGACAGGAAAGCACGTCGAGTTTTGTGCCAAGCTCCAGTATAGAACACATAGTGCTGGTGTATCCAGGCACTGCAGCTGCGGCTGCACAAATATGCACTGTGTAGAGAGTCTTTAAATCAAGATGCAAGCAGGGCCTCTCATCTGTTGTGCATGAAAGCTAAGAAAAAGAGAGGAAGAATATGGGAGGAAGGGAGTGAGAGAGAGAGAGAAAAAGAGCGAGAAAGAGAAAGAGAGGGAAAGCCGAAGGAAGGAAGGAACCTTTCTCCCCAAGCACAGTAAAAGATGGGGTGAGGAAACTGGATACCTTGCATAGAAAATTCCTCACACTGGACCTCTTCCCTTAAATCTGTAAACCAGGTATGTCTTCTGGATGACAAACTATAAGAGTCATATAAACCATATAGTGCAAGATATCAAGATAATTTTTCACGTTCAAAAAAAATACCTATAAAACAAACCTATAAAAGTTGAATATTTGTAAAGATGTCAGTGTTGTGTAAAAATAATAATAATAATAATAATAATAATTAAAAAAAAAATTAAATCTTCTTTTTTGTTCCACAAAAGAACAAATGTCAAACAGTTCTGGAACAACAAGAGGGTGAGTAAATTATGAAAGGATTTTAATTTTTGGGGTACTACCCCTTTAAATGTGTAACACCGCTGTATAATATTAGTTTAAATAGTATTTTTCAGAAAGTGGTACAAAATAAATTCTTTTCATTCTGATTTCACAAAGAGAACAAGTTTAACAGCCACTCTGAAGCCAGTGAGTTCATTCACCCATCCTGCCCCCACCCCCCTCAGCTTTAGAGAACATTCCTTTCATAAATCTGTATGCTTGTGTGTGTGTGTGTGTGTGTGTGTGTGTGTGTGTGTGTGTGTGTGTGTGTGTGTGTGTGTTTTAAGAAACCCGAGAATTCGTGCTTGGTATGTGGAGGAGCTCATTATGGTGCCTGTGGAGGGCACTTGGGAACGTTCAGATATTTCCAGCATCATCTCTCGCAAAGCCTTTCTCATGCTAGCCTCTGTTCTCCTCTCATGCTAACAGACACACACAGTGGTACAAACGTACCCTGTAATCAGTTCTGTGCATTCACACTTAAGTGAGACAGCCTCTCTTTTCTTTTAGAGAGTAGGTGAGAGTAGCACATTTTGTGAGATTATTAAGCTGTGTTTCTAATTTGTCCATGTGTTGTCCTTTCTATGTGGGAGGTTATTTACGTGTATGTGTACGTGTAAAACTGTCTGAAGGCATTATCTTTTTTTTTTGTCATGGCTGCTCTCTTCCTCTCTCAGAGCTCCTCCTTTCAAGCAAGAGACGTTCCCCAGTCTTGTTCCCCCACTGCAGTCTGCTGCATTGTACGGCATCACCCAATTGTTATCCTGAAACCTCTTCCCCACTGTGAAGAATGAAAAAAATATTTCCCCTGTTCTACCACAGCCTGATTGAGTTAAGCCTTTGAACAGACATTTGTATTCATGGCCATGTTCCATGTTACGCAAAACAACACGTGTCTGATGCCCAGCCCCAGTACAAATTTACAAAGTCAATGACTCTTGGGACATTGTTGGAATGGTGACCTGCCAGGCAGATCTCTACTACTGCACAAAATGGCTGAAAACAGGCCTTGCACATAACTGTTACAGGTATCTTCAGTATGCTACTCCTATATTAATTAAGAGTCAACACTGCAGATGCTAAGGACATGCTTTTGGAACAAAATGGTTCTGCTCTATGCAGGAGATTGTGATTGTGTCATACATTTATTTAAAATACTCTTTTAAGTATTACTCGTTTAAGTGAACAAAGAACATATGCATCTATTCAGCACAACATTCACAAAAATGCAAAAAAGAAAGAACCATTTTTAAGGTATAACAGAGTGTTTTATTTTCTAAGCCAAGCCATTAAGTTAAAATGAACATTCACCACTGATTCTTCCAACATGAAAAGTTCAAAATGCTTCGATCCTCAAATCTCCGTATTACATGGTGACAGAAATGTGGTCTAAATTAGATTATATACTATTAAATGCTAATCCAATAAACCATTTCAGTATGGATCAGTCTCACACAGATGATTCTGTTCATTCAATTCATTTTTGCTATTGTTACAGTCCAGCATTTCTGTTCTGCCCTCTCAATAATTAAAAATTCTGCTCATGTCTAATCATCATTTCTCTGGCTTACATATTCAGCCAGGCCTGTAAGCTCACTCTCTGCAATGACAGCAGGACATCGGCCACAAAGACTTCAAAGACCATCCGCTCTCTTTCTCTCTCGCTCTCTCATTCTTTCCCTCCCATTTCCTTTTAGGCTTTTACCCTCAATGTTTCATTATTCGTTTAACACACTCTTAGCTCTTGGGTGGTTGTAATTCTTTTTGGTTAACCAGAAATTCCTTTGCCTGAGAGAACGCAACAGGCATTTTTCACATTTATTTTCAGAAAGCCTGTGTTGTCAGGCAATTGTTTAATTTGTTTGTTTGCATCAATATGGGATTCACATTTAAGGTTTGTTTCTCAGATTAAGTTGACAGCTCAGCCGACTCACTGTGGCACTTCTACCATGTCGCCAACTGGAGCTGGAGCCTGAAAGTCAGCAGCCAAATTCAAGTCCTTTTTCAGTTCACAGTCACTTAGCTCTTGAGGGGTTTCTTTGTCCTTCACACCATTTACACATGCCTCAACCGGGGATTCAAGGACATCTGCAGGGGCTACGTCTGGTGCCTGCTCATGGCATTCCCCATTTACCTCACGGGGAGCCGACGCAGATTCCTCTGCCGAGCCAGCACTCTCGCAGTCGCCATTATTCAGCTTCAGATCTGTGACAGTCGAGGCAGGTTCCTCAAGGCAGAGCTCGTTGGTTGAGGTTGATTCTAAGATGACGATTGCAGGAATGGACTCCTCTGCACTCTTTTGTTCTGCCACAGGTTCGGATTGTGTTGGCTCTGGGGATGACTCAGGACTTGCTTGTGTTAGTGTAACCTCAGGGGGTGCAGCAGTTTCAGATTCAGGCTCTGTGACTGGTGTGGGTTCCTCTGGGGAAGGCACAGCCATCTCGACCTCTGCTGCACTCAGTGCTTCGGAAACAGGTTCAGGCACAGGGGCAGACTCGGCGACTGGCTCTGGAGCTGCTGCCTCAGTAACAGTCTCTGATTCTGATGTGACATCGGTGGTTTCTGTAATTTCAGTGGACAATTGACTGGTATTTTCAACCTCCTCGACCACTTTCTCTACCACCTCCTCTGTGACAGGTTCCACTGGTGATTCTTCAAGTTTAGGCGGCGATACAGGCTCTTCTAGCACAGGTGCAGGTTCCTCGAGTGCAGCCGCAGAATCCTCAGCCTCTGGGGAAGTTGCATGGTCCTCTGGTACAGCTGCTGGTTTCTCAGATAGTGTTACAGGTTCCTCTGTTACTGGTGTCTCTGGTGCAGCGGCTGGTTCTTCTGTTGCAGCTGTAGGTTTCTCTGTCACTGGTGCATCTGATGCAGCTGTCAGTTCCTGAGGTGCAGCTTCAGGTTCCTCTGCTGTTGGTGCAGCTTCAGGTTCCTTTGTCACTGGTTCCTCAGGTGCATCTGCAGGTTCCTTTGTCACTGGTTCTTCAGGTGCAGCTGAAGGGTCCTCTGCTGCTGATGCTTCTGGTGCATCTGCAGGTTCCTTGGGTGCAGATACCTCTGGTGCCGCTGCTGGTGTTTCTACTGCAGCTGCTGGTACTTCTGCTGCTGGTGCCTCTACTGCTATTGCCTCTGATGCAGATGCTGGTACCTCTGCTGCTTGAGACTCTGGTACATCTGATGATTTCTCCGGAGCACTTTCTGGTTCCTTAGATGCAGCAGTAGATGCCTCTGTTGTAGCCACTGGTTTTTCTAGAGCAGCATCATCCTTCTTCACCTCTGCTTGTGCTGCTGAAGGAGAGGTGGGCTTCTCAGCTGGTGCTTCAGACTCCACCACTGGTGCTGCTGCACTTACCACATCAGCCTCTTGTGGTGCAGCCTCCGACTCAGTCACAGGGGTCTCTGCCTTTTTCTCAGCTGGTTCAACTGCTGCCACAGCACTCTCCTCTTTCTTCTCTTTAGGGTCACTGACATCGTATCCCTTCTTCCGTTTGCTTAGCTTGCCTCCCATGATGTTCTGTGGGAACAGAAGAACATCTTATGTAAGCTACAAACATCACTGCATTTCAATATATTTATATCTGTGCATTTGTCAGATGCTTTTATCCAAAGCAAGATCCATTGCATTCCTTCATTATTAATTTTTATCAGTTCATAAATTCCCTGGGAATCAAACTCATGACATCACTTTCTAGTGCCGTACTCTACTGTTTGAGCTACATGACTGTGCAAAAATTTAGTCTAAAACTGCATTGGAAAATAACAAATATTCTAAGCATTTCATTATGGACATGGAATTGTAAAATGTAAAAGTGCTCACATAGCCCACCATGTTGCTACATTTAAAGGGCATTCACTCAATCATTTCAACCCAATGAAATCTCTGCCAAGGACTTTGAATGCAGTCCAACTTCGTTATGGAGGAGGACGTGGCTTAAGGACAAATGGTGACTAGATGGGAATGTCACTTAGTTTTTGTAAACTTGTAAAGATATCATTCAAGAACCCAGTCTTACACTGTGAAGGGAGAAGACACTGATTGTATATAATGGGGTAGAAGGATTTGGAAGCGAAACACAGCACTTTTAACGTGAATCCTTAGAAATCTAGACAAAACCTAGTCAACAGGTCTAGTTATGTCAAGTATTGAATTATGTCTGCATTTTTTTTTTAATTCCATCAATCTGTATACAGTTTCACTAAAATAAATAAAAAAGTCATATAAAAGTCATTCACTTCTCTTAGCATTTTTTCATGGCTGGTTCTGGTTGGTAAAGCAGCTTGGTTTGGGGATGTGTAAAGATAAGTTTCAGGGGAAAGACTGATTAGATAACATGAACTGAATCACATTTGGCCACATCTATCAATGCTAATGATGTTACTTAACCTTTTCACTGGTGAGTTTAGAATATCCCCTGGAGAGGGGCACAGAAATAAAAATCCCACATGTGGGACCGTACTGCTCAAAGGGTTAAATCATTCTTTTTAAACTCCAATGAATGGTTTTATTATACAACTTTTCCTTTTACCAAAAACATTCTTGTAAATGGCAAGGAACCTAATTTGTTAATTGGAACTGGTTTCAGATGCATATGGAATGATGGATGTGAGAGGTAAGTTAAATATTAAATGTTATTCTTGCCACTGATATGACACCATTTGTAACCTTTCAAAGACCTGCTGTTATTGCATCTCAACTGAATAATATTCTTTAAGTTGCAGCATGGTGGGGTTACAATAGGAGCTGTCCATAGTGCTGCACTGGGGCAAACAAAGACCGGATACGCAGTCATGCCCCGGTGCAACCTGCAGATGAGTCCAACTGCTGAGATGTGCTGCCTATGTCAGCATTCACTAAAGACAGTTTTTATTACAGCCTCTCACAGCGCTCTGTGCCAGTACACTTCACAGCCTCCATTATTCCTGCAAATCTTGCTTGAAGAAGTTACTCATTAATATAATGATGTAAAGAAATTTGCTTAATGATGGTCTGAAAGTTATGTCCTTGAAGACTGGTGAAATACCCAGAGCAAATATGGCAAACCAAGTAGCCTATCCCATGTCTCGGTGTAGGTTACAATATATAAGATGCATAAGAAAATTATTATTGAAAATATTTCAGAAAAACACAAATATTATTTTGCATTTAAATATATTTACATATTTCCAGTATACACAAACACAAAATTGAATATATTTCTAAAGACACATACCCCCACCCCAACACCACCACCCAAGCTCCCCCACCCCTTTCATATCGACCAGCTCCTCCTTAGAATTTTTATAAGCGCAAATCAATGCTTCCTATTTCCTTAAAACAATGCTTTCAATAGAAAAGCACCAGTAAAGGGAAATGGAAATACGAAAGGGGTTAAATATTTAACTGAGTAAAAAGGCTACCTGTAACCCACTGCTTCATTTCGAAATATAACATAAAATAATAAAACTAAAGCTTTTTATATATGACTTATTTTTACTTTTACTCACATTTTAACCTTCTAATCTTGTAGGACACAAGTCACACCTTCCCGTAATAACATTAAGCTTAGAAAGATTATAAATGTGACATTTTATAAAGTGTCATTCAGACATTTCTAGGAAATCAACATTTTATCACGTTCATTTATTGAGTAACATAGATACGGGACGCTTTTGTTCTGCCTTTTTTTTTTTTTTTTTTAAGTATGAGTGACATGAAAATTACGAGAACAAAGAACGGCTCGTGCGGTCTGCGTTCAACTATATCTCAAGCCCCAATAAAACGCTTTGTCTGGCAAGTGATTTTTACCCGTTATACAAAGAGTCGCTGCTAACATTTTACTGACCTGCTTCTCTGCTTCTGTGAAAATCCGTGCGTAAGAGTGCGTTGAAGGTACTTTCCTTTCTCCTGTAGTAGTGAATGTGATTCAGTTCGAGCCAGTCCTACTCTCTCCCTGAGGTCCAATCTGCGACTGGGCGTTTTTTTTTCTCTTTTCACCCCTCCTGTTAAACCCACGGTTTGTGAGACATCTGTCGTTATCACAGCCTCTCCTGCCCACTGCCCACAATCCATATACCCTCCCTCTCCTCCTCCCTTCCCTCCCCCCTCACGTTGGGTGCATATTTTACTATATTAGATGGGCTTTATAATGGGTTTTGGGAATAATGCCCTCTTTTCTTTCACTTTTTTGAAGTGATCTCTATAGCAACCGTATTCCTTTTGACTCGGTGTTGGTGGATTTGCCTTTTTTCCACCTGCCTGATTGGTTTTAGCATGCATTTTTCTTCATGCGTGTGTGTAAGGACAGGGGTTAAAGCAATTCTCCACCCCCATGGCTGAAGGAGAGGAGAATGAACTGTAAGCAGGGCCTTCGAATTCAGTTGCACAGTATTGTTTTAACAGTGTAAAGTGGCCATGCACCAATCCAGTTCAAGGAAGAACAACTAAATGTAACCATAGCTTAAACACAAAGTGAAAGATATTTCATTCATTTGTTCTTATCCTGGCAATGCTGAATGACTCAGATTTTTTGAGTGTCTGCAAACCACTAGAATAATGTTTCTGAATCATATATGTGCCACAGATCAAGAAAGATGTAAGAGAGTCATGAGGTCATTCCTAATATAACATTCCACTTAAAGTGGTCTGACATGGCACCCTTGTGAAATTTGTCTGCTTGGTGTTAATAGTACAAGCAGAGGTGCGATGAGATTTTACTAGGCCTGTTTCATATGAGCTCTAGAAATATGTATAATAAATGCAAAATACACTCCTTAACATTAACTCTTCTTTTTCACCTTTTATAATAGGCTTCAGATTCAAGAAGTACTCACCGTTCTAAATGATGGTGCTCTAATATGATAACTTCATATCTTACGTGCCCTCCAGTCATTGAATATGGTGAATATGTCTTTATGAAGACAGGTATTCACTATTAAATTGTTGGGTTACTCTTGGCCTCCTATTTAATCAGACAGAAATCTGAATATTTTAAATTGCTAAATACAGTAAGTAGTTGTAATAGACAGTATTGTTTGTTACTTACTAAGTGAGTTTTAACATTAACTTTCAACTTTTAACATTAACTTTTCAAGAGCAATCAAGTACATTAGATATCATTATTATGCAAAAAAAAAAAAAAGATTATTGGATATGCTGTTGTGCACAAGTGTACAATAAAGGATGGTCTCATAAAAAACTCACCCTGGGGCAAAGCAGGCCAGCTGTGTGGATCATTATAAGTCAATCCTTATGTAGACAAGCCAATTACATATATATTTTCTTTTCTTTTTTTCATCACAGGCTCATGATTAAATCTCACCGAGGGAAGGAATGAACTAGCGTGCCGTTTCATCACTGCTAGACACATGGAATGTGATGAAACATGGTCGTGAGAAACTAGTTTCCTCGCCGTAGTTCTGCATGTTTTACAGCACAGCTTGCATTTTTTGTTGTACTAAATGTCAAGATTAGAAATCAAACAACCTAACACAGGACTTTACTGTCAGATACTTGAAATATGAGAGCTTGTGGTCTCATGTGAAAAATGTAAATACATGTTTTACTTCTTGACAGTTTTAATGATCTATTCATGTCTAAAAATTGTGCGTAATGTTTAGATTTCGGTCGCACAGCTGGTATGTTGGTAATTTGTTAAAATGCCCAGCTATTCTGGGCAGAGAGTTCAAGGTTACAGAGTTCCCAGACTCTGTGTGCTGAACGGTTTATGATCTGTGAGCTTTATGCCCCAGAGAATGTTTAGCAAGCATATCATATGCATTTAATCATACGTCTCAAGTCAATAAAACAACAACAAAACCGTCTGCTCAGGATGCAGCTTTCTTTGGGGGAGAAAAGCAGACAGCAGCCTCTAGTGTCTGAAGAATGATGGTGCAACAGCTCTTTGCTTTTTAGACAAAGCCTGTGAACAAGAGAACAGGAATATTGATAAGAGACAGAATGACAAGAATAACATTTAAGAATAATGAGTCTTTATGAAAGCTTCATAATCTTAAACTTGATGATCTGAGTTTAAAATAAGATTAACTGCAGTGATAAGAGGAGCTAAATTCAGGTTATTATTTCAGTTATAAGAATAGTTCACAAAAAATAAAATTGCTTAAAATGTCCTCAGGCCATCCGAGATTTTAGATGATTTAGTTTTTTCATCAGAACAGATTTAGAGAAATTCAGCATTACATCACTTGCTCACAGGTGGATCCTCTGCAGTAAATGGGTGCCGTCAGAATGAGAGTGTGAAGTGAAAAGATGTGTATTTGTAAGAAATAAACCTATCATTAAGATGTCTTAACTTTAAAGCGTCATTTCTGTCTATAATGCATAATAACGCTTTCTCCAGTGAAAAAATCCATCCCTTGTTGTCCTCTCACATAAAAATCCACTGACATAATTGTTTTAAACTGTTTTCATTTGTAAATAGTTCTTAAACTTCACATATTTACTCCTGATTCGACCAAAATGATTTTTCGCAGTAGGAAAACAATATTATGTATAGAGGACTCCTAGCCAGACACAATTGTTTTAAGTTGAAAACATCTTAATAATGGACTAGTTTCTAACAAACTAGCAGATTTTTGCTTCAAAAATAATGCTAATTGATGGACTGGAGTTATGTGGATTACTTGTGGATTATTGTGCTGTATTACAAGCTGTGATGTTTGGACACTCATTCTGACGGCACCCATTCACTGCAGACGATCCATTGGTTAGCAAGTGATTCAATTCTTATTCTTTTTCCAAATCTGTTCTGATGCAGAAACAAACTCATCTACATCTTGGATGGCCTGAGGGTAAATGTTCGGCAGCAGTAATTTTTGGGTAACCTGTTCCTTTAACTAAAACATCAAGGTGTACGTGAAGATAAAGGCATGATTCAATTATTAATTAAACTTCCATGTTTTCAATTGAGGACACCTCTTTTTCACTCCTCATGTGAGTAAAAGAACATGTTTTTAGACAGCAGGGTGTTCATGGCTAAAGAATAAAAGGAAGAAGGTCACGTTACAGGCCTCTATATATGAGTCAGGGTTCTCTCAGGAGACCCTCAGTCTTACCCCTCCACTCCTGCCAGTAAAGCACAGTTTCAGTTTGCCCGGCCATATGGAGCAGCCTGAGGGAATATCCTCTAGACATAATTGTGGCAGTGCCTCAGCTGTCCTCACTTCTCCACAACACTGCATTTGAGAAGGTGGACCACAATCTCCTTCATTATCTCAGCACCTATTAGCACACATCCATCAGTTGTGGTTGTTATTTATTATTCTTGTGTTCTCTATTTACCTACTTTATTTTGTTTTGCAGGTTTTTCCTTGATTATATATTGTATTATATTATTTATATAATATTTATATAGCCTATCTGTTTTAATCAGGTCTCGACATCAAGATTAAATAATGTCTTTAATAGTGTGATGCTCACTTTTTATATACATTCATCTACTAATGGTATTTTTCTTGAGACACTATAAAAGTAAAAGATGATAGAAACTCTTTTACAGCTAAATTTATACAACTCTTTTATAACTAAATAGATTAATATGATGACCCAAAATATATAATAATTTACCTACCATTTGAACATTATACAATGCCCTTTTTTCAAGTGTTTTTACATGACAAAGTTCATAATTTTTTTTTTAAATAAAATAAATAAATCCTTCTATACCCGCAGATGTCGCCGCTGCACTTTCCGATAAACTCGGTCCTTTTTTTCCTCACTAGCAAACTGGATTAACTGGATTAACCTTCTTATTTAACTATTAAAACACTGTTTTTTGTTCTCCATTTTGTTTTATTTGATTAAAAATATCTATTTACCTATGTATTGTTTTATTTTTTTTCCATGACTTGTTTAGGATTACTGCTAAGCATTTAAAAAATACACAGATTTACAGCCTGAAAATTCCTTAAATTAAAAACAATTTAATTTAATAATATATAAATTAGGACATTGAGTGTAAAAACTGACTGACAGAATAAAGCATATTAAAAAAAAAAAATTGTATTCGATATTCTGATACTAAAAATTAATTGTTATTTATTGAGTAGATAAATACTCATACTTTTCCAATTCCTTGAAGACTGTCAAAAAAAGTACTCGAAGACAAGAGATGAGTTACGAGTATAAGGTTACCACGCATAATTCAGTATAATCCATACACCTGCAGTCAGACCCATAGACATATAAATAGCTAGACGCCTCATTGGCCGCTCGACCGCACGTCAACGTCGCCGCCATATTGGAGCGGGCAACTCTCCATTACTCTCATATCGGGACAGAGGAAAACATACCGGACTCGTCTGCAGCTTGGGCATCTACAAATCATTGCACAATAATAAAAACAGATTTCGGGGTATTATCTTTCACAGGTAAGACTTAACAGTTGTTTCTGGATGTTTTTTGGTCATTTTATGCTTTAAGTTGACAGCTTAATTAGCCACCAGTGTCAGACTATTAATATCCAGCGATATCGCTAGTTAGCTGTGAAAGCTGAGACTTTATAAGAAATCAAAGTTTAAATGAACTCTTATTAAGTTTTAACTCATATTGTAGTTTATATCATAAACTCAATTGTGTTATAAGCACAAGATGTACAGTGAGCACTTTGACAAATCTCAGACTGCCAGGATTAGTGAAGGAGCTAAAGCATCTCTCTTTAATTACACTAACGTTACTTAATTATCATCACTTGATAATAATGATTTCATAGCTTATCATAAAACTGTGAACTGATTATATATATAAATATATATATATATATATATATATATATATATATATATATATATATGGAAAGCTGAAGAAAGCTATAATTTTTTTTCTTTTCTTTTTAGTCATTTGCAAACAGGACAAGGAAAGTCTTAAGGAAAGCTGAAGAAAGCTGTTCTCTGCATTTCCAAGAGACAAGGCTATACTTCCACAGCCTAATGTTGTATTTGTACTAGTTAAAACCCAGAATAGCCCTGAATGAATGGCCAGACTGGCCCTGGTCATATTCAAACCACTCTCTCTCTCTCTCTCCCCGGAATAGACTTCCGGGAACCTATGTTTTTATTTTTTTTTTCTATCTTTGTAAGGGTAATTTTTATAACAATATAATTACCTTATTAAATGTTTCTGTTGTTTTTTCCAAATATTTAGAGGTAGATGTTGCACACTGGTGGTGGACGACGAGATTCCCCCTTCTATGTAAAGTGCTTTGAGTGCCCAGAAAAGCACTATATAAATGTAAGGAATTATTAATTATTATTATTTAAATATAACCAGTTTCATCAGTCAATCACAATACTATAGACTGCATTTAAAATTATTTACACAGGCTGTTTAATGCTGATCATGTACAGTATGTGTATTTACACAAAAACTACATTATGTAAATAGACTAGAAATGAAAAACACAGGAACTCACAGTGAGTCAAGCTGCAATATCATGACAAAATCATTGTTTATTATTGCCCTTGATGTTTTAATAATGATTATTAATTTTCTGGTCTGTGTTAAATATAACTATACTTTGATATTTTGTTGTACAGCGTAAACTGCACACACTCACACCCCAAACATACATGTATTAATATATATGGAAAAATAAACAACTGTTTAAAAATTTGTGTTTTCTGCATGGGTGTGTGTAATTTGCATTGTAGAACAAAATGTCAAGCATTGTCAAGTTGTTTACATTATTTTACTCATTAGTTGAATAAAATATAGGAAAATCTTGAAGGAAGCAGTGTAGAATTAGTCTTTATTAGTCAGGTTTTGTCATCACAACTAAACCACCATTTTGTATTTTATATATATATATATATATATATATATATATATATATATATATATATATATATATGTGTGTGTGTGTGTGTGTGTGTGTACATGTATATATTATACTTAAGGAGATCATTAATTAAACACAATTTGGAATTCACGTCCACATTTTTTTTGTGTTGTGTCTTAATTTGTTTAATAACTATTACACAAATACTATTATACAACTACATTTCACGATTGTTTATTTTACTTTATAATTTACTATTAATTTATTCATTTTTGTCTATTCTGTATTATTCCACCCTTGATATTACATTAATTTATTTATTATGGTATTTTACATATACTTTGTGCTATTATAAATCTATTATATCACTTATGTTATTGTACTGTTGTACTCGCTTTTTATATTATTCACTTTACTACAAGTTGCACAACATATATATTTTTATATTACATATCACTTTTACTATATTTTTACTGTGCGCTGTATAGGTGAATATATTTTACCACTGTAACTAAGTTTCACTGGATCCATAAAGGCTCATCAGTTGCATTTGTTATTGTTTGTTGTGGAGTTTATCTGTATAGAGTGCTATCAAAATAAAAAGCAAACTACCAGTGTATTACTTTTTGATTTGTATTCGCTGGTTATATTCAATTTTCTCAATGATGGTAAATTATAAGTGTTTAAAGACGTATTATTTCGATTTTTTCCCCCCAATATTTAAAAGTGAATGAGCTGTGTTCTGACCACAGACTGTATAAAAAACAGGTTCTGACCTGAAGCACAAGAAAAGCTAAAATGTTGGGGTTGAACACAGAGAAAGCAATAAAACAACTTATTTCATTTAATATACATTCAGATTACATGTACATGTCACAGTTATACTACATTAACATTAGAATTTGTAAACCGAAAAAAAAATCAACGAAATCAACAAGTGAGAAGTGTGAGCGTTCACAGTTTCTTACGAAAATTAATAATTTTCCAAACCAAACTAAATAACTGGAGGCAAAGTGATTTTAACTGCATGTAGATCACAAACCTCTGAAATCGGTTGATAAATGTGAACGTTATCGTGATTTTATCCAGAAAAAAACGCAGCTCCCCCGTTTACTTCCATTTATGTTTAACGCAGTCTTGCCCTCACAAACATGGCGGACGCGTTGACGTATCGCAGCAACGGCTCAAAGCGGCCAATGAGGCGTCTAGGTATTTATATGTCTATGGTCAGACCTTCCATGGCCGGTTCCCCTGAAGCCGTGGTGGATCAGTTTCTTCTCCCTGCACTCAGACTCTGACCAGAGCAAAGCAACCAAATAACTGACCTCAGATCAGCGCCACAGACACACGCACTGACATCCGCGCGCGGCAAAGTCTGACATGACATCATTCAAGCCAACGCGGATAGTGGTGCCTTTTCAAATGCCTGATCGTAAGTATTTAATACAGCTGGGCAAAAACTATCATATGATTTCATGTCTTCGCCACCGTTTTTAGACAAACAAAATAAGATATATGAGTTATGATGAATATTTACCGCACTTTCAGGGTTTTTTGTTAAGTTGTCTTTCTGTGCAATAATTTAAGATTCGTATTACGATAAAGGCGTTGTTCATGAATATTAATGTGGTCACTCTTGTCTCTGCTTTGAAAGTTTTATTATACATTATGTCATGTGCCTAATTAATATTCATGACCCAACCTATGAGCCCGCTTCTAGCGTCTGCGTCCACTGGGAGAACCACACCTTATGTATTTAATATTCATGAGACAGTCCTTCGCCGTAGTAGGACGGGCACTTCGCGAAGTGTGTCATGTGAGGTCCTCGGGCAGTCAGTGTGCGCCTCCCTTTGTGCCTCTCCACTCAAGATGGCTCCCGTTTTAGAGAAGAAGCTACTGGGCGCAGCCGGGACAGGCGACACTATGGAAAACAGCAACGAGGATGATGAAGGACAAAACCTCTGGTACGCCCGCGCCCTCAGAGGGTCCAGGAGTGCAGCGGATTTTGCAGGGAGTTAGTTTATTTGACAGTTGATGTGCTGCTTTGTCACCGGCCGGGTGCTGCCCAGTTCAGACGCCGGTCCCGGATGAGCCCAACACACTTTACATAAACTTACAGCAAAGTCTGGGTCAGGCTAGATTAGACCTTTACAACGGGCGAAATAATAACGAAAGTCTTCGGAGGCGTTAGGAAGCAGATTGTCTCGCTGTATATGCTCGTGTCATGCTTGCTGGTGTGGCTAGCATTATTTAAAACTCAACGGTTTTTGTAGAGTTCACGTCGTTTCTGAAGAAGCGTTGCTTCGCTGATTTTCTGTATGTACGAGTGGTGATTTATTTTTATTAATGTGATGAGTGTCAGGAAACTGACTCCTGGTGTCTGTTTCTGATGGGATCTAACGGTTGACTGACAGTAATCACTAGTGAGAGGTTCCTGGCGGTAACGGCCTTTTCCGGATGTTTTGTAGCATCATAGTACATAGTTACAGTTGTCTGCCGTCAGAACTAACCATCAAACTACTAACTATCGCATTAAGCCTATGTTTGTTAATGTTGCTCAATTGATCGGTGCTCATTTGTTGTTTTGTCCTTCAGGTCTTCAATCCTCAGCGAAGTTTCCACACGCTCCAGCTCTAAATTGCCTTCTGGGAAAAATATACTGCTTTTTGGTATGTGCCTTTTTTTGCTGAATTTGATTTTTAATCCAAATGAATGGCTTCTTAAAAGTTTTACTTATAAATGTCGACATGCACATGCATTCAAAGGAAAACCTTACCTTTTAACACAGTATAGGGATCTGATATTGAAGGTTTGTTAACAAACAAATTAAACAAATTCTGAAATTTAATCACCCTCATGTTGTTCCAAACACATGATTTTCTTTCTTCTGTGGAACAAAAATGCAGAATGCTGGTAAACAGACTGTTTTGTTTACCTTTTACTTGTATGGACAGAAAATATCAAAATATCTTCTGAAGTGTTCTGCATTAGAAAGAAAGTCATACAGGTTTGGGACGTTATGAGGGTGAGATTACAGAAGTTTTTTTTTGGGCAAACTATCCTTTAAACTTTGTCCCAGTCATAAACTAAAAACATTTTCTTTGTCTAAACACTCTGATTACTATTTCTATGTCATGTTTATTAAAAGTGATATGATTTCTGCTTATGTTTTAGGGGAGGATGGTTCAGGAAAGACAACACTCATGTCAAAACTTCAAGGAGCTGAGCACAATAAGAAAGGCAGAGGGCTGGAATACTTGTACCTGAATGTCCAGGATGAAGACAGAGATGGTGAGTGTGTTTATACTGGGTCAAAGTAGGTGATAAAAGATTCAAAGAATTCGTGAACTAGGTCTGTCACGATGATAAAACTTGTTGGTTGACCTAGCTGCTGCTATTTTTTTTAATAATTTATTCACACTGAATATGAAATATATTCCTATAATGCTTTGTAAACAAAATTCTATGAAAAATGACATGAAAAATAATAGTTTTAAGTATTTTTTTTTATTTTTATTTTTTTTGTTCTCTTTTAGTCAGTATGCAGTCCATTAAATTTTTTAAATTTACAAAACTTCCAGATTTGACTCGCTGCGGCGTTTGGATCCTGGATGGAGACCTGTACCACAAAGGCTTGCTGAAGTTTGCAGTGACTGCCGAGTCGCTGAAGGACAGTCTAGCGGTGTTCGTGGTGGACATGTCACGGCCTTGGACCATCATGGAGTCATTGCAGAAGTGGACGAGTGTGCTGCGTGAGCACGTGGACAAACTGAAGATCGCACCTGAGGAAATGAAAGAGATGGAGCAGAGTAGTAAGTGCTGTTTTGTGTTTTCACTACTAGGATATAGTAGAAGCAACATCTTGGTCTGAGCTTGTGCAGGACATTCAGATTCAAGTGTGATTGTGAGTGATCGCATGTACATGAAGTCAACCTCCAGCTGTCTTACTGCTAGACATCTTATTCCACTTTATTGTCCATACCATATCAACCCATGTCAGGCCGATGGGAACATGGATGTTGATACTATTTTTGTCAGTTTTCAGATATGCTTTTTCTTGTGAGAATTGTTTTGATCATAAGTAAATGTTGAGATTCAGTAGCAAACAGTGACACTGCTACATTTACATATTGACTTCGGGAGAAGAATTAGCAGCAGACAGAGTAGAGTAAATAACAGATTGTGACGCAGTAGTAAATACAACAATGAATTCCTTGTAACACAGAGGTTGCGGATTTTGATTTTTTTTTTTTTTTTTTTTTTTTTTGTCGATGTAATGAAGAATGATAATATTTCAGTGCCTAAACTTCAGGACAAAGTTTATTTCCATTGTGAATTCAGTGTAAGTGATGCTAGTTTGAAAGCCATGTGAACTGGCCTTGATCTTGGTATTCTTCTGCTTTTATTAAAAAGTTTTATTTGGTTATTGAGTCCCTGAGTCCTAATCCACATTTATTATGAGGGTTAGTAGGACAGGCTGCACTGGAGGATGGTTTATTGACAGTCTGGATATGAAGGACTCTTTGTGCTTAGAATTTGCATAATGCATGTTGTTAGTGATCACAAATGTTAGTTTCAGTGTTTTCATTTTTCAAAAACCCTTGAATTTGGTGATACAGTTTGGGGTTGGTAAGATATTTATTTAATTTTATTTTTTGATACTTTCATTTATGCTCATCGAAGCTGCTTATCGAAGCATAAATCCAGTAAATCGCTTCCATCAACAAGCTTGCACTGACATATACCACTTCATGGATCAGCAT
The DNA here is from genome assembly GCF_018340385.1 of Cyprinus carpio. Taxonomy (NCBI): domain Eukaryota; kingdom Metazoa; phylum Chordata; class Actinopteri; order Cypriniformes; family Cyprinidae; genus Cyprinus; species Cyprinus carpio. The sequence goes on along the minus strand of NC_056603.1, from coordinate 26,115,449 downwards.
TTTACTCCTTAACATTATGCAGTTTTCATTTATATGCTGTCTATTGTTGATGATCGCATTATTTTTAATATGCATCCGTTTACATAAGAGATCGCTTGTTTCTCCATCCTGTTCACGTGAGTTTTTGTTCGGGAGGTTTTGTACTCGTTCAGAAGATGTGTAATAGCGCCCCCGAGTGTATAACAGTGAAAACATGAGAAGCCGTAAAAACTCGTCAATGGCGGGGAAAGAGTAAAGATATTTTTGATTAAATCTAAAAGCTGTCTGACCCTCCATAGACAACAACGCAACTGAAATGTCCCCAGGTCCAGAAACGTAGTAAATATATCGGTAAAACAGTCAGTGTGACATCAGTGGCTCAACTTCAGTTTTGCGATGCTATGAGTTTTTTTTTTTTTTTTTTTTTTTTTTTTTTGCGCAAAGAAAACAAAAATAACATAATTTACTCAACCATTCTTCTACCCCGAGTTATGTCTTCTGCCATTTTAGAGAGTACCCAGGAACGTATTGGACTTAATCTGCATTGTTTACGTTCAGGTGAAAGCACGCACATGAATGTAATGTGGGTAATAAGCGTTGTTTACACTTAGCGGAAAGCATGCGTATGCATTGCAATACTCTTTAAAATGGCAGAAGACATAACTCAGGGGAGAAGAATGGTTGAGTAAATTGTTATTTTTGTTTTCTTTGCACAAAAAAAAGTATTCTCATAGCATCGCAACACTGAAGTTGAGTCACTTATGTCACATTGACTGTTTTACCGATGTATTTACTATGTTTCTGGACCTGGGAACATTTCAGTTGCATTGCTGTCTATGGAGGGTCAGATAGCTCTCCGATTTCATCAAAAAATATCTTAATTTGTGTTGCGAAGATGAGTGTAGGTCTTACGGGTTTGGAACGACATGAGGGTGAGTTATTAATGACAAAATTATTTTGGGGTGAACTAACCCATTAATATTTTTGTCCAAATAATGAATCTTTTTTTTTTTTTTTTTTTTCAGGATTCTTTGAATAAAAATAACTTTTTTCTAATAATTTTTAAAAAATGTCTGCACTGTTGCTTTTGGTCAGTTTTAAAGTATCCTTGCTAAATAATAATTTAAATAAATCAAACTTCTGAACACTAGTGTTCAGGTATTGAAGTTAATATTTTGATTTAAGTTTAAAACTCACTTAGTTATTATAAATAAATGATTTGTTGAAAAATAATGGTAATGCTATGACAAAGTATTTGATGACTTCAGGTGTTTTGCTGTGTGAAGACAGTGCTGCTCCAGTGGCGTTTGAGAAGTCTGAATGTTTCTGTAGTGTGATGTGAGAGACAGAGTGCTCAAACATGAAGTGAGAGGCTATTTCTGAGGATGACTGTATCTGCGTGTGACACACGAACAGGGCTGTGAGAGCAGAATGGGGAAGTGGCTTGACAATGCTCTTGTTTTTTAGCTTGTGTTTGAAATATTGAGACCAGTGGTTTTACAACACATCTGAACTAGTGTTACCTGAATCTGTAGCTCTGTATGTCATCTTGTTGTATGGCATTCATCCTTCAATTTTTTTTCATTTATGATATTACAGAAGATCTATATTTCCGTTACAGAAATAAATTGCAATTTAAAATAATTTTTAACAGAAAAGTTTTTACACTATTACTGTATTTACTGTATAAATAAATGCATTTTTCCCCCTACAGTAGCAAATGTTGGATGTGTTGAATTGGTATCCATACATACTAAGCCTCAAGCCGCCCATAGCTTTGTAAAACTGACCCGCCCAGAAAAAGAGCCATTGCTTCCTTAAGCACAGCTGAGATCAGCATAGGAAGCACAGGCAGGCTGCCTCCTCTCACTCGGTGATGTCAGCACTTCTGTGGGATGGACAGTCCAGCCTCTCTTACAAGACATTGCATCATGGTCTGCTCAGTTAGACCTTCCTGACATTCGACTCGCTGCTCTAAACATGGCATGAGCACAACTCAAACCACTGTGCTGAAACATAACATCTCTCGGCTCTTAGTCAGCTAACACATTAACTGAATGTTTATTTTAAGTGTAGAGATGACTGGATGTACTTTGGAAATCCTTTTTAGTGTTGCTCAAAGGCTAAATGTGGCCATTACAAAAACATCACTGTTTAATTGGTATTTACTGTGTTTTGTGTTTTTTGACATCATGATCTTTAGATGCACTTGGCACTCTGATAGCTTCATACCTGATGCACACTGGACGTGTGTGTTCTGTTACTGTCCCCACCCTTGTTTATGGAAGCTGGTCAAAGTCGACAGTAGAAAGTGATTGTAAGCTGGTTCTTCATTTGATTGAGGTGATTACAGTAGGCCAAATTGATTAAGAAAGTTTGTGGTTCTAGATTAAATCTGTTCTGTGAAAACAGGCTGATCAAGGTGTTTACAAATGTACACTATGTTTTTCAGACTGAGTGTGTTGAGAACTGTGGAGATAACATGAAGCAGAATCAAGGGTATTATTCAAAAATGTGAAGACTGCCATGTGATATGAACTTTTGCCTATTGGCTATTATCTTTTAATAAGAATCACTAGATGGTAAACATCAGTTTGCCTTCTGGAGCTAATTAAAATTTCCTAATGGACTCTTTGTCAAAAATATTGGTAACACAGTTGTTTATCTTGATCACCGGCTCTTGTGGAAACATGCATGTACTCCACATCACAGGGTGTGGGTAACTGAGTGTGATATAAGCAGATAAAAGAGGGATTCATGAGTAATTACTTTGTTTCTGATTATACACTACTATTCAAAAGTGTTGGGTCGGAAATATTTCTTTAATGTTTTTGTAAATAAGTCTTTTTTTTTTTTTTTTTTTTTAAAAAAACTCCACATATATTATAAAAAAAACAACAAAAAAAACTAATATCTTTACAAATTAAATTAAAAGCTTTCTATCTCAATAAAATTCTAAAATGCTATTTTCTCCTCTGATAGTAAGGCTGAATTCTTGAAGCAGCCAGTACTCCAGTCTTCAGTATTAAGTCCTTGCAGAGGATTCATTTCTTTTTTTTTTTCTTTAAAAATAAATAAATAAATAGAACATTACTGACCCCAAACTTTTTAACAATAATGTATTTTAACTCTGCTTTTAAGATAGTTGTGGTCTATTATTCCAGCAGCTCTGGAGCTGTTGTTCTGTTAACAGTACGTTGAAGGAAGTTGTGCAGCTTGCCTGGTTTCTGGGTCATCTGGAGCTGCATTCCTTAAGGTTCCTGAGGAAGTTCCTCCCCCTTTCCCTCCCTCAGCAATTTCTGAATATCCCACCGATTAAAGGCCATTCCAACCACCCATTTCTGCATATCACCATCATGCCCAAATCCATATAGGCTACTTCGGTATATTAGCCCAGCAATGGATAACATTGTTTTGGTTGCGGTTTGCATGTTCTGTAGTGCTGTGTCAGGATGAGGGCTTGTGCAGGGATCAGACAGGGTCTTAAGAATGTGCTGCCAGCTCTGTTCACATCTGAGCTGTTCTTCCACAGGCCTCGGCTGCTCAGATGTGTCCTGAACAAGTCATGATTTCAGGCGGTTTAAGTTACACAACAGATAATTAACTGTTGGGTTAAAACCATGCTACAAATTCTCGCTTATTCTAAAATGTATTTATTATTGTTGTAATGAGAATCTTTTTTTCTCAAATTGTGAACCTTTTTGGTACAAATTGTCTGTCTTATGTAATCTGACTGGAATATCCTGTTTCTCTGGATGTTCTTTGTATTTGTATGGATTTTTGTTGGTTAAGGCTATTTATGACTTAAAGTGATAGTTCACCAAAAATGAAATTTGTTGATTTATTCAATCTCATGTTGTTCAATTCAAGTGTGTATGTGTATATGTGTGTGTGTGTGTGTGTGTGTGTGTGTGTGTGTGTGTGTGTGTGTGTGTGTGTGTGTGTGTGTGTGTGTGTGTATGTGTGTGTGTGTGTGTGTGTGTATATATATATATGTATATATATATATATATATATATATATATATATATATTATATATATATATATATATATATATATATATATATATATATATATATATATATATATATATATGTATATATATATATATATATATGTATATATATATATGTATATATATATATGATATATATATATATATATATATATATATATATATATATATATATATATATGTATATATTTTACTAATCATTTTGTCTGTCCACTTAAACACATTCAAAATGTTGACGCTTCAGAAATTACAAAAAGTTGTAAAAGTAGGCTCATTCATATACATTGAGTGGTTTAAGACTCAGCAGCTTTAATTTTGATTTGTGCAAATATGTGGAGTTCATGAAATATGCTAAATGGTATTTCAAGTGTGCTTGCTTGATGCGTGAGAACAAACCTCAGTGGTTCTTACTCGTTAAGCATGGGTAGAGCGTCCCTGTTTATGAAGTTACCTATTACTTTCAAACGTCACTCATTTGTTTTTGATGTATGAAATAATATATGGTTTGTTTATTGAAAACCGTAATGTAATTGTTTGATGCTTCTGTTACTGTCGTCAACTGTATGATGTAGCAGCTGACACAGTTTACTGTAAATATGTTAAGTTACTGTACGTTTGACCCTGTTTTTGTCTTGTTCTTTTCTCTGCAGTGGTTAAGGCCTTTCAGGAGTATGCAGAACCAGAGGAATCCACGCCGGCCTCACCCCAGAGACGAGCTCCAGCAGCTGGGGGAGAAGATGAGAGTGTGCTGCTGCCCCTGGGAGACAACGTCCTCACACACAACCTGGGCATTCCAGTGCTCATAGTTTGTACAAAGGTAACTGAAAGTGATCAAATCGTTTGACCTGTCATATTGGTTCCTATAGTGTTATATTACTTTAATAAGAGTTCGGTCAGCATATTTGAGATCAGCATAGTGAATGTAGTACGTATTCCATTACAATCACATTATTAAAGCATGCTTTTTAATCCGGTCTCAGGAATTGTGTGTATAAACAATACTATAAAAGTTTGGGGTCTGTAAGATTAATGTTTTCAATTGAGTCTATGTTCACCAAGGCAAAAAAAATTATTTAAATAAACACAGTAAAACAGAACAAAATACAGCAATGCTGTGAAGTAGCATTACACTTAAAAATGAATATTTTAAAACGTAATGGCAAAGCTGAATTTTCACAGCCATTACTGTCTTCAGTGTCACATGATTGTTCAGAAAATATTCTGATGTGTTGATTTGGTGCTCAAGAAACATTTCTAATAAAAAAGATGAAAACAATTTTACTGCATAATAATATTCATTAATCCAACATTCTAATAATCAAAATCCACATATAAATAGAAAGTTCAAAAGAACAACATTTATTTGAAATCAAGTCGTAACATGTAGCACATCTTTACGGTTAATTTTTCATCAATTTTGCTGAATAAAAAAAATGTTTGTCCTACCCTAAAAAAAAATCTTACTGACCTTAAACCTTTGAATGGTAGTTTATGTCCTGTGTATAAACAGACGTGATTAGCTTAGAAATTTGAGTGGATATTTTGAGTTGTTTTGCTCTGTGTTTGGGAGTTGGGTGTGAGTGTCTTTAGCTGGATGAAACGCTCTCTTCATGGAGTCTCAGTAGTAGCCCGCAGGTCCAGAGCTGCAGACACACCATGCCCCCCTCACATGCTCTTTCGGATCAGAACACGCTCAATGATCTCTTCTATTGTTAGCCTCCCTCCAGCCCCGGTGCATGAAAGACAACCTGTTTTTAAATGAGGTAGTTTAGGTCTGAGAGTAAAATGTTCACTCTTTGTTCTGTTCAACGTCAGGAGGCAAAGTGATCAAACAGCCTCACCCTGGCATAGTGGAGAATAGAGCCTGATTGAATTTCAGAAAGCAGTTCCAGTTTCCAGTTTACTTGAAAGCACAAAATTCTCTCTTATCAATATGCATTAGTATCATCATAACTGATCTGCTAACAGCAGCAACTCACTGGCATATTACAAAACCTTTTAAAGGGATAGTTCACATAAAAATGTAAACTGTCATCATTTACTTACTCTCATACTCCTCTAAACCTGTATGACTTTCTTACTTTTGCACAACACGAGAAGCTTTTTCAAAGAATGTTGAGGTCCAAACAACATTAACTTTCTTTGTATGGTCAAGAATAAAAACAAAACACCAAGACATTTTTTTTAAATATCTTCGAGGTATCAAGATTAGGTTTAGTTTACTGCATTAATATATTGCCATTGCTTTATCTCATTTGTTTTAAGTGTTAAAGACAGGATGTTTTTAGTGTATCTTGTGGTTCAGTACAAGGTCAGCAGTATCTGTGACATGCAGAGATGAGTTTACATTTGCAGTGGCCAACACTGATCTGTCCAAGATATTTTTGTCATGGCAACCTCCTGGATTTTTAAGCAGCCTAGTTGGCACCTCCTCTTCCTGCCAAAACGATTATGGCTGGCAGTCGGCCACAACCTGAGTCATTCACAAACATGGCTGCTGCATCAGTCCTATTAAGCATATGTTTGCTTGTTTTTAGGATGGTGTGTCTGTTTTTTAAAAGCAGGAGATCAAAGATGTTTAATGTATGGTTCAGCCAAAAATGGCAGTTTTGTCTTTTACTCATATAATGTCAAATATACTGCACATAAGACTGATTATGTCTGTCTCTGTGTTTTAGTGTGATGCTGTCAGTGTACTGGAGAAGGAGCATGACTACAAGGAGGAGCATTTTGACTTCATTCAGTCACACATCCGGCGGTTCTGTCTACAGTGTATCCTATTCACTCAGTCTCAGCAGTTGTGCTGTTGTAATAATTCACTTTTTTCTATGCAGTAGATTTTTAAAGAAACAGTTTGTTAAATTTGTGGTTATAAATGGCAGCTGTGGTTTCCAGAAACTAACCATTATGGTTCAGGTATTTTGGGATTGTTTATTGGTGATGACTGTATATTTTAGTAAGTGATATAATGTCAATATACCAACCTACTTGAATTACCGAAATATGCTTTTTACCTTTTAAAATGTTCTGGTAACCACCAGGTGGTAAAATAGAAAGTCACATAATGAATCAAAGTTCATTGAAAGTGGTCTGTCCATAAAACATCGGCAGTAATTGTGAATAAACGGTGCAATGGGACATACAAAGACAAACCCTATATGACGCTAAAATAATGCTGTAAACATTAACTCAGAAACAGAAAATGTAACACACAACACCCTAATGCACATGACTTGCTTCAGAAATTAGAACAAACCAAATTATTCACATGATCATGTCATGCAGGTAATGTTCTTTTACTGTTTTTCATCAAACATGATACAGCAGTTCATTGTTTTTACTTGCGTAAAACAACATTTATTTCAGTAAAATTAATATGATTTATGATCAAATTAATACAAAATTAAAATGAGTTTACAGTATACACATCCTTAATCAAAGCTCACAGATGGAGCTGGTTTGATTTACACTTCAGTCAAAGAGGAGAAGAACCTGGACCTTCTCTACAAATACATGGTGCACAAAATATATGACTTCCAGTTTACTACGCCTGCCTTGGTAGTGGAGAAGGACGCTGTGTTCATGTGAGATCTCCCAAATCCCCTAAAAATGTTGCTTTTCTTATCTTTTCTTATCTTTTGTGAGAATATCCATGTCTAATTCAATCTGGTGTTAGTCTGCTAAACTGGTTTCTTTTGAAACACTTTTATCTCTGCGTAGTCCATCTGGATGGGACAATGAGAAGAAAATTGCTATCTTGCATGAAAACTTCACAACGGTTCGACCTGAGGATCCCTTTGAGGACTTTATAACGAAACCTCCTGTACGAAAGGTGAGAAAAGAACCTAGGAATGAAAATTTGACCTTAATCTGCTAGTAGTATGTATATAACATATACCTGTTTGTCCCTTTTGTGTTTCTGAAGTTGGTGCATGACAAGGAAATCAGTGCAGAGGATGAGCAGGTCTTCCTCATGAAGCAGCAGGTATGTTTGCTCTGCAAGAAAATGGATTTCAGATTTAATATCAGGTTTCTTGATTCAGTGCTGAGGTTACACATTTGAAAGGCAGCCGAAATCAAGTGATCTCTTCTGTGACGTCGACATGCATCCATCACAAAGCTCATTAGATCCAGCGAAACCCTTTGGACTTGTTTATTTTCTCTCGTGATTCCAGAGTTGTCTGACCATTCAGGAATCGGTGGAACCAGCCTTGTTTTCATTTACTGACGCAGGGTCAATATGCAGTATAACTGTTTACATACACAATATTGGGTCATTTTTAAATAATTATTTCTTTTTAATGGTCATGGCAAACTCAGTAGTTTCACTGGGGGTCTTGTCATATCCTGAATGGTTCCATGTGGTTTAATCAATTGTGAATACTGTTTATGCAAGGCTTTTTTTTTATTGAGAATGGTCTTTAACACAATAGTAGGCTCTATGAAAATTTAAGACTTATGCAACTTTATTAATGTATTTAGTTCAACTTTTAATCAGTCCGATGCATCATTGCTTATTTCATTAAAAAAACAAAATTCTTAAGAAATGACTGGCCCCAAATTTTCAAATAGTAGTGTACATAGTTAAAAATAATGAAATAGCTTTTGTTATGACTGTTTTACTGTACACAGCAATATTTCAGCTCTCATGTCTCCTGTCACTTTATTACAGTCATTGTTAGCCAAGCAGCCGGCCACACCAACAAGAGGAACAGTAAGTGTGACTTCAGACACCACACAAACCTCTCACAATTTTAAGTGTGATACTATTATGCTGCTTTGAGAATTCTGTCATGATGTTGTGAGACTAAAGTTTTATGCTTTTACTGAATCCTTTTTTTCTTTTTTGTTGTACTTTAGATTTCTTTTTATTGCTGATTTCATGTAGTGGGAAATATAAATCTTCTGAATTGTTTTTTGCAATTCTCTAATACCTGTTTTTTTGTGTGTGTGCATAGGAGTCTCCTGCCCGGACTGCATCTGGTTCACCTCGGCCGACAGGCCGGACAGGGCCCACCAATGTGGCTAGTGTCTCACCCATGACTGCGGTGAAGAAACCAGACCCTAACATGAAAGGTAAGATATCTTGCCATGCAAGATTACATGCACCACTTGATGAAGAACTTAAATGAAGCTTTGTGATCTCATGGCTCTCTATTCATCAGACTGGCACAAATAGCACATGATTGTGCAGTCAAGCGAAAACACAGTGTTTTTGTGAGAGTCTTAATATGGGCATTTTGTTTTCTCTGTTTCTCTCCATGTTCTTTTATTTCACTGTCATCTCGTTTTGCTGGTTCATCCTTCTGCCTTTGCCAACAGTCTAACCTCTTTAAAACACTGCCCTCATGAGGAGAGTGTAGGCATTATTCCCTAAACAGAATATCCCCTTGCATTCCAGTTGGTGTGGGAAAAATTATATTTTCCAATCATTAAGCTCAGCTGGTCAGCATGTTTCAAACCAGCAGGAATAGATTCAGTCACTTTAATTAAATCAACTTTAATTGAATTCTTAAATCCTCTCACCCTATTGGGCAACAGGTATCATATTGCACAATTAAGTATCACAGTTTTCACCAAATTTTTGGTTAATAGACATACTAAGCCCTTTTAATTATAATTAATATAATAATTATAGTGGTGGTGATTGTGAATCTGGATGTATGTTTGCTTTTGAACACCACACAGGGTAAATGAATATCAGTTGGGTAGCCCCAGTGGCATCTGAGCTCATTGTTTAAATTGTGTGTGTTTATAGGAGCAGCAGCAAATGAGGGAGTGCTGGCCAACTTCTTCAACAGTCTGCTGAGTAAAAAGACGGGTGTGCCGGGCAGTCCTGGGACACCAGGGGCGGCAACAGGAACAGGCGTACAAGGCTCTGCCAAGAAAACAGGTAATTTCTTCCTTTTCCAGCCTCAACCCCAGGAACAGGTGAATCTCAAAAAAACTGCCATGTATGGGTCATATTTCACCCCAAAATCATAAGATGAAAAAATTGTGTTTTGCATAATTCTTGAAATACTACAATATTGTATTGCAGTGCGTAAGATTATTTTGTTTTGTTTTTAGCGATCAGAGTTTGGGAAAATGTTCTTAATTTTTGAAAATAATGTAAAAATACAAACAATCCTTATTGTTCTAGAATTGGCCTCAGTTTCTTAAACATGTCCGATTTGCATGAAATTCGGTGTGCGTCATCTTATAATACTCTTAAAATACATCTAAAAAAGGTTATTAAAATAATTTATCTTATATTTATCTTTAAAAAAATTTAATTACTTTTATAATTTTGGAGAGATAGGCCAGTGTCTTTTTGAGTGTGGTCTGTAGTGACTAAGTGGCCTTTAACTTTTGAATATGATGTGTTAACTTCAAAACTTGGCACACATGGACAACATGACATTCTGAGGCTGTTATTTTTCCCCTGTGATTTTTGGTTGCATTACAACCTGTGCAATCATTCATGAGATTCACCTGATCACCTTTTATCATAATGTCTTTTGGACAATACTGTTTTTTCTGGAGTTTTGCCTTTACAGCCAAAGAAAGTATCCAGGAGGCACGGGCTAAAAAGCCTGTGTGAGTGACGCCACCATGGATGGTGATATCCCATACTCGCTGGTTTTCATACCTAGAATGATGTCAAGTTCATACCAACTGCACTTTTAATTTTTTATGTTTTGTTTCAGTTGTTTATATGAATTGCTAATATATTAACACATTTCTGTGTTCATTACCTGCTGTTATGGCCCCATTGTGCTCGGATAAAGAACCGCATGCAGTTTTTTCTTTCCCTTTTCGTATCCTTCTCATTAAGTTTGCATTTGTGTAGCCGCACAGCATGCTGCTTTTGAATGAATACCAGCATGCAGCACTCATCCACATCCACCGAACTGGTTCCCATCACATAACCATAACCAACCTGTATTATTTTCATATACAACACAGAAACTACAGGAGATTACTCCGTTCTCTTTCTCTTGTTTCTTCCAAGGGCAGAAGCCGGGTTTGACTGACATCCAGGCAGAACTGGACCGAATGACTCGTAAACCCGACTCAACGGTAACGGCCAACAACACCCCTGCAACAGAGAACGAGGCATGAGAGCGCCAACAGCATTGTCCACTCTGGAAATCAACACGTAATGACATAAAGGAGCGAAAAAAAAAAAGCTATTCATGACCAAAATTCCCCCCACCTTGTGTGTCAATCAGCAAACAGACCGCGGTTTACTGAAAATGTTGGGATTCTGTCAGATGTTTAGGCTCTGATGTTGTGGGGGAAAGAGAGGTAGATATTTGAAAAGATGCAACTGCTTTTCTTTGTTTTCATTTCCAGACCCCTTTGTATGTATGTTTGTTTGTTTATTTGTGGTGATTAATTTTTGGTGTGGCATAGGGCAGATCAGGTGATGGGTGCTCTGTCCCTAAGGAGGCAGTCAAATCTCTGAAGTGCGGGGCCTTGCTTAGCTTGGTGATCCTTTAACGGCACCCATTCTCCTCCTACTGACCAGAGCAGAAACGCACTGCTGCATTCAACGAGCAGTCGCTTCAAGTGTTGCAATCAGCTCCAACTACTGCTAAAAGCCTAAATATATTCATTGAAAACAAGAAGTACTTGCAAAAAGTATATAGTGTGTACAAACAGTTAGATTTATGCTGATGTATTTATAAAAAAGAAAGCAAATCAAGCTTTTATTTTCTCTCTGTGTTTTATCAGTGAGACGTTAAGCTTCACTTAACATGGTTAACATCACTGATGTCATGACACTAATGACATATACCCATTGGCCTTCAGCACACCGCCTCTTTGAATTATGTAAATATGTGCTAAATATTTGCTATACGAGCTTTGATTTGATTTTGTATAAAATTGAATTATTTTAACAGTTTATGAAGAAGACTATTTCAGATGAAACAAGCGTCGATGAGTATCAGGCTGAGCTTTTTCTTTTGGCTATGGTTGTTTTTGGAGGAGAGGGGCTGGGCAGCATCTTTCCTAGTATAACTCCCAAGTGCCTGTGTCATAGTGGAGCAGCTTGTCTCCAAAAGAGGAATTGCACTGTAGCATTGACAGTCAATTTTCGGTCCAGATTCATGTAATTTATTTTTGGTTGTTTTATTTTGGAAATGCATGTCTGTGGTCATTACTTTTTTGCTGCAATTACACATTTTGCTCACTTCAGTGGCCTAGATCTTTTTTTTTTTTTTTTTTTTTTGCTGCCATAGGGAGCTTGCCTTTCTTTTTGTGAATGTCAGCGTCCACATTGAACGTGTTTAGTGAGACATTTCGTCCCACCTCCCAGTTGGAAATTGTGGCTTAAACCACTAGCGCCATTCTCATGTGGCCATGTGATAGACTGTAAGTCGTGTCTTTTGTTAGTCCTTACAAATGAGATCTCAGATTTTTTGTTATATGTTACCTGAAGACTGTAAAGTGATTTTCATAAAACATTCCCGATTTCTGTAGATGACCCTGTAGGCGACGCATGCTTGTTTTGTGTGCCCTGCCTCAGTGCCCACTGGAAGTGACGACTTTGCCTTCAATGTAGCGTTCACTGTTGTCACTCCACATGCTCTGTCTCTTCACTCAGGGTAGTTCTGAGTCCATACAACAGCCTTGTTTGTCTTCATAGTAAATTTCTCAACATTTTCTTCCACTACTGATACTGTATCATACTCCTGTTCCAAGCTAACTGTTTTTTTGTTTTTGTTTTTTGTCGCTGAAAATGAAACTAAGTTAGTTGGTTTCAATAGACAAATCATCCACAGACATTGATGTAATGTTTTTTTCTAAGGTTTTTAACCTTAATGTTGTAGTGGAGAAACCGTAAATGGAGTGGCTTTTAAATGATCATTACATTTTCAGATGAAAACGGAAAACGCAGAGAACTGGAATCTGGAACCAAAGATGTAGAATCCACATGTTATGTCTGTCGAGTAGCTGCCCTAAATTCCTCCCAGGTGGCCGCTCTTGGCTGAGCCCGGAGAAGCCATCATTCCAAAACGGATCCTCTGCTTATACTGTGGTGGTCTGTGTTCAATGTCCATTTAAAAAAAAAAAAAAAAAAAAAAAAAAAATTTCCACTAGAGTTTGAAGTCTTTGTCCTTTTTTAAGCTCTTCAAGGGAATAGACCACGATAAGTGTAGGGTTTACTGTTGTTTTGCATGAACTTGTGTTAGAAATATGAAAGGAAATATCTCATACCAAACTAGAGATAAGGAACTCGAATGAAATTTACATTTATGCTGCATAATGTTGTGTAACGGTTTCCATTTACGATGGGCAGGGCTAAAGCATTTGCTGATATTCAAGCACAACATTAAGTCTGGACTATTATACCTCTTGTTTTAGTGGTTAAGGTTTTTCATGTATTCAGATTGTGTAAGAACTTATTGGGGCTGCCACTAATGAAGCTTCTGATCACATTTAACATTCTACCTGCTTTCAAATCTGCTCATATAATCTTAAATGCACTTAAGTATTTCACTGCATCCTCTGCATTTGCTGTGTGACTGAAATCTCACCGTATAAATATCACTGACACATTCCTGTGAACACAACTCATTTCCCCCCTAAAAACTGAGTTTAATATTATTTCATGGCATTGTAACTTTTACTGGAAGTGTTTATTCAGCTTAGTTTAATGATCAAAAGTAACACATTGTTAGCGATTTAAACATTGTTTTTTTTCCCTCCCTCCACAAAGTTTGACAGTTACTGATTTTAATAGTAGCTTGGTGCAAATGTAAACAACTTAATGGACTAAGAAATTGAAAAACTAACAAGCTGCTCCTGAGATGCCTGAAGTACTTGAAAAAGCTTCTTAACTCAGAACCCATCTGTTTTCCCAAAGGAGATACACAACGGATAAAAGGTCTAAAGATGTCCACCAAAAGAAACAAGTTCTCTTGGCTTCAGCTTCATTGATTTCTTTCCCTCGGTTGGGGATGATTGCAATTATATAACAAACAGCACATTTTGTATATGTTTCATTCAGACTAGGATGAAAGCTGACCGCTTTGTTCTGAACAATCCTTCTAATATGCACTTACCCCTGTAAGAAAGAAAATGTTGAGAAAGTGCTCTGGCTTCCAAAATTTCTATACAGGAATTGAAAGACATTTCTATTCACACAAAGGACTGTCTTTGTGTGCTATACCTTAAAGTGAGTCTGATTGTATGGCTTTAACTTGATGCAGTATGTGGCCATGTGAAAACTTGCTTTTAATGCAAACCAAGATAAGGAAACCTCTTTTTTTCAGTCCTGGCTTAAATAAAAAACAAATCCAGACTACAACTATGTTGATGTTTTTGCTTATCATGTCAGTTGATTTTTACAAGATGCACAGCTTTTTAAAAGACCACATTAAAGTACTTCAGACCTTCAAATACTCAAGTAGGGCTCAGGTGGTTGTATGATGAACCAGACCAGTTGGGGGCAGTGCTTGTCTCCCATCGCTAGCCATTATTTTTAGAGATATTAAATGAAAATGTGTACATGCATATATTTTAATATGTAACGGAGTGTGTATAATATTAGTGTATATATTAGTATTTTATTTATACATATTAGTATAGGCAGTATACTATTGTGAGAAACAAAAATATATTACGGCATTACAGTATTCCTAAATCAGTCTACAAGTGGCTTATTAATTGTATAATAAGTACCAATATAACTCTCTAAGGAGGCTGCGCACTAGATCTTGGAAACTGGCAAGCTGAATTAACATTTATTAATTTAACTAGTTTTTGTTACACATTCTTTTTATGAGTAGTAGGTAATCCTGTAATGTCGATCTTATTTTAATTTCAGCTACGAGTATGTAATATACATGTACATGTAAAGCTTTAATAATTACTAGACACAATTTGAACATATAAACAGCATCCCCATAGAATTCAATGTCAAAACGTTTAAACTTAAGTTGGTTTGAAGTAATAAATGTAAAACCGGCTTGCCATATCGACATTAAACCGTTTCGCGTTTTAATGAATCCTATATTGTGATCTTCACCTGCATAAGGAAAGACAAGAACTGCAAAGCTTGACGTTTAGAAGTATGACTGTTTTGTGCTTTTGCTTCTCTAAAAACTGTCGTCAAGACTTCACATAAAAGCCTCTATCCTCACAGGAATGTAGTTTGGAGGGCGGAGACTCGCAACAACATTACATTCTGCATCCAGAAACTGTGAAATATGGACACTGCCATGAGAACAGCCGTGATCGTTCGAGATCATTCAGCACTCTTCCCAACAGGATCCGAGCACAGCGCGACGGCAGGAACGGAGCTGGAGAGGACGGAGAGCTGGATGTAGTGTTTGTGCTCTGGATCTGTAGGTCATACACACGGCTGGAGTTTACGGTGATCGTTTTGTAACGAGGGTTGTTCTTAGTTGAGACATTGTTTTCTGCCTGGCTGGTTTCAGAGGACCAGGGGACCGCGAAACATCTCTTATATCTGGGCCGGACGTGGAGATAAAAGAGTTCAGCATGAGGAATAACGAGGAGACTGAGGGCTTTGATGGCGAGGCCTCCAACACCTCCATGATTTCAGGAGCCAATAGTCCGTATCAGCCGACCACCGAGCCCGTGCACTCCAGAAACGTGTTCAGGTCCATCAGGTGTGACCTGGACTATATCAAATCACATTTCGGTATTTTAAAAGTTATCGAAGTGGTAAGTTCAAATAGTTACAGTGTTTCTCCGTTCCATGATAAGTTGTATTGGCAACACATTTAGAGTCAGTAAGGTGACATAGTGTGAACAAGTCAAGATGTCTTCAACAGTGTCATCTTTCTTTCTTTCTTTCTTTCTTTCTTTCTTTCTTTCTTTCTTTCTTTCTTTCTTTCTTTCTTTCTTTCTTTCTTTCTTTCTTTCAGTTAGATTGTATTGGTGTGATAAAGACACTTGTCCCATTTTTAGATTGTGAGCAGGATAGCAGAAGTCCTGTCTTCATCAACAGTGTCATAGTTTGTTTTTCTTTAATAGTTTTAAGTTTGATCTCTTTCTTTCTTTATTTCTTTCTTTCTTTCTTTCTTTCTTTCTTTCTTTCTTTCAGTTAGATGCTCCTTCCTGATGATCTATTAGTGTAAACAAGACACCCCCCCCCCCCCCCTCCTCTTTTTTTATTTAAATATTCAGTCAAAATATTCAAGGCAAGACAGATGTCTCCATCATCCAAACAGTGGCCTCAAAAAGCCTTTTCCACACAAGATAACAGATCTGCTTTCCACATTTTTCAGTTAGATATTCACTCCTGATTACATTCTTCTCATATTGGATTAGTGCGAGGATAGCAGTTTTCCTCCTTTTTGGGTTTTTAAATCAAAATATTTCCTGTTGGATATATGCCGACAGGCGTCAAAATCTCTGGAATGCATCAGTGACGGAGGGGGATGTTGCCTGGAGTTTGAATGAATTAACTTTCAGATTGCACTTTAAGTCTGCTTGATTGGCAAGACACCCAAAAAGCTATAGTCACCGTGGTCAAACTCACAGAAGAGCTTTTTTTGCCTGTGAACCTCTGATGTTGAAAAAGAAGTGGGAGGCATAAGGAGAGAGAGAGAAAAAATGATAGCTCTCGGTTGTTCTGCTGCCTCAGCAAAAGCAAAGCATCTCAGATTGAGCCCTCATGGTGATGCACAGTTAAGAAACTGCATGCACAGGGGGAAAACAGAGGGAAACTAAGGAAGACATAAGGTGAAACAAGGGCTTGTGTATGCTGCCAAAGGAAACAACCTGTGTGCCAAGTACAGAAGATAGCTTGTCTGCTCATAGATTGCTTAATGGATCAAGTTTTTCTGCTTTTATGTGCGTCTCGGGGCAAATGTTTCCACAGCCACATGATTCCAGATTCCACGTTCATTAAGTGATGATACTTGGGAGCACACATAATAGCTGAGATAGAGGACATATAGAGTACATGGCATGCAACACTTTTATTTTCATGAACGCTATGCTGTTTTGTGTGGATCCAGACACTTCATTTGCCTGTGGAGTCAGATTACAGGCAGGCATGAGTAGTATAGTAATGCTCTGTTCATCGCCGACCAGAAACCTTGATATCTGTTTTGCCTCTTATGTGATAGATTGCAGCTCTTCAAAGATTAGCAAACATGTCAACGTCTATGCTAGAGACGGACATGAAAGTTAACGGACAAGGCTTTAGTTTGTTTAATCATGTTTAATCTATGAGCTGTTACTTTCCTCAGATAAATAATACAGATGGGGCATTTTGTTTTGCAGTAATGAGCAGGCTAGTGAGAGGGAATGAATTAAAATAAAATACTAAAAACTAAAAACTAAACAGGATATGATTCAGAAAGTTCCCACATAACTTTTAAATTGCAGCATTCCAGTGATATTCCTTGGGGTGTTTTGAGCTGCGACCATCAAATCTTAGTCTTGTTTGAATATGTGATCAATCATTCCTCAAAACAGTAATATATTACCCTTATAAAAAAAGGCTGTATTGAGCTCTGCTAGTTAGACTTTAGTTGATTTTGCCACATTATCATGTTTTTGGGTGGGATTCCTTTGGGTCCTGTGCACTAGATATGTCCTCATTCTGTCCTGCTAACAATCTGAGTGGTATTTAGATTTGTTTTGAATGTTTTTTGGGGGGAAAAAAGAGCAAATTGATCTGTAGCACAGAACTTTTCACATGGCTGCATGTTTCCTGCTGTTGACTTGCCGAGGATATTCAGCCACGGCTGTTTCTCCATGTACTGGCCAATGATTTACCTAAGGCCCCCGTGGGATAAGGAGGAGTCTTTTTGACTGTTTAATCTTTGCAAAGTTTTTTTTTTCCATCTGCAGATGTGGCCTTCTTGGCTAATACCAATGGATCACCCCATTCCATTCACAGATGAAATAAACATAGTCATTGTATACAGATATAATCTGCTGGGCTTCTACAGAAATATAATTCTTATCTTAGGGGGAGTTCCTTAGGGTTTACATAACGTGTTTTTGCAAATCTTGACAGTACAAATTGTACGAGGTGTAAACTGTCTAAAAACATTTTAATTGATAAATAACTATAAAATAAAATATGCATATCTATATAACTATACTGTAAGTAAAAACTGTACACCACCATTCAAAAGTTCTCTAATATATATTTTTTTATGTTTTTGAAAGTCACTTATGCTTACCAAGGCTGAATTTGTTGGAATATATATATATATATATATATATATATATATATAAGATTAGCAATAAAATATTATTACAATGTAAATGTTACTATTTTAATAGTTTAAAATGTAATTGATTTCTTTGATGGCAAAGCTGAATTTTCAGCATTGTTACTCCATTTCTACATTTTTTTCATGGATTTTTTGATGAATAGAAATTTCAAAAGAACAGCATTTATTAGAAAATAATGCAGAATGCAGCAGCGAGAGTGGTCTTTAACAAGCCGAAAAAAGCTCACGTTACACCTCTCTTCATCAGTTTACACTGGCTACCAGTAGCTGCTCACATCAAATTCAAGGTACTGATGCTTGCCTACAAGACAACCACTGGCGCTGCACCAATATACCTAAACTCACTAGATCAGACCTATGCACCTTCCAGAAGCTTGCGTTCTGCAAGGGAAAAACGCCTTTTGCTGCTATCCCAATGAGGCACAAAATCACTCTCACGGACCTTATCCTGGACTGTGCCCAGCTGGTGGAATGACCTCCCGATCTCAATTCGAACCATTGAGTCTTTGGCACATCTTTTTCACCAGCACCTGACCACCTAATACTAGTAAGAAAAAATCTAGGTATACTAGATAACCTTGCTGATCAAGTAGTTAGTTGCCACTAGTCATTCTTAAATTGAATGCTTTGAAATGTTCTTGGCTAGAGATACTCCAAACCCTTTTGTTTTTATATGGCTTTCTTTCTACAACCAGTTTGACCAGAAAGGACCCTTTGGACCTGAAGGGCAAAACTATTGACCTGCGACTTCTGAGAATGAAGCCACCAGATCCAGATGATTCCACCTTATGTCATTTGGATTCAGTTCTGTTCGTTCTGGATGTTTTTGTTGCAGTCTCAGGCAATGAAGTAGCATCATAAATGTGTCATTTTACCTTAAAGGATAGTTTTTCAAGGTATGTTTTGTTAAGGGCCGTTAAATATAATGAAAGAGCTCTCGCTGTAATGTAGCGAGTTTATGGACTTACCAGATGTTTTTTGCCTCTCTACTCCCTCTCAGAACTTATGTAATGTGGAGAGCTTGCTTGTCTGCAGACATCTCCAAGGCTAAGGAGTAGTGTTTTACATTTTGTGCAAATAGCAGTTCCCTTCAGGCAAGGAAAAGACTGTTTGTTGGGTGGGAGCTGGAAGGCTCATTTCCGTTTAAGGAGGAGCTCTTGGAACACAATGCAAGCTGTCAGACCAAGCCTCCCAGCATTAATTTTCTGGGCACAACAGATGGTGTGTGTACAAGCTGGGGATTTGACCCCATGTGGCCGTTGCTACAAGGAACTTGCTGATTGCCTAATGTAGGGGGCTCTGAAGGATGGCAGAACAAGGGTGGGGAGTGACATAATCATTACTTAAAATCTTGGGCTTTCTGTGTGCCGGACACCTGCTGCCTTGTGGGATGCGGGCCATGCTGCGTTTATCAAGAACAATGACCTCATCTCCAAATGCACATCTTTAGTCTGTCTTTTTGATGGGGCATGACGGCCAACTGAAGTGATGCTGGCTCTATGACAGGAACATCTTGATGGGAGCGGTCATTTATCTATGGTCCACACTTCCTTAATGCATTCAGTGCAAATAAGCCAGATGAAATAGAGAAGGGTTTGCCTTGTGTTAGTAGGGCAGTAAGCTCACATGAGGTCAGCCTTCATTTGAAATTCTGTGGAAATATTAAATGATGTTGAAGCTAATAAGATGTGTTGCCAAGTCCAAGGTTGGGGAGTATTAAACAGATATTTCATCCAAAAATGAAACTTTTTTCATCATTTACTCACCCTCATGTTATTCTAAATCTGTCATTTTCTTTCTTCTGTAGAACATAAAAGAAGGTATTTTGAGACATGTCTCAGTCTTTTGTTGTACTTAAAATTGACAGCAGTGAACACCAAACCAGTTTGGTTACCAACATTCTTCAGAATATCTTCTTTATGTTCTGAAGACGAAAGAAGTCACACAGGCTGGAGTGACATGACGGTGAGTAAATGTTGAATGATCTCTGTAACAAGGCACCTAACCCCACCTTGACATTTACAGTTGTTTGCTTTGAATAAATGGTTCAGTGGCAAGAAATCAGCTAAAGGAGGGGAATGTAAATCGTAATTTGATCATCTCCATGCCATTACAAGCAACTGTCAAGAGTTCAAATGAAATAATTCACCATACTATTGTATTTTAAATGGTGGGGAAACATCTGAAGAAATGTATTTCAAGTCAAATTTATTACAAGTCACACACACACACACACACATGTATCACTGCTGTTCAAAAGTTTGGGATCAGTAAGATTTTTAATGGAGTCTCTTATGCTCAACAAGACTGTGTTTATTTGACCCAAAATACTGAAAAAAAAACAATAATATTGTGAAATATTATTGCAATTTTTAATATTTTAATATAATTTAAAATTTCATTTATTTCTGTGACACAGCGGTAGTTTTCATCAGCCATTACTCCAGTCTTCAGTGGCACATGATCCTGCACAAATCATTTTAATATGCTGATTTATTATCAGTGTTGAAACTGTTGTGCTGCTTAATATGTATTTTGGAAGCTGTGATACTTTTTTTTTCTTTGATTCTTTGATGAATAATAAGTTCAAAAGAACATGATTTATGCAAAATAGAAATATTTTTCTAACAATATAAGTCTTCACTATCACTTTTTATCCGTTTTATCCATTCTATACATGTGAGTGTGTATGCTTTTGTGTATTTTGAATAAAAGTGTTAGTTTCCTTAAAAAAAGAAAAGAAAGAAAAAATTGACTGATCCTAAACTTTTGAATAGTAATGTATATTGAAACACAAAACTTCTATTTTGAATAAACACTGTTCTTTTTAACTTTTTATTTATCAAAGAATCCTGAAAAAAAAATCAAGTTCCAAAAAATGTTAAGCAGCACAACTGTTTCCAACATTGCTTATAAATCTGCATATTAGAATGATTTCTGAAGGATCTTGTGATTTAAATATATAGCATTTGTGCTCATAGACACAATTGTATGCATTTTACCTAATTACTTTATGTAGAAAAAAGGAAAGGAGGAAAGTCTTTTTGCATGGTAGATCAGGTGATTGCTGCCATCTTTAAAGCAAATAAAAATAAAAATATTTAAAGCATCTGTTCATGTTTCATATAGTAATTGCACATACTGGCTGATGTTCAATCTGCATTTTAAATGCACAGCATGAGCTTTGGAAAAATAATGGAGAATTTGGTTGGGTCTTATTTTCTTTATTGTCTGACAAGTTGATTCTGAGGCCCTGAAGATTCAATATTTTAGCCCACAAATTCAAATCTTTTTGGCCCCTAACAAATGGCACCCTCAGTCCAAACATTGGTCACAGAATGCATAAACTGTTGGAAAATCAAGTTCATTCCAGTGTGGACTTCACAAAAGTTGCATTGGAGCTTCATTTTGAGCATCTTTTAAACCCTAAAGTGACAAATTGGATATTCTATAGTGCCATGGTCCAGTGGATGGTTTTGCTTTTATTTTTCAGCATCAGGAAAGTCAGAATTTGTTGGCCGACTGTCTCTGTCATTCCATTTGCAAGCCAGCATCCAGCTCTTTATTCATCACAGTAATCATTCATTTCACAGGGAGGTTTCCACATTGTGCTTCCATTCCTAGATGTGTGCAACATTTTATATAGCGTCTTACGTATGACAGCATCCGGTCCGGGCCAGCTGGAAATGCTGGGCCCCTGTCTAGATGTTGGAATGTTTTGTGGCAGTGGTTCTGTCTCCCCTGTTGGAGCGGGCCGACCTGTAATCTGTCTGAGGTTTTGTGCTAGAGAGTCAAGGCTGCATAACACCTAAATAGCATGTTAACCTCAGAATTCTTCCCATGCTGTGGTCTACTGACGAATGCGGCAGGAAAACATTGGTTGAACCCTCTGCGACTTCAGTAGGGTTCAACATACTCCGCAAGGCCCTGTTATGACCATGTGGAAAACGCATTACAAAGTAAACCCTGAATGAACGAGAAATACTTTCTTGTGGTTTTCCACTGCTCCACACAAAGGACTGCATTGAATGTTGTTGTCTTAAATCAGACACTGTGATTTGCACTGAGATAAATTTGATTTGTTGTATCGTTTAAGTCAACATCACAAGTTACTTTAATTTTCAGCTCAATAAAATAAAGTGAGTTGTTTACTGCTGGGACAAATGCTTCTTGTTTTGTTCTAAAAGGGTCGGTTTTCTCCTTTCTGTTGCAGGTCCTGGCTCTCATTTCTTTCATCTTCATTGAGACCATAATGATGTGCTCGCCCTGTGCCGGCGTCTACCTCTTTGAGTTTGTCAGCTGCAGTGCCTTCGTTGTCACAGGCGTCTTGCTCCTCATCTTCAGCCTGAACCTGCACACCAAAGTGCCCCATATCAACTGGAGTCTAACAGTATGTAGTTCTTATCTAGATCCACACAACCTTACAAAATCCTTTACAACATTAGACTTTTAAATGGATATTTTGCAGCCATTTTTTGTTGTTGTTGTCGTTCTTGCAATTTATTTACCCTAATTTAATTCCAAACTTGTATGACTAATTTAATTTAATTTAATTTAATTTAATTTAATTTAATTTATAGTGCTTATTTAATTGTTTTCTTTCATCTTCTGTCAGTTACTGCTGTGTATTTATCTGAGCGTTGAGAGGAAGTGTTTGCCTTGAAGATATTTTTGCTTCAATCCATTTTTAATGGCATACTATTTTAAGAGGCACTTGTGATGATAGATTATCGAGACAGAAGTTTTTTGTGACGATCAGCTGTTTACATAAATGGAAGAAGTTTTTTGTTGCCAAGACATGCCAATAACTCTCGCTTTTTAGAAAGCAAGCTGCTCTCTTGTGTCCAGTGCTTGAGGAGGAGGCCATGCACAGGACACAATTGCTCAGAATGAAGCTCGTGTGCTCATAGCTCTCATTAAACCCGCTTCTAGCAAGCATGAATGGCTGCTCTTGGGAGACGAATTTACTGATTCACTGAAAGATTAATAAGGCATGGTTCCTTTTGTCTCCCTGCCTATACACACACACACACACTCACTCACACACACACACACAAAGCTCAGCATAATTGGACCTCAGTGCTGTGGATCTATTACAGAGCTTATAATGGAAAAGGCTGTAGAGTTTTATTTCCAGAAATGTGCACGAACCGAGAAAAGTAGGGTTCAACTCACATCCAATGATAACTATTGCGTTGCATTATGGTATACTGAAGAATATGTGCTTAACCTCACACAGACAACAGGGAAGTGCCTCTGACATTATAAGTTTGCATGTCAGTGTTTTACTACACCCAAATGTAGATAGAGAAAATTGGACCCTTTTTTACAAACTGGTGTAAAAAAGTCATATATTTATGCATTTAACCTCAATTATTCGTGTATAAAGAAAGCTTAGAGCATCACATTTTGGTTTAGGACATGCCTTTACTCTAAGTGGTTTTTTTTGTTTTGGCTTTTTGCCACTTTTATAGAAGTGCTTTTTAAAAATTGTTCCTCCTCTTCTCTAGTTGCTTCCTAATCTAACTACCCTGCCATTATATATTACAGAAATTGTTTTGGCCCATAGACAAAACACTTTTGTTCCTCCTTTGTAAGTCACTTTGGATAATTTCATTTAATTTATTAAGGATAGAATTTCATTTTTTTTTTTCAGTGGATAAATGACAGGAAATGGTGGGGTAAGAAAATAAAATGAGATCAGGAAATGACGAGAGCTGAATTCAAACTTAAATACCTCACAACTTGCTAGATCACATAAACCACATTTTGGCTGATGGGAGAGATGTTAAAGAGGGTTTTCGCTGCGTGTGAGTGTATGTTTTGGTGTATTTTGAATGCTGAGGGGATGGGGTTTTCTTGGTATTGCTATGGCTCATTGGAAGATCTATGATCTATAGGATCATTTCAGCTGTGGTGGGGCTGAGGTTTTGGACTGAGCATCATCTCCTGCCAGTCGGACCCCATGGGCCCAGGCCTCTCATTTGTTCTGGAATGGATGCACTGGGAGGGGGGTTTGTTCAGCAACAGCTTGGCTCTCCTCCCCTCTTTCGTGTTTGTATCTTCAGCTTGCGTAACTTCACTGCTGTGCTTCAGGAACTTTCACATAACGCAGTGCTAAAAGTAAACTGTACTTTTTGGTCCTGTAATTGTGGCCTCTGTCTCAGAAGAGGGTTTTATTTTCATTTTGAGATAAAACCCGCCCAAACCCAGCAGCAATTAAACTTATTTCTATAAAGAGCAGAAATGTGGATGGTAAAACTTTTAGGTCTTAAAATCAGATGTTTGTGCTAAATCGGTTATCTTCTAATGTTGATTTAGTTTAAATAGCAGCAGATTGGAGTGTATGCACATAAAACTAGCTGCTAGTTTCTTGTGGCAGTTGGTTCTTGTGGTGGACGGTCTGTGTATTGTACAGCACCCCCTATTCCCTTGATTGCTTTGATGGTGGGATCCAGTGCCAGGCTCAGAGGGGGCTGGCATAGTGACTGACATTATTGAAAGTGATAGGTCAGGAGAATGAGTGCATTCAGCTCGCGGTGCTACGCTGGCACCATTGTACCCATTAACAAACCATCTCCAACCACACACACATTCATATACAGAAAAGCGTGGGTTTACAGTGTTCATTGAGCACAACCAAAAATAGACAGGCCATTTTAATAGAAAACGAGGAAAGATTTGACTTTGTGAGGTGACGGGATAATGATTGGTTTTACATTTTGTGCTGTAATGGAATGGCCACTCGGAGACTTGAGAAGCTTTGCAGTGAACCGATGATTATGTGTCATTACTGAACACAAGAGGCCATGGGTAAAGATGCATTAAAGATGTGTAATTTGGAAATCTGACTGATAAAGACTAAATTACTGTTATTGAACTATTTAAATGTACTTTCATTTTTATGTTTTCTCATATTCTAATATTATCAGAATGATTTCCCATTAAGAACCACCTTTTATAGTGATGGGCCTGCTGGAGGATAAGGGTTAATAGTGTATCATGCTGTCTGTCCACACACACACACACACACACACACACACACACACACACACACACACACACACACACACACACACACACACACACAGCATCCGAGAGCACCAGCACACTAGTGGAAGGTCCAGGAAAAGCTTTTAGCAGCTTCATTTAAAGCTAAAGTCTCGCCACTGAGGCGGATAAAGAGATATGACTGAACGTTCAGGATGCTGGTTATTTTACCAAGCAAATCCGGAATGAAAATAAGTTTATGTTTTTACTTTTTTTTTTCTTTCATTTCCAAGATCTATGGGCCTCCTGTTGCCTAAAGCAGTGTGTAACTAAGTATTCACGCACCACTGAGAATATTTGGCACAGGCTGTATACTGTTAAGACCCCACCTAACTCATGCATGTATACATTTTTTTACATTGATTGTCTGCTTAAATATGTTTCTTTTACAATTTAAAAGCAACTTACTTCCTTTATTTAAATATATTCAAAAATCTAACTTATTCCTGTCATGGCAAAAATTGTGATCTTTCATATGATCCTTCATAAATCAAAGAAATCAAGAAACATTTCTTATTATTATAGATGTTGAAAACTATGGAAGCCTGTTTCCACCACTGAATAAAAGTTGCAATAACCTTTTTTTTATTTTCTGTCTCACAATTTTGACTAATTTTAGAATTTGTGATATAAACTCACAACTGTGAGTTATAAAATCTAATTTTGAGAGGAAAAAAAGACTGATATGTTCTCAGAATTGCAACTTTATATCTCATAATTCTGACTTTTTTTTCCACATACATTGTATGGGTCAGAATTATCAATTTTAATTTTATGCCAAAATCATTAGGATATTAAGTAAAGATCATGTTCCATGAAGATTTCCTACAATAAAATATCAAAACTGAATTTTTGATTTGTAATATGCATTGCTAAGAACTTCATTTGGAAAACTTTAAAGGCGATTTTCTCAATATTTCGATTTTTTTTTTTTTTGGCACCCTCAGATTCCAGATTTTCAAATAGTATCTCGGCCAGATATTGTCCTATCCTAACAAACCATACATTAATGGAAAGCTTATTTATTCAGATGATGTATACATTTATTCAGATAAATGTATTATTATTTTTTCAGATGATGTATAAATCTCAATTTGTTCCAGTGATAATATAAAACAGGTCCATTTCAAGTACAGAGATCTTCAGTCCTTTGTTAACAACGTGGAGGGCCACTGTGACTGTAAAATACATCAGAGATCTGAACCCAGTGTGAACACTACATTTCCCAGTTTTAGACCCCTCCTGAGATCAGTTTGCTTTCTCTACATGCAGCCTGCCAAAACACACACACACACACACACACACACACACACACACACACACACACACACACACACACACACACACACACACACACACACACACACACACTACTGAAAGTACATTTTAAGAGAAATAATGACTGCTTTTGTTTGTGTCCAGTTTCATATTAGGTTACCTGCATTAAATGCTTAATCATTGTACATAAACTTCCATCAAGCTAGTAATGTATATTTATAACTAAATAATTCTGAGGACTTGGTACTTTTGTTCCACCTCAGACATATGCTTTGTGTTCTTACGCTTAGAATATTTTAAGCGCGTCAGCAGTTTTTAGCATTAAGTGTGTTTCAGTTTGGTTTGGCTTGCATTTGATCCATCTGTTGAAGTATGTGTGAAGGCAGAGGCTGGTTTGGCATGTGTTTGAATGATTGCGACCGTATCCTGGTTTTGGAGTATAGTTAGTGTTCTATATTGCGTGTTAGATGGGCATGGGTTCGCTTGAGTGAGTGTGGATGAGAGAGAGCGAGAGGGAGAGAGAGTATCATGTGAGGCAGTGTGTGCAGTCACTCTCATCATGCATATTGTCACATGGGTGGTCATGCCTAAGTCACGCTGGAGTGCTTATTGGCTGCACACAGACAAACCACCCAGCTTTATCCCTTCTCTTCTCTCAGAGTGGGTATTTATGGAGGTTTTAAGGATAAAGAGAGAGAAAAGGAGACTTTATTTGTTCTGTAGTGTAAGGAATCTGGATGTTACCTTATTTTTTAAATAATAAAATAAAAATAATCTGTGATATATGTTTATAATTTGTGTGTGTGTGAGCATGCTTATGAGGTTTATGAGGACACACATTTGTACAGTACATAGGTATTCCAATGAGAAGGTGATTTATGAGGACACTTTTGGTATCCCGTAATTCACAAGGCTAATAAATCATACAGAATGAGTTTTTTTAATGCACAAAGTTTTCTGTGAGCGGTAGGTTTGGGTGGGTGTTGTGTGATAGAAAATACCATTTGTACAGTATAAAAACCATAAAAAACCAACGTGTGTGTGTGTGTGTGTGTGTGTGTGTGTGTGTGTGTGTGTGTGTGTGTTGTGTGTGTGTGTGTGTGTGTGTGTGTGTGTGTGTGTGTGTGTGTGTGTGTGTGTGTGAACTTTTTCAAAGATTTTCATGACTCATCTTAAGTGTACATTTATACAACAATAATGTACTAAAAACTTTTTTGTTCATGAAAACATATATATATATATATATATATATATATATATATATATATATATATATATGATCCCTGTTCACAAATATTTGTGAAAAAGACTAAAAACTACTGATATATATATAGACACACACACAGACAACAGCATTGTCAAAATGATCCCTGTTCACAAATATTTGTGAAAAAGACTAAAAACTACTGCCAGGCCAGTAGCTGGCGATGTTATTTTGTAAAGAAACACTATGCACCTGCACACATACCTATAGAGTGAACGCATATTATGCATGCGCATGATGTAACATTTTTCACAAATTCACATTTTTATAGTTTACACAGGCAAAAACAGTATAGTTTCCATAAAACTGCACTTTCTAGGCCCCCAAATCACAGATTATCATAAATCACTTTTACAATTTTTAGCTTATCTTAAGAAATGTTCAGTACACCACAAAGGGGGGCACTCATGGCCTAATGGTTAGAGAGTTGGACTTGTAACCCGATAGTTGCGGGTTTGAGTCTCGGCAGGGATTGTAGGTGGGGGAGTGTAACTGTTGCTGTTATATTGTTTATATTATGTATATGTTGTTTACTTTTTTCTAAGTCCATTTTCGTTATGAAGAAACTACGTTGCATTTATTATTTGTGACCAGCGCTCTCTTCCACCCCTTGAGCAAGGCACCGAACCTCTAACTGCTCCCCGGGGGCCGCAGCAGAAAATGGCTACCCACTGCTCTGGGTGTGTGTTCACAGTGTGTGTGTGTGTGTGTTCACTACTCACTACTGTGTGTGTGTGCACTTGGATGGGTGAAATACAGAGCACAAATTTGGAGTATGGGACAGACACCATACTCGGCCACGTCACATCCTTTTCCTTTTTTAAACCAAATATTTATTTTTCCAAGGCATAAGAGTTCAAAATGTCTTTCACACTGGCCCTGGGTCAGCAGGACATCTTCAGTAGTTGAACTGTGGTCTGTGATTATCTGACTTCCTCATCCAGCAGATCCATGTCACTGCCCTCAAGCGTCATACTGCATGTACTGTACTTCTGCCTAGAGCTGAGAGGAGCAGACAGTCTGGACATCAAAGCCAGCGGTTCGTGCTGCGTCGGCCTGTGATGTGAAATTCGAGGTGCCAGCCACTGAGGTTGTGCTTTGAAGCGCTTGTTACATTTCACCCCCCACAGAGTCATGGCTTAGACAAAACCCACGTCCATTCCAGACTCTGAGCGCTCAGGAGGAGGATTGGCCTCATTTCAGAAACCTCCAACTGATTCTTCTCATCCTCACTCTCTCCTGAGAACTTGGACTCTGATTTGTTACAGTATTAAAACTGTAAACTGTGGTGGGTCCATTAATAGAGGGAAAACTGTGATAGTAGTAATCAAAAATAGGAAAGAGACTCACATAACCTCTGCTAACTCCTTGACTGTAAATGAATGACTTTATGGCACAAATACAAGTTGTTTGTGCAGTCTAACTTAATTTTTTCATCATTAAATTGATGACACATTAAACTGATTAAAAAAAAAACACAGTAAAGACTTATTTTTATTATTAGAAAAATATTGTTTTAAATAAATTGTTCTTTTGAACTTTCTATTCATAAAATAATGCTAAGAATAGTATCATGGTCTCCACAAAAAATATAAAGCAGCACAATTGGACGTCAGTATAACGTCAGGTTGACGTTGGACATGATGTCAGACAGATGTTTCAGTTTGGTTGAGAATGAAAATCATGTTGATGTCAGTATTTGACACCAATTTGACTTGACTTGGCATTGGATTTTGGTTACACAACCTAAAAACAGCAAATATCAACTGACGTCGGTACTGGATGTCAAATTAACATTGACATTAGACATTATCTTAAGAGGGTGTGCACCAGCTGGGTTGTAAATAAATAGTGTATTGCCTTCCCCCTGCCTGTCAAACTGCACCACTGCAGTCAGCACAGCCACACCTCACTGCCAGCTAGCCACTTGTTTAGTCATCAAAGGTTTACTTGTAGTTTGATCAACTCTTTAACTTGGGAATGTGTGAATGTGTCTGTTGATATGACTTCCATTATGGAAATGTTATTATTTAATGAGCTAACCTCTATGAGCACATACACACTGCAGATAATGTTTGCCCCTCCTCTCTTTGTAGACATAATTTGTTATTTGAAGGAGATTCGTCTCTCTTTTCCTGGAACAAAACATGCCAATGAAAGTATATGTGTTGCTTGTGTGTGTTATTGCGTGTGGAGAGATACTTAGCAGAGTATACAAACCCATGTGCCTTGTGTGTTTAACAGATCAGAGATCATTTTGAAAACACAATGTATACACTGTGCAAAAGCCATCACTCCAGTCTTCAGTGTCACATGATCCTTCAGAAATCATTATAAAATGCTGATTTGGTGTTCAAAAACTTGAACTTATTAATCTTGAAAAGAGTTTGACAGCTTAATATTTTTTTGTGCAAAACATACTTTTTTCAGTATAGTTGAATTCTCTTGTTCTCTCTCGCAGGATCTGATCAACACTGCCACCAGCACCTTGTTCTTCTTTCTGGCTTCAGTGGTTTTGGCAGCTCTCAACCATCAAACTGGAGCAGAGATCGCAGCTGTGGTATCTATCCTCTTACTCAGCTCTTCATTTGGCTGTGATTGCGAGTGAATTCAAGTGTTCGGTCATTTCTCAAGTATTTGAAGTGGGCCCTAATCTGCTGGGGCTCTGCTGCCCTCAAGTGGCTGAAATTGAGTAAGCACACAGGACACAGTCCTAGACAGGAAGACAAAGAGAAGTTCTGAGCAGTCATAGTCACCATCACCCTAAATGTTTAACATGTTTTTCTTTAGTTCTTTGATTTTTAATACTGAAAATCTCACTGCTTCCTCTTTTCCTCTTTCTCCATCCCACTTCTCTTTTCACTCAGATTAGTTTTTCTTTTCTTTTCTTTTCTTTTCGTGTTTCTATTCCAAAATTCACAATGTGTGTTGTTTTTACTCTGTCACTCTTTACACATTCCCACAGAATTGAGTTGCACATTAACCTCGTGTTTGTTTATAGAATATTTTAGCTTATTTTAGCTGTGAGTAAGACACACTCAGCTCTGTTTAAGTCTATTTCACAGAATAATTGGGAGCCTTTTTCCACCTTAGAGTATAAAATTCATGAAAGCTAAATAATCATGAGCTAAAGTTTTTAAATTAGACATGTCAGATACAATGTAGCAGTTGTGAGATTTTAAATCAGTTATCTTTAATTAAATTTTTTTTTACTCTGAGACCGGAAACAGGCTTTCATAAGTAACTCCATAATCCCACTGATTTTCCCTAAAATCAGCGCAGAAAATGCCAAAAAAAAAAAAAAAAGTGCATTGACTCCATCTGGGATTGCTCATTACGGTGTGTTATAACTGAAGCCATTATAAACATCTCGTATGCACATACCTTTCTAGTTAGTTTGTCTGTTTTGGTTGAGGCTGCTGACCTCTTGTGACTGTGAAGAGGTTTGTTGTAGATGGCTCAGTGAAGGGAAGTAATTCCCAGTATTGATTCAGGGTCAGGTTCTCTTACTGAGATCCTGACCTTTATGATTTTAGACACTTCAAGAATGACCTGAGATCAGCAAAATATCCACCAGCACCTTGGAAGTCAAAGGCTGGGGATTTGGGCTTAGAGTTTTATGACACAGATGTTCTCAGCAGGAAACCACTTTAACACCCGGGGATTTTTCTGAACCACAAGGCACTGCAGAATTCCTTCAGCCCTCACAGCCTGCCAGAGACATGGAGCATTTGCTGTTATCTGCCTAATATCGCAATTTACTATAAAACATATCTATATTATTTAGACATATAGTAGATTTAATCTTATATGTACGTCACTTAAAGAAATAGTTTACCCAAAAAAGAAAATTTGTTGAAAAATGACTCACCCTCAGGTCATCCAGATTAGAAGATTAGAAACTTGCTCATCACTTGCTTATCAATGGGTGCCGTCAAAATGAGAGTCCAAACAGCTGAAAAAAAAGTCCATCCCCTGTTGTTCTCTCACATCAAAATCTACTGACATATTTGTTTAGAACTGCTTTGGACTGTTTTGGCTTGTAAATGGTGCTTTATCTGAGCATATTTACTTGATGAATCAACTTTTTCACTGAAGAAAGCAATATTATATGTAGAGGATTCATATTTTAGCCAAAAGCAACAGTTAAAAACATGGTAATGATGGATTTATTACAATCAGCTTTTCGTGATTATCGTGATGTTTTTATTAGCTGTTAGGACTCTCCTTCTGACGGCACCCATTCACTTTGGTTGAGCAAGTGATGTAAAATTTCACCAAATCTGTTCCGATGAAGAAACAAACTCTTCTACATTTAGGATGGCCTGAGTGGGGGAGTAAATTTTGAGCAAACGTTAATTTTTGGGTGAGCTTCTGCTTTAAATATTCTTAGTTCAAAGATGAAAACTTTTTGAGTATAAATAGTTGTTTTGTGTGTGTTTACGTCCAGATTTTCGGGTTCCTGGTGACGGCTGTGTATGGTCTAAACACATTTTTGGCAGTACGGAGATGGCGTCTCGGGGACTCGCGAGATGGACCCCTGCAGACCAGCGAGTACATCCGCGCCCGCACAGCCTCGCGGGGAGAGGTGGAGTCACGGCCTGAGCTACAGTAAAGTACACATGCAGACCAGTGAAGACTGAGACGAGCAAAGCCTCGTCTGCATTCCTGTCACAGTGTGCTCTTTCACATCCTCGTGATGAGATCCTGACGAGCGGCCGTCAGGAGGAGCGCTTACAAACAAACAATTGCGTGAACAGTCACAAAATGGAACAACCCTCAGGCCAGCGTCTTCTGACTTTATACTTAAATACTGTATATTTCTGTTAACTAAGGGCTTTACCTTCTAATGATCTGGATAATTATTGACTGAAACTCACTCCACTGTGCTCCTAAACTCCCAGCGGGGAAAGGTTTTATTAATAAAACGGACAAAACCTGTCAGTCACAGTTTGAAAAACCCCTTTCTATTTAGCTTTGCATTCCATTTAGAATGCAACTATGCCTAAAATGTCTTATCAAGGATCAAAAATAACTATACAGAATGGAATTATGGAAATGAATGGTTGCTTAATAGACTGACATAAGTGATCTTTCTGACTGTAATGTTTTTTTTTTTTTTTTGTGTTCCTGTATCAAACACATCTAGTAAACTGCCGTTGCATTGGGCTGTTTTTCTGTAGAGATGAAGTGACTAGATATTAGGAGCACCAGTATTTATTTTAATGTTAATTATTTTTTGTAATACCACAGCTTTGGTAGCTACATTGCATCAAATGTAGAATTTCACCTCGTGAATGTGACCCTGCATTGCAACAGACAGTAACAGCTTTCAGATTGTCTGTGTGGGTGAAGGGAGGTGGGAGTTTATGAAACTTGTTAGTCTAATCTTTAGACGATACAATTTTTAGTTACTAAATCGTGTGTGCATAGTCTGTTGGCCATTTGTGTTATTTGTAATATTTTCTCTACTCCACTGTGTACTCCAAGTTATCTGTATATGTCGATTTAAGCAAGGGTAGAGTTTTTGAAGAAGGTGTATATATTACGTATCTGTGTGTGACATTTTACATTTCTGAAGGTTTCCTATTTGTATGAATTCTGACACTAATAGGCTGTATTTGAAGGAACAAGTGTACTGCAGTACATATGAATGCATTAGCTAAACTGTGTATCTTTTTTCTGTGTGCCTTAATCGTAGAGGCTTTATTAGTCGAAACTCTTGGACACTAATGTTACGAAAACATTAGCAGAATAACTGCTTCACTGGGTGTGAAATTCAAACATTTTATTTGCACTCTCTGATGAACTGATCCGTGGTAAAATCATCCGTTTGCTGAAGTGCTTTATTGACCTTCTAATGGGTCTTTTTTAAAAAGAGTATCATAGAATGGCATCGGGGGGAAATTAAATATATCTTTTACCACAGATTTTAAGGCATAGTGCAATTGTACATGAAATTTTTTTTTTTTTTTCGTTTCACTAGAAACTGCTCATTTGTAATATTCATTTATATATTCATACTTATGTCTTATTTTAAGTTGTTAAATGAAGTCACTTTTGTGTTTTTGGAATAAGACCAATGTTGAAATGAAGTCATTTTGAGGTGTGGACTCACATTATAGACATATTGAGCGTGTTGAAAATGTTAAAAGACAATCACAAGAATGATTTTTGTCTTAATGAAGGACTCTGCATTAAAGTGCTGAAGTCACTGATTATTTTTCCTGTTTTGAAAGCAATACCGTGTTGCTTATGCTTTAATAATGTGTAAGAGCTTTCACTGTGCTTTGACTTTGTGCTGAACTTCTTACTGGAAGCTTTTAGCATCAAAATAATTCCTGATTTTTAACCTTAAGGTTTGAACTGTGTTTTCAGCTCCCAAATCATTGAAGTGTTTCAAAAGAAACTAAGTTGGTATTTTGATGATGATTGTAACGGTTTCTTGCTGACATTTCCCGTATTCAAGAAAGCAATGTTTTATTCCATGTAACAGTGCTATAAATTGGTATTTTTGTATTTATAGAGCTGTGCATAGACTTACAAAATGCTAATTGTTTAAAAATATTTGTGATGGCAATCTTTTCCTCAAATAAATGGATTCGGATGGACTTGATCTGTAAATGGGAAAAAGCCTTACTGCGGTACAGAAATCCACTGCATTTACAATCACTAATACTTGTCACTTTTTCAAAACTCTTCATGCACTGAACACAACAGAAGTCTACAGTATGTGGGCTAAACTGTGCATACAAAATACAATGACTACATATTTCCATTTACATGAATTCCTCTCTCACTCAGAAAAATCCAATATTTGATGTACCTGCAGGTCCATTTGCATGTTTACGTGTCTCCTTTGTTACCTTTATGTTTAAAATCCAATAATTACTGAATAAGAGAAATTTTCTACATTTATACCATAATACCATATTGAAATATATTCCAAAAAAAATGAAATGCTGTCAACACAATTAGTTGTAGCTGAACACATACACAGTTCTTTCAATTTCAGTTTTATCTATACAAATGGGTGCAGCTAATTGGACAATGTAGCATATATCACAGCGACATCTAAACAGTAGAGATCTGTCATCCTTGTTTTGTAAAGAAATGTTACAAAAGAAAAATGTATAATGATGCTCGAATGAGTTAATGTAAAAACATGTATTTAGTGTTTTGTTCATTTTAGCACATTTTGGATGTGAAATTAACTGCTGTGCCAAGAAGAAAGTTGGCAAGGAGAACTGTGACACTGAGTTTTGAAAAGTGACCTTGAAGAAGTGTGGAGAAATGTGTCCCAGTGATTGCAAAACACTGTAAATTCAAACTCACTTAAAATACACCACATATCACTATCACATTTTTTTCCCTAATGTTTCAAATGACTGGCAAAATTACTTTCTTTATTTGTTAAAAAAAAAAAATACTAACAAAATTGCACCAAAATTATTTATTGATGTGGTAATCTGACAGTGCATGTTTCCAAAAGAGTCCTTAAAGCATATCCACTCTTCACAGAAACACTACAAGGGGGTTTACATGTGGTCACATGCAGCATGCCTGAGAATCCAAGAGTAAACCAGGAGACGCTCCTGTGTGCACTGCTGAAGCTCACGTTTATAATACAGGTTCAATAGCAGAAGAGTGGCACTGTAAGAATAGTACATCTCTAGGTGAGCGTAATAAGGCAAATCCTGCTTTTTTTGCAGTACTTTGGCAAGACATTGGTTTTACTTCAGTATTAAAAGACTAACACCAATATGTAGACCTGTGGAAATAAGACAGGTGACTGTGGCCAGCCAACCACCTGCTAATTTCATACACATGATGTAAACTTATTTTATTGCTACAAAACATTAAAACATATTATTATTCCCAATACAGGGCTTCATCACCAAATCATGCATCATTTTTTTTTAAAGGAGAATTTAAGAGAACATATTTTGAGAAAATATTCTCTCAGAATAGTTCTAATTAGTAAACATACACACACAGCTCCCAAATATAGAAACATATATATAAAAAAAAGAAATCTGAACTGAAAGTGACCACACACACAATCATACTATAAGTAGACCTAAGCTGTAAGAGGCATAAACTGTACAATACTGCCCTTTCTTCCAAAAACAGTCATCAAGATTGACTGATGTGAAGCTGCGTCACTGGAATAATTCACAGCTTTGAGAAAATCAAATGAGAGTGGCTTAGATTGCATGGCCGCATGTATTTACAAAGATGACTGAAAACTCTATAGCTTCTATTCTGTGATGTAATATTTAAAATAGACTGCTTAATTCTACTGACAAAAAGCATACCCGAAATTTCAAACAAACAATATAAGGTTATACCAAAGTCTGTTTAGGTTATCAGGCACTGTAGTGGTCACACACCAGGTTTTTGGACACAATCACAGCTTTAGTCAGAGTCGGAGTCTGAGTCATCATCTGTGAGGAAGAAGAATGTGTTATTCTGGAAGAAAGAGCCTCTGAATAACGACAGGAAAGAGAAAAGTGAGATGGGGAATTCTCAGTGAAAATAATCTGCCAAGGAAGTTTAATGCATGTGACTATGCATGACAGTTGCTAGAAGAGTTTGCTTATAGTAAGAGTAAATTCATACATTTAAATGATACCAAAGACTATAGAATGGACTTTGATGATACTCCAGCAGTTCTGCCTGGACACTCACAGTAACTAGAATGAAGGCTACACTGTGGATAACTATTTATGAAGTTATGAAACCACACTTCCTAAAAACCACATCACATTTTACTTCTTGTCTAGTTTCACTAATAGTTTTGCTGCTTTAGTTTGATGTGGAAAGCTTCATGCATGTATCCTGTGAATGAAACTCCAGCAGAGAGAGAGAGAAAAAAAAAAGAGTACTTTCACATCTCAATTTAAAATAACTGTTTTATATTTTAATATATTTTAAAATATGTACTCATGTGATGGCAAAGCTGAATTTGCAGAAGTCATTCCTCCAGTCTTAAAGGGATACTGTCATGAATCACTTACCCCCTTGTCGTTCCAAACCCGTAAAAGCTCTGTTCGTCTTCGGAACAAAATTTAAGATATTTTGGATGAAATTCGGGAGGCTTGAGACTGTCCCATAGACTTACAAAAAGTGTTCCCGTCACTTTATATAACCCAGATTGCACGTCTGATGGCAGATGGAGTATTCTGACGACGACTTTCATATCTTTTATGGACCTTGACACTGTTATTTACTTGGCAGTCTATTGGACAGTCTCAAGCCTCATTTTGGGGTGGAGTATCCCTTTAAGTGTCACTTGATCCTTCAGAAATCATTCTAATATGCTGATTTGACACTGAAGAAGCTTTTTGTTTTATTACCAATGTTGAAAACAGATGTGATGCTTAATATATGTGTGGAAACGGCAATATAACTTTTTTCAGGATTATTCAATGAATAGAAAGTTCAAAAGAACAGTATTTATTTAAAATAGAAATCTTTTTGTAAAAATCTAAATGTCTTTACATACATTTACTGTCACTTTAATTCATGTTTGCTGAATAAAAGTATTCTTTTCATTAAAATGAGGAACTGTAGTGTAAATAAGAACCCAGTGTTGATACCTTGTGTGTTTGGTGGCTCTTCACTGGAATCACCTCCCTTGAGGAAGTCGGCCAGTTCATTAAAAATGAAATAAAAGTCCAGGGCAAAGAATATTGTGGTAATGAAGCCAAAGACCTAAGAAGTGAAAGAGAAAGAAAAACAGACACATGAAACCAGTGCAAACATTACGCAAGTCACATGTTGTGTAACTAGAAATCAAAAATAAACAGTGCTGTCACTGATAGCGCCAATAAAAGAGAATTTGACTAAACTGATGTGAGCCTACCCCAGCGGCCTTTGAGGCTCCATCCACATATTTTGACACAGATATAATAGAGATGATGAAAAAGATGATGGAAGCACTGACACAGCGCAGGAAGTCCTTGATGAAACAACAGGCAT
The DNA here is from genome assembly GCF_018340385.1 of Cyprinus carpio. NCBI lineage: Eukaryota > Metazoa > Chordata > Actinopteri > Cypriniformes > Cyprinidae > Cyprinus > Cyprinus carpio. The sequence goes on along the minus strand of NC_056603.1, from coordinate 26,077,662 downwards.
GGTGATTTGAGGAAAAAGCACAGAACTGGTATTCATGGACAAATGCTCTATGAAGTTCCAGCACAGTAATTCTGTAGGTCAGAAAACTTACCATGAGGGGCCAGTGAAAGCCCTTAAATCTCTCATTGAACTTTGTAGAATAAGCAAACAGCAAGAAGAGGGCAGCCAAGAACTCTATTAGGGGAGCTGTGACGAAAGCAGCTGCTGTTGAAGCAGCAAAGCACACAAAACTAATGAACGACATCACCTGAGGGGACAGGATACATAAGGACACATTTTTTGTTAATTATTGTTCTTCATTATTTTGTTTATTGCTGAAAATTAGTGACAAGGTGAGTTCACCAGACCTTTTAAAGATATAAGTTTGATGCTTTGACTTTTTCAGAAACTTGAGAAGGTACAGAGAAGGAACAACTGGTCATTTCCTATATATATCGCCTATGGAGAGTCCCTAAACCATAAAAAAACCAACGTGTGTGTGTGTGTGTGTGTGTGTGTGTGTGTGTGTGTGTGTGTGTGTGTGTGTGTGTGTGTGTGTGTGAAAAATATGAGAGGCGTAAGAAAGCCACTAGCCTTGATACAAACTCCCCCTTCAGATGAATGAGGAAAGTTTTTACCTGTATAGCTGCAGAAAACAGCTTATTTACACATTTATTTAACAAAGAGGAGGAAACTTTTCAGGACAAAAATGTCATATAAGAATAACCAGTGCAAAACAGATCGATAAGAAAAAGAAACTAAAATCAGAAGAATAATGCCATGATTTATGTTGCAGTTCTGTATAAAGTAGCTGCATCCAGATGCAAAAAAATAAAAAATAAAAAAAAAACTCGCTACAATAACATTTAGCGGATATAACATAACTCAAAACAATTACTTAAACACTATTATGGTAAAAGTCGAAAAGCATACCACTTCACCGAGCAGCAGTAGTCCTTTTCGGGAGGTGATGAATTCTTTACTCGGGAGAAGAGAATGGAAGATGGTCTGTCGTGATCGGTTATTGTCCGGAGCCTCGATGTCCCCCATGATCCCGCCGATGAAACTCTTCTGTTCCCGAATAAAGTTCACTGAGATGCTCCTACTCTCCGCTGTGAAACAACAGCTACTATTCGCAAATCAGCATAACTTTCCACGGACTGGAAACGGAAATAATGACAGTGCGGAAACGAAGCACACAAAAGAGCAACATCTGCATTCCCGAAATCTGGAGACCGTTAATAAGTGAACAGAGAATGTGGGCAATCCATCTCTCACAGGATAGAGTGGCAGCTGTAAATATATTCGTGCACATAACTTGCATCTGCACGACTCGACAGATTTAATCCGCTCTGTTTTGAAGCCCCTTTTATCGGTCAAAATCACAGAATTAAGGTTTTTGATGCGGACTTTGTTGTTCATAATAACAGATAATAAAGTTTTCAGAATGTTTTTTAAACTCTACTATGAAAATAATAATAATAATAATAATAATAATAATAAACAAAAAGAGGTCAGGGATAAATAAGTCATGAATGCAATATGCACTCAATGTAATTTTTTTGGGAATATTTTTTAATGCATCACATAGCATATTGAACGTGGTTTGAATGGTTCATTCTGGGGTCAAAACAACCCCAAATTAGCATAATAACTCTGGGTAACAACAATCTTTCAGACAAAGTGCTATTTTACTTTGTGAAATAAGAACACAAAATCAGTCACTGTTAATGTTGAGACAATGATCGTCGGTTTATGAATTTATTTTGAGTGGTGATGATTTGTTTATAGCTTTCATCCTTTTGCACACTTACATATATCCAAATGAGCGATAGCCTATCTGCATTTCTGAAGATCTGGAGAAATCTGCATAACTGAACAGAGAATGTGGGTGATACATCTCTCACAGGACTGAGTGGCAACTCCTTTCAAAAAACAAATACATTATAATAAGTATTATTCAATCTCATTTTGGTTATTAAAAAAATGATAACTGTTTGCAAAATGAGAGAAATGGTCCTGCAAAGCTTTAAGTCTTCCCTGATTGGGCCTCTGTGGTGGTTCTTGGTTTGTTGAATGTGATTTTTTTTTGCAAAGGATATAGCCATCCAGAGACCACAAGGCTGCAGCCACAAAGCCCACAGTCTGTCAACCAAAAGACTCCATCGTGAGAAACGTTGTGTCATGATGTTTGGGTCACTCACAATGAGTATTCACAAGGATGGAATAGGTTTTAAAAAGTATGCAAGATTTAAGGCATGCATAGTGCTTAAAAAGATAAAGACAGACAGAGCTCCAGGAATGGAGGATGTGTACATTCTCACCCCTCCACTCAGTGTATGTGGAAACTGTTACCAGGCTAAGAATACACATCAGTGCAGCTACACAGAATGAGTTGAGCACATCCTGTGAGAGCAAAAGGACATTACCAGCAGTTGTGTTTGCAGAGCTGCAGTTGCAGGTATATTGGTGGTGTTATACAAAGTTCTCTGAGCAATAGTGCATTAATTCAGTCAAGCACATTAGATTTATGGTCTTACAATGAGGGGCCAGAAGAAGAAAGTTAACATCTTGTTGAGTTTCAGTAGGTAGAGTAGAAAAAAACCCAAGTGTGATGAAAAACTCCATGCATGTTGCTGCAGTGTAGGCTGGCCTTGAAGCCACTACATAACACACAAAATCCACAAAAACACACAGCTGAAATAAATAAATAAATAAAGATATTTTTTTTTGAAGGAATTTAAGTAAGATGACCAGATGTTACTTGACTGAAATGTGTGATTTTAGTTAACAGGCCTGTATTGTTTCCCTTTCTAACAACGCTGTATTCCAAACATCAAGCCCATGCCAGCACTATTTAAATAAGTGACTGACAGTGATTGAGCATTTTTCCTTCCCATTAATTATCAAAAATAACAATACTATCATGTTTAATTTGTATATGTCTCACCATTTCCGATATTTTCAGTAGGCCTTTTGTAGACTTCAACAAGGCCAGATCAACTTACACTGTGGCATTATTATGATCTTTCATTAATATGATGTTTTGTCGATGAGTTGTTCTCATAACACAGTTTGTGGATCTCGACACATTACTTCCTGAGCGAGTGTTTCCTTTTAGTCTCAGGAAATGACTAAATGCACTTTCTTTTGTTGTTGGCAGTTGAACTCAACACAGTTTTAGGCAGTGCAATCTGATTCTCTGTTCATGGAAACCTATATACATCCTGACATTTAACTTGTTAAGAACTCAAATCCGAGGATAATATTTCTGCATTGCATTGATAATTTTGTAAAGTGACTGCAAATGATAAAGTGATAAACAATAAAATATTCTCTTCAGCATAGCTGTGTATATTACAGTAGCTGATATCTGAAGAACATTGTGATTCTGGCTGGTCATAGCCAATGAGATCTATATACTTCTTGAAATAGTAGTGTCAATCAAAATAAAAGTCATTGTATTGTTTAACTCTTTCATTAATTAAAAATTATTTTACGGACGATGTAATCTATTCTGTTGTGTCAAACAAACAATTTGAAGCAACTGCACTTATTGGTTTTGTTGCACCATTTCATTAATTTGATTTTTATTATTATTAATATTATTTTTTGTAATTTGGAGGTCTGAGATAGCATCATGTTTCGATGAGGAACAAGATACAAACAAACAAACAAACAAACAAACAAACAATTTTCCTGAAAAGGTCAACTATGCCTGTGGATAGTTGTAGGCATGTGACTCCCTTGCTGTTGCAAAATTTACTTAAAAAACGATATAAATTCCACATACTATAATGAATTAGACTTTTAGCTGCAATATTTAATAACAATACATCCCTATACATTTCTGCGTAATAATAATAATAATAATAATAATAATAATAATAATAATAATAATAATAATGCAGTCTTATTTCGAAATAATAACATCATTGTACATCTTACAAATATTTTAATGACGAGTTAAAAATTGTGACTTTTATTTTGACATGTTTTGGTCGGTCATTAGTGTTGCACGTAACACTGCAGGTTTTGCGCATATTGATGAGGTCATCACACTTGTTTATTTGTATATGTAGCTACTAGACGTCGATGGAACACGCGAGATGGTTGTTAACTTATTAAAAGGGTTTTGTCGTGCTGTCTTACCTCTATATCCACGCAAAGCCTTGTCGACAAATGTACTTGTCCGACGAACGCCGTCCCTGGGAAAGCATTTAATCGGACTTTCGCGGAGCAGCACATCTGTGAATCACAGTAAGTCCTGGGCCAGCTTCCGTTCTGCGAAATATAACGGCGACCACAGCTCTCATTCTCACTTATTTTATTTACGATATTTCTCATTCACTTGGTTTTTTTTTTTCAACTTTTCCCTAACCGAGTTATATTATGCTCAGTCAGCTTTATATTACCAGTACTGACATGAGTTTATATATAGATCTGCTGCTGAATCCGAGAAAGGTTTGATTGTGTTGTCTTCTTCTCAAGGGAAACTGGTCAGAAACGGCGAGGAGAAGAAGTCAGTGGTGAGTTATACACTGCAGCGTGTTTTTAGATGAATAGATCCTCTTATCTGAAAGAGGGTCAGTTACACGGCTGACAAGACAGTGAACATAATATTGTTAAATATGTTTATGGGTTGTTGTTTTGAAATTTGCATCCACTTTTGTTCAGATTTGGATAGAGGGAAATATTGCAAGTGGAAAGACAACATGTCTGGAATACTTCAGCAAAACCAGTGACATTGAGGTAATACAGTAAATGTGTAATGAGTAATATTTCTCACGGTACCTGAAATTTCACTCCCACAGTTCTTATTCATTGATGTAATAGACAACTGTCTTGTGTCGTAGGTGCTAACAGAGCCTGTGTCCAAATGGAGAAATGTACAGGGATGCAATCCATTGGTAGGGACCAAGAAGCACATCAGTATGGATATAATTGGCTTTTTCTTTCTGATCCATCTTGTTGTGCATTTTATTTCATATTTGATTATAGGAATGTATTTTATTCTGCCACAGGGATTGATGTACCAGGACCCATCCAGATGGGGTCTCACTCATCAGACATATGTCCAGCTGACAATGCTGGATCGGCATGTCTTACCAACGGCATGTACAAGTCCTACGGACCCCTAGAGGGACATGGTGGTGGAAAAAAATCAGAGTGAGTGAAAAAATTTGGGGTGGGAGGAAAAAAATTTTTTTCAGATTTTTTGCGTTCTCTCGCAAAACTTTGGCGTTCTCTTTCAAAAAAAATTTTGTTCTCTCGCAAAACCAGCTGAGTTCGGACAAACACTTCCTGTTTACTTTACAGCTTGTAGTGGCTCACACAGCTCCATACGTTCACAATGGAGCGGTTCATAGAGTTTTATTTTGAACTTGGACAAAATATTCAGTGCATGCTTATCAAGGCACGGTTTTGGGACATTAACTTAATTAATGGACTAAGACACTGGTACAAAAAGGCTGAATTCGGTATACAGTTTATTAATAAATGATACATGAAAGCAGGTAAGCCCAGAATAACAGAAGCATTTTCCTCCCATAAAGAAAATGCGGCTTAATGAAGACGGTGATTTAAAAAAAAGACCAAATATGCTATAGAAATTATTAAAAATATATTCTGTCTACATGCAAGCAGATATGTGCTGATATGTGGTGTTCATATTTTTGTTACTCAGCCAGTGTTCGTGGGTCTGGTGGACCCACTGCAGTTTTGGGTTTTTGATTCAACACAATCGAAAATTCTATGTTAAAATACTCAACAGATGTTTACTTCATCCCAATTTGAATAAGAGTGCTACAACTCACACTCACACTCTTACAGTCTCTCTCTCTCTCTCTCTCTCTCTCACACACACACACACACACACACACACACATACTAATAGCAGGCACAGACAATAGGAGGACAGAGTGAAAAATTTCCACTCTTTTATTACCCGAACATCCTGTATGTAATATAAGTGTGATAATGTTCTTAAATGTGTTGATAAATGTTCTTCTCATGCGCGCACATTCATTGCAAACAGCGCGGCCTGTTCATTATTATAATTTAACATAGAATCAGCAATACAGATAAAATGTTAGTCAGTGTAAATAATCTGTATTATAGTCCTGTTGACCGTAGTATATGGTCCACTCCAGTGCGGCACATTTTTGTTCATTAGGATTTTTTTTACAAGGCCCAGTTAATTTAAAAAATAATGATTTAGCTTCAAATACATTGTGAATATGGAAACATTTGGATTTGTGCTGAATGAGAGCGGTACATGAGCCCATACTTTCAGTTTTGCTTTAAATTTAAAAGCTTGTTTATAGCTATTCTGGGATTGTCTGCTTTCCCGGGCATAATACACTATATTTTATTAATAAACTGTGTACCATATTCTGGTTTTATACCGTCTTCAACCATTAGCCTCCTTAAGCGTTTTCTATAGCCGAACCGTTTTCTGTGCGGGAGAAACGCTGCATTATGTCTGAATATATTACTGACAGTAATGCTATTAATAAGGTTATTAATAGTATTTATTAGGCCTAATACTGAATTGGGCCTCCAGTGTCACTGTTATTCGGTTGTTAAGCGGTGATGTTAGAAGCGCTGTTTTCACTTGAGAATACCACCTCAGCAGCCGTTTATGAGCACTGTTTAATTATATTAAACATTTAAGCTAAACGTTTTCAAACTTACGGTGTACACTACAGTCTCCATGCTCACAGCGTCCCAAACAAAAATAATTTTTATATTTATTTGTTTTTATTTATATTTTCATTGTCTGACTATCTGGGATTTCGGTGTGGAGTTAAAGGTTAGGATTATAATTATTTTGGTAGTATTATATCGCATTGTGAGTGTATATTAGCAGCTTTTGTTGTTTTCTGGTGGTATCTGAAGAGGTGACACGTGACGTCAGTCTTAACAAGCGAATAGTACATTAATCCTTTTAGAATGTCCCAAAACCGTGCCTTAAACTATAAGCAGCTGACTGTACTTGAACCAGAGTCCAAGTTTAGAATAAAACTCTGTGAACTGCTCCATTGTGAACGTACGAGCTGTATGAACCACTACAAGCTGCAAAGTAAACAGGAAGTGTTTGTCCAAACTCAACTGGTTTTGTGAGAGAACGCAAAAAGTTTTTCGAGGGAATGCAAATATCTTTGTGAGAGAATGCAAAAGTTTCTCGAGGGAGCACAAAAGTTTTGCGAGAGAACGAAAAAAATAAATAAAAATTCCTCCCACCCTGAATTTTTTTTCCACCCGCCCCAAAAAAAAATTCCACCACCGTGTCCCTTTAGGGGCTCCATACAAGTCCTCTTTCACCTCCCTATAGTCAGTTTTATTGAGTTGCTTTACATGAATCTGTTTATGTTCTGAAATAGAAATTAGCCGCCTTCTGTGTGAACACTGAACAGAGGAAATGGAATGTGAATCATGACTGCACTAACCTGTTGTTTTTCTTTCTGTCGCCACAGTCAGCACCAATCAGAATGATGGAAAGATCTATTTATAGTGCAAAGTACATTTTTGTGGAAAATCTTTATAAAAGGTACATTTTCTTATAAAGCTGAAAGAGCTTTACCTGCCTGCTTTTGGACAAAAATGGGTAACACCTTATTTTGGTGTCCTTCTTACACATTAGATGTACTTACTATAACAGTTACAGTAAATTATGCATAATTACATGCAATTAACACCAAACCCTAACCCTACTGGTTGTTAATTAATATTGCTTAGTATTGTTTTATTACACTATTTTAAAGACACCATTAAATAAAGTGTAACCACAAAGTGTACTGACCATTAAATGTGTACTAATATTATATTGGTTATATTAACCATATATAATATGGTTATAATATTGGTTGACAGTGGAAAGATGCCGGAGGTGGACTTTGCTGTTTTAAGTGAATGGTTTGAGTGGATCATAAAGAATATTGCCATTCCTGTGGACCTTATTGGTATGAAAAATGTATCTATATTGCATTGCAACATTTCACGTTGCTTGTTAGATGTAATAATGACAAATAAGAGTTGTTGTGTAATGTTACTAACACATTTTATGCATGTGCTCATTGGGTTTTATACAGTTTACCTGCAGACCTCTCCACAGACCTGTTACAAGAGACTAAAGCAGAGGTGCAGAGAGGAAGAGAAGGTTATTCCACTGGTGAGCTGTTATTGAGTTATAAGTGAACCCCTGTGCATGTAAAACTGAACTGGAATGCAACAAATCTGAAACAACCCGAAATAGATTCTGGTTTAGCTTAGAGATTACTTCACTTTTCATCTTATCAGAAGGCTAGAGTAAAAAAATATCATTACTCATTTTTGTCATATAATTTGGAAGAGGTTACACTTTCTGATGGTTACCCTTTAGGAATACCTAGAATCAATCCATAACCTCTATGAGGACTGGCTCATTCATCACAAGTCGTTTGAGGTTCCTGCTCCAGTTCTGGTGAGTTTCTGCCAATAGTCACGGGTTAAAAAGCCTGCATCATATGATATCTATTGTGATATTGTTGTATAATCACCCATGCACACTGGGAGTAATTTGTGCCTTCACTTTGGTGGGCAGGTAATCCCAGCAGATCATGATCTTAAGAAGATGCTGCATCAGTATGAGGAGAACAGAGAGAAGATACTTATGGCACATTGCTGAGTAAATGATCAGAGACAACGATGATCATATCAAGCCATAAATATGTCAGTTCTCAAAAGACAGATGAAGCTAGCACTTTTTTTATTCGAAACTGGGTTTACAAACATTCCTCCTGCAGTGGGTAGTTGATTTACATAGTAGGATTTGTAAATGAGTTCATATGATGGGTATTTTATTTAAATGCTGACTTTTATGATTATTATTTTGTATTTGTATTTGCAGTCTTTGTAAACTTGTTTAAGTTCCTAACAAGAGACAGTCTTTTTATTTTTAGTCTTGTTTATGGAATCATTCCATATTATCTTAAACTACTGCACTTGGAAACATTTCCATTTTTTCTTCTTCTTTTTTATGTCTGTAGACATTTTAAATTTAGAATGTAAGTTCCAGACCGTGCAAATATACTGGATGTGATTAAGTCTTGCATTTTACAGTGAAGTCATCATTCTAGGGTCTTAAAGATTCTTGTGATTCTTGTCTGCCACTTGCAGACAGTGTCACTATCAAATACAGGTGCTGTGGTCAGCTTGTGTTACTGAAGGTGTTACTGTGACCAGTGTTATTTATACTGGATAAGGCATTGTTTTAATTAAACTGAAAAAATGATTTGAAAATAGTGATTTTATTACATTGTAATTTACAGTCACATAATTCTATGACGTGCTGCACTGTAGCATCAGTAGTATGGCACGAAAAGTACAAAAAAAAAATAGTTTGCACCTTATTTCTTTAAATAACAGGTAGTATGATATAGATGCCCCCGGGGCCTCACTTATAAAATGTTGCATAGAAACCTATGTTTGGTCTAAGATTATTTCTCAAATGCGCCTATGGGTGATTCACAGAAATGAACGTGCACACCTCTTTCAGATGTGAATCTATAAATCACAAATGATCTTGAATTTACTTCTCTGTCTTGTAAACGGCCCTAATTAATGTCATTAGGAAATTAAAGTGCACCAGTCAGCGTCCAAATTTTTACTTGAGAATGGTCAGCGACAAGAATTTTTTGATTTCCAAATACCTGCATTACTCTGATTCTGCTATAAGAAAAAAAAAATGTACACCTGCTTAGAACCTGGTGTGGCACTAAGCACTTTTCCATGTCAAAGACCATTTTTATAAATCTTAACGTTGGCATGGATTTTACCTCTAAGATCAAATCACTCTAAGATCAAATCTGTGCATATGCACGTTTTATAAATGAAGCCCCAAACACCATTTTGTAACACTTATATAACCCAATTAATCCAAGGTTTGACATCCCAGCAGAACAAATGGTCCATTAAGACAAGTGCACATTTATCTGTCTCTACATTTCATAAGGCACAGTAACTAGAAAATCAAGCTCTAATAATCATTTTGACTCAAGCAGATTCATGAAAATTATAGCAGCAAGAAACCTTCCTTCACTTCAAAAAGCAATGATAGACGTTACAAAGACAAAGAGCACAAACATTCCTCCTGTCACCTTTATAAACTCTAAGATACCAAAGCTAATCCAAAATCAGGGCTTCAATAAGAAACTCTCTATCAATGAAAATGCTTTGAACATCATGACTAGCACAAATACATTTTTGGTGCACTGCCACACTTTAAAATCTCTGCCATTGATAAAGAAGAAACAGGAATACTTTGTGTCTCTAAATCACCACGTATGTTTGGACTAGGTCGTCTTCCGGTTGCTGAGGTGTGGGACTCTTGCGTCCGTTTGAGCCCTCACTGGCAGTCTGACTGTGGTCAGTCGGTGGTCCAAACACTGGTGTACACACACTCAGTGCACTGTGGATGTAGATTGACTGAGGAGGCTCTCTAATAAGGTTGTCCTGTGCAAGAATGTCATCAGACGCAGCACAGGTCCCACAACCTGTGATGTTGCAGACAGGCTCCTGGGATGGGCTGCACAGGATGGGTAGGCTCATGCCATCTGGGGATTTTGTGGGTGGAGCTGTGATGACGTCATTGGGTGCACCGCATGGCTGGGCCTGTGTGGTCTCCTCTATGGGGTATTTAAGAGATTCATCTGCACTGAGTTCCTTCATGTGCATTTTCCCCATTTGCTCAGTGAGCTCAGCCAGGCAGTCTTCTGCTGAGCCTTCACGGCTGCGTCCTTGCAGCAGCTTCCCAACTTGAAGAACCAATGGTTTGTCATCTGAGGGCTGGGCTTCTACATGTGCATTTGAGATGTGTAGTTTTCTTTGGCCTAGCATGGTCTCAGTGTGTATGGCTATAGACTGGGGGCCACTCATGTCAGCACTGGCCTCGTGGAACAGGCCCACATTGTGACCCCTGGATCCAGCCCACTCCTGGGCCTTGAGAGGCTGCATAGATCTTTGAGACTTTTGGAAAATGGGCTTTTGTCGGATCGCCAGGTCTGGGTAGTTCTCCCGCATCTCTAAGATAGACTTGTCGTCAGTCATAAATGAGTTGGACGGTCTTTCAACATCAGCGATAGAAGCATCTTGAGACTTGTCGACTTCCTGATCAAGAGGGTTGTGACTTTTAAGTGACTCCTGTCGCTCCTCTTCCTCTGGGTTTACCAGAGAGCCACCTTCAACGTGCCCATCATCCTTAAAAACATCCTCGTTTAGATTACAGGTGTCATTGACAGGTTCTGAAACTACTTCTCCAGCACTGAAGGTCAGAGGAGCAGCTCTCATTCGGATGATCTCCAGACATTCCACATGTGATCTCTGGTTCATGAGCTCCAGAAGATACTCACACTCTAACCTGGCAAGGAAAAGGTCAAATCCCATACTTTTGGCCTTGTCGGGATCAAAACTGTCTGACAGTCTATACTCAGTGTCTGTCTCCATGCAGTATCCAATAATCTGAAGAATACTTCTGGCAAAAGGCAATACTGGCTTGATGTAATAGACAAAGTGTCCTGTAAAGGTCTGAGAGAACAGGAGGGAAAAACAGTCCTGATTAATTGTATGTTATATTAAACTGTATAGTATTTTAGAATATGTCAGGTTTCTTTTTTTCACTTCTAAAATAATTAAACCTTGTGCCCTAATGTGGTACTATACTGCAACCAGTTGTTACAGCCTTCACACTCTGCTGAGCTTAAAGAATCTTTGCAAAGTTATATATATATATATAAATATATATATATATATATATATATATATATATATATATATATATATATATATATATATATACACACACACACACACACACACACACTTCCGTGTTAAATATGGTTTTGTGGGTAAATGTGTTTGCGGTCCATCATATCTCAAACAATACTAAAATTCACTTAGAATTTAAAGGAAGTCAGTAAGAGCAGCCTTGCTAAAAGAAATCTTAAAGCAGCCTAAAATTGTATGCTTTGTTTAACTGATCTTAGTTTGCCCTTCAGCCTGGTTAAGATGTCTTTAGATGAACTAGCTGATGTCAAATCTGGTCTAAACAACTGACAAATACTCAAAATCCTTCAAAAAAAAAAAAAAAAAAAAAAAGATCAGGCTAAACAGCTTACACTGTTTTTAGCATAATCAGCTCATCAGAATCGTTAAGTATTAACTTAATAGGTGTTAAACATTATGTTGAGGTCATTAAAGTGCTCAGGGTCTCTCAAACAGAACATGAGAATTAAAGGAAATCATTGACTGCATCACCACTGCTTATAATAATAATAATAATAATGAATTAACCAGCCTAAACTAGTTCGCTGGTTTTATGTGGCCTTCCAGTGTCTTGTTGATGGTCTAGCTGATCTCACAGCTGGTCTGACCAAATGAAAAGTTCCCCAAACCCTTCTAAAACCATAAAACAGACCAGTCTGACCAGGGCAGGAGACCAGATAAGAAGAGCAAACCATCTGAGGCCGGTTTAACTTCCTATTAATTATCATCCGCTGCGAGAGCAGAGAGGACAGACTTATTATTAATAGCGGCTTTTATTTACCTTCAAGGTTTTAATCTCTTTCTTCCACGGAAACAAAAACAGGTTGACACAGAACATCTCCAGTAGCTCGGCAGCTTTTTTAAAGTCGTGGACTCGTCTGTGTCCGTCTCTGTACTGTGCGCACTTGTAGAGAGTCTCGTAGAAGTCCAGCGCGTCGAGTCTCTTCCGCGGCTCTTCCTCTGGTAACAGCAGCACGCGCCTGGCTTCATCTGTCACCTGGGGCTCCGAGCACACTGTCAGACTGCCTTCGCAACTAACTTTGTCGTAGTACTCTAAATACTTAACGAACACGTCTTTTCGCGAAACAGGCGTTTGATCGTCGACGCTGTTGGTCATGTTTGTGACAGAAAGTGATCAAGTTGATCAACTCCCATATGAGGAAGCGAAAGTAGACAGTATGCAAATGGGGAGCGATGATGATGAATATGCAGGTATCGCAAACGCAAGTACGGAAGAACATGAAATATACACGTATTCTTATCGTTGTTTAATAACTGACCGGGATTACGTTAGTAAAAGGCTTACATGCATAGATGTCCATGACCAATAAGCGAAACGGTCCTGTAGGCATCAGCGAGGTAATATCGATCTCATTATCATTCACCTCAGCCTCAAGAGACACCTGAAATACCTATATAGTGTACATTTATAAGTCCACTTAATTATACCAGGGGTATTTGTCCATGATTTGTCCGAGAAACGGTTGCTGGTATACCTACATTTCACCATTGTTATTCTTCCTTCGAATGGAGGAAACATTACTGACATCTAGCGCTGAAAATAAGTATGTTACTTATCATGACTGTCCAGAAGATGGCGACGTCATCACAATAATGATGCTTACGCACGTCAAACACGTTTTTTGAGTGACGTCAGAAAGGGAAATACCTGATCTATGAATTGCATATCACTGGGGGAAATCCAGCTTTTAAACTAGAAAATGTTGTGGAATATTTTAAGTATTATTGTGTAAATACGTGGCATATGAAATGGTAAATATTCGGTTCAATAAAATCAAAATAGCCTACCTTAGTAGCCTATTACAATCTAATAACGGCCCTCACCCTTTTATTTATTTATGTATTTTTTTTTTTTTTTACCTGATCAGTGTGTAATAAAGGAAATGAGTAATGGAATTCATTGAGCTCGAGATTCTGCTGTCTCCATGACTGATATCTTCCAGTAATAGATGAGGCGAGATAGACTGACAAGCTAAATGCTGCTTACAAGCTGTTCTTCTAAACATTCTATAACTTCTATTCATCAAAGAATTCTAAAAAAGTCATGGTTTCAAAAAAAAAAAAAAAAAAAAATTAAACTCTTTTCAGCACTGATAATTATAAGAGATTATAAGAATTATAAGAAATGTTGCCTGAGCACCAAATCAGCATTAGAATGATTTCTGAAGGATCACGGGACACTAAGACTGGAGCAATATGCTGAAAATCAAGCTGTGCCATCATGAATACAGGACATGTAAATATACGCTATATATCAAATAGAAAACAGTTACTTTAGATTGTAATGGATGTGTTTATAAACCAGTATCAGTAACATTCTGTTCGGAATAGAACAATATCAATACCATAAACTCAATATCACATTACACATGGCAATCAACCTAATGTATCAAAATGAAAGTGAAAAAAAGTGAAAGTGACGTGACATACAGCAAAGTATGGTGACCCATACTCAGAATTCATGCTCTGCATTTAACCCATCCAAAGTGCACACACACAGCAGTGAACACACACACACCGTGAACACACACACACAGAGCAGTGGGCAGCCATTTATGCTGCGGCGCCCGGGGAGCAGTTGGGGGTTCTGTGTCTTGCTCAAGAACACCTCAGTTGTGGTACTGGCAGCCCGAGACTCAAACCCACAACCTTAGCGTTAAGAGTCAAACTCTCTAACCACTAGGCCACGACTTCCCCACAAGTCGTGGCCCACTAAATGTATTCTACAGAAATATAGGCTACAGAAATATTCATATTACAGGATCATAAAATGCACAAAATGTAATAAGCATGTCACCAAATAAAGAGTTTCTGGTTCTAGAGAATAACAGGAACTATTTCAATGTAGAATTGGAGGAATCCATTTTCATTTATTTGACCTGATCTGACCTGAAAATATTCAGATGGTTAAATTCACATCAATTACAAGTGTCTCATTCATGTTTAAACTAACCTTAAATGGTTTCAAATGGCTGGACTTGTATTTCTGTACTGTAGTTAGTGTGATAGAGTTGTGTGTATCAGCATGCGTGTCAGCTCTGGAGGAAATGAGCATTCCTATAGTTTAATAGAAGTGGAGCTCTGGGATAAGAGGCTAATTAAGGGCAGAGCTATGGCACAGGCCATCTGTTCAGGATACTTTCTTTGAGCCCACCATGCAAACAGGCAGGAGAGAGATGAATATCCATATCAGTGCTAGCGAGAGGCTCATAATGCATTATGAATGACAGGAGTCAATGCGCGAAATGGTTCAGGAAATATTCTGTCCATCTGGAAGCCTTTAGTGTACAATTAACATCTGTTACTAAACAGCACAACATTCTCTGCAACTTGCCAGCAGTGACTGTGCACAACAAAATCCTACTTTGATGTTTTACTGAATTTGCTATCAGTCTGTTTTTCGAAACGTGTTATTTCCAAATTCTCCCAGAAAGAATTAAAAGATAGACATCTTGACAGATAGAAGTATTGTGTTTTTTTATTTATTCAGAGGATACAGTGGTAAAGGAATAAAGACTCTAATACAAAACATACATCAATATCTGCAGCTCTATGAAACAGCATTATCACTTTGGACAACCGACCACAACATACTGACAGATTTCAGACACATTTGCGATGTATTCATTAAATGTAAGTCAACTTTTACAATGGGCTTCAATGCTAAGGTGCTATTCTGGTGCAAGAAACATATCCATGTGGTCTAATGAAACTGCAGAAATAGTTAGCACACAGATGTGTAAGCCAGTTAAAAGTGATTTTCCTGAATATCAACTCACTTGATGCAGCTAAAATGCACAAAACCCAGAAAATAAATACCATGTGACCAATGGGAAACAGATCTTGATTGAGAATTTGGCAAAATTCCATTAAATCTGTACTGCATGTGTTTATTTTATCTGTATGCACACGGAGTTGCTACAGCCTTGCTAACAAGTGTGAATTAAAGGAATAATTTATCCCAAAATGAAAAACTACTGAAAATATACCTGTACATATTGGATGGCCTAAGGGTGTTACTTTATCAGAACAGATTTGAAGAAATTCAGCATCAACATGACTCCAGTTGATCAACCTTGTGAAGCAAAAAGCTGCATGTTTGTAATAAACAAATCCATCTTTAAAACATGATTTTTTTTTTTTTTTACTTCAAACTCTTGCTTCTGGCTAAAATACGAGTCCTCTATCTATAATATTGCTTTCAGTGAAAAAAGTAGTCTCATCTGCACCGTTTGCAAACATGAAACAAACCAAAATATGTCAGTGGATTTTGATGTAAAAGGACACCAGGGATGGACTTTTTCAGCGTTGTTATAGATTCTAAGTTATTTTGGGCAGATGCGACAGTTAAAATGCCTTGATGATGAATTTGTTTCTCACAAACGCGCAGCTTTCCACGTCATAATATTGTTAATTTATGGACTGGAGCCATGTTGATTACTTCTGGATTATAGTGATGTTTTAATCAGCTGTTTGGACTCATTCTTATGGCACCCATTCATTGGTAAGAAAGTGATGTAATGCTCAATTTCTCCACATCTGTTCTGATGAAGAAACAAACTCTTTCTACATCTTAGATGGTGTAAGGGTACATTCTCTGCTAATTTTCATATTTGGGTGAACTATTCCATTAGACTCAAGGGTTTACAGACACAGTATTATTATTATTACAGTGTGGTGGCAACAGCTAATACACCTCTACTCATGACATCATAGAACATCTGGACCATTTCTTCATCTAAGGTGTTGACCGATACAGCTCACGCCTTCACAGAGCTATATGAGCAGAACGAGATAGACTCGATATCTACAAAATGACCTTGTAATGCTACTTCAGATGTGTTGTTACAGGAAAAGTAGCCTTTCTTCAAAGGTGATGAGTATAAACTTTTTAACTGAACACTGATGGAAGTCAAAAGTACTAAGAGTATCCAAAGTTGACATCCATTCAAACTACAATACATAAATAATAGTGGGCCATTTCATATTCATTTCTGCTTTGAGCTGCTTTTCACTACACAAGAAATGCATTCATGCATCAAATTCAATTTAAAAATCCCTTACAGACCCTTATTTCTGTAAGTATTTACTTTCGTGCTGAGAGAAAGTGGCGAGAATAGAGGTGAGGTGTCATGCAGTGTCATTTGAGGGCAGCTTTTAAATATATAAATAACTATATGTATATATGTGTGTTTTGGAATGCAGTTTTCTTCACTTTAGCATGTTAATCTAACAGTCATGGATTTATAGGCACGTTGTATATTAGAAACATGCACGTGGCGAAGCCATTGTGTTACAATGAATAAAAGTGGGTAATGTTAGAACAAAAACAGAAACAAATCTAATACATAAATGTTTTGGAAGCACAGAATGTGTCCAGCAAGAACTATCTTATGTTTCATTTCGTATTGACGTCAATGCTACAATGGCTTTGCAGTTGAGCTACTTGGTTACCAGTCTCAGCTCTTATGTTCTAATGTACACAGCATCAATGCATTTTAGGAGAACAATTGTTTTACAGCCTTTGGCAAAGTGTTCCCTAAAGCCCTTTCTAACTATAGTTTGTATTGTCATGTGCATTAAGCTTGATATCACTTATCACACATCTGCTGTTCTCCTAATGAGATCTTCAGATGCATTTGAGACTTTAGGAAATCAGTAGTCTCTGCAAACAGAAGCAAATATAAATAAATCACAGTGATCTATGAAACAGATGTAAAACAGTGGTTCTCAACCTTTTTGACTCTGAGGATCTCCTTTGTCCAAGAGAATATTTACAAGATGTTAACTGATGGACTGGAGTCACGTTGATTACTTGTGGATTATTATGATGTTTTTATCAGCTGTTTGGACTCATTCTGGCGGCACCCATTCACTGTAAAGTATCCATTGGTGAGCAAGTGATGTGATGCTAAATTTCTCCAAATCTGTTCAGATGAAGAAACAAACTCATCTGCATTTTGGATGTTCTGAGGGTTTGTAATTTTTTAAGCATATTTTAATTTTTGAGTGAACTATTCCTTTAAGATTATGTTAATATAACTAAATTGAAATCATATTAGGACTTATCAGGAAGCTTGGTTTAGGCCCCTAATGGGCCCTGGACCTCTGGTTGAGAACCACTGATGTAAAGGAGAAAAGAAACTAAATGATGTGTAAAAAAGTATGGATTAAAAGCATATTGATTTCCTGATGACATTCAAATTTCTATTAAAGGTAATAATTTCTCATCTTTGCTAGTTATTCTAGTTATTAAATTACAAAATATCATCTTAAAAAAACTTTCAGTTTACAAAACGTAAATATGGTAGTCAACATTTTAAGTGGATCAAGAAAAGTTCATCAGAGTTATCCTAAGACAAGAATGCATTTTGATTTTAGGTTTTAAGA
The DNA here is from genome assembly GCF_018340385.1 of Cyprinus carpio. NCBI lineage: Eukaryota > Metazoa > Chordata > Actinopteri > Cypriniformes > Cyprinidae > Cyprinus > Cyprinus carpio. The sequence goes on along the minus strand of NC_056603.1, from coordinate 26,059,470 downwards.
CAACTTTGAGGAAAGGTTTTAAATGTTGACTAGTGTAGTTAAAACCAAAATTTGAAAGAAAAAAAAAAACAACAAAAAACAAACAAACAAGGAAAGTTGTAATAGAAATACTGTTGGAAATACACAGTCGCTCATGCAGGAACACACATTTTCACACTAAAAAGAAAGACAAATTTCTATTCCTATGTAAATTTCTGTATTACGGCCCCAGGTTTATTGAGAGGCCTTTTGCTCTTTTCTGACATCCAGAAGAGCACATTTCAATGGGTGTTGAAATTGGTGCTTGTGAAATTGAAATCATCTATCAGTCTACCTGTAAAAGAAGACACACATTGACATCTAATTACACCATAAGCAAAAGACAAGGTGAGGTGACGCACAAAAAAGTGGTCGATAGCCCTGTGCTCTCATGGCGGCTCCCTCTATGTCACAGAAAACAGGAGGTGCAGTGTCTGTGTCGGCTGAAGTGAGAGGTAACTGTGGGCTCCTGCAGCTGTCGACTCAGGAGACCCCAGCCACACAATAGAGTCCCTCTCGAAGCTGGTTTGGTACAGTGACGTATGAGTGTGCAGAAGAGGCCCGGATTACAGGATCCTGTGGGAAACGCTGTCCTGAGGACTGCTGTCTGCTGTAGTGTGTTTGAGCAGATCCAGGGGCATCAGAGGAAGAGGGTGGTTTTGTTCACTCACTACTGCCTCGTATGGGGGCGCCTCATCTAAAGGCAAGGCTGAAAAAGAGATGGAGGCGACTGGCTGGTGCCTGAAGTCCTGTAGTCCGGTTGGGTAATGGGAAGAGCCACTTGCTGACACCCAGGATGCACCAGTGAGCAGATCCTCCATCTCTCTGTGACGGTGTGGGGCAGGATGCTCCCGGCACGGGTCTGTGAGGGAGTAGGGGGGCGGATCGTCCGTAGGAACATATATCTGCATCCCTTGTCCCACACACTCATCATAACTGAAAGAAAACACAATTTTGAAAGAAATATTATTATATATGCATCTGATTTCAAATAACATTTCAACAATATAATGTAATTGATGTATTTATCAACATAGGTCTTATACTACAGTTTAAAATTCGAAGGTCTTCTTTAGGGTAGCACATACAGTAATATGTCTTGCATACATGGTAGGTTACATTTTATAACCACTAGAGGGCAGAACATTTATTTATGCTAAGAACCCTGAAATATGATTATCTCCTTCCTAAATACCTATATTCTGTATGGGAAAACGATATAGTTTGATATTATAAAGACAACGTGCACAAATAACATTCAAGCAATTATATATGACACTAAAATTATAAAATAATGTATGTATTAAGATTAAATCGTCATATTGTGCATATTTAATATTTAACACCTTTGAAAGCTTAAGTAAAGTATTTTTTCTTCAGATTTTCTTGGACCCCAACCACCCAGCCTCTAGGGGGTTAGGGGTCTCTAAGCCCTATACCCTTAAAATGAATATACTAAAATGAATATAGTAACATGACAATAAATATTATATCATATTTAATAAATAAATTGTTAAAAATTCCTTTTAAAGTTGATTAAGTTAAGGAAAAAAATCAAATATGTAGCTGACAAATAATAACTTGAAGCCATTTTACACTTCACTTCTACAATTCTACACTGCAAATTCGCAGCATTTTACCAGAAGTGTCAGATTTATGATAGTATTATGAATTTTTATGACTGTATTATAAATGAAGATTTTAAATCCAGTATATTTACATAGTGAGAATATTTTTCATATGCAGTTATAACATCTGACTGCCAGACCCTCAGTATTACTGACATTTGATTCTCTTTTTGTTCCTTCCCACCACACTAAATTGCCAATTTCAGTTTCTCTGTGCGATATCCTGCTGCACGGCAAACAAAGCTCCAGTGAAGCACATCCGATTTGAAGCCTGATGTGTCCATCCAAGAGAAAAGCAAACAAAAAAGAGAGACAACAGGACTGAAATGGCCTCCTTGTTTGTGTGAAGGTGAGTTGTGTGTGTGTGTGTGTGTGTGTGTGTGTGAGGTGAGCTACATTAACCAGGTTCATGGGCACTTCCAGTAAAGTGAAGCAGTCTTATGCCTCTGACCTCAGCGTGCACAGAGCACAGTGTTAGAAAGAGTAAGAGCGAATAGCAGCAGGGTAATTTGATCTCGGTATGGTTAACCATATCAGACTGTCAGTGAGAGCGGAAACAGGATGCTAGAATTAGTTTTAGGCTGCCACCCCAGGCTTACATATGAGAGATGGGTATGGTGGGCACAAAGATCTCTATTATAGACACATCTATTTTTGTCTACATACAAAAGATGTGCAGATGAGTAAGTAAGGAAAAAAAAAAAAGAAAAAAAATCAATACTGTTATTTTGAAAGGATGCTTTAAATGGATCAAAACATAATAAATACATTTGTAATGATACAAAAGATTTAGGTTTCAAATAAATGCTATTTAATTAATTAATTAATTAAATAAATAATTCTGAAAAACATGTTTACTAAATCATGGTTTCCACAAAAAAAAAAGCTCCACAATTGTTATCAAAACTGATAATAAGGAGACACATTTCTTGAGCAGCAGATCAGCATATTAGAATGATTTCTGAAGAATCATGACTCTGAAGACTGGAATAATTACTGCGGAAAATTCCGCTTTGCCATCACATTGTAAAACATATACAGTATTCAAATAGAAAACAGTTATTTTAAATTGTAATAATTTTTCACAATGTTCCTGTTTTACTGTATTTTTGATCAAATGAATGAAGCATTGATGAGCATAAGAAACTTATTAATGACCTTAAATTTTTTGAACAGTTTTTATTTGTATTTTTCTCCAAAATAAATAACACAATCTGAGCACTTCGTAATTTCCCAGAAATGACTGGAATCCAAAATGTATTGAATACAAAATACATAGAGTACCTAATTTTCTAACACAAAACAAATGTTGACAATTTAAGGTACAAGCATTAAAAATGGTCACTATCTGGTGTTGTATGAAAAAGAGCTGCATAGATTATTATATCCCGGGGGGAAAACCCATTTATCAGTGCTTTGAAGCAATTTTTGTAGGTTTCAAGTTTAAGCATATACAGGTGCTGGTCATATAATTAGAATATCATCAAAAAGTTGATTTATTTCACTAATTCCATTCAAAAAGTGAAACTTAAAATATTATATTCATTAATTACACACAGACTGATATATTTCAAATGTTTATTTCTTTTAATTTTGATTATTATAACTGACAACTAAGGAAAATCCCAAATTCAGTATCTCAGAAAATTAGAATATTACTTAAGACCAATACAAAGAAAGGATTTTTAGAAATCTTGGCTAACTGAAAAGTATGATCATTAAAAGTATGAGCATGTACAGCACTCAATAGTTAGTTGGGGCTCCTTTTGCCTTAATTACTGCAGCAATGCGGCGTGGCATGGAGTCGATCAGTCTGTGGCACTGCTCAGGTGTTATGAGAGCCCAGGTTGCTCTGATAGTGGCCTTCAGCTCTTCTGCATTCTTGGGTCTGGCATATCTTCCTCTTCACAATACCCCATAGATTTTCTATGGGGTTAAGGGCAGGCGAGCTTGCTGGCCAATTAAGAACAGGGATACCATGGTCCTTAAACCAGGTACTGGTAGCTTTGGCACTGTGTGCAGGTGCCAAGTCCTGTTGGAAAATGAAATCTGCATCTCCAAAAACTTTTTCAGCAGCAGGAAGCATGATGTGCTCTAAAACTTCCTAGTATACGGCTGCATTGACCTTGGACCACACCAGCAGAAGACATGGCACCCCAAACCATCACTGACTGTGGAAACTTTACACTGGACCTCAAGCAACGTGGATTGTGTACCTCTCCTCTCTTCCTCAAGACTCTGGTACCCTGATTTCCAAAGGAAATGCAAAATTTACTTTCATCAGAGAACATAACTTTGGACCACTCAGCAGCAGTCCAGTCCTTTTTGAAGTGAGACGCTTCTGTCTGTTGTTCAAGAGTGGCTTGACACAAGGAATGTGACAGCTGAAACCCATGTCTTGCATACGTCTGTGCTTAATGCATCTTTTCTTGAAGCACTGACTCCAGCTGCAGTCCATTCTTTGTGAATCTCCCCCACATTTTTGAATGGGTTTTGTTTCACAATCATCTCCAGGGTGTGGTTATCCCTATTGCTTGTACACTTTTTTCTACCACATCTTTTCCTTCCCTATCGCCTCTCTATTAATGTGCTTGGACACAGAGCTCTGTGAACAGCTAGCCTCTTTTGCAATGACCTTTTGTGTCTTGCCCTCCTTGTGCAAGGTGTCAATGGTTGTCTTTTGGAGAACTGTCAAGTCAGCAGTCTTCCCCATGATTGTGTAGCCTTCAGAACTAGACTGAGAGACCATTTAAAGGCCTTTGCAGGTGTTTTGAGTTAATTAGCTGATTAGAGTGTGGCACCAGGTGTCTTCAATATTGAACCTTTTCACAATATTCAAATTTTCTGAGATACTGAATTTGGGATTTTATATACAAGTTTCACTTTTTGAATGGAATTAGTTAAATAAATCAACTTTCTGATGATATTCTAATTATATGACCAGCACCTGTATATATATATATATATATATATATATATATATATATATATATATATATATATATATATATATATATATAATTTGCTCCCCTGAGTGAAACAGACTAATGAACTGCTGTAAAATAATTCTGAATTGTAGTATGTAGTATATATAATAAACTGATCTATCAGCAGCAGCTCCACTCCCTCACCTCCTCCGTCAGGCTTCAGTGAGGTGATGAGGGCTAATTAACACACCACCTGTTCAACTGGAAGAGGTGATGATACCAGGGAAAATGGCTAAGCATGACTGAGACCCATTAAAGGAGCGAGTAAACCAAAAATGTGGTTCACATGAAATCAATGTAGTTTCATTCTCCTAAAGTTTCTCTGTCTTCTCAGTTTCTCTTCTCATGTCATGATGGTAATCATACCACATCATGAACACGAAAAACGCCTCTTCATGTGGACTCTGAATAACATCTGTGGTGCTTGAGGGTCATTCTTTAGTTTTGCCTCTGCATCTCTAGTTGGCTGAGATTAGAGACTACTGATGCATCAAGCAGTTAAAGTTGTCAACCAAAAATAGATTTTAAAAGATACATTTGTGTAAATGTTATGTTTATTATTGGTGCATAATAGCAAAAAAAAATATATAATATATAAAGTAAATTAAAGTAAATGCCTCTTTAAGCACCTGCTCCTACACTCTTACCAGCACTCACAGACATCATCACCACATCTCTCCTAACAGGCACTTTCCCCACTGCATTCAAGCAGGCTCGGGTAACCCCACTGCTCAAAAAAACCTACTTTAAACACTTCACTTACAAATAGTTACAGACCTGTCTCTATCCTTCCATTCATAGCGACAGCCCTCGGAATAGTTGTTTTCAAATAGGTATCTTTGTTTCTTTCACAGAACAACAAATTGGATGCTAATTTTTTTTTTTCTACCACATGCTGCACAACTTCTTGTCCAGGCCCTTGTCATTTCTAGGCTGGACTACTGCAATGCTCTTCTGGCTGGACTTCCAACAAGCACAATCAAATCTCTACAAATGATTCAGAATGCAGCGGTACGACTGGTCTTCAACGAGCCCAAAAGAACCAGTGTTACACCTCTCTTTATCTCCTTGCACTGGCTACCGGTTGTAGCTCGCATCAAGTTAAAGACATTGATGCCTGCATATAGAACAGCCACAGGCTCAGCACCCGCCTACTTCCACTCACTACTACGAATCTACATCCTCTCCAGAACTCTGAGATCCGCATGTGAGCTATGCCTCGTGGTACCATTACAGAGAGGCTCAAAATCACTTTCCAGAACATTCTGATTCACCATTGCTGGCTGGAGGAATAATCTTCCCACCCCTATCCGGAATGCTGAATCCCTGACAATTTTCAAGCGACAGCTGAAAACCCATCTCTTTCGATGCAACTTGACTTCATCCTAAATTAAAAAAAAATTTTTTTTTGACTTTCTCTTTATTTAATCCTTCCCTTTCTAGCTTGTACTTATGTGAGCATATGCCTTACACTTGGTATTACGAGGACCGCCTGTGTCTGTTTGCCTCCTTAAGAAGAATCGCTTTATGTATTCTGCATAAAAGGGATAAACTGCTGCAAACTAAAATAACTGAATGTAAATGTACCTAAGTTGATATAACTTTAAAACAATTGTTGACATAAAAATTGGTATTGACAACGTTTTATCTAAATTATGATTTTATCTCACGATTATGACTTTAAAAAGTAAAAATTCTGAGATTATGAATACCAAGTCATTTTTTATGTGGTGAAAATGAGCTTCCATAGCTTTAGTACTTTTATATTTCTATACCTAAAGTGATTTGAGGTTTAAAACAACTTTTGACATTTAAATTAGTATTAATATTTTTGTGTGCAAGAAGATTTACACGTTAACACACATCAACTCAACATACCAATCCAGATATCAGCACAGGTGGAGACCACAGCAAACAGGACTCCATGCCTGGACACTTCGCACCGCCACCATAAGCAGGTCAACCAGTATTGACAGCTTGGCTGAATGCTCATAACCCCACAATGTTCTGGCACACGTCCCTGAGAATACTGCACTCAGATATACTGTGGCGCCACTATGTCTACAAATTACACACTTCGGCAGTCTCTGCTTGTAAACTTGCCAATGATGGCCAATGACTATATCCTTTGGACTGTATACAAATGCATTATGCAGTCTTTTCATTAGGTTGTACCTTACATTGTGTTGCATTATGAGACTGATTCACAGACACACACAAAGCCAAACAGAAACTCCCCCTGCATTGTAGCATTCTGAGTCCACTTTTTTTTGGCACTGGCTCTGATGTCTCTATGGTGTTTAAGCATGAGATATTATGCATTTTGGGTTGATTTCACATTTAGTCTTTGGTCTTTTGACTGGACTGCCTAGCAACTTTTATGATGGCTGTTGTTGTTTAATAAATATTATTATTAAATAAATAATATTTTATATAAATGACAGCAGTATTCAATAGAAGAATTTAGTATTGGGAAACGGTGTGTGTGTTCTTAATGGTGATTTTTGTTACATAATTCGGCTATTAGATGGTGACAAGAGAGCACGAGTCAGCACGAAAGACTTTTATAATAAAGTGCCCCTATTATGCCATTTCCAATATATATATATATCATTCTGGTCTGAATGTAGCTGTATGTGATTGTAAACGATCTGCAAAGTTGTAAAGCTGAAAGTGCACAATAAATAAAGTTACTGCCTCCCAAAATAAAGAATCCACACTGTACAGCCTAGACGAGTCATTAGAAATTCGAATCGCACTTCCATGACGGCTACACATCATGGGGTAACACATTTGCATAATGCGTGCCTTTGTTCTACGTTAGCCGGTTGCAAACAACTTGACCCCGCCCACAAACACGTCATTCTACTGACGACTGCTTCTCTAATCTCTGGGAGTTCAACACGGGATTCACAAAATGCTTGCTGTTGAAAGATGGATCAGTATCCTGTTTATTTAGACCAGCTGCTCCACCAAATCACAACCTGTAAGTATTATAAATAATAGAGGTTTAAATTTTCTACAGAGCATTCAAAATACAGAACTATTGAAACAGGCATGTCGTTTCTGACACCGCTGTATGCCGCAGACCAATCACAACAGACTAGGCCATCTGACCAATCAGAGCAGAGCAGGCTCACGGAAAGGAGGGGTTTAGAGAGACTGAATCTTTGAACTGCTTCGAACTAATCGTTTGAGAATCGCTGGAAATGAAGTGATATTAAATGCATATTTTGAGAAAACAAAAGCATTTTGTAGGAGACTCCCAAAACAATATTAGAAACTGTAAAAATGGCATAATAGGGGCACTTTAAAAGAGACTGAAATTCTGTTGTAAAAAAGCTATTTTTACTTTCAACAACAGCTTGTAAGATGCTGCCAAAATATCAAACTAATGTTTTATTGTGAATTTGAGATTAAAGCCCAGCTCACACTGTGCATTTTTGGCCACGATTTGGTAGTCTTAGACAAATTTTTAAAATATTCCTAAAATATTCCTATGATCCTTGCCTAAAATCTTTGAGTCTTTGATCGCTGGTTTGACATGTTCACCGACAGCTGATTAATGGCCGTTGCGATCAAATTTTACCTCCAACGAAATTTCTGGCAGTGTCAGAAGACTTGGTGCACAGTCTTGCAGTGTGACTTCTCCTACAACGAACATCAAACTGTCTCCGTTTTTCAAGACAAGCCATGATCAGAATTAATGGTAGATATTTCTTTTAACCACCATAAACTCTGGTGCTCCCGTCCTCCGCTCACGGAAATCATATGATAAGTTGTCTTTGCTAAGATAAACACCGGTTACGCAGCTGTTTTTATGTGGGTGCGTAGTGCTGCTTACACTATTCTTCTTAAATATGCCGCTATTGCCACCATTCATATACTTTTCATGATAGCTAACATTTCAGCCCCGCGTGTAATGCAGCTTGCAGTCACTGAACGTGTATGGGTTGATAATGTAAAACTGGACAAGTTTTCTTGCACGCACCCGATTATAACGTATCTTGACTTTCGTACAGTCTGACATTAATGACAACTGAGATCCCACAGTGTGACATGATCATTATGTTTGTACAGTCTGACAAGCATCAATCATAAAGGACTATTAAAAATCACACAGTGTGAGACCGACTTAAGCTGAAGAATTAATGCTGTATCAAATGCAGGTAGTAGTTCGCGCAAAAGAGGTTTTTTAAAGACAACGTTGTTGTTTCTTATGTATTTATACACTTGGGTCGTCGAATTGTTATGTAAATGCAATATCACACTCATAGTCATGCAATATGGTGGAATATCGGCACACTGTTATTACCTACAGCCGAATCACAGTCCCACCGATATACCGTCATATCCCAGTGCTACTCGTGTGATATAGTATATATGTGTGTTTTATTTATTAACTGTAAAAAAGATCTGCACACTGTTATTCTCCCTTTATTCAAAAAAGTTAAAAATATCAACGTTTTGGTTGCTATTTTTTAACTTTTTCGAATAAAGGGAGAATAACAGTGTGCAGATATTTTTTCTATTATTTGATGTACCTTTTGATCTTGCACCTGGCCAAGACTTTTTTTGGATGTGCGTACTTTGATCCTCTCTTTATTTATTAACTATCAAATGTTTGTTGCATAGCTCAGAATGGGGTTTTTAATAAGTGAAACATAATATTTATTACAAAATATTTTTTTTTAATAAATCAGAAACATTTTAGATTTACTTTTTGTCTGTGCACTCCTTCATCTTTGAATTAAATCACAGCACCGTAAAACTACATACTGTACACAAGGAATATTTCATCTTAAAATTGTGATGTAACAAAGGTAGCGGAACTTGGCTCTATGCATCGGCTTTTGATTGGATGGAGGCAGATCTGAATGTAACTAAGCTTGCAGACGATTGTAAGAAACATGCAGGGTTTGAGAGAAATCTCACATTTCACAAAATATGCATGGGTGAACTGTTCACAATAAGATCAATAACAAGCATTTAAAAAAGAAAAACAAGACAAGCTGGATTTTACCTCCATGCTGACTTGAAAAAAGATTGATTGATTTCGACAGGTCATGCTAGGTCAGGTCTAAGGGTTTGATTTACAGACCAGGTTCAGGATTCATCTTTAATTTCCATGTAGACCTTTATTCTACAGCCTGATACAGTTATGCTCATTTAAAGGTTCACAACATCTGCTGTGTCACCTGTAATCAATATGAATAAGACCTCTGTTGTTACCCTGGTTACCCTCAGCTGTGTTTTCCCCTGCTCCTCATACATAAATAATGACTCTGATCGAGAATCCTCCATGTGTGAGTGTGTGCGCGAGGTGCTATCAAGATAAAAGCACATTCAAAATGTCGACACCTGCCCTGCGATGAATCACATGAGAAGGTATGAAAGCTAATTTGTCTTTTTCTGGATGATAAGAATGTATAGCACAGAGATCTGTTAGGGCTTTCTATATCCCTCCGTGTGAGTGTTATAGTACATAAAGCTGTTCGCTCTCTACAGAACAAGGTGAGAACTGTTTTGCACCATCCTGCTTCCTCTGTTAAGGAGCCAGGCTCCTCAGGGACCCCTCCACACACACTTACTGAGATGCCACCTCAGCTGACAATAATTCATTAATCAGGCTATGCAAATGTCACAGCCCAGTCATGACTGTGACTCTCATCTCATCTATCCATATCCATAAATAATAAACAGCCTGCATTTGCTTTAATGTTTTTTTTTTCTCCACGATTGTTGTTCCCAAGAACAATTATGAGCATCAGTTGTTTTTGCTCCTTGGGCTAATGAAGGCAGCTCCCACTTCCCCAGAGAGTATGAAGAACAACAGCTGCAGAAGACAGGAAGATTCCACACCCAATCTTTAAAATAAATTTGTATAACAAAAAAGCTAATATTTAATTGAAAAAAAACAAACAAACAAAAAAAAAACCTATGCATTATATTAACAATAATAAATGCAATAAAGTAATTACATTTACTAATATAATTATATTATTTTAAATTATATTTAAATTTAATTTAAAAATGTAACTTATTCCTGTGATGCCATTTCTTTAGTCTTCAGTGTCACATGATCCTTCAGAAATCATTTTAATATGCTGATTTGCTGCTCAATTATTATCCATTATCACTTGTAGTCAATTATTAATAATGGTTCTTATTATTAATTTTTAAAACAATTTTAAAACTATTTTCTGCTTAAAACTTTACATTTTTCATTATACTTTGATCAACCGAAAGATCAATGAACAAGATTTATTTAAAATATAAATCCTTTGTAACATTATAAATTACTTTACTGTCACTATTGATCAATTTTATGCATCCTTATATCTTTTTCATTTTTTTTTATATCTTACTGATAATAAACTTGAATGACAGTATCAAGGTTTCTGAAAAAAAAAATATTAAGCAGCAGAACTGTTTTCAACACTGAACATAATAAATGTGTCTTTAGCACCAAATCATCATATTAGAATGATTTCTGTAGAATCAAGTGACTAAAGACTAGAGTAAAGGCCCCGATATACTTCAAACGAAGTTTGTTTTCGTTCTTCGTTTGGGGGCAAAAAGAAGTTTGAAAAGGCTGAGCGATGTTATACTGTTTCCGAACATTCCCACACCCCCGCGCTGCTGGAGGCGGGGTGTAAATTAACATGTGTTGCGACGCTTGCGCATATTCCCTAAATGCAACAACGATGAGAACACATTCAGCATGTCAGACAGGTCCTGACCCAGCTGTTGAAGCACAAGCTCTTTGTTAAGCTGGAGAAGAGCGAGTTCCATGTCCCAGCTGTCTCATTTCTCGGCTTCCATGTGTCCAAGGGCAGCCTCCAGATGGATCCAGGCAAGATCCGAGCAGTCTTGGACTGGCCCCGACCCACTTCAGTCAAGCAGGTACAGCGCTTTCTGGGGTTCTCTAATTTCTACAGGAGATTCATAAGTAATTTTAGTTCTATTGCAGAACCTCTCTCCTCACTCACAAGGAAGTCTAACAGGCAATTCATGTGGACCAGCGATGCCGACCATGCCTTCAATACACTAAAACAACGCTTCACATCTGCCCCCATTCTAACTCTCCCAGACCCAGAGCTGCCCTTTGTCCTGGAGGTGGATGCCTCAGATGTGGGGGTAGGAGCGGTCTTGTCACAGAAGTGTAAGAGTGATTCTAAACTTCACCCATGTGCTTTTTTTTCCCGCCGTCTTACCCCAACACAGAGAAATTATGACATTGGAAACAGGGAGCTGTTGGCCATTAAGATGGCATTGGAGGAGTGGAGGCACTGGCTTGAGGGTGCCAAACACCCATTCCTCATCTGGACGGACCATAAAAATCTCACCTACATTCGAGATGCCAAGAGGTTAAACTCCCGACAAGCCCGTTGGGCCCTTTGTTTTAACCGGTTCAACTTCATTCTCTCTTATCGCCCAGGTTCCAAGAATCTCAAGCCAGATGCACTCTCGAGGCAGTTTGAACCACCTGAGAGGGAGTTTTGCCCAGAAACCATCCTCCCCGCAGCCAGGGTGATAGCCCCCATCCAGTGGGATATTGAGACCGCCGTCAGGAGAGCCCAACAGCAACAGCCTGGTCCAGGTAATGGCCCTGTAGGGCGTCTCTTTGTCCCAAATTATATGCGCTCTGAGGTCCTGCAGTGGGCACATGCATCCCTCCCCTCCGGACACCCGGGAACCACCAGAACCTGCAAGCTGGTTCAGAGGAAGTTTTGGTGGCCCAAGTTACAGAGAGACATTCGGGACTTTGTCTCTGCCTGTCCAGTGTGCGCCCAGTACAAGGAGCCAAGAACCCACCCTCATGGTTTACTGCACCCACTGCCTATCCCGAGACGACCATCAACTAAAATATACAATTATTTCGTCACATGATAGACCCCATCTCAGGGAAACACAGTAATTCTGGTGGTGGTAGATCGATTCTCTAAGACTTTTCACCTCTTACCCATGCCCAAACTACCCACAGCTAACCAAACTGCAGAACTTCTGATGAAACATGTGTTCAGAATCCACGGCTTTCCCCAGGATATGGTTTCTGATCGGGGGCCACAGTTTACATCCCGGTTTTGGAAGGCGTTTGGCCGGCTCATTGGGTCCTCCATCAGCATGTCCTCTGGCTTCCACCCCCAGTCCAATGGACAAACTGAGAGGGTAAATCAGGACATTGAGAAGACCCTGAGGTGCCTGGTGGCCGACAACCAATCCACTTGGAGCTCTCGTTTAATTTGGGCTGAATTCGCTCATAACACTCTGTATGAAAATCCATCCAACTCCCCATTTTACTTTATCAAAGGATTCACCCCCCCCCCTGTGTTTCCAGGACAGGAGCCAGAGGTTGACACCCCAGCTGCCACACAGCTTGTCCGTCGTTGTCGACTTTCCTGGAAGAGGGCCCATGCAGCCCTAGTGAGGGCGGCCCGACTTCAACGGAGGCAGGCTAACCGAAGGAGGAGAGCAGGACCCTCATTTCGTCCAGGACAAAGAGTGTGGCTCTCTACCCGAGATCTTCCCTTGCGAGTGGAATCCCGTAAGCTGGCTCCAAGATACATTGGTCCCTTCAAGATCCTCAGAAAGATTAATCCGGTTTCCTTTTGTCTTCTCCTGCCCAGGTCCATGAAAATCCATCCTACTTTCCATGTTTCTCAATTAAAACCAGTTGTTTGTTCCACTTTGTCTCCAGCCAGTAAATCTGCCCCAGCTCCTCGCATGATTGATGGTCAGCCAGTGTACACCGTCCGCAGGCTGCTGGGTTACCGCCGGGTACGTGGAAGGGCTCAGTACTTGGTAGACTGGGAGGGGTATGGCCAAGAGGAGTGGACCTGGGTTCCAGCTCGGGATATCTTGGATAAGGCTCTCATCTCAGACTTTCACCAAGCCCAAGGAGTCAATCTAAGGAACGTCAGGAGCCGTTCCTAGGAGAGGGGATCCTGTAATGGGCTCGTATCTGCATTGCAGTTTTCATCCTGGCCTGCAGGGGTCACACTCAATGAGTACTGTGTCATGTTCCCTCCAGAACTGCAGATGGCTCTTGCCCCATGAACTCTAGCCCTATGGTCTCTCCGCTCCTCCAGAGGGCGTCATTGCCCCGTACCATGTTCAGTGCTCTGCTCATCAGTGTTGATTCCTCACACCTGTGTTTGACCCTTTATAAGTCTGTTTGTTCCCTGCTATTGTGTTCAGTCTTGAGCCTATGCTTCCTGTGTATCCAGTTGCTAAGCTAAGTTTGATTGTGCTTATATTTTTGGACCCTTGTGTCTTTTTTTGTTTAATGGTAGCTAAGTTTGCTACTTTTATTTTGTACTTTGTTTTCTCTAGTAAAGATTATTGTTACTTTTTGAAGATTTAAGCCCCTTGGCCTTTTTTGCTCTTTTGCTCTTCCGCTCTTGGGTTTAACAGTCTGGGAGTAGCTCAGTGAGTAAATTCACCCTCTTAGAGCACCAGAGACCCGGGTTCAATCCCTGCTTGAGGCAGCCTCGTTACACTTTGGGACTGTCTGATCACTGTCTGGTTCATCTTATACCAACCTACAGGCAGAAACTTAAATCTGCTAAACCTGTAGTAAAGACTGTAAAGAGATGGACCAACGAAACATAGCAGGATTTACAACCTTGTTTTGACCTCACTGATTGGAGTGTTTTTGAAGCTGCTACCACCGATCTGGATGAACTCACAGAGACTGTAACATCCTATATTAGTTTTTGTGAGGATATATGAATTGCTACCAGGACTTATTTAACATTCAACAACGATAAGCCATGGTTTACAGCAAAACTCAGACATCTTCATCAGGCCAAAGAGGATACCTCAAACAAATTCCTTGTATGCGTAAGCATACTTGGCAATAAAGCTCTTTCTGATTCTGATTCTGATACAATTAAAACTGAAAATAGTACAAAGCAGCATAGGCTATACATTAAGAACAAAAGTTTTTGTCTCTTTGGCAGATGCGTGTCTCTTTTGCCAGTTTCGTTGTCTCTCTCTCAGAAGCTCCTCATCTCTCCTGAGATAAAACAAAAACATATTATATTGTATGTAACACTCTTTAGGCCTATGCAGTTGCAAAAATTGCAAAAGCCAAAGCCAACGAGGCATGAAAACACTTTGCCTAAACCTGCTCTGCAAGTTTGAAACCCTCATCAGACACTGTCCATATGAAAGAGCAGGAGATTCACACCTTTATTTTTTAACCCCCACAAGCTATACAGAACTACCCCAAACCCCAGCCCCGCCCAGCTGGACTGAATTCAGTCGTTATTGGTTGCTTAGTGTAAAATGGACATCCTCTAAAATAAAATAAAAAATGGTTTAACATAAACCAGCGAACTGCAGAACACATTTGTATTAATCATTTAATATATTTTTTTATTATATATAAATAAATAAAAACACAAACCGGGATTTGAACCTGTGTTGCTAAAATCACTAACTTGATAAACCAAACTTCCCTTCTCCAGACACGCTCTTCATTCATCTCACTTCGCAATAATAAAAATAACCATGTCATCAAGCACTTAATTCTTGTGTTTATTATAGTGTTTAAATGCTGATCATATATATATATATATATATATATATATATATATATATATATATATATATATATATATATATATATATATATATATATATATATATATATCAGGCCCGGATTGGCTAATCGGCAGCACCAGGAGGATTCCCGGTGGGCCGGTCTGTTGTTGTCATATGCTGCCTGCACTCACAGCAGCCCTACTCTTTTTAATTATTATTTTCTTGCAGCCCATATTATTATTTTCACCAGACCATAATAATAACAAATAATAATTAATCATTCTTTTTGCAATAATCATTGTTATTTGTGAACTTAGGCGTTTAAGGAAGGCTTTAAGACCAAGCGGAATCCTCTGCCAGCTGCTCCCGCTTTACAGTGAGCGCGTCTCGCACTAACTGCACCTAGGTTCCGCCAGTTTTAATTTTACAAAATCAGTTTAAGGCAAATGCAACTTATTTATTATGAGCCCAGCATTTAGCAAGGCAGGAGAACATTCAGTCTACCGGAAGGAAGACGTATTTCATTGTAAGTTAATGATGTTAAATAGAGAGAGAGAGAAAAAAATATATTGAAAAAACAAACAAACAAACAAACTAAAAAACCTAGTGTTGGCTATTCTTAAACTTGGACCTCATTATATTGAAGTATCAATCCAAACACCAGAAGCAACCTACATTCTCTCTAAGTGTTCTTTCATTTAAAAGTATGCATTTTTATTCATTCACAGGCTATGTGGTTGAAATAATGTTTTAGTTCAAAACTTTAAGTGCCATTGTTTAAAAAAATGCTTTATTGACTGACGTTTCATAAACCTTCAGGTTTTTTTTAATACTAGATTTAACTTGAATCTCAATACTATCAAGGAGTTTATAAGTTGAAACGGGTGAAAACGGCACAGTGCATGTTAAATAGCCTAAATTAACTTGTATCTTTTATAGTAACCGAAGACCTTGATTGCATGTTACCATGAAACTAACAATATAATTTGATTGTTTTTAAAATGAACAATTCCTGTATAAAATGGGACAGCAACCATTACATATCAAACATTTTTAAATTGTCCACAGATGAGCTACGCGGGAGGCAGGTTCTGTGCCAAAGCGCATAAAGTGAATATGCATGCACACTTCTTAAGGGGGAGGAGGCTTTTTTGTTTCTTAAAGTAATTTTCAGATGCAATGGAAGAAAAAAAACGGGATAAACACAAACACGAAACTTGTAAATAGTTAACAACATAGCCTAGATTAACCCTCAGTAACAAAATTTAACCGATGAATTTGTTAACCCACAGTCACAAATTTTAACTGATTAATCGCTTATTTTCATTTGCTGCATGTTTTTTTTTTTAAAACACGCTAAAAATAAATTAAGTTTTGAGAGAAAAAAAAATGTCATGTATAGACAGAACAGAACAAAAATTAAAAATATATAATTCTAATGGATAAATATAATTGCAGTATATAATAATATAGGCTTAGCTATAAACAAAAACAAATAATAATAATAATTTAAAGCGAAACATAAGGTAAGGTTGGGCTTACCTCTTTCATTTGGGACAAATCCAAAGTTTCCATATTCGTGATGTTGCCCATTTTGAAGCTAAACTATTATTCATTAGGTAAAATAGGATTTGTAGTTCACACGTGTTTCAGTATCGACGGAAATAAATCATAATGAGCAAAAAATATGCCAAAGTGGACCGAAACACAACCCTAAAAAAAAGTCTAAATTCTTCACAAAATAAAATTAACATCTGCGGTTGCCAGAGAAACAGCTGAAACAGAAAATACTAAATTTTTGCTCACACAGTAAAGGCGTAATTCTTGAAAAATCAAGCAGAGCTAATAATAATTATTTCGAATAGCAGAGTTAATAATAATTATTTCTAAATGCTAGACCGGTCTCATTTCGCTCTGCATATATATATATATATATATATATATATATATATATATATATATATATATATATATATATATATATATATATATATATATATATAATGACTGTTTAATAACAAACAGCATGCAGTTTGTTGTTGTGTGTAAAGGTCTTTCTTCTAATTTTTGATGTGTAGACTGTAGCCTAAGGCTATCCCACGTTTTGAAATGAACTCACTGTAAATTTTCTAATGGTTTTTAAGTATGTTACAATGTTATATTATAATGTTATTGTTGTTTTACTTTGTAGTTTCATCTCCGTTTACAAACCAAAATTTTACAATTACAGTCAGTTTGCAACCCGTGCCTTTGCGCCACCTGGAGGTAGTTTTGCAAATAACTTTAACACGCGACTGACTTGCAGTTAACACCACGGCCCTACGGCGGCGGTACACGAACAAAACAATAACACATGGTAGCCCATCAAACACTGTACTTCATTTTACTTTACCTATTAGTGATGTCTTAATTATGTAATGTATGTATAAATAAACATTTTATGAAACAAGTTATGACTATAAAATATAAATTTTATAGTTTAGAAGTTGATTTAAAAACAATTTACATGTTTCATGGAATTTTTTAAATTTGAGTTTTGATTATTATAGTTAAAAATAAATTGTAATTGAATTTAAGTTTGGGCCCTGTTGTTAATTATAACCCTATAGTAAAGTGAAAGGGCTCACTATAGTTTAGAGCAAAAGCTGAGGTAGATTTTTATCCATAAGAAAATTTTAATTATAATTGAATATATTTTAAAAAGAGCAATTTGTAAAAAATGCAATTTATGTGTAGTTTTTTCCTCCTGCTGTACCGTAACCATACCCAACCGTGACGTCAAAACCGAGGTACGTTCCAAACCGTCATGTTTGTGTACCGTTACACCCCTAATACACACACACACACACACACACACATGAATACATTGCAGAGTGTGTGTGTGTTTATGGGATTTGCCTAGCTTTCTCCCGCTCTGCGGAAGTGGCACTTCACAGGCTCCACAGGTGAGCAGCTCATATACATGCCCTGAGCACTAAGTTCCCAGGTGCCATCTGTGGCCATAGCAGCCCTGGCATGAGTCACATGCCACAGCCCCTCCCTGCCAGTCCCACAGAGACACAAGCACAGCCACACAAACACACGGCCATTCTGTAGCAATGGGCTTGCACTTACACCCACTGCGCTAATAGCTCCTCATTCCAAATCCTGAAGACATCAAAGAACAGCATCGCAGTGGACTCCATGTTAGAGTCCACATATGTGCATGTAGAATAAAGTGGCAGGTTCCCAAATGTGGCATGTGGAAATGCCTAGGTAGCCCAGTCCCTCCACAGCACAATGGCAGACCTGCCAACCTTGGAAATTTTTTTTTTGAGTACCATCATCGTGGCGGGCGGTGGTGGGGGTAAACAGTTTACTGTTTATTACTGTTTACCTTAACTGTTTAGTTAATTTTTGCTATTTATTTTTTATGCTATTTAAAAAAGAAGGGAAAAAAGGGTGATATATTTGCATTTGTATTATTTTTTACTTTTATATATATATTTTTGACTGATTTGCGGTATAAAGTAGTCCTATATATCTCAGTTTTTTTTATTTGGATTAAACAAATGTAGGTATATTTTATGTGCAAAAAAGGGTTAAAATCACATTACATTGTAACATTGTAACATTGCAATCTAAAAACAAAAATAATCTTTTTAAAGCAAAAGTTAGGTACTAAACTAAAAATGAAAATAATAAAAAGCACAGACTGAGTAAAAAGGCTATTTTGATTAAAGTTAGTGCTATCATACAAATACACTTACTTGTAGGTTTAAAATTCTACATATGTCACATTTATTGTATTAACTACAAATAATTCAGCAAAATTTATATTTTAGTCAATATTGCGCTCCCATTTCATTGAGCTCTGTTTGGCGCTCATGCACTTCTGACAGCAAAATGGAAATATTTCCATGGCTTTTTTAACATTTACAGATGGAGAATATACCTGTGAAATGCAAGTTATGCATTAAGGAAAACAGCACATCTCAAACACCTTAAACAGCGTGTCTCTGTCAGCCTCAAATGCAGCCTTTCTGTCAGAGCATCTGACGGGGCGAGTCGCTTTGAACTGAAACTATAAACTGTTACTAGGAGAGAAATAAAATGCGGAACAAACATGCAAAAAAACAAACAAACAAACAAACAAAACAAAAAAACGCTCTTTTTCTGATGCTTGTTTTGAATACTGCGCATGGACAGAGGTGTCACTAGATTTTTGCATAGTTTAGAGTGACAAATCATACCAGCGTACTTTGACGTCAAAATGCGTAGCCGCTATGCAAAATGCATACAGGTTGGCGGGTCTGCAATGGTCCTATGCCAGTCCAAATACACACACAGGCAATTTGCTTTCTCTATGCACATATTTTTTTTAGCTATGTTACTTTAACTGTGACGACAGAGAGCCCTGAGTTTGTAATAGGGTGGGCTGCAATGTGCCAGTGGTGATAAATGCACATTATGATGTGACTGGAGGCTCGTCTCCTCTGATCTGAAGACTGATTCCGCTCCTGCTCATTTTTGGCACAGATGAATGAAGGCCAGCAGAGAGGCAGGCAGTGATGGAGAGCTCCGTTCAGCTTCAGTGCCTTAGCAGCTGTAACACCTCCTCTTCTCTCAAAACACTTCACAAGATAACATACAAAACACTGCAGAACATATAACATTGGAATTGCGGTCTTACAATGAAAGAAGCCACCTTCATAAAAGTAGCAAAATAATATTTTTAAGCAAAGCAATATCACACAAGGATGCTGTTGTTCCAAATATCAGCGTGCCTGACATTTAGCCACAGGTAATCGCATCCATGTTGATGTGTGATAAATTGTATAACAATTTATATATTTTATATATATGTATAAAAATGTATCAGTAAACAAGTTCAATAAATCATTATGCCATTTCAGATGTATATGACTTTCTTGTTCAGTTGAAGACTAACAAAGATTATTAGAAAAAGTCCATATAATGCAATTAGATGGAACCCTGAAAGTTGACGCTTCAAAACCACATGAAGCAAACCACAGTAATCTATACAAACCCAGTTCATGAATCAATGCCTTCTGAAGTCAATTGGCAATTATTGTTGTTGACCTAATGAGTTGAAAGACTGATTCAATGACTCATTCATTAAGGGTCAATTGTTTAAATCATGAATGAATCAGTGTCGTTAAACAAGTTGGTTGAATTAATTATTATTTACTCACTTATAAAAGAAGACACTTTTTTCATGAATGAATCAACATTAATTAACTTATCAGTTGAATGATTGATTCAATGAATCGGTCAACAAATTGGCCGAATGAATGATTTAATGACGTTACTAGTGAGGGCTAGTGAAAAATCCCCAACGCTAACACAAACTGACAGTGCATCTGGAATATACAAACTGAGACAAACAAACAAACTATATTCATGAAACACTGCATGGCCAATCAGATTGGAGGACTGGAACTAACTACATAACAGGGTCACAGGAACATGTTTTGGGTGTGAGTACTGAAGCGGTTTACGTACGGCATTACATACGATGTCAAAAGTGTACAGAATAGTGATAAATCTGATATTGTATTTTCTAATTTACAAGATCTATCAAGAAATAAGTGAGAGAATAAACAATAATGAACAATTATACAATCTTTTTTTTTTTTTTTTTTTTTTTTACAGATTTTTAAATGTACCCTAATATTTTCTTCATATAAATATATTTACAATCCTGTAAAAACAGGGGGTGCTGCAACACCCCTACTTCCTGTGCTTTTGCAGTAGAATAATAAGATAGTTTGTTTCAATAAACATTGTTTCATTGGATGAAAACTTTTCAATGTAGAACAAAATATGTTCAAGAGTGTGTAGTGGTAATCTTCCATCATCTTTTCACATCCTCTCACAGAGGTGTGCGGGTATGGACTGCTGGTCTCTAATTAAATTGAGTATCTGGACTGAGGGTCGGATATCTCTCCCAAACAGAATTACACACTATTCAGTAATTTTTAATAGGCCTCAAGGCCAGCACTAATATTCTATATCAGTCATAATTTGCTTTTTAATAGGAGGAGGCCCTGCTCTTTCAGGTAGCTCTTGCTCCCGGGGAGAGGTAATTTCACCCAGTTCAAGAGACCCTTCACAGAGCTTCACCAGAGGGCTCTGCCAGCCTAATGGAACTGTCATAGAGATGTAAATAACATTGGCACTCTGTGAAACAAGCCATGAAGGGCAGGTAAGTTGAGCACAAGCATGACCCTAACTAAACCTTTCCTCTCTGATATTTAACACACACACACACACACACACACACACACACACACACACACACACACACACACACACACACACACACACATACAAACAGACAGCCACATGCTTAACAATTTAGATACTTGTTACGCAACTGAGAAAACACTTCAGTATTGAGAAAGTGATAAATAACTTAACTAGACAGTCACTTTGAAAGCAGAATAACTGACTCAACAGTCAGGTCAATCAGAAGTGATTGTTCTGCATGAAGTCACAAGTCAACCTTGACTTTAGTCAACATCTTTGACAACGGCATGCAACAGTTTTTATTTAGAGCAGGCGCATATTTACATGCATTGCTTTCAATAACGTTTAAAGCATATATCCGGCCAGTGTGGGGATTAGAGGGCAAGATGGGTGGGTTGTGACATCAAACTCATCAATATTAATGAGCTGATGCTTACATCGCAAGTTAATTTTCCTAGACCGTTCAGTCATAAAACCTAATATCCATGAGCTCAGCCTTCATCTTGTTACCATTCATAAAAAATTGGTTCATTTATGCTTGATTTGTATGACCTTGTAGATGTCCCACGCTGTCAAACAGATCACATTTACTGTACATTTGCTCAGATTAGGGGTGGGCGATATGACCAAAATCTTATATCACAATATAAGAAATTTTATATCTCAATAACGATATATATCTTGATATAGTTATTTTTTTCTTTTCATAAGGTTTTTTATGATATTAAGATTTGATACCATAGAATTTTCATAATCCTTGTCACCAATGTCAATATCAAACTAATACAAGAAAATAATAAAAAAAAAAAAACTCAAGCTTACTGGAGATACATAAACAGTCAGTGATGAAATAAGAACAAGAAACTAATTATAAACAATAGGACAAAAACATATTCAATACAATAAATAATGCTGCTATGCTGTACAATAAATAAGAAATACATTGGGTAAATGAATTAGTCTTCACTGTGTAAGTTCTATCTATCTATCTATCTATCTATCTATCTATCTATCTATCTATCTATCTATCTATCTATCTATCTATCTATCTAAATCAAAAGTGATTTAGTCAAGAGCAGTGAGAGATTTTCTTGATCATTGATCTCACCAAAATATTTTCACATAGCATGAGATCTGCAAAAAAAGCAAAACACAAATTAATTTACAAATATAACACCACTAAATATCATTAAAACAGCATGCCACAGGAAAAGTGATCAAGCGCATTCCACTAAATATGTCTAAATTCATATACTTTTTGTTTAACTTCTGCGTAATGACTTTGTATTTTCAGTGTTTATCTCCATTTATGAGAGTGGAGTATTTAATGTAAATATGTATATCGAAATAAAAACAGATTTTAAAATTGTTGCTTACTTCATTACTTTTCTCACTCCAGGAAAAAGAGTGTGTACGCATGGTATAGAATGTCCGGAAGGTGCGTACATATTTACGGCAAGTTTATTTTTATATAAATCCCGATTGTGCGTGGAAAATTGCTTACGCAATTTCTACGCTTTTTATGTGTGTACGTAACGTTTAGAAATGAGACCCCTGGTCTGTAGCTCATATCTGAAATTTACAGTATAAAAACTGAAAAGTAGACTTTAAATCCAGTCTCCTTACATTTGAGTAAGCAATCATTATTTTCACTCACCTATTGCACTTTCCTGAAAACCTGCACTCAAATGAAAGGTTGCTTTGGCCTGTTAAATGAATGTGGGTGTAGCAGTGCACTTTTTTTTTTAATTTCCCATCTACTAAAAACTGCCAGTTTTCAGTGTGCTGTCATGTGTGCACACTTTCATTCATTACATGAATGAAGACACACTAAATCCAGAAGAACTGTGGCAACATCTCCAAGATGCTTCAAGAGACATACTTGCAAAGCTATAGTACTGTTCAAAGTTTTAGGCACTTGTGTAAAAATGCTGTAAAATGAGGATGCTGTCAAAAATAGTGTCATAAATAGATTTTCTTTATCAATTAACTTCTATTAACTAAATTACATCAACATTTAGTGGGAGACTATCCTTTAAGTTTAAAGCAGCTTTTGCCCTAGGTGCACTTGCACATAGTTTTTTAGGTAGCTTTGCAGGTAGGTTTCTTGAAGCATCTTGAAGACATTGCCACAGTCTCAGTTTGTTCTGTTTCTTCATGTCATTCCAGACGGACTGGATGATGATGATGAGATCAGATCTCTGTGTGGAGCACTGGCTGTTGTCAAACAAAAATATCACTGGATTTTTACAATTAATGGCAAAATAAATGTTTGGAAATGTAAACTGATATTTCCTACTGAC
The DNA here is from genome assembly GCF_018340385.1 of Cyprinus carpio. NCBI lineage: Eukaryota > Metazoa > Chordata > Actinopteri > Cypriniformes > Cyprinidae > Cyprinus > Cyprinus carpio. The sequence continues at coordinate 26,035,731 of NC_056603.1, read as the reverse complement.
ACACTACTGACTTAAAACCATTTTTTTTTTAGCTGGTGAAAAAAACTAGTGTTCTAATAATGTTGGCCACCACTGTACCTTTGGCTGAATTCATGCAATACATTCCAAAATCACTATGACCTCATAATTTTAGATTGTTCCTAATATGGTCATAATAATTTTTGCTTATACACTTTTATTATGAAGTCATAAAAATATCAGTATATAAAGACTATCCCCAAGGAGGTTATAATGCTTTTGGAGTTTGCTTAAAATAAAATAATAGAATTTATAGATCCCAAATGGATAGATTATAGTTATTTGATACAGAGTATAGTTATAATGACTCCAGGATGTACAGATATCCCTGAGGTCATAATAATTTTGAAATGTATCGCCTCAGCTAATGATTTGGTATTGATTTTGTAATGCATTACACGGTTATGACGTTCCTTACTTAGTTTTACACAATCAAATTGCTTTTGCAGTGCTCTTATGAGTAATAAATGCAAAAACAACAATGGCGATTTGAGCTGCTTCAAAAATGTTAGGATCTGGTTTTGACATCCACCCTAAAATCATAGTTATGAGATCTCATAAACAATAAACCTTTCCTGCTCTGAGACATCCCTCTGTGATGGGCTCCCCTACCTGAGGAGTATTTTATGAGTCGCTGTGTGAAGGCAAGCAGGCTAAATGGCAAGGAAGGGAACTGACAGATTCTTTGAAGATGCCAATTAGACAAGCTGCCATTTAGATCAAACACACCAAGCCTTTTTCAGTGCAAAGCCATGGCATTTATCAGCAATCCCCACTTGTTAGGAGAACTGAAAAGTTAAAGGTGTCCAACCTTCCTAACAGGATGAGGGAGGACTGCAAAAGGTGAAAACTTCTGAACAGTGACAGAAGAAAAGGACTGAGAGCTGAGAAGAGTGAATATAACTGCTCCATCTGGTTCCCTGCAAACGTTTTATATTTTTGACCATTTATTTCTCTTCTTCCTAATTTTTCACACTATACAAAAAATTAACATAGACTCCAACTCTGGTTTTAGCTAACAAATATATGTAAAGTTTGTGTCAAAAAAAGAGTAATTCTGCTTTTCCCAGACACCAGAACTAATCTAACTAGGAACAGGTTTTATTATTTTCAAACAGACCCTTCAAGAATGAATGTCTGAATCTGATAAGATGGGTGCAAGTTACACTTCAAGTCAGGTTGAGAGAGAAACGAGTGAAATAGTTGAAATATGGCAAATTATTCTGGACTATTTCTATCTTTAGCATCTCTAACTGGCTTTTAATGTGGTTATCAGCTCATGCTACGCTGAGGCCTTTAAAGACTGTGAAAAGGATGATGGAATGGAATCCCTTAAAGAGGAAGTGTGCCTTCTCTGTCACAGCCAGAGTGATCTCATTACCGATTACACATGCATGTTCCCTCCTCTACCCCACACTGTACATACAATATATATTCACACAGGCTCAATCCAGAGGTAAAATGTGACTCACTGAGGTGGGGAGTCTGGGTACACGACGTTGACTTGAGATAGCGTCTCCACATAGGAGTCAAAGTCAAATGCAGGGGGAAAGTCCTCAACACAAGTGGACCTCAGCTCTCCAATGGAGCCACCATATGAGAGGCCATCTGGAGCTGTAGAAACAACATCAACAAAACGTGATCATTTCTGTCTCTCCTATTACAAGTTTTGAGAATGTTATTGAGAGTGGGACTTTCATACATTGCATATCATTTTATTTATATCCAAACAGTTATTGTCAAGTTCATAAAAGGAATGATAAATCCAAAAATGTGAATTCTGTGATCATTTACGCATGTCTTCCAAACCCTTAAGACTTTTGTTTCTTCACAACACAGATTTTATGATGAAAATATATATTTTTAATGAAACTTAAGATATTTTGGTCCATCCACTGAATATCCATTTGCTTGCTTGACACATGAGAACTACGGACATTTCACACATTTGATCTTCTGTATACCATATTTAAAGAGCTCTATGAATTTTTGATCATTAATAAAAATCTGTTCATCATATAAAGTAATCATGTCTCTTTATAAGGCCTAAACCACTATGGATTACCTTCATTCCTATAATCTGCTCTCATACCTTTTTATGAACTTTCTGAACCTTGAAATTTTTGGGTGACTATCAATGGAGGGACAGGAACGTCAGAGATTTAAAATAAAAATAGCTGTCATTTGTGTTTCATATATGAACTCTTATGGGTTTATAACGACATGTGCATGAGTAAATTATGACAGAGTGAACTATTCCTTCAAATTATTGTACTTATACAATAAAATGTGTTTAAAAGTGTGATTATGTCAAAAAAAAAACAAAAAAAAAACATTATATTTTCTTAATGCCCGATACATGTAAATACATCAGGGTTAAGGAATGCCTCATAATCTGTAAAGATAAGATTGAAATGATCAAGGATAAAAATAAAGATAGTGTTTTCATAGTACAGTGAACTCAAGCTGAAAGGAAAAGAGTATTTTTCATGATATGACCTCGTTAAAAATGTATAAATGTCACTGCATAATACAAAACAAGAAAATCAAACTAAGTGACATTTAAAGAAAGATGGCACAAACGGAACAAAAAAGGTTCAAACCTATAATACATAGTGAAACATGACCATGGTTCATGATAAAATACACCAGTGGTTACTCTGCTAGGACACACAAAGTTCAAAATAAATCTAAACCTTCATATTTTTTGCCGTTTATAATACAGTCAATGCCAAATTGTAGAGAGAGGGTCACGGTGACCATATCACTAACTACAAGGCTACCTTGGCCCAGGCTAACAGGTGGAAGCAGTAGTGCTGTGCAAGGATTGGCCTTCATTCCCTGAACTCCCAAACAAAGGCTGAATGCTTGGAAGGGCTGATTCCTCTCAACTTTTGAAAACAAATCAACTTGTTGTGCATGTCATTATGCCACACAGAAACTACAAACAAAGCCATGGTGAGTTTTTGATATGTTGAGTTGCCCATGAAGTTAGACCACTGACCGTAGCTGGCGTGCAGGTGGGGGTTGCGCAGGCGGCTGTCTTTACGCAGACTGCCCACAATGATGGTGACACAGGAGAGGAAGAGCACCAGGCCGATGACGATGCCAGCCACCACCAGAGGGGACACCAGCAGGCTGGCTTCATTACCCCCTTCTTGGCAGTCTGGGTACTCATGAGCATAACTGCTCAGGTTTGAGCTCACTGTATGGAGCAGATGGCAGATGTGTGGAAGTATGATATAGAAGATAGGAAGATGAAAAGAAAAAAGAGGGAAATAGGAGACAAAGATGAGACGGATGGTCAGTTTTTTAAGCACGTTCAATAATTTACAGTAGCAGGTGTTACATAATACACAAAAGAGACATTTTGTTCTTTCCCACACAGATAGAGAGATCATACTGGTGTGGGATTATGTCATTTAATATATAATAGCCCTGCTCTGAGACACACACTCACAAACCTACCTCTCTGAGGACCGCAGATCAGGAACGCTCCCCAGACTTTCATCCCTCAGTGGATTAGATTTTCAAGTATGCGGTGTTTAAATTTTAATCCTGACCCGTTTGAATTTTTAAATATGTGGGGTGGAAGACTTTCGTGTCAGCTCGTGAGAAGCCCAACTCCGGCCATTAGCTCCTCTCTGACTTCTTCCACCCTTTCCATTAGGACCAGAGAGAAACCAGAATAAGCCACACACACTCTCACACATACATGCATAGGATACAGAGAAACAGACAGATTCAATAAAGCCTATTGGGAAAGATGATGATATCAACACTGTGGGCTTGGTGCATCCAGCCCTTCCTGGAGTTAACAAGACAGAAATCAAATCAATGTATCTCTACGGCCAGCACAGTGCTTCAATTGTTTCCAAGTTTATTCTGAGGACAAAGGAAACATCAGGAAGTGTTCAATGTGATGTGATAATTCTCTTAAACTCCATAAGCTGCAGATGGAGTATAACAACAACAACAACAATAACTGAACACATAACTGATCTCAATATGAGGGGGAAAAAAAATAATCATTTACTGCCTGTCTGGAATGATTGAGCAAAACTTCACACCTTCCTGTTATCAAATTAGGCCACAGGCTGTTCAAAATACTGGAAAGACTCAACACAAAATAATCACAGTCAATCAAAGACCTTCTCAACATCAACAGTTTTGCACTTATACCATCACATGTGCTTTCTCACACAAGTTGGCAAGCAATAAAGAAAGTAACTAAAAAGTGTGCTGTCACTAGACAGCTTGCTTTTTTGAACTTCAGTCAGTACTGATAGCAATTATGAATATTAATAGATTTGAACATCTATGAAGTTCCTGGTTCCTTTTCAAGAGAATGTGTAATTTGGGTTTAAAACACAAGTTCATAGAATATCAGCTGTGCTGTGAAGCACATATTTGGCAAACAAACTGAAGTGCTAAATGTTGGCCTGTTGTTAAGCTTTGAAGGTGGAATACAGAAATACACTGTTGTTAAAATACCTCAGTGCTCCTGTGACTCTTTAGAAATGTGCTGTGAGAAACCTGTTTGTGTAACAGACTCCATTAATTATTATCAGTTCACAAACCTCACAATTAATTAAGCAAAGGAATACAGAAATTAATTAGTGCTGTCAGTCAAGTAGTCATTAAAATGCACAACCAAAGACGCATTTAGAAAATTACACAACCGTTAAAAAGTTTGGGGTCAGTAAGATTATACAAATTAATGTTTTCAGCAGGTTGCTCAATATTGGTCAAAATGGAAAGAACATTTAAAACATTTGTAATGTTACAAAAGATTTCGGTTTCAAATAATTGCCGTCTCCAAATAATTAAACTTAAACAATAAAAATATAAATCACATTACAAAACAAAAAATAAACAAATTTATTGATTTACAAAACATCACACCAAAATTATAAACGAAGGACACTGAAGACTGGAGTAATGATGCTGAAATTTCATCCATCACAGGAATAAATGACATTTTAAAACATATTAAAATAAAAAACAGTTATTTTAAATTGTAAAGATATTTCACAATATTACTGGTTTTAATGTATTTTTTATCAAATAAATGCAGTCTTGGTAAGCATAAGAGACCCCCCCCCCCAAATTTTTGCATTTGCTCAACTTTGCATTCAACTCATTCATTCATCCATGCATTTAGATCTGATTTATTAGCATTGCTGTGTGCTAATATGTGGGTGGTCAAGTGCTGGTGTTGGCAGTGAGGTCTCTAAAAACCACATGGTTGCATCTCCAGGACTACAGCAGCATGACAACCTCCAGGCATCCAGATGGAGTATGCTAACATGTCTGCTGTGCCCTCTCCCTTGAAATGTGTGACATTATGAGCTGAATGCAACTGAGATTGCATTTGGGAGATCAGTTCACTCCAGTTAGATTGAATTCAGCATAAGTGTGTGGCTTATGTAAGTTGTCATGTCCTTCTACTGTCCTTCCCTCTAGCCCTTGCATCCTTTTCCTGTCTAAGAAAAAAATAAAAAAATAAAAACACATGGCTTTATGCTGAAGGTCGCAGTAGACATACATACGACTCTATTGCATAATCAACAAATAAGAAACAACTTATGCTTTTTCTGCCCTTCTTCAGCCTCTCCCTCACACACACAAACACACACAACAACAACAACATTCACACGTTCACCATTCTTCTCTCCTTTCTCTTGTCATGCTTCCCACTGGGAACAATCCAATTCTGTGCCACAGATTTCTATAACTGCAGCCCACATTTTGTGTTCAACATTAGGCACTTTCTCACACTCCCATTTTCAGTTCTACACTGACAAAATACTACTCTTAAACTGCACTGCATGTTTGTCTTATTCCATGTTTGTACTTTATAGTTAGACAAAGTGGAAAAATGCCAGCTGAACAAAATACACTATGATATTCAAAGTACATTCGGTAGCACTTTAGTATAGGGACCAATTCTCACTATTTACTAGTTGCTTATTACCAAGCCTATAATATATTGGCTGTTTATTAATGCTTATAAAGCACATATTCTGCATGACCATATTCCCCATCCCTAATCCTACCCAATACCTAAACTTAACATCTGCCTTACTATTAATAATTAATAAATTAGGAGTTTATTGAGGCAAAAGTCATAATGGTTTGTTAATAGCAAAAATTGAGCCTTAAAATAAAGTATGACCATACATTCTCTGAATACAAGTCTTAAAAGTGTCAATTGTTGATAACCAAACAGTTGATGGTAGCCATTGACTTCCATAGTATTTTTATTTTATTTCATACTACAAAAGTCAGTGGCTACAGTCAACTGTTTGGTTAACAGCTTTCTTCAAAATATATTCTTTTACACTCAACAGAAGAAAGAAACCCTTACAGGTTTGGAACCACATGAGGTTCAGTAAAAGATGAAAGAATTTTCATTTCTGGGTGAACTGTCACTTTAATCTTTGGGGGAACGCTCCCTAAAAACCTACTGTAACTTTCAAAAATTAAAGTCTACTGAAACTAAACTGAAAAAGGCTTGTTCTAAAATTCTTTTATTCTGATATCAGAAACACATATTTGCTTCTGTGTATTAATCTAGGCCTACATGAATAAAAACTGAAACCCCAGACTAGCTATAAACTGAAATAATCCATTACTATACGTGAGTCTTCATTGCAAAAGACAAAAGGCTCTTCCAGCATGCGAGGCAACAATATGCTCAGTGCTGAATCTGTACTTGGACCTACGCTCCTGCTACTCAGCACCACTTTGCTCAAGTGGGCAGTGTGAATAACCTGTTCATATGGACACAGAAATAAATACACACTGCTTATGTGCAGCTTTGCAGTGCAGTGTGAAAAATGTTGAAGGGTCAAAGAGCGGGTGGAAAATGTTTATATAAAACAGCTTTTTATACAGTAATATATTCACAATACTTTATTCACAATACAGCAAGCCTTGAGTACTTGGTTACAACACGATACAAATATTAAAAGCAATATAGGCCTAGAACAAAACAAAAATGTTCACTTTACTCAAACACATACAGTATCTATAAATAGTAAAACCAGAGAAAGTGATAATTTTGCTGTGGTCTCGTAAATTTTTCCAGAGCTGTAGAAACCAAGACCCAGCATGAGAAAATGTTTGTTTTCCATCTTTTAAACCAGACCAAATTCAAAATGCTTTATAAGAATAAAGTGTGAGCTTCCACACACACACACACACACACACACACACACACACACACACACACACACACACACAAACACACACACACACACACACACACACACACACACAAAAAAACACACACACACACACACACACACATCAACGTATCTCCTGTAAGAGAAAACCTCTCTGAAGATTTTTCTGTCATTTAGAAACATAATATCTCCTCAAGTTGATGAAAAGAAACCAGTGATAATATTTCAGATCACCATACAAAATTTCAACACTTTACCACCTCTCTGTGTGAACGAGGTAAACATGAACCAGGAAATTATAAACAAAGTATACCAGCTAGAAGATTTCTCTAGTGGGCACTACAGTCCTAGGCTCATCTGCACTGGGAGCTCCAAAGACTAAAGGCAACAGGAGCAGAATAATGCAGGGATGGTGCTCTGTTTACAGTAGAATGTCTGGGATATGACTGTATTTATGTAACGTTATGGTCCTTTCAAAAGACTTGAATTAGAACACAAACCTTGCTATGGGCATCACATAAAAAAGCACTGCAGACAGCATCATGTTAAGGTAAAATGAGGTTGCTAGAAAGCAAGAAAGAAATAGGTATACACAGTTAAACATGTATTTGAGATTAGAAATAGGTTCTGGCTGATTATTGGAGTCTCAAAACCTTGCTCTTGAAAATTTATATTAGTTCAGGAATTTCTCAGCTTCTTCTCAGTGTGATTACTGTACACATAAATAAACAGCACTTGCAGCAGCGTTTACAGAAACACAAGCACTTCATTTAGATCTCTCAGCAACAAGGATGAAAAGGGTGTGAAGAGAAGGTCACTCCTACCCACACATCCAGCAGCACACAAGACACACACACGCACAAATAAATACACAGAAAGGCTACTAGGGATCTGATTCTAATAAACACAAGCCCTGATTTGTTTCACTGAATATTACATGACTTCCAAGAAGAGCACAAATGGTTCTATGAATCAAATGTGATGAATCTAAATTTGACTTTCTGATGATTCTCACAATCACAGCTCAATATTAGGATAAGAAAATATACAGTACATACAATGGGATTCAAAAGTCTGATCTAGCCTTTTCCATTTAAATTTTTTTTTTTTTTAGAAAGTTTTAGAATTATGAAAAAATTAAATTATAATGTACAATGAATAAGAGATTCTACACACTGTATCTGCTGACATTGAGCATGTGAACTCTTTGTACAGATGTTCAGATGTTCTCGCTTCCATTAATGCTCAAGACACTCTTCGGATCATCTTAAATCAAGCGGAACATGATCATCAGGTATAACACAAACTTGTGAAGTTTATGCGGCTTGAGTGCTGCTGTCATTACACTAAAATGAAGACAAACCAAATACTAACACAACCTGATTTATTTCTTTCAATTCAACTTGATTCATAATGCAGATAATATACTTTGTAATTAAAAATGTTCTATTAAGTTACATTTTCAGACTCTGCTCCACTCTTTGTACCAGTAATGCAAATATTCTGTAATCTGTTACATACCTAAATAAAGCATTGTGTTATTGCTTAGGTATACCTGGATTACATACACTTGCAGGAAGAATACCCATACAGCTCACTACGTGACATAGTTGAGTGCAAAATCAAGTTTAGTAGACACTGCAGTCCTGTATATGTAATGCTACTGTTTTGGAGCAAAACACAGGCAGGATGTAAATGCAGCAGGAGAAACTGTCAGGATGTCTTGGTCAAAACATCTGTAAATATCATTGTAATGATTTGGCCTTCTAAGAGTATATGTATCTGTCATAATATGACTTACTGGGTTGCCACTCTCTGCAATGATGAAAGGTGACAGGGATTTTAAAGACTAAAAATATCACAGAGACAGAAAAATGGGAAGTAAGCAAGCTCTCTAATCCTATAAATGATCATGGTTTCCAATATATTACTATATTATGCAATACAAATGTTACACTGAGGACTGTTGCTGAAAATTCAGCTTTGAAATCACAGGAATAAATTACATTTTGAAATATAGCTGCAAGCAGCAATCACACACTACAGAATCAAGCATCAGACCAACTACAGCAATGAGTAATTGAAACCAACTGAAGATGATTTTAGTGAAAAATGGCTGAAAAATCATAAAAAAAAAACACTAATAATATGATTTAATGGCATATCACTTTTGACCAATAGGTGGAGCTGTTACCAAATTGATGTGGCGTGGTCAGGTGGAGGAGCACATAAAAAGTTTGGTGTCAGTATGTCAAAGCTTTGCAGAGATAAGCCTCAGATGCAGTTTGGCATTATTCCAGCAAATTTGTTGATGAGTTAAACGAAAACCAATTTGAGTCAAATTTGGTGAAAATCAGACCAATGTTCTAGGAGGAGTTTGAAAAAGTAGGTTTTCAACATAAATTAAAATGACGGACAAGAAGTTTGACTGACTATGGCAAAATTGGTATCTATGTTCTCGGCGTGACCCAAATAAAATATTGAGACCAGTTTCATTACAATAGGCAAATTGAATCATGTTATTAGCATTTTTCGATATTTCTTTATAACTTTTGGCCACAAGATGGTGCTGACCCCAAACTTTTTGTGTCCCGTCAGGACATGGCGCCGAAGACACATACCAAGTTTCATAATGATACAGCAATGCATTCACAAAATATTGCATTTTATGACTAAATTAAAAATGGCCGATGCCCAAAATGGCTGACATGGGAAAATTGGGTATGGTTCAACTCGGCATGCTGCACCGAATCAAAGAAACCAGTGATTTTTGGATAAACCATTCAGAAGTTATAAGCAAAAATATAATTTTTTCATATCTTCTGACCAGTAGGTGGCGCTGTGCAGTAGCCTCAGGTCATAGTTGTTATAACACACTCCAAGTTTGGTCTCAATATGCCAAAACCACTGCAGAGATATAGCATCACATCCATTTTTGCATCCTCTTCATCGAATTCGTTCACACGTTATTCGAGAACGGTTTGACTAATCAACTTGAATTTGCTAGCATGGTCTAAATATAACTTATAACTATTTTGCCAGCATGGTCTACAGATAATCTTGTATAATTTTGGAGAAAATCTGACAAACCGTCTCTGACGAGTTTAAAAAAGTTGGGGTTTTGAACTATTAAAATAGTGAAAAAACTAGGCCTTGTGAATTTTTCTTCTAGACCTTATGGTTCAAAAGTTATAAGCATAAACATGAAATTTTGGACAAGTGATGGTGCTAGATAGTCTGAGTTAGAGTCTCCAAACTTGTTTTGGTTAATGTTGAGTGTGTCCTCTATGAAGAAACAGAAGTAGAAGAAGAAGAAACAGAAGAAGAAGAAGATATATTAAATATTAAAATATTTTAAAAACAGTTATAGTGACGTGACATTCAGCCAAGTATGGTGACCCATACTCAGAATTAGTGCTCTGCATTAAACCCATCCGAAGTGCACACACACAGAGCAGTGAACACACACACACACTGTGAACACACACCCGGAGCAGTGGGCAGCCATTTTATGCTGCGGCGCCCGGGGAGCAGTTGGGGGTTCGATGCCTTGCTCAAGGGCACCTAAGTCGTGGTATTGAAGGTGGAGAGAGAACTGTACATGCACTCCCCCCACCCACAATTCCTGCCGGCCCGAGACTCGAACTCACAACAATTAGAATAAAAATAAGAATATAAAAACATTTAAAATACAGTACTACATTAACTATTTGAAGAGGAAGAAGAAACAGAAGAAGAAGAAGATATATTAAATATTAAAATATTTTAAAAACTGTTATATTGCAGTGCTACATACAGTATTTCACAATATTACTTTTCTGTAGACTCCTACCGATATGGTTTTTTTGAGGGCCAAAAAGCTGATATAAATATATCGGCTGATATTCTTTGTGTGTATATTATAGTACAGTACCAGTCAAAGGTTTGGACACTTTCCCATTCATGTGTCCAAACTTTTAAATGGTACTATATATGGAATGCAGTATATACAAAAACAGAATATATATATATACACATAAACACATTTTTTGCAATGACCACGCAAATGTGGTGTTCAAACACTTATAATGACGTGACAAAGATATGTAATGAAGGCAGGGCATTCAACAATTTAACAAACTTTATTATCCAAATTCTGTCTGGCATCAGTGCTCTGAACAGTAAAGTTTGTTTATTCAACTTTATTACAATTCAATTCCATTCAACTTCCATTAAAGTTTATTTCACTTCAGCACATTCATTCACAGTCTTCACACACAGACGAAACTAAAGAAGTGTGAAGTGTGAAATAATATACCTCAATATACCTTAATTCACATCCCGTACACTTTAATGCCCTTTGAATGTAACATGTACGTTCCCTTCAAACCTTTGAATTTGTAAGAGAAACACAAAATGTGCAGAGTGGAAGGTCGCAAGAAACAGGATTAAAGGGGTCATATGATGCTTTTTTAAAGATCATTATTTTCTGTACATTATTTAACATAATATACTGAAAATCATTAAAGTTCAAAAAAACACATTATTTTTCAAATACTGTAAATTATTGTAGGTCCTCTATGCCCCGCCTCTCTCACATGCGTCATTTTCTATAAAAAAAGTCCCTCCTTCTGACAAGCACAGTCTGCTCTGATTGGCCAACTGACCCAGTGCATTGTGATTGGCCGAACACCGCAAGCACTCGTCGGAAATGTAACGCCCCTTTCCATAATCGCAAGCTTCATCTTTCAAAATAAATGTAAAGACAGTTAATAATGTCCTTAGTTTTATCATCAGTTCAAGCCTGAAACTGGAACAGAGTCGCGTGACATTCAGTAGCGTCAGATTGTCATAGCAAAGTCAGAATTACCTCCTCTCCTAGGTTCACGAAATGGTTGTCCATAAAATGCATTGCTGTTCTGTTGTAAGTAACCTTAAAGATTCCTAAATGCATCTAAATTAAAAAATTTAATTAAATTTATGCATTTAGCAGTCGCTTTTATCCAAAGCGACTTACAGTGCATTCAGGCTATCAATTTTTACCTATCATGTCTTCCCGGGGAATCGAACCCCCAACCTTGCGCTTGTTAACGCAATGCTCCACCACTTGAGCTAACTGCTTCAACACTAACTGCAGTTACTGAAACCACGCCTTCTTTCTTTGCGTGAACATATGGGCAGCATTACACAAATATTTCCACATAGTGATGTAGATATGTGGGGGTGTGTTTGAATGAGCTGTTTTGTGGGGGCGTGGCAGAGTCTTAACTTTGATAAAGAATATCTCTTTGGATTTGAGACTTTAATCTTTGCAACTTTACAGATCTTCTTCAGGCACCAAGAGCTTGTAACACTCCAAAGAGAAAGGAAAAATTTTAATCGCATCATATGACCCCTTTAAGAGCCGCTGCTTAATAGCATTGCGTCACACCAACTATGTGCCAACGTAGCGCTAAATCACCATTCAGCAGACTCAAGCCACCACCTCACAAATTAGTTAGCAACATTACAATGATATTTCATACACTTAAGCTTTAAAGTATTTCATCCAGATCACCAGTAGCAAACAATGGAGCGCACTCTGCTGGACAAACGTAATTACACCATTTACAAGCATTTACAAGCAACTACTAAATATATTGTAGAAACATCATTTTCTGTAAAGCTGCTTTGCAATGATTTGTATCGTGAAAAGCGCTACACAAACTTGAATTGAAAAATTACATTTTATCAGCATTTTATGTTTTGTAAAAAAAAAAATTCATATCAGTGGCATATCTACTGTATATACGTTGATACTGATATATCTGCGACAGACTCATATCGGCCGATATGAGCCTCGGGTTTATCGGTTGGGCTCTACTTTTTTGATCAAATGCAATCTTAGTGACACCAATTTTTTAATGGTTTAAAAATACGGAAGCATATACAAATCCACAGGCAGCTAACACCTGTGAAATGCCATGTATATATGGACAAGCACCTCATAAGTAAACTTGTAAATGTGCTTCACACCTACATGACAAACTTGCCTCATACAAGCTTCTCCTGAGCCTCATGAGAAATGCCATCTGTCAGAGTCATTAAAAGTTGACATAACCTTTTACTCATTTCCACTTCTGGGTCCTGGGAGATCCAGCTGGGAAGGACGTGACAGATAGTGCAAGCCTTGGCACATCCTTCAATCTCTCCCGTTGACCCAGATAACACAGACCATGAGCTGCACTGATTCTAAACGATAAAGTAAAATGAAAACAACAAAACAAAACAAAAAAAAAAACATATTACATAATTATAGCTCACTTCTGCACACTAGCCAGTTACTTTCAGCTAGCTTGGTTAGTAATACTATTTATTATTGTCACATTTACTGAAACATTTAGTGGAAAAGCAGGATAGAATTAGTTTATAATTAGAATAATCAAGCTTTTAGGGAATGGGAAAGGCCTGATGAAATAAGACACAGAAAAGAGCCCTTAGTGACAAGGTCACAGGATGGACAGATGTGTTGTCAAGAGCACACAATCCATTCTCATAAAGCTGGAGAGGACTGCTCCAATGAACAGCTATTGATCCAGGCTTTTGGTGTTTTGTTTCCTTTTAAATCAAGAGGACTTTCATGCTTTGAAGCCTCTGTGCTTTATTCTTTCCAGCAACCCATTTAAAATGAGACAAGCACTTGCACTTAAATAATCAAGGATTAAAATAATAAAGATTATTCACTCTAACTGTGGATATTATTGCTGTAATTAATATATGGGATGATAATTATCATGGTGCTTATAAAGTGCACTGAAATAACCAACAGAGAAATCAAATCAAACAGTAATAAAAAACTAGTGCATGGCAATGATTAATCGTGATTAATCGCATCCAAAATAAAAGTATTTGTTTATATAATGTATGTGTTTACTGTGTTTATTATGTATATATAAAGACACATACATACAGTATATAATTTGAAAGGATTTACATGTATATATTTATATTTATATAATTTATATTACATAAAAATATATTTAATATATAAACATTACATACTTTTCTTAAATATATACATGCATGCATGTTTATTTATATATACATATATGTATATGTACAATTATATTTACAAACACATGTATTATGTACACAAAAACTTTTATTTTGGATGCGATTAATCAGAATTAATCGTTGCCCAGTACTATAAAAAAACTAATAAAATTGCAATAAATGCACCCAATTATGTCAAAATGAAATAATGAGGCAAAAATTAGAAACAAAGTAAGGCAAAGATAAGTTAGTCTCTTATGCATATGAATGTCTTTTTGTTCTCTATATATCTGAATAAATCTCACAAACAAAGGTTTGTTATTTCCCCCATAAGGAGTGTAACCTCTAACCCCAACTGTTCAGAGGCCTTTGGGACGTTTGCAGAAGCAGCAGTGCTGAACTTGTCACTCTGCTTAATTCAGGACTTCACAGTGTTGATTTAGCAGCGGCAGTGCAGCTTCCGAATATTGAGCAAACGTCAGCTCTGATCCAAGATCAGCACTGTGGAACGCATTAAGCAGTCATGTCAAATGAGCCACTGAGCGAGGGGAAGCAAGGAAAGCCATCAACACAAAAACCTCCTGTTCCCTCAAGCCAAGGGCAAGTCCAGGCATAGACTTGAGAAGTAAGGAACTGTTCACCGCAAAATGAAAATGTTTTCATTATTTGTTCATATTTTCAGCACTCAAAATCTATGAAAAAAATCTACGAAATCTATGATGTTTTTTAAGAAGATTCTCTTAAATACTTCTTTAATTTACAAAAATACAGTATAAACTTACAAAACTATAAGTCTTCTGGAATCATATAATAGCTTTGTGTGATGAATCAGAATTGTGTCGTCATTAACATGAAAAGAAATTCCCTCTCGTTGTTTTCGGATGCTATTTTCATTCAAACTGGCACCATACGCTTAGATATGACACATAAACCACTGGGATTTGGAATTAATGGCAAAGAGTGGGGCTGATGTGTGAGATGCAGTTAAGAGGAAACCGCTCCCTTCATGAAGCGATCATGTGGTTTCAGAAGACTTAACACAGTGCATGAGTCAGAATCAAAAAAGAAAAAAAGGTTAAGTTAAGTAAGTTAAGTAAATGATGACAGAATATTCATTTTGGATAAACCATCCCTTTAAGCTTGAGGAACATGATGTGGACATGTTAGGAAACAAATCTGCATAAAAATTCTTCCAAAATTATCTTGGAAAAAAACAACAGCATACAGGTTTGGGATGACACAAGGGTGAGAAAATTTTGGCTGAATTAATCCTCAAATGGTTACCAAAATCATTAAAAATAATGACTGCAGGTTACCACTTTTTATAGCGTAGATAAACATCATATTAATATGCAATTAATCATGATTAATTACGGAAAAAATGTGTGATTAATAAGTTAACATTTTTAATCGATTGACAGCAATAATAACAACCAATCATAGCTGTCAGTGTTGTTCCTACTTGTTGTTCCTACTACAATGCTGAATTTATAGTATTCGTACATGGTATTAGCATCCTAACAAGCATATTATTCATAATAACACCTAGCAAAACCTAAAATAACCAAGATTACAACTTCACAATCTTTTGATCTATGTTCATAACACTGCTGTATTTCCATTACTGTGTGCACACCCACACAACGGTTTGGATGAGCTGTTCTAGCACAGCTGGCGTAATGCATTCATAATATTTACCCTACAGGGCCTTTAATGTGAGTGTGTGCGTGTGCGCGGCTAAACAGAAGAGTCAGCGGTGATCCTGCGGGCCTGTAACGGATGCTGACTGTTTGCTCTGTGACGGATGGGGGATAATGGATCTGATTGTGGCAATGATGTTTGCTCCCGTCTGCAGCCTGTGCTGAAGGCGGTCTCTGGGAACACTGTGTCACTGTCGGTCCCTGTTTGATGAGGTTTGTTACTGGGCAGTCTGTCTGTCAGCACGCTGGGCTCACTCTAACCACCCCAAATCGACCAAACAGAACTGTGGGCTTCATCAGCTCAAGGTCAATCTGTACCCAGCACCATCTGACTCTGACTGGACAACAGCTGCTGACCAGAAAGCAAGAAACTATACAGCAGAGGGGCAGCAAACACACATACAAATACAATACCGCAAAATATGGATCACACTGATGCAATGCATGAACACATTAGGATAAAAATAAGTGGGAGGAGACTGGGGTATAGCTGCAACACTTGAGTCTAACTTAGGGATATGCCGGTATCAAATTTTCCTGTTGCGATTAATTGATAATGCTTTTGTCACGGTATACGGTATTATCATGGTATTGAAATTTAGTTTAAAAAAAAAGGGGTCATAATACAGTATAACAGGTTAAATAACTTTTTTCTTATAACAAAAATAACAACATTTAAATACTATAAAGCAATACAGAAAAATATATAAAGTTAAAAGTTTTACACATTAAAGTGCAAAAGAACTATAAAGAGCCATAGGTATCACTTTACAATAAGACATCATTAGTTAACCTTAGTTAATGCATTAACATTATGCATTAACACAAGTCAAATTTATTTATATAGCACATTTTGTACACAATGGTAATTCAAAGTGCTTTACATAAAAAAAAACAAAAAAAAATCATGAAGAAAAATAACCTCAAAAATAAAAACAATCGATTTAAGAACTTTGAAAATGATTTAAAATTTGATTTAAAAAGAATTTAAGACAGTTTAAAAATAGAAAATGATTTTACATAAAATATAGTGTAATACATAAAATATAGTGTAATCAGTTCGGACATCGCATAGTGCTCATTCAATAAATGCACAGCTAAACAATGAGCAATAGCTACATTTGCTATAGAAGTTATTAATCTTTGTTAATAAAAAATACAAGTCTTAGTTCATGTTAGCTCATTAAATAGTAATAAACAGTTGCAACTTTCGATTTTAACAATGTGTTATTAAATATTGGAATACCTAAGATTAATGAATGTTCAGAAGAATTTTTCATTGGCAGTTTGTTAACTAAAGAAGCCCTAATGTAAAGTGTGAATGAACAATAAAGAATCAAAACACTTTCAAACAATATCTAGGGCATGTTGTAGTCCAGATTAAAAAAATAAAAGTTTGAAAATAAATAGCCTATTAAGTCTAAATATTAAAGTATTTGGCTCTGTGATGAACACCATAGCAAATCCACAAATCTGAATGGCTATTTAAATCTATTTAAATACGTTTTAGAAAGTAGCAGCTGCTTTATTTATGGAGTTTACAGGGTAAGGGCTGCATTTTAGCGCCATCTGCTGTCAGAGAGTGAATGTGATTTCATTTAGCGCGTCTCTCACGTGTTCCCCCATGTGCTTCTCTTACGTGCTTGTTTATATCAGAGCGCACTCTTCTTTCAAGCAGCAGACAGTGGTGTTGTGCATTTTGAGCAGTTGATGGGAAAAATATTCTTAAAATGCATTCCAAATTCTGAATAATTTGTCATATATAATTATTCACGGTATTTAGAAGTGCCCACGATACCGTGCATATTCATTACCGCGATATATCGCATTACTGAATAGAGATTGCTAATGTGTCGTCATCATGACGTATTCCCAGTGGTAAACGCAAAGCATTTTGGGAAACCGCGGCACAAACATAACGCGCCAGACTTCTATGCATGGAGGGAAGAACGCTATAAACTGGAATAGAAGTGGCGTAAAGCTTAAGAACGGAATATCCTTTTATCGTTTTTCCAGCGTGGAAAAATAATAGTACAAGCCATGTTTCAGAGGTGACAAATAGTTGACGAATGGCATGGATAGCAGAAGTAAGGAGCCCAAGATTACCTTCGATAACACTCCACAACACACGATGGTGTGTTCAAAGCATTTTCACAAAGGTAAGTTACAATTGCTCTCTGTAAATGTTATGTTGTGGGCAAAAACAAGCGTGTTTTGTTTGACTTAACCAGACCATTAGCTTAAGTTACCAACGTACTAAAGCGTAACGTTAATCAGTTTTAAATGTTGTACATCTAGGCTACATAGCAATTTATTTGGTGACTGTGTTTGCAGGCAAACCTGCCTATGAAATGTTGGAGTGTGATCCTGACTGGACCCCTTCTCTGTACCACGGCCATACTGAGGTCAAAGCTACGAACACAGACCGGTTCAAACCTTTTTGGAGAATTATATACCATGCTCACATCTAATATGTAAATGTTTATTGTTTTTCAAAAGATTTTGTAATGTCTCTTCTCACATGTAATAATTTTTAGCCATGTCTGTAAATAAAATACACAAAAACCGAATGAAATTCTGCTTCCTTTATCTGTATTAAGGAAGAATTGTGCAAAATCAGTGTTCTTTGGTTGCAAACACAATTACATAACTTAAATAGAAGTAACAATCCAACTTAATTTCAGTTTCTTTACATATTTAACATGTAACAACACATTTAGATGAATACATTTACATTATTAAAAAGTCCATAGAAAACTTCGTGTGTGTATGCACTAACACTTAGTATCATGTAGTTGTAAATATATGGGTGCTGGAAGTTCGGCAACAGTTTGACGTCACCTGACCAGTCGCTCTGCTCGTAAGGATCCAGTCTTTTGATTCCCTTTTTTTCTCGTCATATCTCGTCTTTGCATTAGGATTTAGTTTTAGGCGGTATGGTACGACAATGTTTTCTTTAGTCCGCTGCATTTTGTACGATTATATTCTGTTTTTCACACTAATTTTTCATTATTTTCATGCCAGAACACTAGCCTGCTATGCCAACCCATGTAAACTGGCCAAACATACCCATAATTCTTTGCGTTCTGATGACGTTGCCGCCCAGTTGGTCACATGTCTTAGCAATCTCTATACCGGCACAAGTCTAGTCTAACTGTTGACATCTCTAGGAGTTCTGGTCAAAAATCTGTAAATATAAAACTTTAAAAGCAGACTTCAGGAAATTATGTTAAATAAATTTAACCCTGGGTATGCCACAGCAGGTCAGATGGATCTAGGTAATGTACATTTCACACTTGTAATTGAGAAGCAGGGTTAGCACCTCTGATCACCCGCTTCTGCAGTCAAACTTGTACAGTATGAAAAGATGTTAAAATGTTAAAATGTACACTCATGGCAACTATATTCATGGTAACAGAAAACCATTCGAGTAGCTCATATTCATGTGCTTTGCACAGTTAGCACAGAAACGCAGCATGGCGTGTGAACGGTTTTAGCATTTGAGGGGAAAAATGTCAAATGTTGACGGAAAGGGAAGTGGAATGGAGTGAAGAAGAGACTGTTTTATTCTTACCTTCATAGTCCAAAAAACATTCAGAAAACACTTGATAATACAGTTGGCAATATATAATACAAGGATGCGCAATGCTAGAGCATTTATGTTAACAAATTGAGTTTTGGTTTCATAATCCAGTGGTTCTTAACTTTTTAACCTTTTACCCCCCCACCCCCACGTGCTTTCAGATGGAAATTATTCAGATGCATTTAATACACAGAACAGTAGAATACTGACAAGCTACGCTATATTGCGTTCAGTAAATGAATCGCATTCGATTATGTAAGCGATACTGCGTAGTTTGTCATTGTTAGTGTTCTTATTAATGCCATTTATGTTTTTGTTAATACAGCATATATGACTAGTCAACTAAATGAATGTAATGGCAAAGATGAAAGCATTTTTGGAAGTTGAATGTAAGGGAAATGTCATTTTGGAATTTCTGTGGTTTAATGTGATATTGTTGTTCATGTTCTTGTTCATGATGAAATTTTTTTTATTGTTGTAATTAATTTATAGCAAACAAGATGACCCGTTGAATTCATTTTGGGAGCCATGACTGATTGAATGTAGTCCAGTCCAGTGCCTGTAGGCTAAATAAGATTAGTATTGACCAAGTTCAGAGGCTGTCATATGTGGACCAACTTACTATGTTGTGTATTTTCATCCATTTCAATATGAAAAATAACTTTCATATTGATTCGATGGATTTATTACATTTTAAAAAAAAAGAAGAAGTATCATGGATTTATTGCATTTTTGGAAAAAAATATATATTTTTTTAATAATAAATCTTTGAAAATCAAAACCTGGGTTGAATTTTTAATGTTATTATAACCTTAAGATGCTATGTGAAAGTTTGAAAGAGAAAATAGTGGTCTTCATCTTGCCACTTTCTTGTGTATATATATATATATATATATATATAAAAATATATATATATATATATATATATATATATATATATACAGGTGCATCTCAATAAATTAGAATGTCGTGGAAAAGTTCATTTATTTCAGTAATTCGACTCAAATTGTGAAATTTGTGTATTAAATAAATTCAATGCACACAGACTGAAGTAGTTTAAGTCTTCGGTTCTTTTAATTGTGATGATTTTGGCTCACATTTAACAAAAACTCACCATTACTACAATATACAATATATCATGTGTCATTCACCGGTGAGAAAACTATATAGTACAGTTATTAACAGTACTAGAAAACCAGGAAGGAAGGTCAGGTTGTTGATATTTGCCTGCCGTTCTCGCTCTGTCTGCATAGCATACATGAACGTGCTGGTGACGTATACTGTCTGCGCCACAGAGTGGACAGAGGTATGCAAATACATATGTTGACTGGCAGGTAGGAAAGCCAATCAAAATGCTCTGGCTGAACATATCTTGGTCCTATGCCTTCCATAGAATATATAAATACTAGGGGTTTAACGATACACGTATTCATATTGAACTGTTCGGTACGAGGCTCTTGGTTTGGTACGCATTACAAACTGAATGATTCATTGGAGTAATTCTATTACATTTGGAAAATAAAAGCTTAAATTGTGTGAAATATAATGTTCTCAGTGCCACTGTGCTCAACAAGACAGCCCAAACAACATAACAAGGAACGTGCTGTCTGCCAGCGAAAACAGGCCGGTGATAACCTCCCCTTGCTGGGGTGCGTCGAAAGACGATGATCTTGTTTCGACGAGATATTGTCAAAAACATCAACTATTGGCAATTTTAAGAGGATTTGGCATTTCCAAGTAATGTAGGCCTGTTACATTCTTATTTTTATTAGGCCAATTATTATTATGAAGTTACTTTTATTATTAAATTAAAATTATAATTACTTCACCCTGCAATAATTACCGCATAACTAATGCAATGTGAGGACAACAAAAGATTAGGCTATTTACTCCTCAATTAAAATGTTTAAAAAAAAAAGGTCTTTTAAAATAGGACAATTATACAATGAATTATAGGCCTAAAATTCAAATATTAACAATGCAGTCATAAATAAAAATCAATGAAATAAAAAGCTTTAGCCTATTTCAAGCACCGACTTTTAAAAGCAACATGAAATACATTTCTTCTATTTTATTTTTTCATTAAGTACAGACTACAAGAGAAATATTAAGGGAATAAATGAAAACAGTTATCAGCATATGTTGATGTAGATTTGTCTCTCGTCATCTGTGAGAGAATATGCGGCGTCACATACTCCATCATTCCGTCTTTACTTTCACTTTCTGCATAGTAAATTGACTGAGATTAAGATGTTTACCAGCATAAATATTGCGCAAAGTTTGCACATAGCTTATGTGATATCCATTGGCTCATCTTCATTGTTTGAAACAGAAATATTTCCTACATTATAACGTTAGCAATTAGAACCCCCCTCCACCACCACCCGTATCGAAAACGTGAATTTTGTAAAACGTTACACCCCTAATAAATACATATAAATACATTTAGACCACTTAACTTAATGACTGCTATCAGGATGTAAAGAGACAGCATAAAAAAAGTGTTTCTGAAGACAATCACCTATTGCACCTTTAAACCTTAACCCACCCTTAAAGGAGTAATGTCTGGCAAAAAAATCAAGTCATACTCCACATTCCATACCAAATGGGGGCAGTATGCCTCAATAAAGTGAATTGGTATACTCTAGAGTAACAAACGAGAAACGGCATAGTCTCTATGCTCCGCCCCTACCTTCACAACAACCCTAGAGCCATAGCCGAAGCCTGAAAGACGTTTTGCCTCCAGAGGAACGTTGGGTGATGTCAAGTGATTTTGAAACATGACATCTTCAAGCTACTCCCCTTCACCTTTACCAGTGAATATGTTCATATTCGTTTTGTTCATATTACATTTTGAGTTGTATATACACATTATTTGAATTAAATTAATTTGACAGACTGCATTCTGTCAACATCATTGGTCAACATCAGACAGCTGATGTTGACCAAGCTAGCGCCAACCAACGTAACCAGAGCTGCCAACTCTCAAGCATTCACCGTGAGACACACGCAATTGACTCTTTTCACACGCTTTCAAAAACTTGACCGCTCTGAACATAGTGAGTGAGTGCGCGCGCGGCTGGGGCGCGCTCTCTCTCTCTCTCTCTCTCTCTCTCTCGGGTTCATTATCATTGAAGACATTTCAAGCTTCTTAGGTAATGTTACATTTAGCATCAGCTTGGTAGAGACGGGCTTTGGTAGATAACAGGTGAAAAAACCGGATCGGATCTGTGGGTAAGTTATAGCTAGCTAATTATCAAAAACGCAGCTACGGTTAGCCATCGCTAACATTAGCACGTTTATCGAACAGCCTTCGATACATTTCTATGTTATAACTTCCCAAAAAAAATACGCAAACATATAAAACAAACTTCTAGCGAAATACTAACAGCATCTTACTTACCAATCCAAAAGAAATGTTGCAAGTTCAGAGTCGAACCTCATTTCTTTCAAGTCCATCAGTTGTCTCCAGCGATGGAAAGCAGTGCCGATGTTTACTCTGTTTCGGCTCCTTTTCTTATCGGATTTGATTGATTCCGAGCGCGGTTATTTCCCTGTAGCGGGTGGTGGTGGTAGGTGTCTCTTGCCAAGGGCTTCAGCCATCCTTCCGCTCTCTTCCCTGAACTGAAATGAAGTAGTGGGCTGTACCTTCCACACGATTGACATCAGGTTCCAGTACGCCCACAAGCCGTGCGAGTTATTCGTGTATTGCAGGTTGGCTGGTGGTTATGTTGCCCGCATACCGCCTCCCATGGCCGAAAACTGGTATTACGACACCTGTCGGGCCGTGGCTAGTAATGCTAATGCTAATTAAGGTTGATATCTCTGCAGCACTATAACTTGACATTTTTTTAATGACATCTATAGGGAAGACATTACTGATGTTACTGATTACGTAGGTAATTTTTTGGATATTTTTACCTCAATTTTTACACATGGCACCTTTAAACCTACCCATACCACTAAACCTGTGCCTAACCTTACCCGTATCCCACCTAAATAGCAGCAAAAGTGTTTTGCAATACAATATGAACACAATTCCAAGTATATCACTTTTTCTGTATTAATCATCATTGCACCTATTATGATAGTCATTACACCTATCCTCATGTTTAATATTTAATATGTTGGCAATTATATCATCAAAAGCATGCCAAGTAATTCCTCCATACTGTCAAAGACCAGTCTAAAGTATTGCTTTTGGTTTGCACGTCTAGTCCAAAGGGAGAGAAAGAATGCAACATGCCACAGTGAGTTTTTCTAATGAAGATTCAGAGCCATTAATTTCTAGTATAATGGAAGAGAAAGAGCCTGCTGTACAGTGCACAGTGGAGCCTGTAGTGAATTGGATGTGGGTCAGAGAAATTCAGAATATCTAGGTCATACCGAATCGTACAGAGGCTTAAGCCTTCTCTCATTCTGGCTCACCTATTAATAAAGCCCGTAGGGGAGACACAGATTACAATTCTGCCTGTGACGCTCCATATTCACAAATCACAATCTCATTATTTAGCCGGACAACAAAACTCAACTGTGCAGTGAGGAGGTAAATCATAGGGAATAGCTATTATATACTGTCTACTCCCCAAGTTTTTCCCATCTGATGCTGATTAGAGCTGAAATAAAAATATGTATGCTCTTCTGCTTTGAGTCTGGAACATATAGGGATAGTTCACCTCAAAACAAAAATTATGTAATCATTTATTTATCCTAAGGTCATTCCAAACATGTATGACTTTCTTTCTTCTGCATAAACACAAAAGATGATATTTTAAAGAATGCCAGTAACAGTTTTGGTGAACACTGACTTCCACTGCATGGACAAAAAAAATTAAATAAAACATTTTTGTTTCTTTTTTGCCCCAAAATTCAAGCTTTCATTTCAATCTAGTTGGGTTCTCTTGATATCTGTTCCACAAGAGATATTCAACAGCAACTATAAGAAAAAATGTCAGATAAGAAAACTGTGCCAGCCAACCCCGACTCCCTTTCTGTGACAAAACATGTAGTCGTTGGGGGAAACGCTGTCGATTTTTACAACTGTTGACCTTGGTTAACAGGGAACTCTAAAAAGCAGGGCAGAATGAGGTTAAAATATATCCTCTGGAGAGATACATTTTAAATGTACAGTGGGGAAAATATTTATTTCATCCCCTGATGATTTTGTAAGTTTGCCCACTTGCAAAGAAATGAAGGGTCTGTAATTTTTATAATAGGTTTATTTTAACAGATAGACACAGAATATCAACCAAAAATCCACAAAAAAAAACACATTATATAAAGGTTAGAAATTGATTTGCATTTCATTGAGTCAGATAAGTATTTGATCCCCTACCAACCAGCAAGAATTCTGGCTCCATCAGATTGGTTATGTGCCTATGTGGAACACAGATTAGTCCTGTCACTTTAAGAAGTTACTCCTAATGACAGCTCGTTAGGTGTATAAGACATCTGTCCACACAATCTTTATCCTCCGTTCCAACCTCTCCCACCACCATGGGCAAGACCAAAGAGCTGTCAAAGGATGTCAGAGACAAGACTGTAGATCTGCACAAGGCTTGAATGGGCTACCATACCATCAGCAAGAAGCGTGGTGAGGAGACAACTGTTGGTGCAATTATTCGGAAATGGAAGAAATACAAAACAACTATCAATCAGCCTTGGTCTGGAGCTCGGTGCAAGATCTCGCCTCATGGGGTAAGGATGATCATAGGAGGGAGAGAAATGCTGACTATGGCAAAGAATACCATCCTTACAGTCAAGCACGTAGGTGGAAACTATGCTTTGGGGCTGTTTTTCAGCTAAGGGTACAGGATGATTTCACCTCATTAAGGGGCAAATAGACAGGGCCATGTAATGTAAAATCTTGGATGAGAACCTCCTTCCCTCAGCCAGAACACCGATGATGGGTCATGGATGGGTCTTCCAGCATGACAATAACCCAAAACACACTGCCAAGGCAACAAAGGAGTGGTTCAAGAAAAAGCACATTAAGGTCATGGAGTGGCCTAATCAGTCTCCAGACCTCAATCCAATAGAAAATCTGTGGATGGATCTAAAACTTTGTGTTGCCAAACGACAGCCAAGAAACCTTAAGGATTTAGAGAGGATCTGTAAAGAAGAGTGGATCAAAATCCCTCCTGAGATGTCTGCAAACCTGGTGACCAACTACAAAAAAACATCTGACCTCTGTGCTTGCCAACAAGGCTTTCTGCACCAAGTACTAAGTCATGTTTGCTTGGGGGTCAAATATTATTTCACTCACTGAAATGCAAATCAGTTTCTAGCCTTTATATAATGTTTTTTTCTGGATTTTTTGGTTGATATTCTGTGACCCTTCATTTCTTTATTAGTGGACAAACTTACACAATCAGCAGGGGATCAAATAAATATTTTCCCCACTGTAGGTAATATAAAGGGTGTGATAAGAATGGCAAAAAAAAAATGAACCATGTCCTGCCATGAACAGTATCCCAAATTTGCTGACAATGAAGCCACACATTTAAAGGGGTCATATAATGTGATTTCAATTTTTCCTTTCTCTTTGGAGTGTTACAAGCTCTTTGTGCATACAGAAGATCTGTAAAGTTGCAAAGACTAAAGTCTCAAATCCAAAGAGATATTCTTTATAAAAGTTAAGACTTGTCCACACATTCTAAAACTCCTTGTTTAAACATGCTCCCAAATAGAGCTGCACGATTAATCGTTAAAAGATTGTGATCTCGATTCAGACAACCACACAATCTCATTTCTAAATGACAGCGATTCTCCCGTGTCTGTTAAACCTTTGACAAAGTCTTACCGGATCATTCAAATCTGCATTCGCACTGCTGCACAAACAGTCTTTTCAACTACACAGTATTATTTCTGTTTGCATAATGCCGCCCAAATGTTCAGGCAAAGAAAGAAGGTGTAACTTTTATTCTCACTGTAGTATTGTTGTTGCCGCGCCGCCATGTTGTGGAGATGCTGTGTGTTTGGTTGTGAAAGTGAAATGTCTTTGTTTGGCCTTCCAAAAGAGGATGATATCCTCTTCGTCATGCCTAGCGCTGATTCCCTGAACCTGATTCCCAGTCTGGGGCTTCTGACTCACAGCCTGTAAGTACATTTTTCATATTTAAAGAATTTGCAACTGATGATTCAAACGCAGGTTTTAAGCAGTGTAGAGTAGCAGTTGTTTGTTATTTCTCTGATCACAAATGCAGACATGGTTTTATGTTTACGTGGCGCAATACGCAATGCAACGCGTAAAAACACAGTATAAATAATTATAATCAGTAATTATGTCCCCACTGGATGCAACAAATGCCTTGTTTGTAATGGGTTTTATTGGTTTTGTCTGGTCGTGCTGGGACACGCATCACAGTATGTTAAGGGGCGAAACATTTCCGTCACACGCTTGAGGTATTCAGCCAATCACAATGTACTGGATAGCTGGCCAATCAGCGTACACCTAGAGGAGCAACAATAATATATATATTAGGGCTGCAACTAACGATTATTTTGCTAATCGATTAATCGGTCGATTCTTTTTACGATTAATCGATGAATCGGTTTATGTACTTATATTTTAGTTTTGCCCATTTTTTCCCCAAGTAAATTATTAACAAAGGGTCATTATCATTCAACATAGACTTTGTCATATCCTCATCAAAAACATACCTGGAGTTGTTTTATTATGTGATGGTTATCCTTTGTCAAACTCTTCTGCAATCACGACACTGACCCATACATACTCTAGCAAATTTCACAAGGAGGTTTCAAGTAATGTTTTCACCATGGCAGTCCTTAGGGCTCCTAAAGTAGTTTAACATCCCGAACAAAGCTTATTAAGGAATCTTTCAGAACATATTTTCACAAAGAATAAGAATAAAACAGAATAAAATTGCAGTAAATTGCATTTTATTATTTTTTTCCTGTAAACAGACAGCTTATACCTGGGAAACAGCTTTATAGCTTATGCTGTGAAATTGTAAACAATCCTTCGAATAAAGTGCCAATGGCATGAAACCTGAATGGAACTCACATTTTAAAATAAAATTTAAAGTAAAATCCATCAGAAGGTTGTCAGGAAAAAAAATTGGACACACACAAAAAACCTGCTGTGTAAAAAAGAGCAGTGAATACTTAGAAAAAAGTGCATTTCAAATACATTTAAACATTAACCTCTCTCATTCAGTCATGCTGCAAGACTGAATTATGAACTGGTAAACGACAAAGCTTTAAATGTTAATTGTTAAAAAGCAATGTTATCAGCTTTTACGACTAAACATTTGCAAACAACATTGTACTGCAGAATCTGCACAAATAAGTCTTTGCACACTGTGATTTTCATCGGATTTTAATATGTAGTGGTCCTTTTAACAGTGCAAAATTCAAAACTGTAATAAAGCGATAAAATGTTAAACAAAACAGCTTATGCCTGAACTGACAGGAATTCGACTACCTGTGGGAAATGATGCAGAACACTATTCACTCATTATTTGAGAAAAAAAACTTTGCATTGCAGTGCAAAAAGGTCAACATGTCCAAATGTTCAGGGCTTAGGCTTGCTCTTTTTAGAGGATATGTTTCCCTGCCGCAGAAAACAGCCGCACTTTACAGGTTACTCTTCTTTTTTGAAGGCTCAAAGTAAAGTGCTCCCACACTTTGGATGACTTCGTTCGATTAGTTGTATCTTCCGCTTTTTTCTTTTTTTTTCTCGAGCTTACTCCACTGCCGCCTGCCTCACCCATCACGCTGAATGCTGCAGAGACGCTGTGCGGGAAGCACGTGACATAAAACGAGGCCAGATATTGGCTATTCGCTGCTTCTCCTGCTGTACTGGCTGAGTAAAACCTCCGGTTGCTCATTACTGCCACACTTTGGTCACCGCAGATTTAAAATATGCACGAAATGAGCCGCTTACGGCAAATAAAAATTATTTAGCAACGAATCGATTACTAAATTAGTTGACAACTATTTTAATAATCGATTTTAATCGATTAAATCGATTAGTTGTTTCAGCTCTAATATATATATATATATATATATATTCATGGGATCAAACAAACAAACCAATGTTTAAAAACATCTGGGACAGACATTAAACATTTTTAACATTTATAATTACATCACCTTTGATAGCTGCATATACATGAAGAAGAACATAATAAATTAATCATTTGATAGAGGAGAAACTTATTACTTTATCCAAAATAGATCGCTGTAGTTTCCTCCAGCTATTGCACTGCAGTATGAATATAATTTAGTGGTTTTTGCATAGCCAGTGTGTATGAGGCAAAGGCAGCTGCCTCAGTCTGCTTTGCTGTCAAGGGAGCTGTCAGACGGATTTGGTAAATAGCGAAAAAGTACAGCAAGTCATTATCAAAATCCCGCTTGACTGTCTAATCCAAGAAGACTTTAAGTGAGAGTGCAACTATCTGCTTTCATGTTTACTGCTACTGAACCTTATAATGAATCTGTGAGATGTTTGTAAAACCCCAACCTCTCAAAATATCAGAAGACGTGAAGAATAGTGCTGCACTACACCGTAGGGTGCCTATTGCTTTTGCTATGTTTACAATAGCATACTTCCATAAGACTCTGCTGTATGCAGTATGTACACTGTATGTGGTATGTAAATGTTCTGCATGTATGCCCTAGTGAAAAATAAATACCCTTAAATGTTTTTGAAATACTAAAGTATACTACAAATACATTTACAAATTCATGTGCTTAATAAAAATACCCTTCAATTGCACCTTTAGTTTACTAAACTGGTATACTTAAAGTCTGATAAACTGGAAAAACTACTTTTGTATTATGTGCATTGTGCACAAGTAGCACTCCAAATAATGTTTAATTATAATTTTTTTATGTCAGTAAGTTTCAAATAATGTGTCAGTAAATATGTTAGTAGATTTGAACTACTTAGTTTGAAATACATTTATTTTAAATATATTACTTTTTTACTAGGGTGAAATATGTGGCTGAATGCTAAACTAAATGGCAAAATGTGTATTTCTTTCACAAGTGATGGTACAATATAATAAAATATTGCAATATTTTGTAAGATTTCACAAAAAGTTTTTTTTTTTTTTTTAATGCAAAATTACCTTATTTCCAGGAATATATCATGTATAACAAATGTTGCATGGTTATTCTCCTGCCTTTATGAGTTTCAAATGGCACTTTAAATAAAAAAACAAAACAAAAGGCTTTTCCAATAAGTTTCAGTTGCTAGAGGGCCTAAAAATCCAGCACTTCTCAACTCAAGATGAAAATTCGGGTTTCAAATAGGGGAGATTGACTCACTGGGGTTGAGTAAAAAAAAAAAAATTGGATTTTCATCTCTCTGTCACGGAGGGGCAACCGTTTAAAGACACCACCGCCATGTCATTTAACCCAGATTAAAGGGCACAGTGGCAATAAACCTGGGTACTTTGGATACCACATATCCCGAGCAAGTTAAGATAAGGGGGGATTAACAGTGGAGATCCATATTATCTAGACCTCGAGGGTTTTAGTGGGGCAGGGGATGCAATAGCAGGACCCATTTCCACAGGATTTGGCAGCTTTGATCCCACTCTAGCTGTTACGGCTGGCAGGCTGAGCCCATGGGATAAGGCACTGGCCCTGTGGCTTAATCTGGTTTAAGTGGCACCCATGAACCACTTCTGCATGTCTCATTCAATCAACAAGAGTCCACCCATCTTCCATTTCAAACCTGAATAGAGATCACCTAAAAAACACAGGCAAAGATTCTCACTTTAATACGGACTGCCAGGCACAGATGGAAAGCGCTGCAGGCTGGATTTATTGTGCTGTTGTTGAGTAATGCTGGATGCTGGAACTGCAGCTGTTGCTGAGATGCTACTCAAAGAGCACAACTAAAAATGGGGCATCTTATTTAATTTTTGCACCTTTTTGTAAGATCCAATAAACTAAATATATATGACAACCTCTGATGTTTAAAGGGGTCATATGATGCGATTTCAAATTTTCCTTTCTCTTTTTTTAGTGTTACAAGCTCTTGGGGCATGAAGAAGATCTGTAAAGTTGCAAAGACTAAAGTCTCAAATCCAAAGAGATATTCTTGATCAAAGTTAAGACTCTGCTACGCCGCCCTCAAATGGCTCATTCAAACACGCCCCCACATGTCTACGTCACTATGTGGAAATATTTGCGTAATGCCACCCAAATTTTTCCCTGGGAGCCAGGGAAAAAGAAAGAAGGCGTGATTTCAGTAAACCCAGTTAGTTTTGAAGCAGCCATGTCAGGGAGATGCTGTGTGTGTATTTAGGCAAAAGCAAACGCACTTCATTTGGCCTTTGTAAAGTAGATGCATTTAGGAATCTTTAAGGTTACTTATAACAGAACAGCAACACATTTTATGGACGACCGTTTCGTGAACATAGGGGAGGAGGTAATTCTGACTTTGCTACGACAATCTGGCGCATCTAAATCAGCAACTGTAAGTATGTTTTGTTATTAAAGTATTTGCTATTGACTGTTCAAATACGGAGTATTGCGCATCGTGTGTGTGTGTATGAGAGAGAGAGAGAGAGAGAGAGAGAGAGAGAGGGTCACACAGTGGAGTCAGCTGTCTTAACCGTCCGTGGCTTGTGTACTGCAAACACATACGAGCTTCATCACTGTGTCTGTCACTTGACTCTGTTCCCCTTTCGGGCTTGAACTGATGCTGCAACTAAGGACATTATTAACTGTCTTTACATTTATTTTGAAAGATGAAGCTCGCGATTATGGAAAGGGGCGTTACATTTCCGATGAGTGCTTGCGGTGTTCGGCCAATCACAATGCACTGGGTCGGTTGGCCAAAGGAGGGACTTATTAGAAAATGATTTGTTTGAGAGAGGTGGGGGCATAGAGGACATACAATAATGTACAGTATTTAAAAAATAATGTGTTTTTTGAACATTAAAGCATGTCAACATATTCTGTTACACCAAATACACAAAATAATGATCTTTAAAAAAGCATCATATGACCCTTTTAAAATTACATGAACAATTATAATAGGCACATTTACCTTAGGGATGCACAGTATATTATGTCCACCAATATCAGACAATATTAGCAGATTTTTACATCATCTATATCGGCCTGATTAATCTAATATTGAAAACCGAATAATATTATGGCTTTTTTTTTCTTCATATATTTCTACGGAGCCCCACATGCTGGGCTCCATAGAAATATATGAAGAAAAAAAAGCCATAATAATACATATGGGACTAAATACATTCATTATGAACCCAAATTAAGCATTTAGTCTCTCAATTTAGTAAATATTGGCCACTACAGTATGTAATAATTTATTTTATTTTATGTTTTTTAGTGACCATGATTTGATAAACAAGGGATCAAACTCTTAATTCATGGACTAAAACAAAGGAATGAATGAATTCATGGCCACAATACATATATTTTTGTCTTTTATGGGGCTGTCGTAATCTTCTTTTCTAATGTATCTAATAATGTTTTAATGCTTCATTCATCTTTAATCTGGTAAAAGTCTAGACTTTTGGAAACATTATTAACATGAAAATAATTATTGGTCAAAATTTCTTATACTGGTGCATTTGCTGTCTTGGTGCAGATCTATGCCAACTTCGTGAATTGCTTTATGAAATAAGAAGTGAATTAGTCCCAAAGCAGTAGACTGATTTTTCAGCAATAACAATCTAAGGATCCAGCAGCAATGGTAAAAAAAATTACCATCATGCTAACTCCCACTTCTATCCTCTCACTCTGGTATAAAGCTCATATGCATATATATTCAGGGCTCTTGCAAGGTTGCTTCTTTCGAAGAGTGAAATTGTTAGTCATGCCTGCATAAGGACGCAATCTTGCATCAATTTTTCAAAATTCATGCAGAAAATGGCTCAATTTTGCCTGATGGCTGGAGCTGGAGGATATGGTTTGATAAAATTGCTGTGCACTAAAATATGAGCCGACCGCTTGAGTATTTAGAACAGTGCCAGGCTCATTTTCCATGCCAAGTGCTATTTGTCTAATGTTTCAAATTTTGTAGGAATAACAGTCGCCACAGAGAAAAGATAATATTTCAGACAGAGCAAGATTATATTTTTAATAGAAACAAAATTCATAGCTTGTGCTATGAAAATATACAGTTAAATGCACCTAAGGATCACAAGTGAGTTGACTTTAATATCAGTAGAGGGGAGCGTTGTGAAGGACTAATACTGTTTTAATGTGGACCACTGACATTGACAGCTGTGCAAAAGCAAGTATGTATGTCAGCGTGGGTACTCTTCCTCAGGGAGGGCTTTAATAAAGCTCATTCTGATAACCCAAAACTCAGAGCCGCCCGTTGCTCATCTAATTGGAAGCATTTATGAGAGCAGCAGCAGGAGAGGCCTTCTCTCTCACTCTGGAATTAAAATGCTAATGCACTCTAAACAAACAAAACAAAGCCTTTCTACATCTGGGATTTGCATGAACTTGAAAGTAGCCGTGAAAGTCAATACCAGAGGACAGCAAGTTTGAAGAGGGAGCATTTAGCCAGCGTATGATATATGACAGGAAGAGAAGCAACCATGCGTGAATCTAGGCACTGATGCAACAACAAAGGCAACATTTTCTTCCACTCTGATTCTTGCTTTCTCCTTTTCTTCTCTGCCGCTTCTTTTAGCCTCCCTCTGGGATGGCTGTAGGAGGGCGTGTGTTTATGAGTGGGCTGTAGTAGCAATAATGGTGGATGTTGTCTGTGCCAATGATGCAGGGAGAGGTATGATGGGTGTGCTATTCCACACTCACAGCAGGGGCATCCCCAGTGGGCTAGAGCCAGCGTCACCAACCTGGCTGCAACACAAAGATCCAACCAGCTGAGACAGTGCCTGACGGAAGGTCACATCAGGAAGAGAGGAAATGGCAGCACAGCAGGCAACCTGCTGATCAATACTAAAGCTTTAATTGGTCAAAGTAATATAAAAAATGAACCAGGTAATATACAGTATACAGAAAATATGGACCTGGAATGCTTTCTAATTAAAACGCACAAAATCAGCTATGATTATGTGTTAACAAAATTCTTCAAACACACAACATGAACTAAAAGGGATTGTGGGAAATACAATTGTTCTATGTTCTTCCAAACCTATACGGTATGACTTTCTTCCTTGAAATATCACCTTCACAGAATTTTGTTTTCATATATTTTATATTTTAAAATTGCTATATATATATATATATATATATATATATATATATGTGTGTGTGTGTGTGTGTGTGTGTGTGTGTGTGTGTGTGTGTGTGTGTGTTTGTTTCAGCAAATATGTATTACACTGATCAAAGGTGACAGTAAAGACATTTATAATGTTATACTGTATAAGATTTCTATTTAAAATAAATAAGTTGATAATACATTGATAGCAATAACATTGAAAATAATAATAATAATAATAATAATAATAATAATAATAATAATAAACACTTTTTGAACACCAAATCATCATATTAGAATGATTTCTGAAGGATCATGTTACACTGAAGACTGGAGTAATGATGCTGAAATTTCAGCTAGCCAAAGAATGAATAGCATTTTAAAATATATTAAAATAGAAAACAGTTATTTAAAACTGTAATAATATTTTACAATATTACTGTTTTACTTTATCTTTGATAAAATAAATAAAGTCTTGGTGAGCATCCAAGACTTCTGTAAACAACATTAACAAATCTTATCCCAACAGCAAACTTTTAAACGATAGTGTAGGTGAATGAGAACTGAGGTTGTCATGCTGCAAGAAGGAAAGAAGGCAGTATAAAAAAGTATCATAAAAGTGGGCCATAAGATTTGATGATGAGGCTTTTCAGTGAATAATACCCTGCATAAAATCTGTTCTTCATACATATCTTTTGTTTGACTTTGACAGAAGAACTGGAATATAATGCACAAGTTGCATGGGCTACTTTTATGATCTTTTATAGTGCTTCTTTGTCCTTTGGTCCTTGACAGCCAGAACGATGTGGCCTTTTATCAGTATTTATCAGTATTTAATATTCTTGTTATTTTCTTCCACTGCGCAGGCTGGGAGCCAGGGAAAAAGCTGGCTGCAGGGACCACAGGGCTACCGTGACATTTAAAGTGTTGGATAGATGAACAACGTATCATGTATCAGAGCGAATTGAGGGGAGTGTCTAGTAAGCACTACTTTATGTGAATGCATTTTTAAGGGCACAGAGTCCTGCTACCTGAGGGCTTCTGCATTGTACATCAGATTTTAATATCTGGGGAATGTGGCAGGGCACATACATACAGTTCATTTCAATATGTTAAGTGATCTAACTGTAATGTACAACAGGTTCTCTTCAGGTACCACACACCACTACCTCATGAAAATTCACTCTGAAAGAGCCTGGCAGTACTAATGATGAAATATATTAATGTTAATGAATTCATGCATTACAATAGAAATTGCTTATATTTCTATATAATCTTATCCAGTACACAATTTGTCACAGAGCACCATTCCCTACTTATTTCTGGGCATATTTCCTAATAAACACAACGCAACAACAAACGAGATGCAACAATTTCCAAAGAAAGACAATTTTCAAAGAGTGCATTAGTGCCTGCCCACATTTTCCATAGGGACAATCAGCTATGAGAAGAATCACATCACAATTTCATATACTTGAAGCAAAAAAGCATTTGAAAACTGTATAAAATTACAAAGGTACAAGACTGTACTTAACTCAGATTGTGTGAAGGAAAAAAATACCATGAATTATATAATCAAATTAAAAATGATGGAGAAATATAAAACTATTCATTTAAAGTTGTTGATTATATTATTTTTGTGTGCGTGTGTGTGTGTGTGTGTGTGAGTATATATATATATATATATATATATATATATATATATATATATATATATATATATATATATATATATATATATTATATATATATATATATATATACATACATATATACACACATATATATTTCTTTTTTATATATACGGTATATATATAAAGTTCGCTGTAAAATACATTTATATAGTATTTTGATAGCATAGCGAGACCAACTTGATTATGTCATTTGCTCTTTTGGGATGATTTGCTAACCAAACTCATGATTGGTGATATTTTCTATACAGCAGTATTTCACAACAAATCCAGCTTTTAAACATGACTATTTAAAAAAATTGGAATAATGCGAAATGTACAGCATATGCAATTGATTAACAACATCTAAATTTACAGTAGGTTTGTCTTCATAGGTTTATTTAAGGTTGTTTAATTCTGTGAGGTTAAACAAAATGCAGTCGCCATGTTCTTTTGCTCTAGGGCTGTCAATAAAAATTCGAATTTCAAATATTCGTCGAAATTTAAAACAAAAAATCCACATTCGAATGCAAAAACGTTGTTCATTCAGTATATTGTCGAAAACGAGAGCATCAGTGTGGAGAAGATGTTGTTTGTCAAAATTGAAACCAAGCTTTTCACACAGAATGCATATTTATCAAATTTTCTAGAGGGACATCTATCAGCATTGCACTCGCGTCTCGCACAAGAGAGCGGCATGTTTAGAAAGCCGTGTAAAATTAATGTAAGTTCAACTTTAAAAAAAAAAAAAATGTCTCAAGACTTTATGGCGGTTTTCCCCATCCCACTGTATCTCATGTTTTTAAATGAAGAAAGTAGCCTACTTTTGTGATTGGTATTCAGTCCTTTGTATTAAACTATAAATACATGCATGGTGCTGTTTTTTTCTAATTGTTTAAACAATTTTATTAATTGAATATGGTTTATAAACATTATTTTAAACATTATGCACTTTTTTCAAAGATAGTCGTGTTATTTTATTACATCATTTTTAGCTTGATGCGCCCTCTTGTTGCCTCAGGAGAGAAGCCAAAAGCTTTTTTTCCCCCTAAACTGAAATTATGTCTTTTAGGCCCTGTTTACACTAGTGCGTTTTCATTTTAAAATGGCGTTTTGGAATGAAAACGATCTCCGTCTACACTACACAACCTAAAACGCATGTCACGTGACCATTCATGCAGGTACAGCCATAGATATGAATAGGTAGGTTCCCTATTATTTAGATCACGGACGCGCCTACGTGCTTGGAGCGATCGAATGGGGAATCTACCTATACATATCTATGGGTACAACAATGCAGTGTTAATTTCATTAACGAAGACGACAACGAAAAATATTCGTTAACGAACATTTTTTCTGTGACTAAGACGAGACGTTGACGAGCTAAAAATAATATCTGATGACGAAATTATGACGAAATGTATGCCGCGTTTTCGTTAACAAGACGAGACTGGACTATAATGTTATTTGAGGACTACCGGATATACAAAATGCATCCTATAGGCTTTTGTCTTTCAAAATGTGCGTCATTGGATTGCGATCAGATAAGGGGCGTTTGAATATCAGTATAGCAGCCGCAGTGTATATATACAAAAAACGAAAAATAGATATCAAAAAAAATCCCCACAACACCAAAAGGTATAGATAAGATAAAAACACACCCCCCTTTTCCCCCCAGTAACAATTCGTAGTCGATTAACTTAAAGTTAGTGAAGGCGGGATAGGCGAAATAGAAGTGCTCTCTCTCTCGCGCGCGCACCCTCTACATTCCTCAGTTCTCATAAACTGTACAGCGCGCGATCAGTGCTCAGCACTCAAATACACACACAGCAGTCCGAATGTTTATCGTGTAGAGTATCTCATGTAAATACAGTAGGTTATGGATTAAGTGAACGTGAACAGGTGGGTGAAAACTGAACGTGTGTCAGTATTTCATGCATACCTTCCGTCTTAAAAGGACAGCATTCCAAATTAAATACCTATCTGTCATTAATGTTAACCAACAAAAGATGATAAACAAATGTATACATGTTAAGTAAAACCTACTGTATCTGAAAAAATGAGTTTAATTTGTATCTCCATTGTATTTGTCTTATTGTGCTTCTTTATATATATATATATATATATATATATATATATATATATATATATATATATATATATATATATAAATAAAAGTTGCTCCTTTTTCACTTAAAGGGAAAGTTCACCCAAAAATGAAAATTGTACATAATTTATTCAAGATTTTCCAAATTCAGTCCTTGATTCAAATTTCTCATAAGATTAATTGATTTGGTCTAAAGAGAGAACAATTAATGATTATTTTAATTTGAAAACTACATATAAAATAGCTACCAAGATAAATTTTGGTAACTACAGTTTGGCTAAAACTAGTGACTAAAAGTAGATGACTAAAAGTTGACTAAAATGCAATGACCTTTCCTCGACTAAAACTAGACTAAAACTATGAAAGACTCAAATGACTAAAATGTGACTAAGACTATTAAGCATTTTCGTCTCAAGACTAAAGGCCCGTTCACACCAAGGACGATAACTATAAAGATAACGATAAAGATATAGTTCTGAAAATCGTTTTCAGTATTAAAGAACAGCAGCGTCCACACCACAACTATAACGATAAAGACAAAGAGAAACGATATCATTGGAATCACTTTCAGAAAGATTTTTTTTCCAGCTAATTAACGATACAAACATTGACAGCCAATCAGAATCAATCTTGCTATCACAAGCTTGAGAATTTAAAGCGGCAGACGAGCGTGCACTTAGAATAAACACAATATACCTTTAGCTAGAAATGAAGACAAAAAAACCATCTTTATAGTTATCTTTATAGTTATCGTCCTTGGTGTGAACGGGCCTTTAGACTAAGACTAAATCAAAAATGCCTGCCAAAATTAACACTGCAACAATGCGCATGATGTTATTGTTTACACGGTCGTCAAGGATACGCAGAGCGGATGTGGGCAGCCACGCCATCGTTTTCAAAAGTCTCCGTTTTTGTCCGTTTACACTGAAATGTAACCCCAGAGTTTTCAAACTAAAACAGGGTCTGCAGCATTTTCCAAAGTCTTCGTTTTCGATGGTTGAAAACGCCGGAGTAGTGTAAACGATAGGCGTAACCATAGCAAAAGTTATGCGTTTTAAAACAAAAACGCACTAGTGTAAACGGGGCCTAAAATTCGAATTTAGTTTTTCAGTCATTTTGACAGCCCTATTTTGTTAAATGTTGAAAGTCTTGTGACATCATAAGTCTAAGTGGATACAACTTCCTCTTTCCGTAAACAGTTTAGTCAAAGGTCAGTCTGAATTAGCAATGCTCTAATGTGCTATGGCTGAGGGGGCTGCCTGTCTTACAAAGGTGTTTAAAAGAGGACGGTGGCCTCTTAGCGAAAAAGATTATATGTCAGAGAAAGAACTGTAACATAATCACAAGCATTGCCTTAGGATTCACAGTACTGGTCTTGTATAATAATTACAGCAATAACAAAAGATGAGATTCTGATTCAAAATTTGCAAGGAAAAGAAGTAACTGCAGTCCCCTGGGCATGTATTAGCATTCAGAAACCATTTTACTCATATTAAATGGACCAGCAAAAATAATTTCTTATTGGATTTGTTTGCACAGGGTAGGGTAGAGAACTATCCCTGATGGCTGATAACCTGCCTTTATGTAATTTGGCGAGGATATGTATCTCAGTCAGATGTAAGTATGAAAACATTTAAATTCTCATTCTTAGGTGACATTTCTGGCACTCTCTGAGTGGTAGTTTAAATGCTTTATAGTTTGTTGTGCTGTGAGTTCTGAGCTCATTTAGGCTGCCAGGAAAAGTGAGGAGAAAAAGGGCTCCCTTTAAAACAACACTGCTTAATCAACTCAGTGTCAAGATAGCCCAGTTGAATCACAACTTGGAGCCGCGTTGCCATGGTTTCTGTCTCGACCCCCAACTAGCTGCCTACAGTTTGGTTTGTTTGTTTATTCCTCAGGATAAAACTGGTATCAACATTACAAGTGTGTGAAACCTCTGTTCTATAAATCTGTGTAAAATTGTGGTCTATAACTCCATGATGTGCTTGTAACACACCAGCAATGGATGACATACAAATCACGGACTGGAAGAGACAGTGACATACTATGACATACATCTCCACTCTCTGAAAACAGTGTACATTTACAGAATACTGAAAATTGGACATTTTGCTTACCTGAACAAATCAGTTTCATCAACATGTACTCCCTGCCACAGTCTTTCCTATAGTAACATCTTAAACGATCCACCAAGCAGGTTCCAATTCTGACCTTCTCCTTTTTGCAAAGAAGGATGATGTTCTCATCTGCAGGAATGAGAGCGAGATCAAAGGAGAGAAAGAGTGAGTAAAAAAGTGACAGCCACACAGATGTTTAAAAGCCCTGTGGATACATCTCACCCAGTGACCACCCACCTTATTTCAATCATAAGTCCACAGACTCGTCATATTATTTATAGAAAGTTCATCATTCCAAGCCAAATCATATAAAGTCAGTTTTGAGGACATATATCCAGACTGGTACACCAATTAACCATATTTCACACTTCAGTGTACTAAAGTGCCTCCCAAGTCGTATTTACTACTGGGAAACTAGATAATTTTGATACCAGAGTTTCCGAGTTGGGTGGGCCATAAACTTTAAACATGGTGGAGGGGACAAACATTGCTGCTACCAATGCTATTCTTTATTAGTTTTTTTTTTTTTTCCCACAACAACTACATCACTTTGTCTTGTAGCTGAAGTAGTGTGTTTATAGGCTATATATGAACAATCATTTGAAGCATATTGTATGTTTTATAAACAGTAAAATAAGCATGCATTTATATGATTGTCAACCAATGGGATGCTACATTTTATTCTTTATGACAACAATGCACTTGAATGCTACAATCTTGTAATCACAAAAGGGGGAAATAGGAATTTTTCGATATCACATGAAGGCAGCATTAGTCTGACTCGAGCGGCAACCTCCCGCTCTCTCTCGTGAAGCCAACAAGGAAGTGACTAAAACTGCAATTCATTGACTGGCCACTAGAGGCAGGCTGCAAAACGAGTCAGTCCCATAGACTCCCCATGTTATAATGCCCAACTTTACAGCAGAAAAAAAAAAACATGTTTACAGCCTGGTTCAAAAAATGATTTTGTTCTATATAGCTAATTTTGCCCTTCATGACAACTGTGAGGGGGGTGAATTTTTTTATAACTCATCCGTTTAAATTATATTAAGCCTTAAAATTCTGCATAATTAAGGGCGTGGCCACTTGAGTGACAGGTGGATTGCCGCTGCTGACACTGCTGTCGAGCTAGGTGGGCGTGGCTTCAGCAACCAGCTCCCACCTTTTAGTCATGCGGTGACGCGCTGCCAAGATGGCGACGGCCCGCTCTGCACATTTTGATCTTCAAAAACGCTCTTCAGGAGTCTACAGGTGACGTCACGGACACTACGTCCATGTTTTTATACAGTCTATGGTTTGACTACAAGACAAATGCATAGTTACAGATTTGAAAGATTACAAGTCTTATTTTTGTATTTTCTGCAAGTCCAGTTTTGAGAAAATCCAAATTGAGTTGTAAAGGGTTTGACTGAACTGCTTGATTATGAAAATGGTTATTTAACTAGTGCAAAGAACAGCATTTATCATATTTTCATTTATCAACATTATCATCTACAACTTGATGACTTCAAAGTCAATACTCTGGGTTATTTATTTTATGTAATGTAGCATAACTTACCAGGGCCCATTAGCCATGATTTATTTACTTTTGCATTTGACCATACTTTTCAAAAACAACACAACTGTAATATGAAAATGGAATTTAAACGTATTCCTCCATTTTCTTGCTCTGGCTAATATTAACATTAACAAGCATTTTCATGAACCCAACATGAGGATTAAAATGGAACAGTATCTAATAATTTAATGGCATACACATAAAGCACACTAACCTCCAGATAACCTAAAGAAACTGCCTAATTATTCAGGACTCACAGGTGCATTTGTGAAAACATGCATAAAACTCTCAAACAAAAACTACTCACATGTTTTAGTGTAATTCTTGCCCGTCTTGATTATATCTGAAGTAGTGAAAACAAGATGACAGTGCAGGAGTAGAACTAGAATTGGGAAAAAAAAAAGAAAAAAAAATGGGACAGAGAGCGAAAGCAAGGGGAAAATTGTTTCATATCATTATTTTAAGGTATTGTTTTATTTTAATTCTACAGTATATCCCTGCTTGCAGGGTTGATGCTGACAGTGTTACAGCTCATGGGATCTTGGTATCTCAGGTGTGTGTGTGTGTGTGTGTGCAAGTGCAATCATTCAGAATCAAGGGAGACCAACTGACTAGAGCAACAAGCTACAATACAGCATAACTAATAATTCAACAAACTATGAGTGGTACACAGTGACCTTTATGTTCCTATTACATTATTAAGTTATGCAAATTCAGAACTCACAGAGAGACAGACAGACAGACAGACAGACAGACAGACAGACAGATAGATAGATAGATAGATAGATAGATAGATAGATAGATAGATAGATAGATAGATAGATAGATAGATAGATAGACAGACATATAGGCTCAGAAGCACTACACACAATAATTTGAACTTTTAATTTGAATATTTACAAAGGTCTGTTATTTGATTTTTTTTTATTTGATAAACAACCAGTTATAAAGCTATTAAAACCAGTTTGTGCATTTAACGTGAAAAAAGATGAAGATTTACTAAAATAACTAAAAATATGCATTTGTTAGCTACCATTAATACTTTGATTTGTTTATCCTACAGCATTCAGTTTGATTCAGTCTTTTAATATATTGACGAAACAGTTAAGTGTTCCCACATTTAGCAAGTTTTAAGTTACCTGACAAAATATTGTAGTGTTTATTTCAGCGTTAATAGACCAGAGTCTGTGAAACAGGGTAAAACAAGAACATTGTGTGGAGACTGTATGACTTTAAGGTAAGGAACAGGTGAAGTAACCTACTTACCCGCTCGCAGAGGAGAAAATAACCCCATGCAACCGAACGTCAGTGTTTCTCGGATTGCTCTAAAAAGCCCATATGGACTCAGAGCTGCAGATGAATTTTACTCTTCTAACCTCCTCAGTCATGTTTAACCACAATCCTGCAAATCCAGCTCCTCGACATGTCTAAATATCTCGCGCGGTCCTGTTGTCTGTGCATGCATGTGCATCCGATCACAGACGAGGCTACATCAAATCATCTGACAGAGCTGCGCAAACGCCGCTTTACTCGGAATCCAAAACGATTTCTTACTTGATCACGGCACTTTCATTACAGTGACTGTAAAAAAAATCACAGTAAACAACTGATGAATCTGTGTCCTCGCCACCTCATGGCTGAGTCTCCCGGCTCTTCATAAGGTTTTCTGAATAAAGAAATGAGGGCAGGTGATGCTGTGCCATTATACAGAGAGAGAAAGAGAGAGAACACTGCACTCACGACAGACGAATAGTAGCCTACTGGGAGAGTAAATATTTCAGCATGAAAAGATATAAAAAAAAAGTTATAGTTAATGCTTTGTACAGTTAAATGCCATTAAATAAATGGAGCAACTGTCACCATCAACCTACACACAGTCAATTCTTCTCCCTATAATAACTCTCAAAAGTTCACTGTAACATGGATCTTTCTAAATTCCAACATAACAGAACATTAAACACCAAGAGATTAGAAATCCCCTGCCCATAATGGCAATCATACCTATTCATGTCATTTCAACAGCACAGAGGCCTACGTGACATCTCTTCCCTCGTTTTAGTTAAATCATGGCCACAATTAAAATAAATGAACATGACCACAAATGAATAAGTTGCGGACACAAGTAGCCACACTGTCTATTATAATTTTTTTTCCACGTCATGTGCAGGACTCCATAAAACACAACTTGTGAATAAACACTGTTATACACATTAATATTGAAGCTTATTTCCAAGCAAATTGCACACAAAGATATTGTGACAAAATGTTCAAGACTTGTGCTGCTTATTTCAGTTACATAATATTTCTTTTTATAATCTATATATATATATTATATATAGATTAAATATATAAAAATATTTTTTAATACATATTGTCATTAAGTAAAAAGCAATAAATAATTACATAACACATCTGAAAAATCAGTTATACATTAACCAACTTGTGTATTCAGAAAACAAGAATGTATATAGAAATGGATGGCAGGTATTGGATGGTCTTAACTGGCACTTGACATGTTGGTGGATAATTGTGAAAGATCTTCAGGATATAATCTGGTATTTACTGACATGTGTAGAGAGATAAACAGAAGAATGTGTTTATGAAAGTGGCATATATATTGGCATTTAAAAATGTCTTGGGATTTTAGTACCCCGAGGAAAGATAAGAGGAAAGACAACATACTATGATCTGATACAATAGTGGCTGTATCAGTGTAACTTTACTTTGGCTTACATGCAACTCAGGAAAGACCCTTCACTTTACTTGTCTTTTTGCAGCTGCTAAATTTCAGAGGAGGTATAGTACAGCAGGTCAGCATTTTCTAAGTGCAAGTGACTTTCTCACTTTCTCACACTAGTTCAAG
The DNA here is from genome assembly GCF_018340385.1 of Cyprinus carpio. Classification (NCBI taxonomy): domain Eukaryota; kingdom Metazoa; phylum Chordata; class Actinopteri; order Cypriniformes; family Cyprinidae; genus Cyprinus; species Cyprinus carpio. The sequence continues at coordinate 25,991,726 of NC_056603.1, read as the reverse complement.
ATCACACCTTTGGGATTTGAGAATGCAACAGCTCAGCAGATATAAATGGGAACAGAATGTGCATAAGCCATTAGATGAATTGCCATTGCTTGTTTCAAATCTCAACAGCCCCTCGCTCTTGGCATGATCCATGCTGCGCCATACATCTCTTGCTTTGCATAATTTAACAAAAAGAGATCTGTTATAAATATTTTTATGGTTATCACTGTGTTACCAATTGCAACTTCCAGAGTGGCTCCTGAATCAGGGTTGAAATCTATTGTTTTTGGGAAGCCGCTTTCAAATTGCATGGGAATAATGGTCTACCTTGAGTGTGAGAATGGTTCTCAGTTTCAGTAAACCAGCTGTTTAGTTGGTATACATAACTTGTATTTAAATATTTCTCACATGATGAACCACTAGTGCATTTAGAAACTCAGAAGACATGGTTTTGAATTAGGCTGAAGAGTTTTTTGAAGAATCTTTTAAGGCTAATTTACACTGCCACTGGATTACAGTAAATCACTTGTCAGAAATTCCAAGGTCTGACAAAAAGCGATTCAACATGTTAAATGATTGAAAACAAGCACTTATCAATGCAACAGATGCCAACAACCAACAACATACACACTGTCTGTGTCTGTTGATGCAGTGTTCTAATTCTATTCTATCTACTAGCTGTTTTTTCCTTTTTTTTCCCTCATTATTAGCAATACATTACTATTCAAAGGTCTGAGGTAAAAAAAAGTTCAGCAAGGACACATTACATATTACTAGCATATTGGCCATTTATTAGTCCTTATGCCTTATTCTGCATGAACATATTTTAGATCCCTTAATCCAAACCCATACCTAAACTTAACAACTATACTAACTATTAATAAGCTGCAAATTATGAGTTTTTTTGAGGGAAACCTCCTTGTTAATAGTTAATATGTTCTCGATTCTAAAGTGTTACCAAAAAACCCTGACCTTCTAACACAAGCACTCTCTATTCTATTTCTGTTCTATCTGCTTGTTTTCTTTTTATTTATTAAAAAACAACAGCAACAAAAAAATGTACCCTTTAACACTAGCATTTCCTATTTTTTCTATTCCGTTTTTTTATTTATTATAAAATGAATAATAATAATAATAATAATAATAATAATAATAATAATAACTTGCTATGTGTACTGCATTAGACAGTCTGGGACTTGTCACTTGTCACTTGTTGCTTATATTATTGCTCTTCTGAGAAGTCAAAAGTGTCCCACATTGCCCTAATTCACTCTAGGTTACAGTGACATGGACATTAAAATAGTGTCTTATGTGCTAATTTACACTTCTTTCTTTCTTTCTTTCTTTCTTTCTTTCTTTCTTTCTTTCTTTCTTTCTCTTTCTTTCTTTCTTTCTTTCTTTCTTTCTTTCTTCTCTCTTTCTTTCTTTCTTTCTTCTCTTTTCTTTCTTTTTCTTTCTCCTTTCTTTTTTTGTCTTTTCTCTTTCTTTCTTTCTTTCTTTCTTTCTTTCTTCCCTACGTTTCTGGTTGCTGAGGGTTGTATAATACATGAAGAATGACTCAATATGGTACAAAGGGCTTGGAGAGGGTAATGAAATCTCAGTGACTACACTTTAAAAAAAAAAAAAGTTTCCTTCAACATCCATGGAATCTTTCCACTGCCCAGAAGGTTCTTTATAATTATTCTTTTGAGAACTATATACTGAAACCTTCTTTGGGGAACCCCAAAAGTTTCCTACAGTATATATCGTTGTGACAGCCCTCTTTTGGAACCTCTATTTTTAAGTGTGCAGCTGACAAGTGTATATTTCTGCTTCAAATTCCCAGTATTGCTGCTACTGCTACTAAAAAGTCCAAAGATCATGATCCACATGTACACCAGAGACTGATGGACACATATGCAGGTGTCACGCAGTGTGTCTGTGCGAAAGAGAGTGTGAGTGTGCAACATGTACATGACATAAGCCAAGGAAGACATCCGATTGAACTCTCTGTGAGGGCATTAGAGTGGAAGGTACATCGTGGCTTGGTAAGAGAGCGAGACGGAGAGAGAGAGGGGGAATGTGACATGTTTTCTGAATGAGGTTATATAACATTCTTGTGCTGGAATCTTTAGTGGAGCCAATCTACATTTTTCATTATTGTAAGACGAGGTGTGTTCATTAAAAATGTTCACACTCTGAGTGAAAGAGAAGATATGTGACAAAGGTTAAAAAAGGTGAAGGGATTTCCTTGGATTTGCTGACCTTTTCTAAATCCTCACTTCTCCTTCTCATTTCTCTGCTTCTTGAAGGAATTAAATAGAATCCATTTCTATTCCAAAAGTCATTTATCTGTGTGTATGAAATGGAGACAAGGGCAGATTGAACAGACATGCTTAAAGATTGTACTGATCTCAGATGAGTCTAACTGAGTGTACTGTAAATGAGAGATTGTGTACCTGTATTTTGTTAGCATTTAGCGAATGGAGTATACTTCTTCGTTCTGCGGTTTGAAAGAAGTCTCTTATGCTTGTCTCTTAGTAATATTGTGCTTTCTACTTTAATATATTGTAAAAATAATTATAATTTATTCCTGTGATGGCAAAGCTGAATTTTTAGCAAGCACTCTCCAGTGTCACATGACACTTCAGAAATTATTCTAATATGCTGATTTGGTGCTAATTTCTTATTATTATCATCAATATTGAAAACAGTTGTGCTGTTTTATTATTATTATTATTATTATTATTATTATTATTTTGTGAAAATCAAAGAAAGGTAAATAGAAATAATAGAAAGGTAAGAACAGCATTTATTTGAAATAGGAATCTTTTGTAACAATATAAATGTCTTTACTCTCACATTTGATCAATCTACTGCATCGTAATAAAAATAAAAATAAAAATATAAATTCTTTAACTTAGAAATTATATATATATATATATATATATATATATATATATATATATATATATATATATATATATATATAATATATAGCAATATATAAGAAAGAGTCCTGAAGTCCTGATGCTCTTTTTCTGTATTCAAGCTGTTCAAAACAGACCGGTCTTCATCATCTTTTCACTGTAGTTATATTGTGCTGTCCTCTTGTGTTCACGTTATCACATTACAATTGACATTACATTACTTTTTTCACTTCATAATAAAGCGATCGATAAATGATCAAATGTTTATTGCCTTCGTAGATTTGATCATATCATTATTTTGCCATTTTTGTTTTTAGAAACTTGCCTAAAAACTACAGCCGAAATAGGGATTTATACTGTACTACCATAAATGGGTTTTCCTGGTGGAATCTCTCCTAATAAATTACAGTTATTTGAGGTAAGCAAGCAAACAACCAAACAAATAAATTTGGAGCCTACTTTTTGTTCAGCAAGGACACATTCAACAAATCAAAAGTGACAGCAAATACATTTATATTGTTGCAGAATAATTATATTCCAATTAAATGTTGTTCTTTTAAACTTTCTATTCATTAAGAAATTCAGAATCCTGAAAATAAATGCATCATGGTTTCCACTAAAATATTAAGCAGCACAAGTTGTTTTGACATTGATGATGAGAAGAAATGTTTTTTGGGATGGGTAGATAGATACAGTGCATCCAGAAACTATTCACAGCACTTCACTTCTTCCACATTTTGTCCAAAATGGATTAAATTAATAATTTTCCTCAAAATTCTACAAACAATACCCCATAATGACAACGTTGAAGAAGCTTTTTTGAAATCTTTGCATATACTGTGTGTGTGTGTATATGTATATGTATATGTATATATATATATATATATATATATATATATATATATATATATATATATATATATATATATATATAATAATATATATATAAAAATCACATGAACATATTCAAAGCCATTGCTCAATTCTTTGCTGAAGCACCTTTGGCACCAGTTACAACCTTAAATCTTTTTGGGTATGATGTGAAAATCTTTGATCATCATTTGGCAATTACTGTATCTACTATTCTTCTCCTTGCCTCTTCACCTCTCAAGCGCTGTCAGGTTGGATGTGGCAGACGCACATTTTCAGGTTTCTCCAGAAATATTTGATTGGCTCTGGCTGGACCACTCAAGGATATTCACAGAGTTTATAAGCCACTCTTGCTGTGTGCTTGGGGTCATTTTCCTGTTGAAAGGTGACCCTTCTGCCCAGTCTGAGGTTCTGAATCCTGAATTTTGGTGCACTGAGCTTGTCTTCTACTCTGATGAGTCCTTCAGTCCCTGCTGCTGAAAAACAGCCCCACTGCAAGAAGCTGCTACCACTTTTACTCTGCAGGTGATGAGCAGTGCCTAGTTTCCTTCAAACATTATGCTTAGCTTTGAGGTTTATCAGACCAGATAATCTTGTTTCACAGAGTCTGAGGGTCCTTTAGATGCTTTTTATGCAAATTTCAAGTGTGTTTGCATTTGTCATCACTGAGGAGAGGATTGAGTCTGGCCACACCGCCTTAAAGCCCAGATCGGTGGGGTGTCACAGTGATGTTTGTCCTTTTATAGGTTTCTTCCATCTGCATATGATCATGGAGCTCAACTAGAGTGACCATCAGGTTCTTGGTCACCAGTCTAGACTGGTCCTTCTCCATCATTTGCTCAGTTTGGCTGGGTGACTTTTTCAAACTTCTTCCACTAAGAGTAACAGAGACTACATGCTTCTGTGAACCTTCAATGCTGCAGAAATTTTTCTGTACCCTGTACAATCCTGTCTCGGCAGTTTACAGACAATTCCTTGGACTTAATGGCTTTGCTTGTGCTCTGACATGCCCTGTTAACTAGGGACCTTATATAGACAGGTGTGTGCCTTTCCAAATAATGTCCAATCAACTGAATTTACCACAGGTGGACTCCAATCAAGGTGTAGAAACATCTCAGTGGAAACAGGATGCACCTGAGCTCAATTTTGAGTGTCATGGCAAAAGCTGTGAATACTTATGTACATGTGATTTTTCGTTTTTTATTTTTTAATAAATTTGCAAAGTTTTCACAGATAGATATATAGATAGACATATAGACAGAGAGTTAGATATATACTATTTTAGATTAGTGGTGAAGTTTAGGCTTAGATAACTTAATGTACTTATTTGATAGATATAGTTTATAATTGATACTTAACCTAGAATAATATATGCTGTAATATATGCACATTATTAGTTAATGATTTCCAAAACTTTAAATACTGTCAATGAATTAGACTTCATTAAAGTGTTACCATTTTTTTTTTTTTGTTAAGAATAATAATAATAATAATAATAAAATAATTATTCAAATGTGTTGAATTACACGTGTCAAATAAATGCAGACTTGGCGAACATAAAATACTTTTTCCAAAGAAGAACTCTTGAATGGTAGTGTAACTAAGGCTACTGAACATAGTAATAGGTACTGGGTTATACAAGACAGCATGGGATATACAAAAAAATGGTGATGATAAATCACAAGTGTGATTTATTAAGATGAATATGTATTTGATGATTTTTCCTCTATTATATTGCATTATCTCTGTGTTCATTGTAAGACTTTGTATTTGTATGATTATATGATTACGTATATACTATGAATGGCTGAGTCTACAGCCTCAGGAAGTCCCAGCTGGGTGTTAGGCATGACATCACTGTGGAATTTCCGCTAATGTGCCGCTAACTGTGTGATCTGTTTGTCTGTGCGATAAACAACATATATTGTGAACTTCACCACAAGTTACCGGTTTAATGAGACACAAACACTCTTCGCACACACACACACACACACACACACACACACACACACACACACACACACACACACACACACACACACACACACACACTGTTCAGTAGAAGATATTTTGTCATAAAACTTTATGTTTTTCTAAAATTTATTTTACATTAAGGACACAAACTATTTTATGGAAGTTTATTATTCAAATACAAAATTGGCAGTTTCAAAACAGAAAACAAAAAGAATATTTTTAACAGTGGAAACAATAGAAAAAGGCACATATTTTTTGACCCTTTTAACACCAGACCGTAACACACACAAGTGAACCACATACTGAAATGTTTAGTCTGATTGCCCAACACTGACATCTATCAGACCTTCCCAATAAATCTCAGAAACTTTTGTGCATTAAGAAAAATGTTCATTCAACACACTATACACTTTAAAATGGCCATAATGTCAATAATCGCTAATTCAAAGCATACATACCTACAGGAAATATGATAACGATAATGAACAATCACATAGGCTATCAACTGAAGGCAATTTTAGTTACGGTTCCAGTTTTTCTTTAACTTTCTGTACATTGTTTTACTTGAGAAACATGACAGATCATTTCCATCATGAGAAGATGTGCAGTCCATCTGTTTTTCATTTACTGTAATACTCTTTATACCCAGTACTAACATACTCTAGTGATTGAACATCTAATTCTACAACCAGAATAACATATAAGAATTATAAGAAATTTCTCTAAAATCATTTAAGAAAAAGATAAAAACTGATGACAAATTAAATTGTATGGTTGGAAAAAAAAGGAACATTCAAGAGCAGCACTGTTTGTCTTGAAGGACAATGCCTTTGTGACCAAGACAGCTTGATTTATATTGTTCTTTAACATTTTCCTGCTCTCCTAAGTTTTCTTTCTTTATCCTTCTTAAGACGAGAAAACAGGAAAACGGTTTCAATCTGTTCCTTCACTTAAAAGATAAGGGAACCGGAATTGTGTTTCCTTGTGCTCACACAGACAGGAAGTTGACATTTCAGTGACGGAGCTGCTCATGTTAAACGAGACAGGAGAAGAGTGCTTGGCGTGTAATTCCCTACAGGAAAAGGAGAAGGTGGCTTCCTCATATTGTGCCCATGGTTAATGCGGGAAACAGGGTAGAGTTTGTGCACAGAGGTAAATATTTAAGGTATAAAGACGGTTTACAAATTTTTCAATGAAAGGAGATCCTCTTGTCTATTTAGTCTTGAATGAAAGACGAACAATATTGTCAAAACACTGGCTGGCCTGCTACATATTTTGGTTTTAACTATCATCAAAATATTTAATAATTTACATGACGCTGTTAAATATATAGCCACACTTATTATTCACTAGATAATACAGTTATTCAGACCACTTCTCACATTTCAACATGCATACAACTCACTGCATGTTTCCTGAGACGTCTGCAATTGCCTTATAATAGTGGACCTTTGAGATTTGGGCTTTACTCATAACAATAGATGTGCTGATGATTCCTGTCAAATAAACTTGGAGTAGCCTTTAATTCTTTCAAAGTATAGTTAGCACCACTTCCTTTGTTGCTCCCATGGCAATACAGTAGTTTTCCTGATGAGAAGAGTCTGCTGAACAATGCTGGCTCTGCAAATACACTGACTATCCAGTTTTTTTTAGTCCAGAAAACACTTGTATACATTAAATAATAATAATAATCATAAACTGCCAAACTGAGGATTTTTATAGGAAAACAAGATGTGAAAAACAATGTAAAAATATTAAATTCATAAGAATTTACCACCAAGTTGCCAAAACGTAAACTAATTATGTTTTCTTATTAGACTGTGCTGAGTAATACAATATACACACACACACAAAAAAAATCCTTCACAAAATGAACAAAGATTAAATCAGATTTGCTGTAAGGATAAACCAGAGAGTTCGTCTAACCAGTGTCCAATGCTGTTTTATACAAAACCCACCTGGACAAAACCAGTCTGAAAACCCCAAGGCAAATTTTTCTACTAACATACACTTATTCTATGAAAATTACAAATACAGGAGTGCTCATCATAATGTCATAACAATTCAAGAAAGAAACAAGTATTGGCACTTGTTTATCCCTTTCTTAAAGGGACCCTTAAAAAAAGTCCCATGAAGAGAAGACAGCAGTCTCCATCGTGCTGATGTGTCCTCCTAGGACGATGGCTACCTGATAACCCAGGCCTTCAGTAGGATCAATCGGAGCTATCAGAGTCCGAGCCGTCTACTCCATAGAGCTGAGCCAGGGTCCTGAAACGAGGTCCCCACTCATGCAAGAAGTCGTAGTCCAGATTGGACCCACTGGATGATGAGTCCAAAGAGCTGACGGAACCGGCCAGGGATTCAGATCCCTCATAGCCATAGATGTGTAAAGTATCGTAGGGAATCCCATCCCGGTCATGGTCGGCCTCATCCTTCTTCACATCGATCATCATGGCCATGTCACCCTTACAAGCAGAGGGTTTCTTCACCACAGCATACAGCGAAGGCCCTGTGCCAGGCCGAAAGCTGCTGTCGTGACAAGCAGAGGACAGGACAGAGACGTCATAACCGTTTGTGTCCATTTCTCCACCGCCTTCCTCGTCATATCTCACCAGCTGCTCGTGGATCTCGCCAGAAGACTTGGTAACCAAAACTTCCTTCTGATAGCGCTTCCGCAACACAATGAGGATGACGATGACTAAGAAGATGAAAGAAACAGACACATATCAACATTCCTTCTTTCTTTCTTTCTTTCTTTGTTTCTTTCTTTCTTTCTTTCTTTCTTTCTTTCTTTCTTTCTTTCTTTCTTTCTTTCTTTCTTAATGTAAACTCATTATAAATTTTAATTGACAACACAAGTTTCAAACACCATTTGTTTGTCTAGAAATAAATGAAAAAAACTAAACAAGTGGAAGAGAATATAAGGTGGTGTTGAAATGGAAGTCTCTTATTATCACGGGGGGATACTTCAACACTTCTCGTCTGTCTGATGGTGTGACTGCAGATCAGTGGCTTGTCTTAATTGTCATCACTCTTGCCTTGTTTCTCACATCTAGAAATGCAAGCACAAACCTCTACTTTGGAAAAGCTGTAGAGACGCAAGCAAAATGTCATCTCACTTTCAGGAAAAAAGGTAGTCTGTCACTGAGGTGGTGCCTTTTTAAATTTTACTAATAAGTACTTATACTAATAATACACTTTAAGGTACTTAATATGCGTGGATCGTTTTTCCTCATCATATATAGTACACTAACTAACAATGACAATTAAAATATGGAGCTAAACGACTCTCTTACATGCTTTTATTTACAGTGTTCAGTACCTGGGTTATTTATAAACCAGACCACTTAAAAGATCCTAAGATGGTGAATAAAATATACAGAGTCTCCACTTGGGAAATTACGGAGAAAAGTCTTTCCTCAAAGAAAGGATTTAAAATGTTCACATGTATCATTAATAGAACCACGCTCCTGTCAGGTCATGAATCCTGCATAATCTGTTTTGCTGGGCTTGATTAAATAATGCATTTGCTTTTTAAAAATCGTGTTCCATTTTTATTTCTTAAAAAAGGAAAACACTGAGGGGTGAGTCATTGGCCTTACATGGATATCTTTGTAATAGAAAGAAGAAAAAACTAGAGATAAGAGATGTGTGTAAATGTACCCAGGATGGTGACGATGCAGAGAAGAATGGCTAAGAGGGCGCTGACGCTCATTCCGGTCTGGGCGTAGGCCATACAGTACTCCACCCGTCTACCTGTCTGGCACGTGCACACTTTAATCTGGAGGGGGTTAATGCTCTTCTGTTCTCCATCAGTGATTTCGATTTCCAGCACATGTTCCACTGAGTGCTTTGTACTCAAACCGCCTTGCTTCAGTATAATGCTCGCAGTGTTATCTACAACAAATATTAATAATTGAAGAGATGCAGTCATTAATTTGTGTATGCCACAGCTGCAAGCTAACATTTTTCATCAGCAGTGCAATTGTTGTCATTGGACTCCGCTTTTGTTTTCTGTTGATGCTTGGAGGGAAATGCTGCTGAGATTCTTGTGACAATTCAATGCAACCAGGCCTAAGAATATCCCATTTCACACAATAGTAGGAAGAGTAAATCTTCACTTTGACATTCGTGTGGCCTAAATTGAAATGCACATCTAGCACATTCTGAGGAAAGCCAGTTGCAGTTGTAAAAAGAAACATTCTATTGACAATTGAATAAGTAGCTAGAAATAAAATAAATGTTATTATTTGATAGATTACACTTATGAATTAAAACATGTTCGGGGATGTTTTGTGTGTTTTTGAAAGTGCTCACCAAGGCTGCATTTATATATTAAAAACACAATAAAAACAGTAACATTGTGAAATTACTAATACATTTCCAACTAAAATAACCGTTTTTTTTTTTTTTTTAATAAGGAAGCTATTCCTGTGATGGCAAAGCTGGATTTTCAGTCTTCTCTGTCATATGATCCCTCTGATTTTTTTTAAATAATCTTATATATAATTTTTATTAAAAAGAAGAAAATAAAAGCCCAATACATTTCTTTTCATTCCAGTCAGTGCACCTTAACAAACTACTTTGCTTTCCTGTTTCTGCCAGTTAGTAAACCAGTCAGTAAAATAGTAAACCATCAAACTAGTTCATTATACAGCTGAGAGGAAAGAAACCACAGTTTTCTGAAAATGTTCCTCAGTCTGGCACATTTAGAACATGGAGTGTCAGATCAGACAGAGTGTCATTGTGCATGGCTGCTGCTTTTAGAAAGCTTGTACCTAATGCATTTTACAGTATTTAGGAGGGGTTCGTCCTATTCCTTTTATGCCTGATTACTCTAGGAATAAGCAGCAGTTAGTTTGCTTTGGAGTGGATAGAGCAATAAGGATAAAGCAGTCAAAATCATTCACGATATAATAAGCGCTGAAACTAGATCTTTTAAAATCAACTTTACGAACATTATCCTAATGGAAGAGTGGCTGATTAAAGTTGATTAAAACCACTCTGTTAACCAACTGTTGTCAACATGAATTAACTCACCTCCTTTATCATAAAGGGAAAAGTTCAAGCTCTTTTTTGCCAGAGTGAAACGGAACCTGCCTGAATTTTCATCTTTGTCAGAGGCACCAACAGTCCCAATGATCTGCAAGAGGGTACAAAACGAAGGGTTATGGAAATATATAGCTAAAGGAAAATCATTATAAATTTGTTCATGTGAAATGTATTCAAGCGACTCCTTACTGTTCCAGGTTTATCACTCTCACAAACATACACGGAGCTCCCATTAGTTAGTTCTGGTGCGTTGTCATTAATGTCACGAACCTTCAGATTAACCTGCGCAGAGGACTTTAGACCTGAGGATTCAGAGATACCCCCCCACAAATTTACTAATTATCTTGATCATAATAATGATGATCATACTAATGACAATGATGATTATTATATTTTATTTGACAAACCTATTACTACTTAAAAAGATTTGTCTGTGAATATTGCTGTTACTTGGCTGGGGTTATTTGGTAAATATGTAAAGACATTTTTACTACAAACTTTTGCTACAATATTAATTTCTAATTAAATCAAGGTACTCTTGCAAATACACATACTGTAATTAGCACAGCAAAACAAAACAGTTGCCAAAAGTCACATTCTGTTGGATTTGTTGAACCAAATCTTTGATTAACAGATCATTTATCCAGAGCTAATTCAGTGAGCTTGTGAGCAAGACTGAAATCACAAAATCACATATTTTGGAAACACAAATACTAAAGGTTTACACACATTTAGCAGAATTCATGGTGGTAAATACATTTTTATTTAAAAGCTTATGTTAAAATTCTTATTTTGTTTTATTACAAATATTAATTAATAGTGCTTAATATGAATATAAAACACTACTTATTCCTTGAAAAAGAATTTACATTCACATACTTCACACATTTGTTTTATCTCACAGTTTTTAAAACGTCAGTATTTTTGTAAAATGTGGAAAAAATGAAGGTGTGTCCAAACTTTGACTGGAAGTGTAAATGGTTAAGCTGTGAAAGCTTGTTTATATCTTACCATTTGGGACATCCTCCTGTGCTATAACCCAGAAAGCGTAGGAGGATTTGTCCTCTCTGTCCAGTTGCTTCTTTAAGGACAGATGTCCTTGTACAGGATCCACAGCTACAGGACAGTTTGAGTCTTCAATAGAGTACCTAGGGTGATCAAATATCAACATTAGATGAAACCATTCTGATCTGTTTACAGTATAATGTTTATGACAGTACAGCAAAACACAGAAGGCATTCTTTTTTTGATGAATAAAAATACATCTCAGTTTATACCGTATTTTGTAACCATTTTTATCTGGATCCTTTGCTGAAACAGCTCCAATGATTGGATTGTTGAACGGGCCCTCGTCCTTGCTGAACTCGTATTCAGTTTGGTTGAAAACAGGTGGTTCGTCAACATCAATTACATTGATGAAAACTTGGGCTCTCGTTTGCAAGTTGGGTCCTTGGTTATCCGGTGATTTAGACACACTGTGCTCTAACACATTTACACTAAACTTGTGCACCTTCTCCGTTTCATAGTCGAGAGGCTGTGAGTGATGAGGGGGAAAAAAAATTGCAAAACAATAATTCTAAAGCTAAGAGATAAAATGTCAACTTTAATTGAAGTCATCAAAAGCATTGCTCAATCTTAAAAATTCAAGTTGAAACTTGAAGTTTGAAATGCTTACCACTTTGAGGCTAAGAATTCCATCTTTCACATTATTTAGTTTAATGCCAAACACTTCATCAAATTTATGTTGTATAGTAAAAGATGGATCTTTGTTTTGTATCTCATCTTTGTCCTCCACTTCTAATTTGCCAATTTCATATCCGGGTTTGCTGTCTTCTTTTATATCAAATTGGTATTCTCCTAAGGAGAAAAATACTTTTTGTTGACACTGATTTGAAAAATAGTCTAGTCTAGCATGCAATGTCTTTGTAAAATTAAGTTACAGCTTTTACAGTCAACTTACCTTTTTTGAAGGTGGCCATGTTGTCATTTACATCATTAATGTTGATAGTCACAATAGTAGTAGCAGAATTCCCAGTATTACTAACGTCTGGCATGTCTTTGGCTTGTATAGCAATTAGATACTGACTCTGTTTCTCTCGGTTAAGACTGCTTGTCAATGTTCTGATTTTTCCTAAAAACAAAACAAAGACATTCATAAATTTATAAAATATTTCCATTTCAAATAAATACTGCTGAACATTCTGCTTTTTAATGGATTTTCTATTAATCAAAGAATACTGGAAAAATGTGTCATGGTTTCCACTAAACAATTAAGCAGAACAATTGTTTTCAACACTGATAATAATAAGAAAAGAAATGCTTGAGCATCACATCAGGATATTAAAATGATTGCTGAAGGTTCATGTGACACTGAAGACTAAAGTATGGCTGATGAAAATTCAGCTAAAACAGAAATTGGACTTTAAATGATAAGAATATTTGCTTATTTTAGATAGATAGATAGATAGATAGATAGATAGATAGATAGATAGATAGATAGATAGATAGATAGATAGACAGATAGACGTAAACAGACAGACATATCCCAAAGTTTCTAATTGCAAACCTTCATTGTTGATGGTGAAGAGATCTGTCCCATTTAGAAGTTTGTACCCAATCATTCCATTCTGAGTGCTGCGATCATCAGCATCAGTTGCTGTAACTGTCATTACTATAGATCCTAAAAAGTGTAATGTGTCAAAAAAAATTTAGCATACAATGAAATACTGCTTTGCTGGCTGTTTTACAGTACTGCAACAAAATCCACATTTCATAAATCCATCAAGGTGTACTATATAATAGTTCTTCAGTCCTACTTGTAAAGCTGTCCACACATGGACATCATGGCCACCCTGTTACCTGCATTAGAAGATTCACTGATGGATCCAGAGATGTCAGGTGGAAACACAGGGCTATTGTCATTAATATCCATGACCACTATTATAAATGTCTCATCTTCGTCAAGCTGTTTTTTGTTTGTATTGTGGATGAGTGAAGCTGACAGATTGTAGACACTTTTCTTCTCCCGGTCCAACTTTGCATTGACCATGATATCCCCATTGTCATTTACAGTAAAAATGTTATTAGCACCTTCTCCTGAGAGAATATATCTTGCAGATGCATCGAAAAATGTATTATCTAGCTAAAAAGAGAAAGGAATGGGGAGAAAATGTTTAGAAATAAAAGCAAGCATTACAACAAACATTACAATAATCCAAAGATTTTGTTCATTATATCTAAATTTACATACACTATATACAAACTTTCATTCAATTTATCATTGTTTAGATCCTTTACCTTTCCAATTTTTTCAGGTGGGTTTTTTGGAGGCATTTCCTCATTAACATAAAGTTTATCCCATTTCCAGGCTCTCTTATGTCTTTGAAGCACTCTGCTCGGCATGGATGGCATTTTCAGAGCTTGGTGGACATCAGCTCCCACGCTGAGGGTACATAAAACAACCAGGACACCTGCCCAGAAGCCAGACTCAGTCATCTGCCTGCAGGCAGTCGGTTTCATCATCTGTACACCATGTGAATGGAACAAAAGAACAAAAATATATACATTAATTCATGCCTTTCAAGATGGTTTCTTCAGCCTCAAAGACCTCAGTATGTTGGAAAAGAAAGAAATAAAGAAAGAAAGTCCATCGTTATCTCTGACTTTGAAATCCCTTCATTAAATTGTCTGTCTCATTAAGGTTCCTCCTGTGGCACAAACTTTTGAATGTATTCTTCTGAATGATGGGAAACAGCACACTAACTGTGTGACACTGTTAAAGCCTACTAATACATTCCCTAGCCTACTACATTCCCATCCCAGATAACACGCTTTAGCTTGATGGACCATTCTTATGTTAGACTCATTTAGATGATGATATTAAGATGAGGTGGATTATGCTTCTTAAGTGTTCCCAAATTGCTAAATCTTTGATAGGGCCTCATGAAGTCTTCCACTCAAACTGATTACTTTCACATAAGCTATAAAACAATGGATTCAGAAATGTATGGGCAGGACATAAGTTACTATGCTAGCTATGCTTTGAGCTCATTTCTACTCTGATGTTTTTGTTTATTCATCCCTGTTTTCTTCTTCTTTTTGTTTTCTCCAATCAGGTTAAGGGCAAAAGCGAAATGCTGCTCATTATCTACTCTTTGTTAAGACTTGAAAGAGTTATTCTACAAATTCTCTCTTACAAAAGAGTTAAATATAAATAAATAAATACAGGAGGGCACAGTCATATAATAACTTTAAATATTTACAAATAATATTTTTCATAAATGAACTGAAGTCACAAAGTGCTTGTGGAAAATAATGTTCAATGCATTTGTCTAATGTTCTAATGTAAAAAAAAAAAACCTTCTTCTTGTAATGTTAACATAACTTTTATTCAGAGTTATCTGGTCTTTTTGTTCTCAAAACATTTGCACAAAAACTTTATTACTTCTGATGTTTTAGCTGGTCGTTCATCTAGCAGATTTTAAAGTTACTGCTTGAGTCAGACTGTTCAGAAACCATTTAAAAGTGTAAAAGTAACATTCCCACGTCTCATCATATTTATATATCACTTTTTTTCTGGGTAAGTACTAACTGAATGTTTTGTTGTAAATGTATATGTCAAATGTCCCAGTACACTATTTTTATTGGACAAGCAGTGTTCCATGAGTGCTGATTTTTGCTATAACAGCACCACCTCACCTGCCTGTGTTTGCTCCACTAAATTCCAGTCTTTTGATTCTGCTTGGCCTCGTTTTGTTTTTGATGCAAACTACCCATATTATATTTGAATGACTGGTTACTAAATATTAACTTCTTGATAATTCAGTCAGCAACACTACTCATGTTATACTGGAAAATTAAAAATAAGTCATTTTAGTTCTAAAGTCCCCTTTCCTCTCCCTAGTGTCTTTTTTTAATTATATTTTTATAGAAAAGAAAGAGAGCAGATCATTTCCATTCAAATTTCCATTCCATTCGAAGCGTGTTCAATACAAATTGTTTTCAACATTTGACATTATTGAAAAGCACACCATTTCCACAGCAACTGTTGTTTAAACCCGTCATTTTAAAGGCTTTGCGTGTATGTGTGTATGTCTATGTGTGGGCTTCAGATTAAAATAGGTTTAATCACGGAGCAGCTTCCAGCAATCTGCAGTCTGCCTACTCTCTCCTCTAGGAAATTCAGCCTGACATACATCAACTCTCCCCTCCTTTCTATCACACATCTTCAATGTCACAAGTTTCAGCAACCTGTTAAAGGTGTTCTCACCTCTGACTCATCTGGTACACCTCTCTTCATTTAGATTCTAAGTATAAGGATCGCATAATGTCAAGCTCACGGCTGGCATGATTTATATTATTTATAGCCTGAACTGTGATGTTTTACATGACCTTTAATAATTAACAGCACCAACTTTCATTGTTTCTATGATCAGATAGCCCTGCATCTCCTAAAACATTATTCCTACAGTGGCATATGGGATGAGACATTAAGAATAACCTGTAACTGCTGTTTCAAGAAAAAAGCAGGACAGATGGTGCACAGATTTATAATAGTTTCTTTGTTCCTAAGTAAAATGTTACATCCAGATAAGTCTTCCCATGGGTAATCAGTGTTCCTTGGGATTTTTATTTATTTATTTTATTTTTTTGATTGTATAAGTTTATTTCAAGCAAAAAAAAAAAATAAAAAATAAAATAAAAAAAAAAAAAAAAAAAAATATATATATATATATATATATATATATATATATATATATATCTATATATATATTAATACACATACATAGAAAAATAGAACAGTTTCTCTCTCTCTCTCTCTTTCTCACACACACACACACACACACACACACACACACACACACACACACACACACACACACACACACACACACACACGCGCGCACACACACACACACACACACACACACACACACACAATTTCCTTCCTATTAGTCCATGAAGCATCATTCAAATCAGACTTTTGAGTTTGTTGGTGAGAAATATTACAATACAAATTATAATCGAATAAAACCAAATAGAACATACACAGATACAGTACATATTATACAGATTTACAAAATATGTAGATATTTCAACTGAACTTCATAGACTCAACTTAAAAAAAAAATTACTAAAAAGTCAAATATATATATACATAAATATATATGACAAACATTAAAAAAAAATAAAAAAATCACTTACCAGAGTTTTGGTCCCTTCAACAGTCTTCCTTGATTCCAAAATCCCTTCAGTAAATGAGTCGTATTATATCCTCTTCAGTCTCAGGTCAGTGGTGTCTGTTTCCAGCTGCATGTGAACCTGTCTGAGCTCCCGCAGAGCTGCTCACTGGACAATCAGGCCACTCCAGTGGCAAAAGTGATCTGCCCTGCCCAGCAGTTCCTCTGGCTGCTTCCTGTTATTGTCCCTGCCTCTTCGTCCAGCTCCAAACCCCTCTCTGGAAAATCAGATAAGATTCGCAGCCCCCAGACCACCAGTAGCTCTGAGAGGCAAGCGGAGCATTACACCGCTGAATGAGAGAGAGAGAGAGAGAGAGAGAGAGAGAGAGAGCGAAAGAGACGGGGAGCGATTGCGACTGGGAGAGAGAGACTGAGGGGGCTGAAGGTGGTAGATCATTAAGTCCCAGCTCACTCCCTTAAAGAGGAGAGGAAAGCAAAAGTGATTTATTTTTCAAAGCTATAGAATAAAGAGCATTATAAACAGGTTAACGGAGTTAAAGTAATCCCGACTCGTTTTCCTCAGAGTGGTATTAAATTTTACAGAGGCTGTGACTGTCATATCTGCCTCTGTGATCTTGTCTAAACTAGTAAGTGAGAAAGAGGCGGGTGGAGAGGTCTAGTCGTGCATTCAGCAGAGGGCTGAGTTTAGGGACTGGGACTTGGGTGGATGTATGTATCTGTCAGAAGTGCTTAGTGTTGTGCCCCATTGATCTAAGTGGAGAGAGTCAGTTTAGTAGAATTAGCTGCATGGAATGGCCGAGCCGTTTTGACAGGGGACCTAAGATAAATACCCCTGGGTGCTTAGACAGAGAGGCAATTGCTGAAGTGCAGCCCTGCTTGACATTTGCTTTTGTTTGTTTGTCTGCTCCTTGGCTTTTGTGAGGATATTCTTATTTCTTTGAATATGTCTACTGGCCTTCACTTTGAAAGACATGGCTGACAGACTCCCATGACAGGCCTCTGGTTAAAAAAAAAAAAAAAAATTGGTCTGACCTTTGATCCTATTTTAGCCCTAGCTCAGAACGCCCTGCAGCACTTTTGTTCAAATTTGGTTGACTTTAAATCTGCTTTCTCTCCTTGAAGAGTATTACTAGACCTTACATGGGAATAAAATAATCTGACTGCAATAAGGGGAAGAAATGTTAACGTGATTCATATTGTGGTCTTGAAAAATACCGTAACTGTTTCAAAATTGCATGAAGTGGAAACCGACTGGTGTCCTTCATCTAACTTGATTTAAGAACATTTTACACACCTCATTCTGTGATATCTGTTCAATTCAGATGGTACTTAGGAATGTAAGACATATATAATTATACAGTTGCTGCAGATTTGTCGGCTGCACATCCATGATGCGAATCTCCCGTTCCACCACATCCCAAAGCTGCTCTATTGGATTGAGGTCTGGTGACTGTGGAGGCCATTTGAGTAAAGCGAACTCATTATCATGTTCAAGAAACCAGTCTGAGATGATTTGAGCATTGTGACATGGTGCATTATACTGCTGGAAGTAGCCATTAGAACATGGGTACACTGTAGTCATAAAGGGATGGACATGATCAGCAACAATACTCAGGTAGGCTGTGGCGTTTAAACGATGCTCAGTTGGTACTAAGGGGCCCAAAGTGTGCCAAGAAAATATCCAGGATGGATCCATGCTTTCATGTAGTTTACGCCAAATTCTGACCCTACCATCTGAATGTCGCATCAGAAATCGAGACTCATCAGACCAGGCAACGTTTTTCCAATCCTCTATTGTCCAATTTTGGTGAGCCTTTGTGAATTGTAGCCTCCGTTTCCTGTTCTTAGCTGACAGGAGCTGTGTGGTCTTCTGCTGCTGTAGTCCATCTGCTTCAGGGTTCAACGTGTTGTCCGTTCAGAGATGGTATTCTGCATACCTTGGTTGTAACGAGTGGTTATTTGAGTTACTGTTGCCTTTCTATCATTTCTAACAAGTCTGCCATTCTCCTCTGACCGCTGACATCAACAAGGCATTTTCATCCACACAACTGCCACTCACTGGATATTTTCTCTTTTTTGGACCATTCTCTGTAAACCCTAGAGATGCTTGTGTGTGAAAATCCCAGTAAATCAGCAGTTTTTGAAATACTCAGACCATCCCGTCTGGCACCAACAACCATTCCATTTGCTGCCATGTGATTGGCTGATTAGCAGTTTGTACCAATCAATTGAAAAGGTGTACATAATAAACTGGGCGATGAGTGTATATATATATATTTTTAAATATATGTGTTTGCTAAGGCATACAGTGTGTTTTGGTACTAAAGTACACTGGACAACCTGGGTTGTAATTAATGGTGCTATACAAATAAAATTAAAAATTAAATGACTTCCTGAGGCAATGACAGATCTCTTGTATATTTGGGAAGAAATAAAATTGACTTAAATGGGCAAACTTAAAAACTGCTTCTATGGATTCCTTATTTCAGAAGTTAGTATCAATGTACTTTATGTTCCTCATCGTCATCTGAGACCTTTCCTTATGCCTCCTACAGGCACGACCGTGGTGTTTAACCCTGCCACTGTCCAGCAGACATTATCTGCACCATCACCCACCAGACAGCATGAGGCAGTGGATGCCTTGTGAAGTGCGTGCTTTAAAAATAGCAGGGTTCTTGTCTTCTCTCATTTGCCCTGGGTGAGCAGCCAAGCGCATGGAGGCCCTCGGAGAAAGCTGATGTACGGCATGTTTGAGGCGTTAGGACTGATCTTAACGAGACATTAATGTTCATTTAACGTGATCCTATTCCTAAATCCACCCTGGGGCATAGTCTGGATGGAATAACATGTTTGAATCGCCCTCCTTCCACTTTAGTCTCACTGAAAATGGCCCATTTAACCCTTTGATGCACAAGCTATGTAAACCCCTTCTAATGCACAGCAAGGGTCTAAATTGACCTGTATTCATTTCCTATGTTATTTCATGCATGACTGGGCATTTAATTGTTTCATCTTTTGAAATCAGTTTATTTCAGCATTTAATATTCCCTGATCTATGAATTCCATTGTCCAAGAATATTCTAAATATATTGTCTTCAATGAGCCTCAACTATTATTTGAATTTTTCTTAGGTTTTGTGTTATTATGTCAAGTTTACACATATGGGTCAAAAAAGGACCCATCTATGCAAGCGGGATAAAACAAAAGAATAAAGACAACATTTTGTTAAAATAATGATTTGAGCAGTTATTTAGTTCAACACATTTAACACTTTGTCACAGGTAACATACACATATCACTGATAACCGATAAAACTGAAACTGCACAGTACTGTATCTGTAGTGCATCTGTAGTTAACTGTAGTGTATGTGACTAAATAAAAGAAAATAAAACTGACAAAATTAAATCACACAGGTACAACAACATCTCAAATTGCCATTTTAGTGCTTACAAGCCTCACAAATGACAACTCCACATTTGTGCTCCTTGCACACAGGCCTGTTGCACTGGGAACACCAGCTGCTGATTTGTCCTCCCTTGGCCAGGTGGCGGCTGCATTTATTTATTTTTTATTTTTTTATCCCACATCTGAAGCACCTCTTCATATGTCACATGACAAGCTCTTTGACCAGATTCTTGATGAATAGCTGTCATACATTGGTCACACCAGCCATGTAATCAAGGTGTTGCTCAGTGAAGTTGATGTTAGTCAGGGATGGCCAACGTCTGTCCTGGAGAGCCACAGTCCTGCAGAGGTTTGCTCCAGCCTTGATAAAAACTCACCCTCCTGTAGCTTTATAGTAACCCTTAGACCTTGATTAGGTTGTTCAGGGGTGTTTGATTAGGGTGAGGGACGCCCCATCCCACAGTTGGACATCAAACAGGAGGGCCAACTGAAGAGGAAGAGGTGCAGGATCAGAAAAATCAGCAGCTGGTGAACCAGGTCCTGGGCAGCTCCTCAGGATATTGTGTCTTCTTGTTCTGTCCTGAGTAGGGGGATGTTCACTACAGACCACTTTTTACTCAGTCTATTGGACTGGGTCTGAATTTTCTCATCAGACAAGTGTTTAATGTCATCAAATGAGTCTTCTTTAGGATAGCTGAATTTACACCCACAACTCGAAGTCATCAGCATCAGATATTTCAGACTCTGCATCAAGACTAAAATTGCCTCATCGTACTCATCCTGTTCTTCATGCAGCATCTCAAACATTTCAGCCATTCATCTTGAATGACTAGGACCAGCAATACTAACACTCTGGTTAAAGTAAATAAAAGGACAATAATATTTTTAAATGCACATCAAAGAGTTGATCATGTATGTACATATTATATATCGTCACTGTCAGACAGAAACCTTGCAGAACTGTTACTTTTCAGGAACATTGACAGACATAAAGGGTGACCAATAGTATTGATTCATAACAAAAAGGGTTCCATCTGACAGTGACAATATATATTTGTAAATAATAACCTTCTATTTCAAATTTTATTTTGTTGACCTAGCTAAAATTATAGCTTGCTAGAATATGTCAACAACAAGCTAGATAATAGTATTGGACATGTCTCTCTTTCTCACTAGTAATAGATTTCAAAGTCAAGGTAACCTTAGCCTAACATTCAAATATTATATCCTGTTATCTTTCAAAATATATATTAAACTTTTTCTGCTATAAAACAATTATAAAATAAGACTTATAATGCATCAAATATACAAAAACAGCTTGTTGAATTATATATATAAAGAACACCTGGAATAAGAAATGATAAAATACATCAATATTGAGCAAAGAAACACTCAGCATGATTGAAATAACATAGGGAATGAATATGGGTCATTTTAGACCCATGTGTGTAAAACTGATGCAGAGATACAAAACTGTGTTTGTTTATAAAGTAAGAAAGGAAAAATAAACATCATGATTTGTGGAAGTCAAAAACAAGATATAAAGAATATCTGGAAAAAATAAATGATAAGACATATTTCTTTCAGAGATTGAGAAAATAAACACTCATCCATGATTGAAATAACATAGGGAATGAATACGGGTCATTTTAGACCCATGTTGTGCATTAGAAGGGTAGTGATACAAAAACGATTTTTATTCAAAAATTAAGAAAGGAAAAATGAAAATAAGGATTTGTGATGATCAAAAACAAGTTAATTGAGGAACTCGTGGAATACTGAATGATTAAATTAATTTCTTGCAAAGATATAGAAAAAAATGAACTCAGTCGGGTCACTTTAGACCCATGTTGTGCATCAAAGGGTTAAAGAAACCAGACTTTCATATTGAGCACAAATTATTTGTTGCCACATCGGGGATGAAGCAATGAAAGCGTAAAAGTCTGTTATTTATTTATTTATTTTTAGCTCTGGTAACATGTCTCAGAATAATTTTGTTACGGTTATACCAGTGAAAATTTGTTTTAATAATGAAACACAAAGAACCCCTTCAAAAGCTAATGAGAAGTGCCTGAGGAATATGCATCGAATGCATCCCTCTGTTTGCAAGACTTTAGCTAAATTATGCAGCTTGAAGAATACAATAGCATCAAGACACATTCAAGCTAAGGATGTTTCTGCTTTTGATGTCGTCTGAAGTTTAAAAATGGCTTTTGTTTTCTTACGATTTGGAAAAAGGTCCATTCACAGTGTTCCAAACCTTTTGCCTAATTCAATCACAAAGAAATAAACAGAGAAATATCAAAGCCAGCTGCTAATTTTCTTTTCAGGAAGCATATTAATGCTAAGTTTATCACCTCATTCAACCAGGCGGCTAGACTAACAGAGCGAGCGCTTCCAATGTGGCTTCCAACAGCCAGTTAGCGCATTATTTTTGATGTTAAGATGTGTGAAGAGACAACCCGGAGCAGAGAGCTACAAAATAAGAATGAAGCCGCAGTTGTAAGAGAAACAGACCGGGGCGATACTTTCATGTCGCTTTCCTTGCACTCACATGTTGAATTCATTAATTCCCAGAACATATTCCCTTCAGGTTTAAGGACTTGAGAGTGTTAAAATTGCCAGAGAGTTTCATCATGGGCCTACTTGCCCTTCATACCTTTTTCAATAACAAACGGGGGAAGCATATTCAAGGGTGGGTAATCACAGCAGATGGATTGCCTCATAGTGGGAAGGCAGAAAATACATGTGATTCTGTAAATATTATTTCAAAAGCAACATGGTACTTCACAAAGTATTAATTGTACTTTGTAACATCAGAATCAAAATGTAACAACTACGGTGAAAGATCGAAAGCTTTTGTGCATTTCCCCGTGACTTTGTTCGGGTTTGAGATTCGCTAAGGGAGGGCTGTTGAGCGCGACATCGGTGACATGCTAGCGGAATTAGTCACGCGGAATGAATCACATTACATTTTTATCTCTGATGTCACAACCCCATGTATGGTATACAGAGTATCACGCCCACCGAGATTAGTAATGCCAGCTTCAAAGTCTCTGTTCTCCCCTCCTACACCTTTCCAAAACCGAGAGGTCTGCTAATCCCATCACTTCAGTCCTAATCAAGCAGCTCCAGCCCTGCAGTAATTTCCGTAATGCCAGCCCCGGCTTCCTCCCTGACCCAAACTAATCCTTGGCTCATGTCCTGTGCTTGAACCTTCAGAAACATAGCTGCAGAGGCTCGGACCAGCACCCCTGAACTTTTAATCGCTGCACAGATTTGTGCTTTGCTAACCGATTACACAAACATGCTGAAAAATGGCAGGGATGTCGCAACTGAAAGCACATCTTGGTGTTCATGGCAGGTAATTGGGGACGATGACGAAAAACAATTAGGTCTGTGAACGTTTTTTTTTTTTTTTTTTTTCTCATAACACTGGTTTCGCTATTTGGATTGAAGCACACTTCTCACACATAGAAACTCATTTTGTCAAGTCTCCTGAGTCTACTGTTATCATCTCAGCGTGAGCAGAGACAAACGTTCTGAACTGGCCAGCTGTGCTGGATCCATGGGATTTCCATTCTGTCAACAGGAAGCTCAAGGCTAGGGGCTTAAATGGTGATGTTGCTACTGTTTCAATAGGAGGAAGTGAATTGACCTAAGGCTGAATGATGCATTCCTTAGCTGGAACAGAAACATAACTCCAGTTCTCTGGGGACTTTGAGCTATGTCTAGGCTTTTGTTTTTTCACCTTGAATTTCTTATAATCAGCAGATTTCATTTCGATCAGTTTTTTGAAAGCAATTTTACAGAAATGTCAGACTAAAAGGGGTTCCATATTTCTGAACGTTCAAAAAGTCTAACTGTGGTTCCAAAAATGTGTCAGCCATATATAAATAATACCCCCCCCCCAAAAAAAAAAAGAAGAAAAAGAAAAAGAAAAGAATACAAGTTAAGCTTAATAAACTGTACTTACGGCATAACATTTTTAGAACAAAAATGTATAAAAAAAAATCAAGCTTATGTTACAATGGGGGTGATTGAGGCCAAATTATGGAGGACTTAAAAGCAGAAACATGAAGTTTTATAAAAGCCCATTTACTCATTTGTAAAAAATATTAAGTTCTTTGAGCTGTAAAGTTGTTCTCATAATTTTTATAGTGTTATTTTGTCATGCTTGTCAAGCTGAAAATCAGATATTTATCATTAAAAAAGATATGACCAGTAAGTCAAGTCAAAATATGTTTTTATTTTCATTTCTTTAACTCAAAATCATTTTACTAATTTCAAATTCATTTTTTAAGTCAAACTATTGAAACCTTGAGTATTTTAATGTTTACAGATTGGCCTCATTCACTTCAATTTTTAATGCTTCATTGTAAACCAGTTGTTTTAAAGAAATGGATGGACAAGTTGAAATCATTTTCATGGTCATCAACATTATGCCACAATTGCTGTTGATTGAGCTTAACTTGCATTGAACCAAGAATATTCCTTTAATAGATATCTGATTTAATAATAGAGGTGAGATGATTAGACAGATTCTTTTCTTTCTCTTTCTTCTTTATCCCCTGTATGCTCTGTTTATCTGCTTATGCTTTCACTGGTGGCTTTAGTATAATCTTTAGCCTTAAGAACCAATTTAGTGGCCCAGTCGCTCAAAACACTGTGTTCAGGATCTTCCATCTGGGAGATGGGTGATAGGGGGTCATGTTTTCGGACAACACCCCACCCCCTTGTCAACGCAAATCCGCACTCTTTCTAATTTTCTTCCTCTCTAAGCCAACCGACCTCATTGTTTCAAATTACAAAGTTGTCTTTATATTCTCAGATCTTCTGCTGCCTTGAGGAAGATCACAAAAGACAGCTGAATATCAGTTGCGGACCAAACATATTTTCTCTACAAATTTCTTCCTTCTTTACCCTGTTTAGAGAAAACTGAGTCAGTGCAATCCAGCAAGAGAAAGTAATATTGCTCTGAAAGCCTCTGTAACCCTGAGTCACTTGCTGGCAGCTGGTTGTTTTCTGAGGGAGAGTAATTTGGATGGAGCGCCTTGCCTTATAAAAGATGGAAGGGATTGGCTCAGATATCCATTAGAGAGGACTTTCTAAGCCTGTTATTAGAGGGGAGAAGAGGGATCTATTGAACATGATATCAGGGAGATTTTGAGTTTTTAGTGAGATTTGAAAGCCAACCCCCTTCCCACACCTTCTTAGCGATTTTCATTCTCTTCTATTGTGGTATTATCAGGAACATTATTACATTTTCCCAGGATTTCTGTCGTAAAATGGTCTAGGCGTTTGGGCTCCTCTGGGAGTTGGAACTTCATTTTGGTCATTAAAATTAGCTAAACATTGCATCTGACAGAGTTCTAATGATCTAAAACATCTATCTAAGTCTTTTAGTCACACATACAATTGACATGACAGAGTGGACAAACAGGCACAAGATCTACTATTCCTGTAAATATGCTGTTTGAGCGACATACATTTAGAGTGCAGTCATCCAAACAGGCTTTTGGGTTTGTTATACTGCTGCAGGCTAAGTCTTAATTGAAGCATGATTAATGAATAAAGTTCACTCCCACATATTATGGATTATCTCTAAATATATATATCTAATTTGTTTCCTACATTACACTGCAGCTGACTGTCATTAGCTCACGCTTAGTTGTCTTTTTGAAATACAGAGCATATTTCAGCTGTGCTATGATGAGAACAAAAGGAGACCTCATCAATAGATTATTAATGGTATGAATGGAATCACAGTTTCTGTGTTATTTTCAGAGAGTACTATACATTTGATTCCATATACTTTATTCATCGTCATCACTTGTGCCAATGAAAATTAGATTTATTCTCTCTTAATTGATACTTTTATTCAGCAAGGGCACATTGATTTGCTCAAAAGTGACAGCAAAGACACTTATAAAGTAAAAATATATATTTTAAATGAATCCTTTTGAACTTTCCAATCAGATATTGATAATAAGAAGAAAGTAGAAGAAAGTATCTTGAGCACCAAATTAGCATATTAGAATGATTTCTGAAGGACCATATGACACTGAATGACTGCTTGAAATTTTGCCATCACAGATATAAATTACATCTTAATATTTCACAGTATTACTGCTTGCAGCCTTTGTGAGCATAAGAGACGTCTTTCAAAAATAATAAAACAATCTTTCCAGCTTTGGAACAATGTGTATTATAATTTATATTATTTATATTTGTACATTAAAAAAAAAATATATATATAAAATATATATAATATATATATATATATATATATATATATATAATATTGCACACCAACTGAAATATTTCAGGTCTTTTATTGTTTTAATACTGATGATTTTGGCATACAGCTCATGAAAACCCAAAATTCCTATCTCAAAAAATTAGCATATTTCATCCGACCAATAAAAGAAAAGTGTTTTTAATACAAAAAAAGTCAACCTTCAAATAATTATGTTCAGTTATGCACTCAATACTTGGTCGGGAATCCTTTTGCAGAAATGACTGCTTCAATGCGGCGTGGCATGGAGGCAATCAGCCTGTGGCACTGCTGAGGTGTTATGGAGGCCCAGGATGCTTCGATAGCGGCCTTAAGC
Source organism: Cyprinus carpio (assembly GCF_018340385.1). NCBI lineage: Eukaryota > Metazoa > Chordata > Actinopteri > Cypriniformes > Cyprinidae > Cyprinus > Cyprinus carpio. The sequence goes on along the minus strand of NC_056603.1, from coordinate 25,964,722 downwards.
TCATCCAGAGTGTTGGGTCTTGCGTCTCTCAACTTTCTCTTCACAATATCCCACAGATTCTCAATGGGGTTCAGGTCAGGAGAGTTGGCAGGCCAATTGAGCACAGTAATACCATGGTCAGTAAACCGTTTACCAGTGGTTTTGGCACTGTGAGCAGGTGCCAGGTCGTGCTGAAAAACGAAATCTTCATCTCCATAAAGCTTTTCAGCAGATGGAAGCATGAAGTGCTCCAAAATCTCCTGATAGCTAGCTGCATTGACCCTGCTCTTGATAAAACACAGTAGACCAACACCAGCAGCTGACATGGCACCCAAGACCATCACTGACTGTGGGTACTTGACACTGGACTTCAGGCATTTTGTCATTTCCTTCTCCCCAGTCTTCCTCCAGACTCTGGCACCTTGATTTCCGAATGACATGCAAAATTTGCTTTCATCTGAAAAAAGTACTTTGGACCACTGAGCAACAGTCCAGTGCTGCTTCTCTGTAGCCCAGGTCAGGCGCTTCTGCCGCTGTTTCTGGTTCAAAAGCACACGCCTGTGCACGGTGGCTCTGGATGTTTCTACTCCAGACTCAGTCCACTGCTTCCGCAGGTCCCCTAAGGTCTGGAATCGGTCCTTCTCCACAATCTTCCTCAGGGTCCGGTCACCTCTTCTCGTTGTGTAGCGTTTTTTGCCACACTTTTTCCTTCCCACAGACTTCCCACTGAGGTGCCTTGATACAGCACTCTGGGAACAGCCTATTTGTTCAGAAATTTCTTTCTGTGTCTTACCCTCTCGCTTGAGGGTGTCAATGATGGCCTTCTGGAAAGCAGTCTTACCCATGATTGCGGTTTTGAGTAATGAACCAGGCTGGGAGTTTTTAAAAGCCTCAGGAATCTTTTGCAGGTGTTTAGAGTTAATTAGTTGATTCAGATGATTAGGTTAATAGCTCATTTAGAGAACCTTTTCATGATATGCTAATTTTTTGAGATAGGAATTTTGGGTTTTCATGAGCTGTATGCCAAAATCATCAGTATTAAAACAATAAAAGACCTGAAATATTTCAGTTGGTGTGCAATGAATCTAAAATATATGAAAGTTTGAGAAGGACCTGTATATATATATATATATATATATATATATATATATATATATATATATATATATATAATATGTAATTAATACTAATTTATACATTTATATTAAAACTTTATCCTACACCTTATATTAAAAATAAAGATTCAAAACGTGGTGTTGTATGTGGGGGGGAATTAGGGCGTAGCACTCCAGTCCGTTTATCCATTTACCATGAAGTTACAGCCATGCAAAACAAAAGCTCATAAATTATGCATGCCAAACATAGAAATAAAATTAAAACCACTTTCACAATGTCTGTGTGCTCAATGTCTGTGCTTGCATATAAAATAGATCTGAAAGATGGTGTTATCAAAATCATTATAAAAATATGTAAGGAATTCAACACAGAATCATATTAAAATGCTAAACAATAGCAAATCTTGACAGAATATATAAGACCTAATAATAATAGTTAAAAAACAAAATAAAGTATTCAGTCTTTTTCTATGGCATGCCTTGACTTCAGAAGCACTCTGTCTGGTTGAATGGATGAATAGATGGATTTAAAGGGATAGTTCACCCAAAAATCAAAATTATGTCATTAATGACTCACCCTCATGTCGTTCCAAACCCGTGAGACCTCCGTTCATCTTCGGAACACAGTATAAGATATTTTAGATTTAGTCCGAGAGCTTTCTGTCCCACCATTGAGAATGTATGTACGGTATACTGTCCACGTCCAGAAAGGTAATAAAAACATCTTCAAAGTAGTCCATGTGACATCAGAGGGTCCGTTAGAATTTTTTGAAGCATCGAAAATACATTTTGGTCCAAGAATATCAAAAACTACGACTTTATTCAGCATTGACTTCTCTCCCGGGTCTGTTATGAGCGCGTTCACCTCACATCCGGTTCGCGAACGAATCACTCGATGTAACCGGATCTTCTTGAACCAGTTCACCAAATCGAACTGAATCGTTTGAAACGGTTCGCGTCAACAATAAGCATTAATCCACAAATGACTTAAGCTGTTAACTTTTTTTAACATGGCTGACACTCCCTCTGAGTTCAAATAAACCAATATCCCGGAGTAATTCATTTACTTAAACAGTACACTGACTGAACCGAGCCAGATAACGAACGAAACATTGACTCTCTCTTCTCGAGTCAAGAACCGTTTCTGTCGGACGCGTCCGATTCGAGAACCGAGGAGCTGATGATACTGCGCATGCGTGATTCAGACTGACACACAGCGCGTCTGAACTGAACTGGTTCTTTTGGTGATTGATTCTGAACCGATTCTGTGCTAATGTTATGAGCGCGGGTAAACCCGAAGGCTTCAATCAAGGGCAATCATCGCCAATGAAGTCATTACGTCGAGCACAAAAGAACTGGTGAACCGTTTTCGGCAACCGGTTTATTGAATCAAACTGTCCGAAAGAACCGGTTCGCGGAGAAGAACAGAACTTCCCATAACTACCATCTCCGAAAAACCGATGCAACCGGTTCTTGACTCGAGAACGAGTCAATGTTTCGTTCGTTATCTGGCTCGGTCATCAGTTCAGTCAGTGTACTGTTTGAGTAAATGAATTACTCCGGGATATTGATTTATTTGAACTCAGAGGGAGTGTCAGCCATGTTAAAAAAAGTTAACAGCTTAAGTCATTGGTGGATTAATGCTTATTGTTGACGCGAACCGTTTCAAACGATTCAGTTCGATTTGGTTAACTGGTTCAAGAAGATCCGGTTACATCGAGTGATTCGTTCGCGAACCGGATGTGAGGTGAACGCGCTCATAACAGACCCGGGAGAGAAGTCAATGCTGAATAAAGTCGTAGTTTTTGATATTTTTGGACCAAAATGTATTTTCGATGCTTCAAAAAATTCTAACGGACCCTCTGATGTCACATGGACTACTTTGAAGATGTATTTATTACCCTTTTGGACGTGGACAGTATACCGTACATACATTCTCAATGGAGGGACAGAAAGCTCTCGGACTAAATCTAAAATATCTTATACTGTGTTCAAAGATGAACGGAGGTCTCATGGGTTTGGAACAACATGAGGGTGAGTCATTAATGACATAATTTTGATTTTTGGGTGAACTATCCCTTTAAGGCTGCTTGGTTCAAATGTACAGTACTTCATCTCAATCTAGCAACTCTTCTCTAGGTGTGACGTTAGAATGGGTTAAGTTCCTAACAATGGTATAAGCCTCACTGATGGAGAGAAAGGGATTCTGAAGAACAGAAGTCAAAACAAATCAGAACACAAAAACAAGTGCACTGACATGGCAATGCAAAGTGCCAGATTATCAAGGTTAAAAATCTAATCCCTTTATCTTTTTCATCTCTTGATTGATTCACCAAAGCCACTTTCCCTCACTTGGCAGAGTACACACCTTGCGACCTGCTTTTAGTCCAGATTAAGAGAGACCCTAATCCCATTCAGAGGATCTGATTAAATCGCTGCTTCGAGAAATCCAGTCATGCCTTATTTTTGATCTCTCTCTTCCCCCCATATCACTAACTCAGAAAATAATTGTATTTTTTTGCCATTATCTTTTCTTTGAGAGAGAAAAGACCAAGGCCGTTTTCTCCAAGAAGCAGTGCCTCCCCAAAATAACTGGTTGCAAATATTACAAAATATAACATTAAAAAGTGTATAAATCATTCATTTTTCTAAAGCAGTTACAGTTACAGGGGGAGTCCGTGTCTCTCTCGCCTCCCCTGAGCCCACTGAGTTTTAACTACACCCTAAAGTATGCGCTGGGTTTGGTGGTGGATAATTGAGAATGAATGGGGGAAAGTCACATGAGAGGAGACTGGTCATGACTGGCTGTGATTGGTTCATGCGAAAAACTTCATGAATCAGTCTGAATGAAAAATATGTAAGCAACTCTATGGACATACAGAGTCATATACCTGAAACAGAAAACGAATAAAAACAGTAATATTCCCTCGAAACTGTGGGCTTCCACACTGACATGCATGTCAAGGTTTCTCCCTCGGGAGAAGAGTTTCTTTGAAGTGAGAAGGGTGTGGTCTCAAAATTAAAGATCAACGATGCAAAACAACGCCAGCAGGGGTTACTCATTCTTGCTGAAATACATGATACATGAAACAGTTTTGATGCTAGTGATTGTTTATGTTGCTAAGGGTGGTTTCTAAGGGTGTTGGATACCCAGCACCATTTGGTGAAGTGGTAGCTGTGCTGTATCATGAATAAAACAGCTGCTGACCAACCAGTATCGAGGACTGGAACTAACCTGCGTTCATGGAAATATTAATTTAAAAATGTAATTTAATAAGTCACACACTTGGATATAACCACTTTGTTACCTCAAAATAAGACTTGAAATGGCCTGAAAATATGATCTGTGGGAGTTTTCAGTGAGTAATCAATCAGCTTGGTGAAATTTACTGAGCTTTGATGACTGATGATTTGCAAAATTCAAAACCTTTTAAAAGTTTACTGTTAAAAAGAATAGCTGAACATAAGTTCACATGTAAAATAAATTGCTTAAATTATTTTAAAACAGAAATTTAAACGGATTATTGAAAATGTATTTTTCTGATAATGTAAGTAATGTTTTTTTTTAACCAAGAAATAGTGACTGGGACATGCATTTACATTTGATAAAAACAACTTTGCCTCCTGCATTCAGATTTTTTTAAACTAATTAATTCTCTGACACCCAACTGACAATTAGCCTACTTTAAAATGACTATTATGCAATTTCCTCTTACTTTGTCCAATGATTATATAACACATTATAAAGTAAATATGTGTTAGACTATATAAAATATAAACATTCAAAATATTCAAATTTGAAATAATAATAAAGTAACATTTCAACCATGTGTGATCCATTTTAACCAGTTTTATAACTATAGAGTTTTCCAACACCAAAGAGTATGTTTATCTTTTTTTTCTTTCTTACTTGTTTATCTGATGACTAACAGATGACTCAGCTCAAGGAATCAAGGGGTCAAGATTTGGCTGGTTAACATGGTCCCGTTAGCCCCTGCTGGTAGATGCCGTGACTAAACCATCTGCTTACAAAAGTAACTTTATTCACTGATGATCATTCTGATGTAGCCATGTACCCTGGACGGCTGGTTTCAAATCTCATATTTCTGAGTATCCTGTGCCAGCAGAGCAACAGCCAATAATGACACTAGTGTCTTCTGTAGAGCTGCTTGCAGCAGATATTGAAGTCTTTTGGAACATTAACACTGCCATTACACTGCACTGTATAAAGTGCTATATAAATAAACGTGAGATTTTAATGAATGTATCCAGGCTTTTCACGTTTTTTTGTCTGACAATCCCGTGAGCGTTTATAGCTCTGTATCGCCATCTAGTGGACATATGCGATTCTGCCGCTTGTATCAGAGCATGTTCTCACATGACAAAGGAGAAAGCTGAAAATTTGAAACGCTGTAATTTCCTTGTACACTAATAATCAAAGACCTTTTCAAGAAAGACAGTGATTAGCCTGCAAGTGACTATGTGTCTTCATCAAGGCTCCTCTGTCAGCTTAATTTCCATGGCCCTCGTTGGAGCATCTCCAAATGGCATTGGCTGCCATATTTGAAGCGGCAGTGAGCTATTCTGTGTAATTATCACTGATGTGTATGCTTGCGGTGGAGTGGCTCATTCCAAACTTGGACAACATTCAGAGACAGTTATCTGCACAAGCTCTGGGATACCACACAGACATATGCAGATACACAGACATGGACACGTTTGCACTCAAAACACCCACCCACACAGAGGAGGCAGAGTATGCTAGATTAACTGACAAACACCATACTGTTTTTTTTCCCCTTAAATAATTTTTGGCAGCTCTCTGTGCAATGCAGCTTTGATAGTTGCTGTAATATTTGTAAATTTATTTTACATGTTAAATGCAGATATGGCAGTGCACACAATGCCTCCTGTGCGTATGCCCTCCACTATGCTTCAAAGAATTGTATAAAAGAATCCTGATAAAATATATCACGGTTTCTTTTAAGCAAAAATATTAAGCAGCACAAGTGCTTTCCACAATGATAACCATAAGAAATGTTTTTTGAGCACCAAATCAGCATATTAGAATGAAGATGAAGATCATATGAAGATCACTAAAGCATCTGCTGAAAATTAAAAAAAAATAGAAAAGTGTTATTTTACTGTTTATTATTATTATTATTATTATATTTTATTGACTTTAAGAATATAGTTTACATTCAAGTTTCAGGTTGACTCTTTATGACTTTTCAGATCATATGATTATGAAAACTGATTATGACATTCATTACATTTTACATTTATGCTTTTAGCAGGCAACTTACAGTGCATTCAGGCTATACATTTTTTACCTAACATGTGTTCTCTGGGAATCAAACCCACAAACTTTCACGCTTCTAACGCAATGCTCTACCACTGAGCCACAGGAACAATCCACATTCATCACACGTCCTCCATGACATCATGAATATAAAACATGAATAAATGCAATTGACTTTCACAAAACAACATTCTCTGACTATTATGCACACACTAGAACATTCCTGTCACTTGTTTAGTTCAGTTCGTTTGGCCTTTTTCCACAGTGTGTTTTTATTGGGGTCAAACAGATCCACAAATGGCACTTTAGTGGATACTAGACAAATCTGTCATAAGTAATTCCCAACTATGTGGTAAAACTTAGAGATTTAGCATCAGTAATATCTGCCCTAATTACTTTTTATAATGTTAGACATATTCAAAAAGTTTGGAGGTCTCAGATCTCTGGAACCCCAAACATAAAAACAATAAAGTCAAGCTCATAAGAAACATGAGGGTTACCTCTGTATAATTCATCAAGAAACGTCCAACTTCACTAGATTCATAAAAAGGCCCTAGTGGTTGTGAGGCCTTCACACACCAGATCGTTAAACATCAGAATTACATTTTGAGATCATAATGTATCACGAGCAGCATCAAGGCCATCAATTTAATAAAAAAGGTTTAACTAAAGCACAATAATTTCAAAGGAAACATGTTAATGTCATTTGTGCTTTTGTATAGAGATAAATCACTATAATAAAGTTATGTTAGGTTACGTTCATCCCTTACAGACTTCTTTTTACAGAATTATGAACAATTCAAACAGTCTTTGTTTTTAATTATCTTTTGTCATTATTTATGTGAACTGCTAGGGTAATGACTCACAAAATCATTAAAAAGCATTTGCTAAATTACAAATAATGAAGCTACGTCTTTAAGACAGATGTGGTGACTGTGGGGAAAGTGAAGTCATGGCTGTCAGATATTTTTAATCTACAGTTTGCAGAAGAACCATCTTTTCGTACACTTACTTTAATAAGCAATGACACTGCATGCAAAGCGTTAAAGTTGGCGACCAAGTTTTTTTCTGTATTGTGAGATATCTGGCCTGTCGAACAAAAGGATGGGACTTGATTTTATTCAATTAATTTCATTGGCATCATTATGAGGGTGAGGTGACGTGAATGTTTTTGATTATGAGGGCACATGAATTGAAAAAAGTAATGTTTATATAAATCATTTATAATAAATCCTGCAATATGGCATGAAAAAAAGAATGGTCAATTCTGATTTCATAGTGACTTCAAATGTGTCTTTTCTGCACTTATGTATTCAACTCAGCTTCCCTCCAAGTTTTGTTTTTATCTTCCTCTCGTATTCTCTGTCAGAGATGTATTTTTTGTGTTTGTCCACTGTGTTGTTCTGATGTTTTGATGTATGCAGTTATCTTTCAGTGACAGCCGGTGGGACGTGTTTACTTGATCTCAACAGGAGCTGACTCATGTCTGTACCTACATGTCACCTCTTTGCCATGCCAAAACTTAAAGTAGACATGCTAATGAAACTCTGGGCCTTCACTTCTGCCAACTCCACTGATATGCTCCCAAAAACATCCTGTCAACTTCAGTCAGACTGCTGAAGACTGGTGTTCTGAACCAGGCAGAAGGGAGCCCATATGAAAGAATCTTTCATAAAATATGTCCAAGAAATGAAAGGAGGCAAGTTTGTAGAACAGATGTCTGCAAGAATAAGACATCTAGCAGATGATGAAGCACACGTGTAAATGCACGAAACCCTTACTTCCACTGTTGTTACACACCAGCTGCATAAAGTTATCAGTCTCGTTCCTGACTACTACAGGTTGCAACAAGAAACTGAATTTTGAGACCAAGTTTTTGAGACCAGTTTTTTTATGCTATTGTATGATATGTCATATATTAGACCTACATGTAAAGAACTTCTGTCAAGTATTATACAAACTATTTATGAAAGAAAGGGTTGAGAATTACATGCCTTTAAGTATTTTGGAAATACAAGATTGAACTGGACAAAATGGAACTGGAACCACAGAGTGACACTTTCTGCAAGCTACTTCTATTCGCCAGTAGGTGGCGACAAATTATTAGTGAACCAATAAATCATTCAATCCACCAATTCATACAAAAGCATGATTGGGACGCAGCATCTTTTATGAGAGGTTCATCGAATCATTCACTGACAACACTGAATTGCATACAACTCTATCTTCTTTTACCATATGTTTGTATGGCAGAAACAAATTATGAGCAGTATGTGAGTGATTCACTAAATTCTTTAATCGATTAGTTCAAAGCGCAGATTCTTCCAAGAGAAGGAACAGAGCTGATTGTTTGGGACAATTTTTTTTTGTTGAAGCAAAAAAGACAACTGGGAATATTGTGCCTAAAACGTAAGTTACTCAATATTACCACCTTCTTTATTCAATTGTTGAAGTTATTAAGATTTAACGGCATCAGTGTGGTCAAAATACTTTCATATATACAATCACTAGACTCAACACAAAAAACTAAAAAACAAATAAACACAACAAACGTTAAATAATCCATGGCTGGTGAGTAACTAATAAACACAATATTCGTTAGAGATTCCATGGCTGTTTTCTTGATGCGTGCATTATGAGACCGGTTAAAATAAAGACTGGAGCGAGTTATATAAATACAACATTATTTGTGTAATTAAGAAAGGAATTAAGTTGAAGATTTTACCTGATTCTGCTATAGTCTGCAAAATCTGTAAATCCACGATTACCAGATTACCAAAATTATGGTATGTAGGCTATTCAAGAAAGGCCAAACTAAAGGATAAAGGAGAAGAACATGCACAATACACAGATTAATCATATATATATATATATATATATATATATATATATATATATATATATATATATATATATATATATATATATATATGTTTGAAAATATATTTCTCAAATATAACCCCATGTTACCTACTTTGAAGGTTTTTTTTTTGATAATCCTTTACACTCTGATGTACTGATCTGATCTGATAAAGATCTGTCATTACACTGAGATTTTAATTGTAAATGCTCAAGCATGATTTCCACTTTAACTCCCAAAACAAGTACTGTAGCCTAATAGTAATTTTAAAGAACAAATGTGAAGGCTATCAGACGGACCAGCACAGGGACTTTAATTTGGCACAAGAGGCTATCAGTTGGATGCTCATAGCATGATGCTACAATAAGAGGCTTTCCTTTACTCCGCGGCCTGACGTTCAATCAGACTGCATATCTGAATCCAGCTGATATTTCTCCAGAACAATGAATTATCTCTTTAAATCCCCATGAACACAAGCACCATGAGAAGGAGGTTAATCATGGTCGGTAACCATGCTGTGCATTGTCCAGAGGACAAGGTTGTTTGATTGTCTTCAGCATACTGTGTTTCCTTATCTCAGGAATACATGAGCCTGGCGAAACCATTCGTGTGCAGCTGACTGAGATGCACTTTGTAGTAAATCTACAAATAGCAGCCAGAAGAAGAAAACATATGCTGTCTCTTGTGTTAAGGAGATGGTGATAACCATCTTTGGTGAGCATAAGAAATAATGTTGCATTCTAGAGATGCCTGAGACTGTTTGATGATTCCAGATGCAGGTCTGTTTTATCAGGTCTATCGGCATGTACGCAATATTGAACTTTGAAGTGAAAGAGATTGAATTCACTACTGCTTTGAGTGAAAAATGCCTTTTGCGAAGATGACATCCACATGACAGACATGTTAGAATAGGGTGACCAAACGTGCCATTTTCCCAGGACACGTCCTGGCCAGGATTTCTATATTGCCTAAAATGTTTTGGCTTTGTTTGCGCTGCGCAGACCAATTGTTGTATGAAGAAGTACCATGAGAGCTCTAGAGAGCAGACGGCTTCTTGTGCTTTTGAATCGCTCTCACGGTACTTTGATGTCTTACACCGATCGGTATGCTCAGTGCTGCTTCAAGTCCAAATAATATGTACACATATTTGCATTGCTTTGACCGTTCTCTGTAGAGCCCTCCTTCTCACGCACCACGATTGTTCGATTACGTACAATGTCTGGACGTTATTGGTCAAACGATCATTACCTTCATTAAGTATGAAAACAGGAAACCAAAGCCAAAACCTGGATATTTTAGGCAATACAGAAATCCTGGCCAGGACGTGTCCTGGGAAAATGGCACGTTTGGTCACCCTATGTTAGCACATAAATTTGTTGGTCTCAGAACATCATGTTGAATCCTGTCAAGGTTTTCCTCAGAATTTGTCATGTCTTCCTTGATTACTTGGATCATTTGTAGTTGGTAGACAACACAACATGACAAGTCAATTTCAATTTAATTTCAATCAAAACAGCAAAGCCTGTTTTATATTTTTTCTATTAAAGAGAACAGCTGTAGTTTCTGGAACACAATAGTGGGCAAATTTGCTAATAGGCATCCCACGGCTTACAGGCGCGCGTTTAAGCAGCATCAAGAGAAAGAAAAAGGCATGTACAATGGCAAACATGCCTTAGATTGCGAACAAACGCTTAACTCAAAACATTTGGGAATCCAAACAACGTCCTCGCTCTGTGTTCTACATGGTTGCCTACATCTTTTCCGTAGGGTTTCTCAATAATGCATATCTGAAGCCAACAGGTGTTAGATGAGAAAGCAGCATGATTCAGCTGCACTTGCTGATGTATTCTTTTTAACATGCTGCATTGTAACAGTGTCCACTAGGTCTTGATATAAATGAAGTTGCTTTGTTTTTGAAGTCATAAAATGAAGTGAACACTCGTCTGTTCGGGGATAATATCCTTGAGCTTTTAAAACAGACAATGTTGATGTCTCGTAGTAAGTGCTGCAGATACAAGCTGTTCCCAATTAACCATTTGAACATTTAATCCAGCAGGCCTCCTATCCCTGAGCTGGGTGGGAGGGCCCCTTTCCCAGCATGCATTCTTCCAGATAGGCAGAGATGGAGATGCAAAGCTGCCTAATATAATTGCATATTAGCTGGCTCAGGCCTGAGCTCCCAGTGGGGCTGTTAATTTATCGCAACCAATTTAAATTCCTGCCACTTTCTAATAGCACTAATGAAAGGCCTCTCCCTGCACTAAGAGTACATTTGAGCTTTCTCATTCAGGCACAAGGTGCATTAAACTCAACTAAATGCATAGAAAGCAAGCGGGAACAAATCGGCGGCAAATGTTTACCATATGTCACCTAGGCCCTAATTAGTGCAAGCAGAACATTGGGCGAAAGAGTAAAGAGGAAAATGTACGTTTGTTGGAGTGCAGCACACAAGGGTGCCCTCACTGGGATTCATTTTAGAGGCATAATGTGCACAATTAAGCACTTTTAAATCTCCTTTGTAGCATGTTGCAGCTCTTCAGAGGGCTATAAATAGAGATCTTTCAGAAAATTGGTCGCAACTGCATGTTTGCTGGAGGTGCGTGTGTCAGCATGAGCTCTCATCAACATTGTGCGGCTAACTGAAGGTGGCAGGCTTCACCTTTACAGTGTTTTGTTTCTGTTGTTTACAAAACCGAACGGACGATTCCAGAAAGAAAAGTTCTCATCATATAAAAAGTGAGATTTATGTGCTCCGTCTAAAACCTGGAGTATTTACCTTTTGCTGTGCCTGCTTTCAACCCTTTTAATGTCCTGAGAGGGCAGTATGGGTGTAAAATGGCAGAGAAGGGGTGACGTAAAGGTCTTCAAAAATACTCTGCACCTACAGAATGTTCTCCATTTAGATTGAAATAAGAAATAGAGGTGAGAAAATCAATAAATCCAGTCTGGACTTGTCAGTCTCACTAAAAAGAATGAAGACATGCTCTTTAGACATTTTCTCGCAACCCAGAAAAACAGAGCAGGCTCCCTGGAGACTGGCTTCATGCAGAGACCTAATAGTGTCAGAGAAAAATAGCAGTCACTGACTATTGCTTGTTGATTTATTCTATGCGATCATCGTTCCTGTAATCATAATTGGATTTTATGAAGCAAATGAAGCTTGATGAAAATACTGAATGAAAGAAAAGACCTTTTGAGTTGATGTTGTAAGTGGTACTTTGAGATGTAGCAGGCTAAAACCAAACTCATTTAACAAAGCTTAGTATTAAATGGTAGACCGGTTGGCACAGACCTCACAATAAAGTTGTCAAGCTAACTATGATTTCTTGAGCTTCGAAATAGGTTTTCTGGTAAATCTGATCAATACTTAACTGTATCTAGCCGCATGCTTTATATTTATCGCTTAAGTTACTACATCTATGAAGATGGCTCCTCCTCCAGTGAGTGCATTGTACTGTTTGCATTTGCTTCATATCCCCCTTCCATGCCAAGGCTTCTGGGAAGGGGCGCAGCGAAAGTGCTTAGTTTCCATTCTCGTTATCAGGAAGGCAGTGGAGATGATATATCACAGGCACTTACCCAGTGAAACTGACAAATGAAATGGCATTGGGCTGTGGACAATGCCTGTTTAATGGAAGTGGCCCTCAGTCTAACACCAAGCTGAGGAGACATTACGCCATGAGATGACATCTGTAGTGAGGCCTTTCATGCAGATGCAGCTGTCCTTGATAACGCAGCAACTCTTATGAGAAGAACGAAACGAATGTGGAGTAAAGTATATACTGAAAAAAATCAGTCCTCAGTCCTTTTTTATGGAAGTCAGACTGTGAGTCAGTCACCTGTCTGTGCAACTTAACATCATCATTTGCACTTTTGTAGTCTCACCTTTACTTATGAATACAGACTGGTGCCAAGTTAACCTTGATGACCCCCACTGATTAAGGCGACTGTTAGTTTCAGCCTCAGACGTTACGCCCACGGACTGTCGGCTAAACGTCTGATGCATAAGGTAAACAAAATGGGAAAAGCTTCGGGAGTTTCATCATCGTCTGATTGATTCAACAGGAATTCTGCAGGAATTCCAAAAGATGTGTGTGCTTCTTTCATTAATGGTTCATTACCTACCTTGAAACAAAGCCATTTTGATGCCAAGCCCCCTCATGGAAGAAGAAAGCTGTTGTGTGTGCAACCAATGTCCTTTCGGATGGTGATTGTTTTTCATGTAGATGTCTGTAAAAATATACTTACATGCCACGTCAGTGATAAAGCTCGTGCATTCAGATGGTGATTTATTCACTGTGGAGGAGCAAGTTCTGTGATCCTACGAACTTGGAACCATGCTGCTCACGTGGTCAGTAGCATGATTGTCTGCTGTAAATAAAATGTCATGCTTGGAATAATTTAAATTCATATTTAATTAATTAATTAATTAATTAATTAATTAATATTAATATATTCATATTTATTAATGCAATTAAAATGCATGCAAATTAAAGGGATCATATGAGGTTCTATTTTTAATGTAAAGAATTGTATATAATACATATTTTTTTAAATTGTATTGCGCACCTGTTGCTACTATAGTACTGGCTATTTCAGATGTTCGCATGATGTTCTTATCTACTTTTTATTCTTAACAGCTCCCATTCGCTGTGGTGGAGCAGTGGGATCATATGATGTGATGTGAGAAGATTTGCATAACACCGAAAAAATAACCACTTTAAAATGCATGCAAATTAAAGGGATCATATGATGTGATGTGAGAAGATTTGCATAACACCGCCAAAATGTTCACGCAAAGAAAAGAAGGCTTAACTTTTATTCTCGCTGTTGCTGCCACTGCCATGTTGTGGAGTCGCTGTGTGTTTCGTTGTGAAAGTGAAACTACTTTGTTTGGCCTTCCAAAAGAGGACACAACTAGAAATCAGCGGTTAAGTTGTATTTACAACACTGTTCCAGAACAGTTTAACCCAAATAATCAGATGTGTGCTGCACATTTTAGGATGAGGACTTTTTCCTGAAACAGTAGCCTGCAATGCATCTGTGGCACAAAGGCTATTTCTATAAAGTTGGGCAGTTACAACTTTGCAAGGACAGTCTGGCGCTTCTGACTCACAGCCTGTAAGTACATTTTTTATATTTAAATAACTTGCCAATGATGATTCAAATGCGAGTTTTGAGCAGTGCAGAGTAGCACTTGTTGTTTGTTTGGGGAAGTCGTGGCCGGGGAAGTTGTGGCCTAGTGGTTAGAGAGTTTGACTCCTAACCCTAAGGTTGTGGGTTCGAGTCTTGGGATGGCAATACCACGACTTAGGTGGCCTTAAGCAACTGCTCCCCTCACGCCGCAGCATAAATGGCTGCCCACTGCTCCGGGTGTGTGTTCAAGGTGTGTGGGTCACCATACTTGTCTGTATGTCACGTCACTTGTTGTTTCTTAGATCATAAATGCAGATATGGTTTTATGTTTATGCAGTGCAATACGCAACGCAACGCGTAAAAAGACAGTATAAGTCATGATAAGCTACAAATGGTTTAGTTGGTTTTGTAACAAATGCCTTGTTTTGTAATGGGTTTTATTGGTTTTGTCTCATCTAGTGATGTCTGGATCGCGAATGAATCGTTCTTTTTACCAGGATCTTCTTAGTGAACCAGTCAAACCAGTTCATCAAATCAAACTGAATCGTTTGAAACGGTTTGCGTCTCCAGTACGCACTAAAATTAAAAATACTCAAAAAAGTAAATTGATAAAAGTGCCTAAAAAACCCTCTGATGCTAAATAAACCAATATCCTGAGTTATTCATTTACTCAACAGTACATTGACTGAACTGCTAAAAGAGAACCGATGATGGGATGTGCACGAGCAGAGCAGACTGAGTCTCGTCCTGTTGGGAGGTGACATCACAGTATAGTAAGGGGCATAACATTTCCGTTATACGCTTGAGGCATTCGGCCAATCACAATGCACTGGATAGCTGGCCAATCAGAGCACGCCTCGCTTTTCAGACCAACAAGCTTTGTAAAAATCTACACATTTCAGAAAGGCGGGGTATAGAGGAGAAACTATATTGTACATTATATGGAAAATAATGTATTTTTTTTTTACCTTAAACCTCAATACACACCAAATACACAAAATAATGTTCTTTTTAGCAACGCCATATGACCCGTTTAAAGTGAAGAGTACAGCAGTTACTGTACAGTGCTCGAATTTAGACATTACATTTTGAATGGATCCCTTCTTGTAAAATCAGAGAACTCTGCATTTGGACAGCAATTAAATTACCACACAAACTTGGTGTTTGTCAAAAACAGTAGGCAATTCAACTGGGGATTCTTATATGGGTGCTGGGCAAAAAAGATTCACATTCTGGATTTGGACATAAATTAAAATCACAGACTAAAGGTCAAAAAATAAATATGACCTCACGTTGTGTCAATCACGTTTATACACTGCCTCCGAAACTTTCGTCCATCATAAAAAAATACAATAAATACAAATAAAAATTTGAATCCGGTTAGATTTTCCGGATTTTTCGCATCCGTAGCAAGCATTTTGAGAGGTGTTTTGGCACATCTGACTGTGTGCAAGGTTTGGATGACGAATATGAAAAATGCATATGAACATTTCAGACTCAGTGCGCAAGGACCCCTGTAAATGTTGAAAAAGTTTACATCGCCAACAATTACTAAACACTGGATTTTCAAAAGTTTGTGAAGTTCAGGGCACAGACTCATGACCACTGAGGACAACATTCTTGAATGAATTATTTATTGCTGGTTTGTTATTACAGGGACATCAACATTTTCACACACTTAAACATGACACTGAACAATGTGTGATCGGTTGCTGTCCTTGGCCAATAAAAGCTGTTAAGGAGTCCTGACCTAATGCTGTCAATCTAAAGATATGGTCACATGCCATTAGATGTGATATAGCTGTGCAGATTATGCAGAGTTTATAAAAGTTTGGTAGTTAATTACACAAGGGTGACATATAACACTGATTGACTGATTGTCTTACTTTTGGATAGTACCCTTTTTTGTGTATTTTTAAGAGATCAGCAGCCTGTTTTTAAGAGCTCTGGAACAAAACAGTTAGCCTTTCCACCTGCTCAGCTCTAAATTTTAATGAGGGTTAATGATTTGACTAGGCAAGGAGAAGTGAATTGAGAGAAACTATGACCTGTTGTGGAGAACCTGGATTAAAATACAATTAAGCTAAGCTCTCCACAATGGGCCTGGACCTCACAGTGTCACGCAGCATTCAAAGAGACAAGCCTAGAACAAGCTCTTGGAAATTTAAAGCAGCATATTTTAACCTTGGACACTCTTCACTTAACATAAGAAATGACCTGCACCAAATCTATTTTCTGGGTTCTTAAAGGGATAGTGCACCTGAAAACAAAATCCAGCCATCGTGATCCTTCAAACCTGTTTGTCGTTCTCTTGTCTGTAAAACACACACGTATATATATATACACACACAAAAGAATTTATTGTAGGGCTGGCTATTCAGATGTTCCGATTCAGTTTAATTCCTGTTAATCCGATTCTTTTGATTAGATTCGGATTCATTTGTTTATTCTTACATATGAATGCTTTTCTTCTAATGCAGTGAATACAGTGTATGGTTTCAGACATATTAAAATCAATAACTCATCTTTTAGAACTATTAATTAAAAGAACCAGCACAGAAACCAATTGCATGTTTAATTTCTATGCAGACCCTGAAGAAGAACTAAACAGAAATACATTTCTTGTCAACATTTTATTCAGTCACATTCAATATAGATTGCTCACAATCACAACTCTGGTAAAATATGATTTCTTTTGACATGATGCTGAAGACTCAACAGAAAAGTGCTGCATAAAACACTGATAAAGAAAACCTATACTTACCTTACGAAATTGTTAAGCGCACTACCAATGTGTTTTCACATAGCCACTGAAAACAGACATTGAGTAAAAGATAAAACTCTCAAAAATAAAAAAAAACAAAATTTCAAAAAAAAAAAAAACAATCAATTAGGAAATCAATATTTTTTAGCCCAATGCTAATATCCTTGTTGCTCTTTTTCATATAATGGAGGGGTCTGGGGCTGTCAAGCTAGAAAATAAAACATCTTCATAAAAGTAGTCCATATGACTTTTATACTATATCCCAAATCTTCTGAAACCATATCTTTGTGTGGGTAACAGACCAACCTTGAAGTTATTCAATTGAATATTTCTAACTTGAAGTTATTGTTCAATGGTAAATGGTAATAACTTAAAATAAATGTCAAAAATAGGACATCGATGCCAAACACCATTATGTTGGAGTTGGAGTCACACAACTTTTGGCTTCATAAGACTTGACATAGAGTAACATGGACCACTTTTATAATACTTCTTTGCTGCTTTTTAGTTATTTTGTAACTTTCACTTCAAATGGAAAAAAAGTGGCAATAACATTCTTTAAAATTGCTCCTTTTGTGCTCCATGGAAGGAAGTAAGTCATATTGGTTTGGAACGACATGAGGTGTATGTAAATGATGACACAATTTTCATTTTTGGGTCAACTATTCCTTTAATTGCACATCATTAGCTATTGATTTTTCTAGACAAAGAATCAAACCTTGCTGAGTCCAAAGAGGAAGAGAGGAGCCGGGCCTCATGTTGATCACTCTGAAGTCTGTTCCTCAAGGGTTTGTGATAACAGATTCTGTTACCCCAACATCACACACAGGGGGCCTGAAAGCAGAAAACAAACATGCAGTTTCCTCTTCAGCGCGGTAGTCTAAATCCCAGTCACCTTGCTAATTTGTCTAAATTTACTCAGTTATCAATAATAAAGTGTGAGTGACGCTTACTAAAAAAGCCTCTGTGGTTTTTAATTGCCGTTCATTCATAGATCGATTTCAATTCAAAGTGGGAATAATTTAAAATTAAATTACTTGTGAGGCTTGAAGGGGAAAAAATGGTGACTTTACTTGGATGATGCAAAGGGATGAAATACATTATCTGGTTTGTGAAAGAAAGATCAATGAGAAGATTATTTTAAAAAAGAGAACTTTCTACTATGTATCCATTCCAATTTCCTCATCAACCAGAATTTTTGATCATGATTCATAATCAACGATACGTCTATGCCTAAAAGTCTTGATTTTTCAATTATGGATGTTGTCCTCGTAGAAAACACTAGCAGCGGAGGAAAACTGAGAAACATCTCATTGTACGAATGAGATTGGCATAGCAACGAGACTGCATTCAACCACTTGATATAATGTGGTGTGTGTTGCTATGCTAGGATGCTAATCCTGCAAGAAAACACATGGTTCTTTGTTTAGTTAGGCACTGATGAATCCTCCTGCTGTCTCTCCATCTTGATAGATGAGCTGTTGATACGGTGGGATATCTGTCGTAGGCACAGCAACCTCCCCGGAGGAAACTGTGTGGGACCCTCCTCACAAAAGTGTCCCTTCGGTACTTATCAAAGTTCCCGTTGAAAGGCTGTCCCCTGCTGTGCTCAAGCTCTCCCTGAGAGGGAGGGCCCTCAGTCTGGGGCCCAACTCACCCAGCAGGCCCTTTTTCTGAGTCTTCTCTCTGATAAAGGTCTGACTTGTTTACCAAGTCGGCCGAATCGGCTCCACACTGAGCTCCCTCAACCACAGCACCCTCTTCTTCTACCAAAGAGCCACAATGAGAAGATGAAGGACAAGAGAAAGCCAAAGCTTTAATGAGAAGAGTGGAGCAGATAGCCAGAATGCTACATGGAATAAATGCAGCAAGAGATGAATAAATAATCATAGTTGGTGCAGCCAAGCATAACGAGTGTTATGCCGGTGTTCCCTGGAGAGACACAAGGCTTCAAGGTTGTATATGCACAACATATATGCTGAGTTGTGAAGTGGACCTTTCACCTGTGCAGATGTGTGCAGATGCCATCAGAATTTTTGTGTGAGCCAGATGATTAAAAGTGTCTCACTAGAGATCTGCACCAGTATTTATCAAAGACAGCCAACCAATTAGCCATGATACTGTTGATACTCTTTTCAAATGGTCCTGACACATCAGGATGCTAAAGCTGGTTTTGGTGAGATGGTATGTTCAGTGCCATATGTTTTTGATGTATAGACCAGCTTTTTAAATAATCATCACATCTGATGGACTAAGCTGTAAATCTTCTGTCATCGTCATGTATGTACGTCATGTATGATTTAATTTCTTTGATTATTAATATTGGCTGATATAGCCAATATTAATATATATATATTTTTTTTAGAATAATCAGTAATTATAATAATATTTAATCTAATTTAATATTCATAATTTAAAATCTAATCATTTAAAATATGTATAATAATTTATATTTAATATTATTCTAGGACACTTAATTTTAGGACATTATTTTAATTTTTAATAATTAAAAATATGTATAATATTTTCTTATGTAAAATATAATAGTTTATATACAATTTTTATTACATAAATATTTTACTTTGATATATATATATATATATATATAGCACAATATAATTAATATACTATATATAATCTTATTTTATATATGTCACAATTCACTGGAGCGAGAAGACGAGGAGACAGAATAAACTTCACCAATCTTTAATTATAATCCAAAATAAGAACAACTTCTGGAGAACAGAAAAGGAATGACATTTAACAGCGGACAAAGAAACTCTGAACAGAAAGATACTTAAATACACAATTCAAACAGGGAAAAATGAGACACACCTGGAATCAAATAGAACAACCAGGGAACAGGAAGACCAAATATGGGCATAGGAAAACACAAGGGAAAACTCGATCAAAAGGTACATGGGACACAGGGGAAACAAAACAAAACACATAGAACAGTCCTTGGACGTGAAAATATATGGTATTTACACATTTAATTATTTTTATTACAATTAAACATAGAAGCCACAATGGCCTAGACACTAAAATTGTATTATGCTCTTTTTTTTTTTACAATAATGTAATGTAATGTAATATAATATAATATAAAGTACAAGTAGAAATGTATAAATGTATAATAAGCAGAAATGTGTCTGCAGCAAAACAGGATATGTATCTCATACTGTGTATTTGCTCAAGGCTATATAGAAATGAAGATTCTTATTCAGGATATGAGATGTGTATACACTAAATAAATAAACACATACTCGTACATAGAAATACTTTCATATTTGTTATGTATATAAAAACAGATTTGTTGTACATATGATATGACAGAAGCAAGTAAAGATTCTTGAGGCATTCTTTATATCTCAGTTACCAAACCCTTTTCTCTGGTCTTCACTGATGCACTCTACATAACCTTGCTGCTTTTTTCTCTCTCTAATGTTCTCCTATATTCTGTATAAAAGCCTTGACTAACAGCTAGCCTGGTTTTCTTCCCGTACAGACACTTCCTGTAGTCTGTGATCTTAAGATCTGCGTAATGCATTTCTATGTTTGGCAGGTGGAGGTGTGGGATGGTGTCCTCCTCTTCAAAACTAGGCTTAACGTCCAAATTCTCTCTCATAAGATTCAGCAGCCTTTGCAGTGGTGATCCGTGGTGGTGTACGCTGCCATTCCGGGAGGTAAATATAGGCTGTGTCGAATCACACTGGCATGTACGAGGTTTGACATTTACGAGTGCTGAGAGAGTCGCAAGAGCCCCGGCTGCGAGACAGCTGGAAATCAGTGCCGGCATGCAAAACCTAATAACAACACTGATATTTACTCTCTCTCTTCTGCTCTCCGTCTGTCTGAGTGTCTCCCTCTCTTCAATTCCTTTGATTTTCATCTTTCCTCATGGGGGCAGCACATCTCCACATTTGATGGGATTTGATAATCCTCTCATGCCCCCCACACAGAGATTCACTTCATTCTTATTTTCCTCTTCCCCCTACATCTTCTTTCTATACTCTTCTGAAATCTTTTCTTTTTTCCCTTTTGTGAGGGGCCACCGTGAGTCAAGCTCCACTGCTTTACCAATTCCATCAAAAGGCTAATCAACAATCTCAGAGCGGGGAAGTTCTCAGAACAGTCATTCTTTCTGTGCCCAACCGGCAATCCAGCAAAAGCAAGCAAGTGCTGCAGTAATAGACCTTGAATTACAATTAATCCTGCCTGGCTCGATTTGCCAATAGTAATTCCAGTGCTGTGAGAGCAGGACCTGGTTCGGGCTCGGCTGGAGACTGCAGGGGTGGAGAAACGGGACAACCGGAGTGAGAGAGAAAGAGAACAAATGATTTAGAGCCATGTTACCTGTCATTCAGGCAAAAATTACAGCTCTTTTACGACCTCGGCAGAAGACCGGGCCATTAGTCTTTCAGGTGCTTATTTTACATTTGTTACCATGTGTAGCCCAGCACCCATAAAACACCATTTTACATTTTGAGAATCTCTGCATTGCCTGTGCTGTAGGTATACAGTAAGTTGTTTGATGTGCAGGCCAAGGCAGAGGGAAGATGAGGAGGGTAATGGGAAAGCTCTGAGCAGCAGGTTGGTTTCCTGCCAGGAGTCTGCTGAAGTGCCCAAGGTGCTCTCTGGTATTTAGATTAGGAGGCAAAGAGGGATTTCATTAGTTGTTTATCTAGAGTCTGTGAATATGTTATGCTGCTTGTGAGGAATAACCACACATGCGCTCAAATGAAGTTCGATGTGTGCACACTCACAAATAGAAATAGGGATTTTCTTGCACAGCTGGGGAGCAACTTGAATTTCTCCCCACCTGCTCTCTCTTTTTCTTTCTCTCTCACTATACCCAGAGCCCCATTTCACAAGCACTCAGTCAGCAGTGACAGGCAGTAGCAGTCAGCAGGCAGTGTCATCCTGTCCAAGGGCAAACCCGGTGTTGGGGAGTAGCTAGTTAAAAGTAGCGACGCTACTAGCATAACTACATTTTTCAGTAGCTTTACAGTAGCGACGCTACTTTAAAAACAGTGTAGCTTTTCCAGTAGCTAACTACTTTTTTCAGCAAGTAGCGATGTAGCACGACCAAATACTACATTCAGTTTTGTTCTGACGAGTCACAAGCCTGTAAATGCACTGAAGCAGCATCTTCTTCTGACTAGATCACAAACTAAATTTGATCATTACCGCCATACTGTATGTTGTGATATCACACATTGCGCGGCTTGTCTGCCCACCGACAAGAGTTCGTCTGATGATATTGCAAAGGATGTACAGGAGTGGATATTTCACATGAATCAACTGTAATTTACGCAAAACAAAGATTAAAATGCGGTCTGCGTCGAAGACTCAAAGCACATATAGGAATAATAACCTTTTTAAACTGATTAATTTTTCTTCTTTATTGCACTCCAGAAATATTTATTTTACAATGATGAACGGTCATAATATAACCTGTGCCCCACAGTTTTGTAATGAACACTAATCAAACAGAAAATAAAATTGCGTTATGCTTATCATTTGGAAAAGGATGGTTGCTGTGGGATTCACGCAAAGCGCAGTATTCACGCGTGCAGCTGATGATTGACATCTCCATTCACAGTCAGTAAATACCGCATGAGTTGTGTTTAACCTGCTTATTTTATGACTCCTCTATATCCAGTTTAAGTTGCATACATTTTGTTCTTGCATTGATGTAATGTTAGTAGCAATTTTGCACTTTGACAGTCAGTTTAAGATAATATAACTATATAACTATACAGTAGCCTATTTTATTATTGTGCGTATGGAATTGTTTACAAAATCAAATGACTGGGACACTTTTTGTCATTGATATGGCTTGGAAAAGTCTCCCAATCAACCTGAATTCACCCTACTCTTTGAAATCATGATTGCATTACAGTAATGTTTTAAATCCCAAATATTTTACTCATAACTTATTTTTTATTTTATTTATTTATTTTTACTTATAACTTAATTATAATTCTTCATTAATATTTATTTAGTTATTTGTAATGTTAATTGTAAAAAAAAAAAAAAAAAAAAAAAAAAAAATTAAAGTAGTTTCAATGTAGGTAGCTAGCTACTTTTGGATAGTAGCTTGTAGTGTAAGGCAAGGCAAGGCAAGGCAAGTTTATTTATATAGCACATTTCATGCACAATGGTTATTCAAAGTGCTTTATATAAAATAAATTAAAATAGTCAAAATAATCACAAAAATAAAACAAAGAATTTAAAAACTTTGAAAAGGATTTAAAATGAAAATTGATTTAAAATTAATTTAAGACTGTTAAAAATAGAAATTGGTTTTACATAAAATACAGTGAATACATAAAATACAGTGCAATCAGTTCAGACATCTCACAGTTCTCATTCAATAAATGCACAGCTAAACATGAGTTTTGAGTCTAGATTTAAAAGTGGCTAATGTTTTAGCACATCTGATCTCTTCTGGAAGCTGATTCCAACTGCGGGCATAATAACTAAAAGTGGACTCCCCTTGTTTTGTGTGAACCCTTGGTATTTCTAATTGACTCAATCCTAATGATCTGAGTGGTCTGTTAGGTTTATCTTCAGTGAGCATATCTGCAATGTATTTTGGTGCTAGGTCATTGAGTGATTAATAAACGAGTAAAAGTACTTTAAAATAAATCCTAAATGTAACTGGAAGCCAGTGTAAGGACCTGAGGACTGGTGTGATATGCTCAGATTTTCTGGTTCTAGTCAGAATCCTGGCAGCAGCGTTCTGGATGAGCGGCAGCTGTCTAATGGTCTTCTTGGGAAGGCCAGTGGGGAGACCATTACAATAGTCCATCCTGCTGGTGATAAAGGCATGAACAAGTTTCTCCAAGTCTTGACTGGAAACAAAACATCTAATTCTTGCAATGTTTTTTAGATGATAGAATGCTGATTTAGTTACTGCATTGACATGACTACTTAAACTAAGGTCTGTCTTCAGAATCACATCAAGATTCCTGACTTTATATTTAGTAGTTTGACCCCTAGAGTCAAGGTATGTATTTACCTTGAAAACTTCATCATTGTTTCCAAATGCAATGACTTAAGTTTTTTCCTTGTTTAACTGAAGAAAGTTCCGGCACTGTTAATTTCATCAATGCATTGGCAGAGGGAATCAATGGGGCTGTAGTCATTTGGCGATAAGGCTAGGTTAATCTGGGTATCATCAGCATAGCTGTGATACTCAATATGGTTCTTTCTCATTATTTGACTTAGTGGGAGCATATATATGCTAAATAAGAGCTGTGCAAGAATTGAGCCTTCTGGGACTCCGCATGACTTGGACATCCACTTAGACTTATGCTCTCCTATACTCACATACTAACCTCTCCCTTTTAAGTATGACCTGAACCATTTGAGTACCATCCCAGAAAGCCCAACCCAGTTTTCCAGTCTCTGTAGAAGTATGTTATGATCGACAGTGTCTGAGATCTAGTAATACCAGCACTGATATTTTGCCAGAATCAGAATTTAAGCGAATATCATTTATTATCTTAATGAGCGCTGTCTCTGTGCTGTGATGCCATCGGAAACCAGATTGAAAATTGTCCAGGTATCCATTTGAGTTTAAGTATTTGTTCAACTGATTAAAAATGTCCCAGGTTACGTATGTAACCATGGTTCCCCGAAGGGAACGAGATGCTGCGTCAGAAAATGCTATGGGAATGCCATCAGCATGACCGGCTCTGAATAACATGTGTAATCAGTCCAATGAAAGGGCGAGACATCATAGGCGGGTGACGTAGTGACCAGGAAGCTATAAAAGCACTTGAGGTGGAACGAGCGTCAGCTTCTAGGAATGAAGAAAGCTCTGGCAGGAATTATGGCCTTGAGACGCAGCGTCTCGTTCCTTTCGGGGAACCATGGTTTTACATATGTAACCTGGGATGTTCCCCTTCAGGAACTCGAGCTGTGTCAGAAAATTCTATGGGAACGAGAATGACAATGCCGCCAGACTTGCAAATCCCTGCCTAGTGTGTATCCAAGGAGCACAGCTAAGTCAAGCGAACAGAAGATCCCGGAGTGGCCAAGAAGTCCTTGGAGGCCGTCATACTTCGGGTCGAGTGAGCCTTGACAACCAATGGTGAGGGGAGATCAGAGGGCTCATAAGCAATAGTAATCGCATCCACTATCCACCTACTGAGTGTCTGTTTTGTAGCTGGAAGACCTCTTTTAGGGGGACCATAGCACACAAGCAGTTGGTCTGCCTTTCTCCACAGGGCAGCTCTGTGGACGTATGCGTTCAGTGCTCGTACTGGACACATACAGTTAAGCTTCTGCTGGTCTGGCTCCCTGAAGGGAGGAGGACTGAAGGCCTGTAACACGATAGGCTGTGGTGTAACAGAGGGGACCTTAGGAGTATACCCCGCATGAGGATAGAGAAATAATTTTGCCACACCGGGCACAAAGTCTAAGTAGGAAGGGGACACTGAGAGGTCCTGATGATCCCCAACTCTCTTTAGAGAAGTAATAGCTAGAAGAAAGGCAGTCTTAATTGTGAGATAGCGATCAGCAACTTCTTCAATAGGCTCGAAAGGAGGCTTACAAAGAGCTTCTAGCACCACAGCCAGGTCCCACTTGGGGACACGAAATCGTACTGGGGGCCTCAGCCTAAGCGCACAACAACCTTGGTTGAGAGACTGGAAGCTACGAGATGCGCCCCCAAAGGGGCCACACCCATAATTTCCACAGCTCTGGATGGGGGTGGAATATCGTGCCCTCCGCCTGTGAGAGGAGATCCCTCCTGACGGGAATCTCCCATGGAGCGCTATTGAGGAGAGAAATCAGGTCCGAGAACCATACTCGGCCTGGCCAGAATGGGGCTACTAATAGAAGACAGACCCCGTCCTGGCGTACTCTCGCCAGAACTCCCGGGAGCAGAGCGATCTGGGGAAAAGCGTACAGACGAAGCCTCGGCCAAGTCTGCACCATGGCATCCAGCCCCAGTGGAGGCGGGTGAGTCAGAGAGAACCAAAGTGGACAGTGCGATATCATCTGAGTCGCAAACAGATCCACCTGAGCCTGACAAAATATTCTCCATATCTGCTTCAACACCTTGGGGTGAAGCCTCCATTCCCCGAGCCTCGGCCCCTGCCTCGACAGGATGTCTGCTCCCATATTCACATTCCCAGGAATATGTACTGCTCTCAGCGAAAGGAGTTTGCCCAGGGACCACACAAGGATCTGGTACGCTAGTTTCTCGGCAGGCCAATCGATGTTTAACTTGGCTACCGCACGAGTTACCACCTCCAACAACTCATCATACTGGGGTGACTGATGGAGCGAATCGTTGAGGCCTCAAAGGCAGATAGATTGAGAGTCGCGCCCGCTTCCTGGGGGGAAGTAGCACTAGAGCGTGCTTCCGATCCCAGAGAGCGGGTGCTGGATCTGGCAGGTGAGGAAGAAGATAGGGACTCGCTCATCTCCATTCCCTCTACCAGATCCAACTGCGAACCCCACGAGTGCAGTTGCCACTCCCTTGAGAGCCGACTATGCGTGTTCCCCTCCAAAGCAGACCACGCACAGACTGAAACCTGATTTGTCTTAGTCTCAGCCTTTTTTGACATGTTGTGATTGTGCAACTTTGACAAGTAAATAGTAAATAAAAACAGTAAATAAGACTCACAGACACGAATGGTATGACTGACACACACACAGAGTGTCATTGAATGACAGAAAAACCGGACGCTCGTTCCACCTCAAGTGCTTTTATAGCTTCCTGGTCGCTACGTCACCCGCCTATGATGTCTCGCCCTTTCATTGGACTGATTACACATGTTATTCAGAGCCGGTCATGCTGATGGCATTCGCATACTGTTTTCTGATGCAGCTCGAGTTCCTGAAGGGGAACTACCTTTTCTATAATTTTACCTATAAAATGAAGATTTGATATTGGTCTATAATTGCTCAAAATGGTGTTATCAAGAGTGCTCTTTTTCAGAAGGGGCTTAACAACTGCAGATTTTTGTCCCTCCACTGAAATTTCATGCAACAAAACTTTCAAAAAGTAAAAAAAAAAAAAGATCACAAAAGAAACCTGTAGTTCATTCATGAAACTCAGAATTCTTAATAAACATAACCACAACATTTATTCCATTCCCTGCAATAAGAAAAATCTTGTTTACCCTCCTCCTCCCCAGCGCCACCTGTACAGATCTCATACAGGTCATACAGGTCAATACTCTGTTTTTTCAAATTCTTATTATGCATTTATGTTACTTTAAGTAAGCTGAACCAATCCTTAAATTTCCTCAGCAGCACCAGCAGTGTACCAGATCTTGTCTGCCGAATTCAAACATGCAAACAAATGCTGGTTAGAAACCAGTCAGTGAATTGTCATGACCGAAATCCATATGAATCTAAAGATACAATATCTTTATGTGATGAACAGAATTAATTAAAGCTTTTATTAAAGCAATAAGCCCCAAGAAGCTGTGGTTTACAGTGAATTTATAACTTACGGACCAGCTCTCACTATCAACTAGTTGGTTATTAGCATACATATTACTAGCATATTGGCTGTTTATTAGTACTTATAAAGCACATATGAATGCCTTATTCTACATGACCATATTTATAAATTCACTGTAAACCAATGGCTTCATGGGGCTTATAGTTTTTATAAAACGGTTATTTCATATACGTAGTAAGGTTTCACAAAATAAAACAGAGCAAATGAAGTGTAATGGTATTAATAAAAACATTATTCTTCCGCCAAACAATGTAGTTCCTCAGAAACGGTTGTGGTTGCAACAAAGTGGTTGCCGAGCAACACACAAACGTAAAAGTGTATGCTTGTAGAGTAATTTACAACAGCTTTGAACGTGGCTCAACCAATCAAAATCAAGGACTGGAACTAACCGTTTTATAATCAGATATAATAATAACAATAATAATAATTAGATATAAACATGGTAACACTTTATTTTAAGGACCAGTTCTCACTATTAACTAGTTGCTTATTAGCATACATATTACTAGCATATTGGCTGTTTATTAGTACTTATAAAGCACATATTATATTATATTCCTTTTTCTGCATGACCATATTTAGCTCTCTAAGCAGCAAATTAGGAGTTTACTGAGGGAAAACTCTTAGATAATAGTGAATATGTATTCCCTATTCTAAAGTGTAACCACAAATGGTGGGCATCCCACATGCACAGAGCATGTTAAATATGGTAAATGGAAGCTTAAACTTGCTTGATTGACACACAAGAACCAATGAGATTTGTTCTCACAGATCAGTCAGGTACATGCTTGTATGATTGAATTTCCATGTTTACCATACTTAATGAGCTCTGTTGATGCATTGTTACATGCATAAAAGCTAAGATTAAATCTGTTCATCATATAAAGCACTTGTGTCTTTTCATAAACTGATTGCTTCATACTGTTTAATGCATGACTATCAATGGATGGACAAAATCCATTGATTTCCCTTAAATATCCCATTATATGAGATGAAATGGTACTGTCAAGTCTTTTCTGTTCTTATCAGAGTCATTCAATTGTCAGATTAACTGTGAGGGAACTCTTTTTATGATAACTTAGGTAAAGACACATGCTAGAGTGGTCTGAAGTGCCAACAGACAAGGGCATATTTCAAATCTAAACCTTTATTCTCTCTTTTCAATTCTCGTGCCTCTGACTCACTGTCTGTCCCCTACATTTACAGCTCTAGATTCAAAAACAACTTTATAATGGCTCCTTTCAGGCTGTGGAGAATGTACAGGCAGTTTTTTGTCTAGCTCTTTTTGAAGAGAGATTTTTAAAAACTGCCACAAAAGACTCAAATGCTTTTTTGTTCACCAATGAGGCTTTTGTAAAAGGAAATATAGTCCCTCTCCAGACACAGCCAATATTTAATCATGTGGTATGAATCAAAAGAGCCTTTTTGACCCTTTCATCATGATTCTCTAAATAGTTGTCTCAAATACACATGGAAAAATTTGTACATAAAGCCAAATGTGTGAGACAGCTGTGCTGGACAGACCTCCCACTACTAATAGAGCTAGAAAGAGTGTTTGGAGAGAGTGGGTTTGGAATCTTTACATGTTTAGAACAATCCTAGTGTACTTGGGCCATACTATTTTGATGACATTGAGAGAATAACACAGTAGGGATATGTCAAGATGCTTCAGCTGTCATTTCAGTGCACACAATTATAGCTGTACAAACACACAGGCACTCTCATATAGTCAGTCCGCCATTAGTAGGCCAACATGGCATCTACAAAGCTCTAATGGAATCAATAAAGTGATGGCAGCTGGTGGAACATGCTTGACTTGTTTTGATTACCAATAGCATGAAACCTGTCACATGCATAGTTCATTTCTAACATGTTTGGTTAGGCTTATCTGCTCTTCTGTTGGTTAAACAGAGTTGACTTAACTGGCTTCAGATTGTAGGCTATGTCATACTGTCTACATATACATATAATGTTATATGCAGTTTATGTAAAAAAAGAAAGAGAAAAAAAAATCTCATACATTTTCTGCATTTTCTCTGTCCTATTAATTATGAATTTAGCTTACACTTGAAACTTGGCATTTACTTATATAAAAGTACCTTGTTTTTATTTGGATGTGTACTATGGAAGTACATTGGAATACTATAGGAATAACATGGTACATGAATTCCATTACTATGGTGCATATAATAAAAAATAACATCTGATACTATTCACTGTACTGTATTATGGTTCTGCCATTACTTAAAAAAAAAAAAAAAAAAAAAAAAAAAATATATATATATATATATATATATATATATATATATATATATATATATATATATATATATATATATATATATATATAAAAGGGTTGTGTTCTCTGAATAAGTTAGAACTGACAATATCAAAGCTTAAAGAAGTGTTTTTATTTGTTTAATTAACATGAAAAATCTTAAAGGTACAGTGCCAAAAATATGCAAACACAGAAAAAATAAAACCAACTCATGGCTGTTTTTATTGCATGAAGCTTTGCGTAGGAGTTTAAGCTCCTTTAAAGTCATGCATTCTCTTTATGATCTCTTTTTCACCTTACTTATTATTATTTTTTTTGTCTTAGACTGTTGTTGTCTAGAATGCTGGTCTGCGCTGCAGTGAATCTCTGTCCTGCTGGTTTGCTCCAATTTATTACAGCATTTTCTAAGTCATCAAGCTGTGAAAGACAATCTACCTGCTGAAGGAGTGCTGTTTTGTGTGGCCTGTTTTCTTAATTATTCATTTTTCTCAAATCTTCAATTCTCAGAATGGATCTACAAAGTCAGGGCTATTCACTTAGTTTCATTTGAGGGCCATATTATCAAACTGAAAATTTGAAGTGGGCCATCCCAATCTCTTAGAAATTAAATTTAAATGCATATTCAAAAACAAAAATAAATAAAATTACAAAAAACAACAACCATAAAATCTAATAAAAAAAACTGAATTAAACACAATTAAAATTTTAAAATATATTGTCATAAATTCACATTGAACCTCCAAATGAATGTAGAAACAACATGGTATATTTTAAATATGTGTTTAATGGCATCTGTTTACTAAGCAGCCTATTATTAACAAAGGCCAGTATTTTTGATACCAATACTGCTTAGGATGTCTCTATTAAATGCATTTTCACCTCAATTTTAGCCATTCAACATTACAGTATAATTGAAAGCCATTTTATTTTTACATTTAGGCTATTAAAAATATAGCCTAACAACTTTTAATTTAAGTGAATTTAAAACAATCTTCACATAAACTATAAATTGTATATGCATATAGATTAATCTTTATTCAAGCTACAAAAATTCAACAGCGACTAGAACAGTCCAGTGATCTCTCTTTTTCTTTTCTTTTTCTTCTGTGATCAATGATATACTTCATCAGGTTTCACTTTAAAAGCCTCTTTAATACCTGATGCACAATACGTGGATCTGACACATATCCGATTTTCTCCCAACTCTTTACAGTCATTTAGAACTTTATAACTTATTTAAGACCGTGTTTACGAGGTCACTCGCCAAGACCACACATTTTGCTGGATTGGGCCCGCGGCCCGCCAGTTGAATAGCCCTGTACTATGTCATTTGAATGAGTGACTGAATAAGGCACATATTTTGCTAATTCTTTTCACTCATATTTTTAGACTCATTTAAACAGTAAATATCATAGAGAAGGTTTAATTACATCTATAAAAATCAAGGAGCACTTGCTGTGTTTACAGAGATTAGGTCTTTTAAAGTTTGAACTGTAACATTTCTCAGTAATAACCATAGCATTGTTGATTATGTTTTCTCTCTAGTCAGATGCTTTTGGCTACCATTGCAACCTTCAATACTGAATTGGGAATGTGTTTTTGAAAAATCTGAGTTTAATTTGAAGTAGAATTTAAATGAGTTAAGATTCATAAGATTCATGTAATTTTTACAAAACAAACTTTGCTAAATTGATAGCCTTGTTTGGAAATGACTATATCTTGAAGGTCTTATAGGCCTAACAGAGACAGGTTACCTGCTGAATTTCACTTCCCAGTCCAACTTCCTATGGGGTGTGGCCATTTCAATTCAGATTCTCACTCATGAGCTGAAAGGGAGTCAGTTCTTAACTTTGTAATTTTTACCAAGCCCGAGATACTGCATAAATAGATATGTTAATACATACTGTCAAATGGTGTTGATGAGTTACTTAAATCCGGGTGTTTTAAAATATGTATTTTCCCTGTGATGTCAGTAATCAAAAGCCGTGAGTCATGCATTCCCACTCAATCCCATAAAGCTTGTCAAATTGACTCTACACTAATATAATTATTATTTTATTTTTTTAGAAATAGCTGTCTGTAGGTCCAAAATACTCTTCAGCAGATTGAATGATATTTGTCTGTAGTCCATCAAATTATAGCTGTATTGACACCCACTGCTGTGGTTGACTTATTATCTCTCGAGCAGTGGCAGAGTAGTGCAGAGGCCTAATAGGAAAATAATCACAAATAATCTGTCATCTCTACAGGCCTGAGCAGTAGAAATATAAATCAGTACATTCATTTCTTAAAGGCAATGTTAAGATTGAATTGCATATATTGCATTTACGCTTTATTTTTGTGTTATGCATTTTATTTTCATTTACTGTCAGTGTCCTCAGGTCACCTAAAAACATCAGAGCCGTGTATGTTGATATAGTTTCCTGTCTTTGAACTCTCCTTGGTCTGGCGTTGCACCTGACTGCCACCTAAAAGGTCAGGCATCCATGCAGTGTGCAGGGCAAAGCCACGCTCATCCCTCTGCTCCTCCCAATCACCTGCCTCTCCGTCCCCTGGAAGACTTTCAGAGGTGTGCACATGAAAGCACTCCCTGCGGCGACTCTAGCCTGTGATCACACACTCTAAACATCACAGAGAACCAACAGACTTATGTTTGTACATGTAGTTTATATAAATTTTACATTTATTGCACATCCACTCACAAATAGTTTGTATTGTGGCATTTAGAATACTGTAATTTTCAGCTTGCTGAATGTTTACTTTTTTTTAATAAAAACATATATTTTTGTAATTTGTCATTTTCCAAAAAAGGGAAAACGTTAAAACTTCTAGCAAATATAAAATATAAAAATACGTAAAATAAATAAAAAATAAGAATGTACATTTTTAAATGCTTTTTATTCAGGTGATATCAACGCTTCATTCTCAGCAGCCATTACTCCAGTTTTTATTGTCAGATTCAACTTTGGAAATCAATCTAATATGCTGATTTGATGCTCAAGAAACATTTTGGTTTATTATTATAATTGATGAAAACAGTTGTGAGTAATATTTTTTTTAACGCAAATGTTGTATACACGAAACGAAAGTGCGCACATGCATCGTGATACTCCCCAAAATGGAGGCAAGCCACATCAGACTGGATGAGAAGGAGAAGAATTGTTGGAAAAAAAAATTGTTTTATTTGCGCACAAAAAGTATTCTTGTAGCTTCGTGAAATTACGGTTGAACTACTGATGTCACATGGACTATTTTACTTATGTCCTTACTATATTTCTGGACCTTGATCATGTTAGTACCCTTGCTGTCTTTGGGAGGGTCAAAGAGCTCTCTGAATGCATCAAAAATATCTTAATTTGTGTTCCGAAGATGTGTTTTTTTGGGTGAACTATCCCTTTAATTGTGGTTACAATTATTCATGAGATTGTACAATGCATTATGAGATGCATTACAAGGCATAATTATTGCAATTAAAACTACTTTTATAATGCATTATACATAAAGGCCTTAAGTAAACTGTTACCAAAAAATCTTACTGACATGATGTTAGTCAATAAGAGGGAACCTCCACATTTAATATTGGAGCAGTATGCATTGTTGTTGAACCCACATGTTCCTTTAGAGTGGAAATGCATGTCATTCTACAGAGCACGCTGGTGAGACAGTCACCACGGGGCCTCTGCATCTCTTTGATGTAAGGGTTCAATAAGAGATAATTGCAGAAGCCATGGTGAACTCGCTGTTTGTGGCTTCCAGCGCTGCTCAGTCTCGGCTCACCGGCAGCCTGCCTGCAGTGACAACAGCTTATCTGCTGGTGCTTTGAGTGGTTGGTAGGGGAAGAGGTTACAGTGAGGTTCACTCTCTCAGCGTTCTGCCCATCCTGACACTTGAGACATGTCAGACAGGGCCAGATGTCAAGCTTAGATATCCTGCTCTGGGTTTGATGAACGGGAACGTAGGTGTGGCGGAGACAACAGATGGCACTCAAAGAGCGTGAGGGTGAACAGAGTGAGCGAGGAGAAGAAGGGCAGGTTGCGCTTGTTTCACAGAGAAAGCGTGGAGAGCTCGTTGAAAGCACTCCCACACACTTGCTTCCCTGCAGAGACTTGCTGCAATGAGAGCAAAGAAACAACCTGGAGTGAAGAAAGCTTTACCTGAGAGAGAGCGAGAGTGTGTGTGTATACATGTGTCTATACTTATCTGCTTTCTGTCAGTTACAGTGGGTGGATGGATTTATCCTATCTAATCATCGTGTAGGCTGTAAAAGATATATGGTTTTTGTCGGTGTACAGTACGTATGCATGCTTCAATATGTGTATTTAAAGTGCTATTGCAGGCTATTGAGTAATGGCAACACACCACGTGGAACAGCACTTTCTTTGCATTCTATAATACAATATATTATTACATGGTTCTGTGGAGTTCTTGACTCTAATTGGTCTGTTCCAGCATTCACTAGTTAAATATTTCTGAATAATTGCCACTCATCTGGGAAACCCATGATATCTCTCTCTTTTTTTTTTAGAGGTAATTAGTGCCATCTTGCATCTCAAAATGGTTACAGTCATTATGAGTGCAATATTCAGGATTTACTTTTGGAAGAAAAAAAAGTTTTAAATGAATAAATGTGTAAAATGTTTAAATTTCACTCACATAGGCCTATTACTGAAAGTTTATTGCACTCGGATCATTTTTTATGATCATCTGAAATGGCTTTTTGAAAAAGAAAAAAATGTAGGGTGGGACTTGATTTGGTCCAGCAGGAATTGATTGGATCGTTGTCATTTGCTGCAATCTCATGTGAGTGACAGGTGACTGGAGGGGAGAGATTACTGTCCCCATCATTAAAGATTAGGACACATGGAAAAAATAATGTGCACAGATAAATTATTTTTAATAAACACTGCAATATTCCATAAGAATAAGAATTGTCATTTCTCTCTAAAAAAAATAATAAAAAATAAAATACATAAACTCAATAACTATTAACTACTGTATTATTAAGCAGAACTCTAACTGAATGAGTTATGGTAGACTTCTAGTTGCACTAATGCTTTGTGTCAGACTGTAAAAGGAGAGTAAATGTTGAAATTAGATGTTAATTTATGTTTTTGTATAAGATAAATAAAGGGGGAGATATTTCAGGGTTTAATTTGGATTTGAGTGGATTACAGAAGTTGTGTTGCTGTATGTTGCTTTATTTGAAAAAAATAAAAATAAAAAAAATAAATAATAACAATGTGCACAAACTTGTGCAGTAATAGTCTTTATGCTTGTTACATTTACACATGCAAGTTCCCTGTTGCTAGCTAATATTTATTTAATATTTATTTAAAATTAATTTGATGCTTCTAGTTTTGATGGTTTTTGTTTAACTACACTAAGTATTTATTTTAATAAGTTTATATTAAAGCAGAGTTCATAGTTTAATAGTATAGAGGAGATGAAACTAGTAGCTCTTTTGTTCTGTATTTTGACTCATTTGAGTGTAACAGAATATAAAAAAAAAAAAAAAAAAAAAAAAAAAGCTCAAAAACAAAAATGGAGGCAGATGAACACAAGTTTCCAGGGGAGAGTTTAGGCGGACATAATTTTATTTAAAATTATGAGGTAAAAAAAAAAAGAAATATATGCAAGGATTAATCTTTCACAATATAAATAACATGTAATTAAAAACAAGGTGAATTTTGACTTTGACTTTTGACACTTAAATAGTGGATGTTCACAATACTCATAAGTATTGTTTTTATAGCTTAAGACAAATTGTTTGAGTAAGCTTAAGTGAGTTGAATGACAATGTTTAATGGACAGTGCTTATTAGACAATTCTAATGATCTCAAAATGGCTACATATCAGTCGATTAATCTGGCCAAAACATCCATCTGTCACCACCCAAGACCTGCTACTGGACTCATGTATGACAGACAGTAGCCCCACTTCCAGATGTCACAATTAAGTTGTCTTTCAATAGCGAAGAGATAGCCCCTCGCAGAAGCACTCATGCCCTGTCAGGCGGCTTATCTGCCCTGATAGTGGTGTGTTTTCTTTCCCACACTTTTGTCAAGCAGTAAAACAGCTATTTACAGGGCTGCCAACAGCGATTTCCACAGCCTTCCTGTGTGGTTAATACAGTACATATCAACAGTCTGGCCACATCTTCCATCCATCTGTCCGTCGTTCCATCCTCTGTCCATCTATCCGGCTGGCCTACCAGCCGTCCCATTTATTTTGTTTGCTTTTGGAGGAAATGGATGTGAGCAATCACTTTGTTGAGTGCTGAGACTGAAATAGCAATTTCGTGGCTGTAGTTGCCCAGCTGGTTTCTGTTTTCTCCACTGCTGTATGTGTTACATGTTCATTGATTAATCTCATCTCATTGTGCTGTAGCTATGCTTTTCTAATGCAACATGCAAGAAGAAAGATCTCAAATGACAAGAAGCTCAAATAGTCTTTTACTACAAATGCAGTGAAAGTTGGAATAAAAAGAGTGTCACTCAAAAAAAAAAAAAAAAAAAAAAAGCAAGCAAGAAAGAAAAAAGTATTTGTGGTAAAGGTAAGTAAGGGATATAGGAATAACTTTTCCCCAGCCTTTGTAGAAATGATAAGTGTGGTATCATATTGGAGAAGTCAGTTCCATTCACTCACATAGTGTGCCCATTGAGTGCACGCAGCTGAATTAGACTTTCAAATCACACCGACTTTATTTTCTTCAAGTCTTGCTGTGCACAAGGCTCTTCATCTCTAGACAATCAGCGTGCCAGGTCGATGGGGCAAGAGAAAGGAATCATAGAAGCAGAAGTGTGAATGTTTAAAATGCAGCTGTTCTTGTTCTCGGGTGCCATTAATGCTGGCTGCCAAAATGGCTGGAAGCCTCTAATGATGTGTGGAATAAGAGGACACGGTCTGTATCGTCACCGGCAGTCATGACGTCTTTAACTTTTCACCTTCCTGACAGCATTCTTGAAAATGCCAACCGTTTTTTTACTCTCGGTTGGTTCGTCTCAGAAAGCTGAGACAGGCGGCCGGTTAAAGGGAGTTCCTGATTAAAGTGCGCATGACTTTCATCTCAATGACTCTGCTAAGAGTATAAGCCGAATGGGCCTTAAATACAATACAAGTGTAATTAGTCTTTCTTGCATTAATTAAATGTCAATCATAATGAATCCATTACATGTTATGAGGTTTCTGAGAGATGCACCAGATTGCTTGATTACTGCGAAAGCACACCTGCACCACAAAATAGCCCCGAACAATTCTTGTTATGTTGTTCAATACAAGCATCAGATTATTGTTGTAGTATGCATAACATGCTAATTCAAAACTAATTAAAGTGATATGCAATCTGTTAGTTTATCAGGAGGAAGATTGGAATGTAAAATACCTTCAAGCTAAACACCCAAATTTCTCTGGAGAAAGAAAATCAGCTCAGGTTTTTTTTTCTTTCTTTCTTTTTTTTTTTTTTTTTGTGAACAAACGAGTAGGAATTGGACTGTGGTCTTCCTGCCTCTGTTGGAAATGGGAACTGCTTTTTTCTCATTTTCTCAGGTGGCATTGCAGCCTCAGTCGCAAGTCACCTTTGTTTAAATCAATACTGCAGAAAGAGTGACTGAGAGAAATAGGGAATGTGGGGAGGCAAAGAGGTGGCGCTGAAAAGAAAGATGTGTAGTCTTTAAAAAAAGAAAGAAAGGGACAAACACAAAGATGTATTCTGTATGCACACACACAAAGCTATTATATATATATATATATATATATATACACACACACACACACACACACACACACACACACACACACACACACACACACACACACAGTGCCGTGAAAAGATTTTTGCCCCCTTCCGGTTTTAAATTTACACAAAGAAAAAAAATAATAAATAAAAACAACATGCAGTTTTGAAATAATGATTTCATTTATTAAGGGAAAAATGCTGTCCAAAAATGAAAAAGTGATCATTAGTCGACCAGAAGAGGCTTGGTCGACCAAAATTTTATTCGTTTTAAATTTTAAAAAAAGTCACCCAGTCCGTGACTAACAGATCGTTCACGGCTACAGTACACTGGGCAGGACATCCAAACGCTCTCCTATCATTCATCAACCTCAAATATGGCTCATCATCTGAAATATGTAAGTATTAGCAATTTTACATGTCCACTCAATGTAATGTTAACCTAGAGAAATGTGCGCTGTTTAAGTTTAAGTGTGTGTGTGCAGAGTGGAAGTTGTACAGTGGCTCACTGCAGGACAGATGGAGGCGCCGGATTTGCTCTTAAATTACTGGTCATTTTTGGTCATACAGTCAATGTTCCCTCTAATTTTTTTTCTTGCTGAGCAAAACTT
Organism: Cyprinus carpio; assembly: GCF_018340385.1. NCBI lineage: Eukaryota > Metazoa > Chordata > Actinopteri > Cypriniformes > Cyprinidae > Cyprinus > Cyprinus carpio. The sequence continues at coordinate 25,926,453 of NC_056603.1, read as the reverse complement.
TTCTCTATTGGGCGGACATTTCGGCCACCTGGGCAAAAACATTCTTTATAACAGACATGTACAGCGTGCACAAAAAAAAAAAGTGTGTAACTTTTAACTTTAATGTGCTATTTGTATTTAATTTGACCCGTGTATATATATATACAGTATAATACACTGCCATTCAAAAGTTTGGGATCAATAATGTTTATTAAATAAGTTTCTTATGCTCATCAAGGCTGTATCTATTTGATAAAAATATTGAATATTATTTCACAAAATAATATTGTGAAGTATTATTGCAATTTAAAATAAAAGTTTTCTATTTTAATATACTTTAAAATATAATTTATTCCTATGAAGCAAAGCAATTTTCAGCATCATTTCTCCAGTCTTCGGTGTCACATGATCCTTTACAAATCATTCTAATATGCTGATTTATAATCAATGTTGGAAACAGTTGCGCTGCATAATATTTTTTGGGACTTGTGATATTTTTTCGGGATTCTTTGATAAATAAAAAGTTAAAAAGGACAGTGTTTATTCAAAATAGAAATTTTGTGTTAAAATATACACTACTAAAATGTTTGGTCAGTATTTTTTTTTTTTTCTTTTTTTAAAGAAATTAATACTTTTATTCAGCAAGAATGTGTTAAATGGATAAAAAGTGATAATAAAGACATATTTTTTAGAAAAGATTTCTATTTTGAATAAATGCTGTTCTTTTTAACTTTTTTATTAATCTAAAAATCAAAGAAAAAAGTAAAACGTTCCAAAAAAAAAATTAAAAAAAAAAAAGTAAAAATATTAAGCAGCACAACAGATTCATCACTGATAATAAATCAGCATATTAGAATGATTTCTGAAGGATAATATGACACTGAAGGCTGGAGTAATGATGCTGAAAATTCAGCTTTGCTCCATGGGAATAAATAATATTTTAAAGTATATTAAAAAACAGGAAACCAATATTAGAAATTGCAATAATGTTTCACAATATTACTGTTTTTTTCTTCTGTATTTTCGATAAAATAAATACATCCTTGATGAGCAGAGACTCATTATTTATTAGGTTAATAATATAGGCCTACACAGCAAAATCCCCAGTGTTAATTTAACACTCTGAGTGTGGACTCATATAAACACCGAAGTAGTGTTAAAAGTAACACTGAAGCAGTGTTAAAGTTAATGAGATAATTAGGTGATTAATTGAGTGATGATTGACCATTATTGAAGACACCTGATGTTAACAAGCAGAATCACTAAACGAGAAAAACACAATTTGTGTGTCACCATTATAGTGATCAGTGTTTTGCTTTAGTTGGGATCTTGACCCTTGACTTTTTAACATTAAATTTTGTTTGGCTGATATAACTGAGTTATAACAGACAGATAAGCCGAAAGTAAAAGTCATCAAGTTGTGATGATTATGTTTTAATGTAATCATTATGTGCCTTGAATCACTGAACTCATTCAGAGTCTTTTCTCTGAGTTATATTTCCTTGATTAAATATAATATCTTTTGATGCCACAGTGAAAAAGTCTGTATCTGCTATACATTTTGTAAGGGTCCCTTGCAAACTGTTCTGATTTCTTTTTCAAGATTTTTTATTTTAGGCACACACAGACATCAAGAATCAGTGTATGAATCTCAACAACGGTGACAAACAGCATATTCAGATAAACAGATCAACTCTGAACATCACAAAACTAAATACTAAAAACTCACATAAAAACGTCAAAAATGATTAGTTTTTATTGGCTATAACATGCTTTTTTGATGGTCACCATTGTTGTGATGCTCACGCTGATTCTTGATGTCTGTGTGTCTAAATAAAAACTTATTTATTTATTATATAGCTGTAACTTTTAAAAACATCTGTCTGATTAGGCCAAAATGCAAGGTCTTGTATTTTTCATTTAACTTATGTAATAAATAAAGACAATCCAACTCAAGTATTCAGACCCAAAACACAACCAACAACACATGACCACATTTCCTCTGGTTTGTTTGTCTGTTATAACTCAGTTACCAAAGCCACACAAAACCTAAAGTTAACCACTTAAGGGTCAAGATCCCAACTAAAGCTAATACTGACCACTATAATGGCGACACACAAATTGTGATTTTATTCTTTGGTGATTCTGCTTGTTAAAATCAGGTGTCTTCAATAATAGTCAATCATCACTCAATCAAACACCTAATTATCTCATTAACTTCAACACTGCTTCAGTGTTACTTTTAACACTACTTCGGTGTTTATATGAGTCCACACTCAGAGTGTTAAATTAACACTGGGGATTTTGCTGTGTAACATAATATGATATCAAAACAAACTGAAGCATTTAAACTGATAGAATAGAATAGAATAGAATAGAATAGAATAGAATAGAAACTGAAGCATTTAAACTGAGATCTGTAAGTTAAATATAAAAAAAACAAAAAACGTGAACGTCAATTCTTCTATAGCTATCTAAACATCCCTATGATGTACAGTTTGCACACTACACCTGTGTGACTGTAAATGTCTCTGAGTTTCGTTACCGTTCTGTGCTCATCATCCGCTGTTTCCAGCACTTAATCAAGCCACTCTTCTTTAATACATGATGACGTTTTATTTCACATGCCATTGCGTTTGCGTCGGCTCTCGAGTTGAGCTATTTCGTAGGCTACGCAACCATTAAAATATTCGGTTTCAACAGCGACTCATTTGGCGCACATCATTCCCTTTCTATGAAACTGTAAACCGCATTCACCGGTTCTAACTCTATGGTGATATCAACTCTGTAGCGGTTTACCCGAGCATTGCAATTCATTCGCTTTCGCAAATAGCTTTCCCAACTCATTTATGCGTGTGCGCGGCACATTATTTCTTCTGCGCGGCATCGGTGGAAGAAGTGCGCGGCCGCGCGCGCGCGCAGCTTAGTTTCGGTCAGTAATACAGTTAAGAGTAATACACCTTTCGAATCTGTAAAGACTCTATGTATATTTGTGTGCTCTAACAATAAAAACAAAACTCGCTTTTGTGAAATAATGAAAGCAAACAGGATGCGCTTTCTGCTGTTTCGGTCAGTAAACTTGAGCGTGAAACACCGTGTATATCTTTACCTTACAGACATAAAAATATATCTGTAGAGAATGAAATGTGTACTTTCAAATGAACCAATCCAAATATTCTCAGATTATGCAATCTGTATGCAACATGCATACAAGCGCATCATTCTGCGGAGAAGTGTCACCGACTTCATCTCTTAAACTGGGAACAAAGAAAGCACTAGATTATCAAAATATTAAAATGTTAATGCAGTCTATTTACTGTTTTCACTGACATATTTTTTCATGAAGGGCCAGGTAGGTTTGGACAGCTTTTTTCTCTTAAAAAATGCAATCATCATTTAAAAACTGCACTGTATTTACTTGCATTATCTTTGTGTTTGATGATCTCAATCTTTTAAGTGTGACAAATATGCAAAAAAAAAAAAAAAAAAAAAAAAAAATGGAATAGTATCTATATATTTGCTGAGAACTTCATCACTAATGTTATCCCATGCCTTCTGCAGTTTAAGCCAAAGGCTTTCCTTTGAATGTACAATAGATCTGTCCAGTTTATTTTTCAGCTTGCCCAAAATTTGATCGATGGGGTTGAGGTCCAGACTTTGAGGCGACCAGTCCATCATTTTCAATGTTCCAGTAGATTCTTCTGTCGCAGGTAGTTCCGGAAATAATTCATTTTATGGATATTGTAAGGGCCAATTTAAAAATATGTATTATTTATGTATATATAAAATAACGAATGAATGAAGGTATTAACTAATTAATGTAAAAAAATGGACAAGTGAATTTTTTTCATTAGTAATACATTCATTTATTTATTGAATAAGTACATTTATTCTTTTATTCATTAATTAATTCATTAATTTGTTTATTCATTCATTATTTAATCTATTAATTTGTTTGTTCATTAGTTAATGTGAATTGATTTGTTTATTCATTTGTTTGTTCATTCATTCATTCCCTCTTAGTTGTTACTGACACAAACTTAATTTTTGTCCTAAAAGTCAGGACATTTTACCACTGGTTTAAATTCCTGTATCGTGTAAGCATGGCCCTTTATAGACAAGATTTGTTTTGAGCAGTGATTTTTATAACCAATTTCAGATATGTTACAGAATGACAAATAGTTGTTGTTCTGAGCAACAAAATGTGATCAATCCTTGTCTTTGTGTGAGCAGGCCTTTAGATCTTTCTCCATTCAGGTGTGGAGCTTCAGCAGAAATCAGTTCACATTCTTCAACAAAGTCAAGCATAATATTTACACACACCTCCAATCAGTGGAATGGCCAGGTTTCTGAAGTCATTGGCCAATGTTCAGGGTTTATATGTTTCATTCTACCCTTTTGTTTTCTTGCAAGGTCATCCAACAAAGAGTTCATTTCACACTACGATACTGTAGTGCTGCTAAGGAAAGGGTGGCAACAGTTAGCTCAGCCAATCAGGCTAAAGGTCTGATTGGATGAGAGAGCCACCATTGAAACTGTAGGTTTCAGAGTGGAGCATTGTGTGATGAATGTAAACATATTGGAGTTTCAATGGTCCCACCTCTGTTCCTTTTGACTTAACGTTGACAAAAGCTCTAGGGATGTTAGTGTAAATGCCTACTCCATTCTAACAAGCAGGAGTATGGGTATAGAGGAAAAAGTTGACATTGACCTTCCTGAAGCTTTTTCTTTTTTTTCTAGCCTCTAACCCTGTCAGTCTTAGTTGTGTGTTTACAGTTTAGAACCATATATTGTAAACCTGAGTGACAGTCACAATTTTTGGCCCTACTTTCTACATACTGTATGCTGCACTTCGCATATGAGAAGTGACATTTATGTGTATGAGTGCCCCAAGTCAAATGTAGAGCAGCAATAGAACCAAGTTTACAAATCAGTGACAACTGAGGTTTTTCTTCCATCCAAGTGCCCCATTTGTATAAAGACATCACAAAGAATCTGAGCTCCTTTCAAATTTTTCATCAAACTAAAAGAACCATTTTCGACAAGGGATGTTTTCGCCATTAGGGATGAATCGAGTCAACCAGTTGCAACCAATCCACACCAACTTGACGTGACACCAATTTCTAGCCTTTCACTTGAAGAGCAGCTAGATCTATTCATATGATATTGCAATAGAAGCCCCTGAAATGACATTGCGCTAAATGACACCAGTGGCCAGCAAAGGAGGCAAAAGTGACATGCAGTCAATCTAGCATTGCCACACCAATACATCAAGACAAATTTCAGAGAAGGTCTGTCAAAATAAGACTCGTCTCCAGTCGAGATGGCAGTAAAAGTAACAGTCCAGAAAGCAAAGAGGAATATACAGAGATGGGCATGTATACACGTTAAAAAGTTTGGGGTTGTTGTTTTTGTTTGTAATGCTCACCTTGACTGTATTTATTTGATCAAAAAACATATCAAAACAGTAATATTGTAAAATATTATTACAATTCAAAACAACTGTAATATATTTTAAATGTCATTTATTCATGTGATGGCAAAGCTGAATTTCTAGCAGTTATTACTCGAGTCTTCATTGTCACATGGTCCTTCAGAAGTCATTCTGATATGTTGATTTGTTGCTTTGGAAAATTTAATTATATTTAGAAATGTTGGAAACATTTGTGCTGCTTAATATTTTGTGGAAGCTATGAAATTACTGGATCCTTTGATGAATAGAAAGTTCAAATAAAAAGCTTTTTTTTTTTTTGCAACAATGTAAAGGTCTTTAATGTCATTTTATCAGTTATATGTATCTTTGTTGAATAAAATAATTTATTTAATAAAAAAATGTTACTAACGACTAACTCAATCAGTTGTTATTGATATGCACGTCTATTCACAGAGAAACAAGGGAATCTCATGGAGTGATCTTGTAGCACACTGAATGAGTGGATCTTGTATCACCCTGATTTTTATATATATATTTTTGTCTTGCTAATAGTTTAAAAAGACTATTAGAACCTAAAAAGCTATATATTGTATTTTCTTTGGACTACTTACAAACCAACATTCTTATTGTCTTGTTACCAAAGGTTTTATGCTCATATATTAAAATGAATCCTGTCATCCATTTGTATTACTGTTGGTAGTCATGGCAATCATTTTGATTCGTCGGATGGTGCCAGTTTCGTGATACTGAATGCCAAAATATGTATGTTGCCATGAGCCATAGTTAAATGTTACTTAAATAAAATAATTTACAAAAATATATTTGACTGTTTAATCAAGTATTCCACAGAGCTGTTTAATAAAATGATCTATTCCTCACGTTCCCCTCTATTCTGGACTAGAGCTGACCAAAAATCACATACTGTCTTATAACCACTTAGTGCCTCTAGCAATGTCAAAGCTTGGTCTTTGAATGGAGGAAAGAAAAGGCAGAGAGAACTGCTTCAAGAGGACAATATGAAATGACTCCTGTTGTGCTGTGTTCATTAGCTTTAATTCATTAATGTGCAAATTAACCCCAGACACACAAAGACCAGCGGCGGCAACATAGAGGGGTGTTAAGAGAAGAATCTAATTTGGTCATCTAAAGGTTATGAATGAATAATTCATGAAACATTTTATTTCCGGTTGTCACATATTACTGTGGCCCCTCTGCCCCCTCGACTAGTTTTCAGCGGCGGTGCTAAGATGGCACATTGAGAGGGAATAAAAAATGGGAATAGTTCAGGATCCACAGACACAGCTGTGCGCTGATAGTTGGGCTCTGTATCTTTGCATCTCCGCTAGTGCATCAGGAACAGATGGGTCTCGGTTAATTGAATTATTTATTAACCAAATCTCTGAGCATATGCTGGACATTGAGCATCCTGTCTTGTCTGAGCCGCCCAGCAGTCGTCAAATTTCCGGCCTCCTCTGAAGAGCCTCCTCCCAACCGCGTTCCACATCCCATGGAGCAGAGAAAGAGGGTCAGTAAGAACAGTAGACACTAGAGGCAGAAGTGGGACGTGCTAATGATTTACCCATTTGCCTTTGGCCATTTCGTACCACTGGCAGTTTATTTTCCTCTTTCTTCCTCCACTCTAAGCATTGCTCCGGGCCTCCCTGTAGAAGAGGATGCTGCTTAGCTATCAGCAGTTCTGGGAGCAGTAAGAGTAAGACTGGTGAGAAGTTTTTGCCCTCAAACTCTCCAGGGATAAGCTACACTCTGTGAAGATGCCCTTCCCTTTCCAAAAACGAAAAAAGGAGCAGGAAATCACCGTCCACAATGTGCTTATCCTGACAAATGGGCCGATGATGATCCCCGATTAGCTTTGGTAGAGGTCACAATGCTCTTTTCCTATCTGCTAGAGAACACTGGCATTTAAAGACCTGGAAGGTAATAAATGTGCAGCGATAAAAGGTTTAATACTAGCAGGATCAAAAACATACTGTGTCGAAATACGCTCAATAAAGAAAGCCTCCAAAACAAACCATGCCAAATCAAATTTAAAGCCGATACGATGGTACGTTCTTATTTTGGAGTTAAATGTATGTGTTATTTGAGCACGTTCGGAGCAGACAGACAGACAGTAGTTCATTCTCACTGCTGTCACAGCGTAGGCCTGGAATCCTCTCTTCTTCTGTCTCGTCAAATAAAATGAAATGGCTTTGATCTTTTATCCTAACTCAGCTCTGTATAATTTCAGCAGCTGCTGAGAAACCTGCTCTCTACCTGAGTGTTTGTCAGCCTGAGCAATTTGTCTTTGGATGGATTGCATTGGGTGATAGCTTTATGGAGTCACGGCCAAAGCTTGCAGCACTGCCTGCAAAGAACAAATCTGTGATACTCACAATCATGCAAGACACGGGGGAAGGAATGAAAGGGAAAGAAAGGGAAAAGGAACGAGACTGAAGGGAGGGAGAAGGCAATCAAATGCAGCTATTGTGGGAACCATTGTAAGGGTATCAATTACTTTGTGTCAGTCTCCAAAGACCTTCCCCTGGTAATGCTGAACACAAATACAGAACGAGATGTGAGGTAAATTATAGCTACATGGAGGTCTACAGATATACAGCAGAGAGACACTAGACTGACAGCCTGAAGGGTGAGCCCAAAGATGTATCAGACATCTGTGCGCACGTTTCACTATCGAGTGTGTGCGTTGTTAGAACCGCGCTTCTTCTGAGAGGAGGCACCGTCTTTGGAGACTTCTGTTGTATTTAAAGTGGGCATTCTGTTGTGTTTCAAAGCTTGAGCGGATAGAATAAAATTTGCAAAACAGTTGGGGATCACATGTACCTGCAACCCACACAGCTTGTAATTGCTCTGTGACTTCAGCTCAGCGGTGAGAAGAAAGGAACCAATTAAAAGCCAAATACGGCCTATGAGGTGTCCACTAAAAATAGCCACTCAAGCAGTGTCTGCTGTGAGTTGTGACAGAAAATATGGCAGGTGGAATTTGGGGAATAGTATCCTACAGCTCTAAATAAGTGAGCTACTGTGTTGCTTTCGTGGTGCGAAATGAAATGTTGCAAGCAATGATTATAAGAAAGGTGTCTGCCGTTATTTTCTCAAAGGACGAGATGTTTAAAGATCCAGGCTCACTAGTAGCAGCATGCCAAAGACGTCTGTGGGAAATTAGGCAAGCTGAGGCTTGTTATTGTGTTGTGGCTGATGAAGCAGAGAGCTTTTTTTCAGCCACCCCTTATTTCTGTTCTTGATATTATTTCAATTCATCTTTTCTGTGTCTAAACAAAGATGAAGTTTCTCACTGTGTTATCTCAGGATGCACCTTTAGTAGATGGTGGATGAACACAATTTTACCAAGTTGTATGAAAATGAAAATTCTAATTGGAAATGTATACTCCTGATAGATAGACCTACTGATCTGCCTCATTTGCCTTCTTAAACAGCTTTTATATTTTCTGACCCCATCACTATGCATTATGGGATTTCCTTCTCCACAGAGTATACATGTGAAGCTGCCTTCACATTTCACCATAGGGTGGTGTATTATGAGACAGTAATATATTTTAAGATGCTCCCTCTGTATACAATTTACTAGGTTTAGAACAGGGTTTTCGTAAAATGTATTCATTTATTGATTTATTTTAAAATCAGTAAGTCTTAATTGACATTCACCATCCTTGTCTGAACCTATGATGCTTTCTGATGCTCCCTCTGTAGGCAGCTCACTAGGTTATGGAACAGTTCCATGCATATGGCTTATATTACTTTGTTGATGTGACACTTTCAAGGGGTCAAGTCATCTCTCATGCTTCCCCATATTGTTATTCTTAATTCTGTAACGGTCATCCTCATCACAAACGCCTCATTCTAAGTCGAGGTCAAGGTTCAATCCATCACCTTTAGTGACATGGCTAATTATGAGGTCATAATGAGTCACAGGGAAAGATAGCCTAAGGAGTAATTTTATAGGGCCAGAGGTCAAATGGATATGTGATGTTGAATCTCTAAGGGTCACAGTCTTGTTGCCCTGTCCTCTTCATGCCCGTTGCTACAAATGTCTTCAATCAGGAATCTAGGCTTATGGGAAAAAAAGCTCAATCTTTTCAAGATCTTTGAATAAAGTCCTCTCCACTTCTCGAATACAGCCACTCCAATCCAAATATTGTTTTAACCAGTCTCGGAACCCTTGTGCCATGCGTGTGGGTGGCATATGAACGTAATTAAAATGCTATTATTGTGCTATATTTTCTCTGTGGTGGACACTTGACCCTGATGGTGGACTTCTATGCTGATTTAACTCTTCTAGCATTTAAACAAGCACTTTTTTATAAGCTTTTGACTGCTGTCCACTCTGATTAGCCCATGAGTTGTTTCTCAACAGTATGTTTTCATTTCTCATCTTCACCAGTACTTCTGAAGATTGGATGTTTGAGTGCTCTGTAATTGAGACTGAAACTTGGCCATGCATTATGGATCATAAGTACTAGACCTCATTTGAATATGCATTGCACAGTCCACCGAAGTGGATTGCCTCTCTGTAAGAGAGCAGGAGCGCTGAGCTGAATTATGCAAAAGACCAAAAACTGGATTGAGACTTGAATTTGAGTCTCAAAAAATATTAATCTTCATCTGTTTGGGTGTCATAAATCTGGTGTACTGTGTATGTGTCTCATAAAAGCAGATTGTTTCCCTCCTCCTTTTGCATTTCCACCATATCTCTGCTCACAGTAAGATGTGTGTGTGTCGATTGGACGATCGCACAAACCGAGTGAGTGAATGACTCACTCCTATCCGTTTAGTGCTGCATACAGAGAGAAGTGTTTCATCTACTGGCTTTGTGACAGGTCCAACCATGTGCCACAGCTCATCAGTCCTTGCGCCGTGTATGATGATCTTCCTCTCTGGGGCTGTGAGAGCCGGAGATGCACCGGGGATGCGATGGGACTAACAAGTACGTGAGTACAATGCAGTTGGGCGTTCATTCACCAGCTGGCTTTCTGCTCGGTGGTGTGTCAGATCCCCTCTTTCCTGTATGAGGGCATCCCTGTCATAGGCTCCCCATGCCTGAGACTGTCACTACCAAACCATTACCCTTCATTTTGAGCAAAAGTAATCCTGTGGATATGGATATGGTGTTTTATTTATTTAGCAATGCTGTGCACACATTGAATCCGAGTTGAATTCTGTGAGTAATCATCCGCTGATTGATTCTGCAAATGTTCAGAAAACTGTGACTCCATTTCAGGAAGTGTTTGATCACCAGGGAATGGTGACCACTGGTATTTTTCAGAAGCGAAAGAGAACATTTTTGTTTTGTTTACCATGTATATACACACATATTTGCTATACAGTGTGGGCACAAAAATGGCACTTGGCTGTCTCCTCCAATGATTACAGCGAAGTACAATTTATTTCCTTGACAAACAATCCTCAGGTGGTTCTTCCCTTCTTCTTCAACATAGAAAAATACTTCAAAATGGTTGAAACCGGTTTGAAAGTCAGTTTGAAGTCACTATGTAACGTCATCCTTACCTCACACTGTCTTATTCAAAGGCCCGCGGTGCACCACGCTTTGCATCTTCTCAGTGCCATTCCATTTGAAGTGCAGTAAAACAAAAACATCAGTGGCTGGAGGTTTTTCTCTGGAGAAATGCTTTTTAATGTCGGATTGTTTGAAGCTGCATCTCTGTGAAATTCTCATTTTAAGAGGATGCACACTGTTTTCATAGGATATGAGTGAGCAAAGTGAGCAACTGTCAGAGAAGTAAAGTTTGAATATGAATACTGGTGTCAACCATCTTGGTTAGGAACAATTGATTTCTGTTTTGATACACCCACATGTCCCATGTTCATGATGTACTTAGTGAAGGCTGCATTATTGCTCTTTTGTTGAAATAATGATGCTGGCTGTCATACGTATAGGCCTACGCATGAGCTGTAATTCGAACATGGATAAGCAGGGTAAAGGTAAAGGCTTTTAGCATTGAATGTACAAACCATATATTTTTCTGTCTAAATGAAAAGAATCCACATAGAATGAATTTCTGTAACAGAAGTAACAACAGATCTTTTATTCTACATTTTGACGTACATTCAAGTAAAACTTGAAAATGAAGAGTGGGGATTTGGTTCAACCCATCGGTTTTTGATTGGATGGAGGCAGATCTGAATCCATTGTAAGAAAGTGACAGAGTTTATGCGGCGAAGCATACATGTTTATGTTTATGATATTTTGATAAAAAAAATTACAAGATGCATCTTTATACACAATAAGATGCATTTAGAAAATTTAGCAGCATGAATAACTTGTGAAATGTCATATTAACATTTAGTTTTATGCTAAGCTAAAAGTATATTTCTAGCTCTTACATACCTGTTTATTACAGTAGGTATCAAGAAAATTTACATCAGATTTAAATGATAAATGCCATAAGGCCTGCTAGCTGATTATATTTTATTATTATTTCTATCAAGAATCATAAATGTATTTTGTACAATTAAACATTTTAACCTGAGGCAAAGATGGATTGAGCTTTTTTTAATTTTTTTAGAAAAATAACCTGATAAATTAACTTAAAGATCAACACTGCATAAGCCATATATAAGCCATACATATATATCATGAAATAAGTTTCCTCTTCACTGTAACTACACCCATCATGATGTCCTGCCTACATATAACCAAGTGCTGGAAAGGAATGTGTTGATGGCAGTTAAATATCAAGAGAGATCTATCCAAGAATTAATGTGATTACCAGTCAATAGCAATTATAGCAAGCTGAAAGTCCGCATCCAGGTCTCATTAGCGTAGCTGTTAGCACAGACAGGCCTGTTTATTTTTAGCTGAGGGGCAAGGCAAGGCAAAGGTGCAGGGGCCAGTGTGTGGAGACTATTGATTAAAAGCATGTGCTCGTATGTTGGAGGGGCCGATCTGACCTTGGTTAATGACAGAGTAGAGGTGATGAGTGCTAGCACAGCTGTGGCTGCTGTCGGCTATCATCTCACCTTTCAACGCTCCAACCTATAACATCACACAGACATAAAGCATCCACAGGAATGAGAGCTCCATGTGCACTGGGCCTATATATATCCACCATATTTTTTAACTTAAGAGCAGGTGTGGCCATTTGTATCTTTAATGTGCGAGGCTTCCGGTGTCATCCACTTCCAGTTGTTTTAGCTGTAACAGTTTCTTATGCAGTTGTTATCATATTATTTAAATGTATTATTTTTAATATCCCTCTTGAAAAATCCAGCATATGCTGGTTAGTTATGTTTTGAAGCATGTCTGTTGGTTTAAGCTGGTTTAAGATGGTCCTTAGCTGGTCATGAGCTGGTTTAAGCTGGTCATGTGCCTGTCCTGAGAAGGAGCTAGTTGCTTAGGAACAGCACATGACCAGCTAAAAACCAGCTTAAACCAGATCAAACCAGCAGCCATGCTTCAAAACATATCTAACCAGCATATACTGTTTGTTTCAACAGGGGTTGTACTTTTTACTGCACTTTGTATAGTTTAAATATAGTGGTTAATGAATCAGAAGTCTTATACATTCACAGAAAATAGCTTACTTCCACTTAGAAAAAGGTTGATAAAGCGATATGTTCTGTCTTTGTATTCATAGGGCTTTGCATTAAACCTCCAGATTTTAACCTTGATTTTGCAGAAGACGAACCAACAGGACAAATGGACTTGAGTAGAAAGCCAACACTTGAATTTAGATTGCAAATTAGATCATAATGCAGAGCAAATGTCTAAAATGTGTTTTAATTTTGCATCCTATTATTTAGCAATAACAGCAGTCATAGCCTTAACTGCACCCATGCGACTGAATAGCTACATTAGTGGCGTTGCTAATATCCAACCATTAGAGACACATATTACTGAGTTGTAAATAGAGCTGTTAAGAATAAAAGGCAAAGAGATGAAAGACAGACCCTGTTGATAGATGGTGAAAAGACTTCAGGAAAAAACTTCAGAAACCACACACACACACACACACACACACACACACACACACACACACACATACTTGCTGAACACATACCAAAACAACATTATAATCATAATTTTTTCCGTTTAGTTTTGGGAAGTATTCTTGTGACCCTCATCTTCAAATGGTCGGAATGTGGGAATATTTTCAAGGCTCCTGCTGAAAAGTAAGAACGGTCAGGCCAAGATCAACAGAACACAAGTATATCACATTTAGCTTGTGAGGGGAGACGGTGGGAGCTTGCAGTTTCCTCATCCTTCTCTAAATTTATGTCTGCCTGGAAAATGAATCTGTATAAGGTCACACTCCAATCAGGATTCCCACAGCATTCCCATCTAATCGTAAACTGAGAAAGCTATCAGCCTAAGCCAGTGTGTGCCTTATTGAAATAAATGAGACTTCATTAGGAGAGCAAAATAGATGGCATTGCACATTGAAATTGTCTAACTGATTTCTCACCAACACATGCCAAAATGGGGGTTGCTGTGTGTTCCCCTGATCCTGATAAAAGGCGAGGCAGATGTTGTGTTGAAAATTTCCTTTTACAATAAATGATTGCTTCCTCTGCTATGACTTAATAGAGGGGTAGATTCCTCCCAAAATTCAAGACAGAGGGTCTGTTCTCCCGGATTCTGTCGGAAATCTGTAGATAGATGCACACATGTCCAGATGCCTCCTGGTTGCAACTAGCATGGTGAAATCCAAAAATGAAATGTGTTAGCAATTGAAGCCAATGCCTTATATCTTTCGGCACTGGCGTTTTTATTCATTTTAACACGTGTGAAAGCAGATGAGATGGTTAAAGAGATTGACCCTAAAACAATGGACAAACTACAGTAGAATGGGTTGTTTTGAATTATAGGTGTGCGTGTGGTGCAAAAAAATGAGGAGCGCAACGACGATAGAATGAAAGAGGTTTAAATGGGAGCCAAATAAAAGACAGAAAGCCTGCCTGCACACATCTGGACAGAGCAGCGTGTGTTGGTTTAAGCGGAACCTCATACATCAATGAGCCATTTCAGCACATTGACTTTAAGGTTATTGGCTTTGGATGTTATAGTGAGGGCATTCGTTTTCTGGAGAAGACATCTGCTTGGCTTTGGCTGCAGTGTAAAGCTGGGCCTGCCTCTCTGCCTACAGTAAAGAGCTGCTAACTCCAAGGATAATAACTATAAAAAGAACAGGTTAATATTCTTTCTAACTTTATGAGAAGTCCACACCATAAATATAATGATAACATTTTTGGAATCACTTTTCCAGTTGATGAAAGAACATTGACAGCCAATCAGAATCCACTACACTTTAAGCTGCAGACAACATATAAAGAGTGCTCATATTAAACAGAATGTTCTCATCTGCTAGTCAGGATGCTATTGCTAATATAGTTATTGTAATAGTTGTCTTTATAGTTATTGTTCTTGTAGTAAACGGCCCTTATGGAGAGAGTGAGAGAACCATGTGTGTTGAGGTTGAGGGTGAGAGACTGTAATTACTACTGATTATTATAGTTCCCAAGCACAGAGATGACATGAGGGTTTTCATTCTGTACGGCAGCTCTTTTGTATTAGGCCTTCCCTGCTGTTGTCATGGAGCCTTGAGATTGTGCGTGTCTAAAAGATCTTTTTTTGTGTCTGGCATGCATCTGGCGTGAGTGAGCATTTTGAAACGCGACTGTTCTTAGCTTGTTAGGTGAATGTGCTTGCAGTATGTGTGCACGTGAGCCAAAGAGTCTTGGAGACCTTTTCAAAAGAGAACAAGCAGAGCTGTGCAAAGGAGAGGATAACAGAGTGCGCAGTCATCGATTCCCATTTTTAGAAGTGGCTGTGCTCTTTCTGTACTGAATGGCCACAAAAACACATACTCCTTGCAGTCGGCGTGTGACTCTGTGTCTGTTTGACTCCTGAAGCTCATCTTTCACTTGCAGAGTCTTTAGAGAAAGTTCAAGTCTGGAGTCATTTCATCAATGATCCACAAAGGCCTGTCTGGCTAGCGGAGGGGTCAGGCTGTGTGATGTATCATGCAGAACTGAGCAGCACCTGTATTCAGCATTCATGCCGCTCTGCACACTCTAACTCAATATACTGTACAGTAGGAGACAGATTCTGTGATGTGCTGGAGAAGAGAGAAAATACACTCTGATCCTGAGGTGAGGATGCATGCACTTTATGAATCGGGTTATCTGTTTACTTGACAGGCTTTGTTTTCTGTATATAGGGTCATTTTCTTTAAATACTAGATGCTCTGTATCATGTTATATTGAAAACTGAATTAGAATTATTGATTTACATATATTTTTTAAACTGAAATAAAGTAACTAAAATTCAACAGAAAAATTAAAAACAAGATTACAACAGTGGATGTAGTATGAACAGAAATGTAATTGATTTTTTTTTTTTTTTTTTGTAGTGGTTTTATTACATGGTTGGGTTTGTGTGGGAGATGACATCCCACCACCAGTTGGCGATGTGATGGGAGATGACCTATACAGACTGCACCCAAGGTTTGGCTGGTTAGCATGGCCTCATTAGTTCTCTATTGGTAGATGGCATGACAGCACCATCTGGACCCCAAAAAAGTATCTTTTTTTCATTGACATCCATTAAAAATAATTATTTTATATTGCCAATTATGATAGTTAGACATTATATCTTCAGTGGCTCTAGTGTGATTAGTCACGTGAGATTTTGTGAAACTATAAAGAAGTAAAACCATGATTGCAAACTATAGTAACCTCACTAGCTTAGGGTAATGTACTTTTTTTATTTATTTATTTATTTTTTTTAGAAAAATATAATCTCTGAAACAGCAGCATCTCTGTTCTTATGCAGTCGATAAAGAATCTTCTACCATGAAAAAAATAAAAATAAAATTATATATATATATATATATATATATATATATATATATATATATATATATATATATATATATATATGACAGGGTATTACAGATGTTACAGGGTAGTTAGCTGTAAAAAGAAATACTCCTAACTAACACAATAAAACAATAAAATCATGATAACATGATAAAATACATGTTTTTTTTAATACCCCTAAAAACAGTTTTTTTTGTAAATAAACACTTCATATGTAAAGTAGAAATACATTAGTAGAAAGAAATGATTGAGTGAAATAATCTTGCTGATGTGACAGTGCACACTGTATGTCTCTGTGTTAAAAATAAAAGATTTACAGGACTGATTATAAATTATAAATAGATTATAAAAACTTACAGTTTTAAATTGATTTGCAGTTGTGTTAATGAATGTGAAATGACAAAATTCTTGCCATCTGATCTAAATCAGCAGATTTAAAAATGTGTAAATTAGTGTCAAGTAGAAAAAAAAAACATTGTTGTTACAGATGATTATTGAGCCAGTTTTAACAATAATAGAAATTACACATAAATACAAAAATAGGAAAAGTTTAATACAGTACATTGTAGAAAACACACAGATATTGAACCAGATGTGGTTTTCCCCGCAGTCAACATTTGTTGTTGTTATATGTGTTATAGAAATAAATGTGACTTGACTTGAAATAGTGAATACATTCGTTTTTTTCAGGAAGACTGGTCAGCTGAGTGACATGCCATGTAGGAAGGTGAGCAGCTGTGTGTGATGTTTAAGAGTGAAAGAAAGAGACGGGAGAAGAGTGTAGGGGAGTAATATCAGCCTCTACTCACTAACCTCAGTGGCTTTTGAACCCATTTCTCCACTAGAGAGGTCAGCGCGCATGCTGAAGAATCCAGTGATGACAGCATAAAGTGACAGCAATAAAATTGGAAAGAGTGGTTGACCTTTCAATGACACTCAGAAAAAAAAGTACGAGGATGGCAGACTGATAAGGTTTGAGAACTGATTTTTTTTTCTCGAGATGGGCTGCTGGGTCCGTTTCAGTGTCCTCTGCCAAAAAGTAAAAAAAAAAAAAAAAACATTAAAAAAAACAACAACGGAGAATTCATTGCAGTCCCGTTGATACTGCAACAGTACTGGAGATTGCATTTGCTGGCACACACTTTTACTTTGGTCTGCAGTGGAATGGCCGTCAAAGGAATTTGTTGTCTGAGGATTGTTTGTAGTGCATGGTGCTCTCAGCTGTCAAAATGAGCTGAGGTGAAAACTGTAAATATTAGTTTGCTGTGTCTGACAGCTCAAAACATGCATTTCAATAACCAAGCAACCTGGCCATGTTTCTCTCACTCCAACCTTTGTATTCAAGCTCACTGATGGACAGCTGCACAATGCGGAAGCTCTTCCTCCCATATACCACAGATGTAAGCGTATCTTTACCTGACATATAGCAATGGTGTAACATCACATTAGGTGGGCCTGCCAGTACTTGAGCAGGCCATTCATATGATTCTATATGCCCTTAAAAGTAACCCTACAGACAATGCTGACAGCATGGATGTTTCTTCCACTTTAGGAATACTTCAAAAGAACAGCTGACTCTCCTCAAGCCTACTGATAGTAACCGTTGGATACGACCTCAGTGACATGAGATTTTTGAGAAGGAGTACAAAATGGTGAGACCGGAGGAAGCACAGTGGGAGTGGAATGGGTGACGGTTTAAAAAGAGCGTTTCTTTCAAGAAAGCCATAAGTGCCCACAGGGAGGATTAATGGGAACAAAATGAAAGGCTCCTGTGTGCCAGACTCTCTGAAACCAAACTCTTCAAAACCAGACATTGCACCACCCACCTGATCCTGAGCAGTTGTGCTGTATTTTTTTGGAGAGAATTGCCTTTCTTTATTTTGGTTGAACCAGCTGAGCAACATTAGAAGGCATAGAGAAAGAATAGAGAAAGAACAGGGGGCTTCTATGTAAGGGATAATGTACAGTCAGAAGGTCATTATTGCAAAATAAACCCCTTTGGGCCATATGAGACCCCATCAGGGTTTATTTTGACTGACTCTACATTATCCTGCTAATTACATAGCTGCTTAACAAATAAATAAATACTCTGACATTAAATATTGATTTAAAAAGATAGTTCACCCAAAAATGTAAATAGTCACGGTGATGTGACTATGACTTTTTGTGTCCTGTGGAACATGAAATAATATATTTTGAGGAATGTCCTTTTTTCTTTTCTCTCCGTATAGTGGAAGTCAGTTGGTTACCTTTCTTGAAAATATCTGATTTTGTGTTCTGTAGAAGTAAAGTAAGTCATACAACAACATGAGGATGAGTAAATGATGACAGAATTTACAGAATATACTTGCATAGACTGTAGAAAGACAGAACTTAAGCACAAGTATTCCACTTTTTTTTTTTCACCATCAGGCCTAAATGTCCTCATTACAAAACCATCCTGATCCAAACTAGTTAACACATTTAAATGCTACGAAATCTGGAATGTACAGTATGTTACCTCGTTGACGTAAGAACCAGCAACGGTGTAATACTGTAGTAAAAATTGGAACGAGTGCATCTTGCAGGATGGTCAAATCATACAGAGAAAGTATCCAGATCTGCAACAAAGGACATTTATTGACTTAATATTTTACCATGATATGAGTAGTATTGATATATGACTTTTAAGTAGTTAGCTAGTGTAATGTACCTTGCTGGGGGGGGGGGGGCATGTAGAAAAATACTGTACTGTAAAATCATCACATCACTACTGCTGTTCCACTAGCATGGTTAGCTAACAGTGCAGAGAAATCCAGGCTGGGAACGGATTGCAGTTGTAATGTGCTGAACCATGTTCAATTGAAAATGTAGCTGGAACCATTGGAATGGTGAAAAAGTGCCAGCAGTATGTTTTCCCTACAATGGTCAGTTATGCAGTATTGCAATGGGCAACGGTCATTATTTGGAAATGATGCGATTGACCAATCAGAATCAAGTTTTCCAGAGAGCCATGTTATATGGTTGCATCCACCCATTAATTTTGCATGAGTCGAAGACATTAGGTTTAACAGCATAAATGTGTGAATAATCACATACTTTAAACTGAACATGCAAGGTAAACAACAGCATTCCCCAGCTTTTTAAGCAGTTGCAGTAAACTAATGAAATTCCTCATCTGCCAGACAGAAACAAGCATGAAGTTCGACCTGACTGTGAATTCAGCATGAATCAGAGACTGTTTTGCAATTTGAATAACCCATGAGCCAAAGTTAAGCAGGTCTATTTCACCACAGCCAACCTTTACAAGTCTGATTTATGTAAATTGATATATTGTGGTGCCACTGCAACATATTGGAATATATAAAAAAGAAATTTAAGCATTTATATTTGATCCAGAAAATGCGCACTATTCAGTGTGCTGTTGTGTTTTGCCCTCTAATATATTTAAGGAATATCCTCATTACAGTAATAGGACTATGTTACATCATTTTCCATTGTGTTTACTGGAATCATTCCCTCCAACGGCATCATTTTGCCCAAACAAACAAACGAGGAAAATGCGTAGTGCCATTTCCTTTGAGATCTCCTTAGGCATCAACAAATCTGATCAAGTTTTCCAAATTCACCAAGAACAGGGGGAGGAAGATGAAATATGCTTTCACTTTTCACAGCTCTAGTTGCATAATCCTATTCTGTCTCTGGCCATTAATTTTATATTTAACATTGCGGCATTGGTCAGGGCGCCGTTCAGTGTGTGGGAGAAAAGTAGTGGCTACCTGGAAGCCTCTGGCATAAATGTGACACAATGTCTCCCTTAGACATATAATAATACTAGTTAAAACAAATTCATTCTTCTCCTGCAAATGTAAGCCAGCAAACTGATGTAATGTACTGAGAGAGAGAGAGAGAGAGAGAGAGAGAGAGAGAGAGAGAGAGAGAGAGAGAGAGAGAGAGAGAGAGAGAGAGAAGTGGACAAATCTCATTTAAAAATGGCAGTAACGACATGCATAATTCAAACCCATTACAGGGTGCGGCTCCATTGCTCAATGTTAAACCTTCACATCTGATCCAGAAAGAGTTCCTCTTTAAATTCACACAAGAAAGAACTCGTCTCCTATGCTAACGTAGTATAATTTATGTATCTTCGATATTAAAATAATGTATTATTGTTCATTCACGGTGGAGTGCAATGCCATTTCGAATATATTTAATGTTTGTCAAAATACTCATCAGATACTTAATGGATGGTGCATTGCTCCACTAGCTTTTCAAGAACCATTTGATGAATCCTTTTCTTTTCTCTGTTCTGTTTCTCTGTCAGAAATGGACTTTTCATTCTGACAGACATTGGCTGAGTACTTGTTTACAGCGTTTCTGGCCTTGCGTGGCGGTCTGCTTGTGGTTGCATTGTCAGTAGGAGTTTTTCTTTAGCAGGTGTAGTCAGCTGTGAAGAACATCTCTCTGAATCAGACTTTGAGTGAATTTCATCTCTTGTTTGGTGCTCGCTCCTCTTATTTTCTTTCTGATAAATATTTACCAAGCTAAATCAACTTGAACTCTGAAATATCATTCCCAGTCAAAAGTTTTGACAAAACCTACTAGTTTTTTTTTAACCATATTTTGACATTTTAGAATAATAATAAAATAGGAAATGCCACAGATTATGCATTGTCAAATCAAAACTATTACATATTTTATTTCCTTTACATCCTGATTTGACTTTTTAAAGTTCAGTTGTACTGTATTTTGGACAGGTGTTGGAGTTTGTTCACTATCCAGTCCAGCTCATCCATTTCAACAACACATATTATATTAGCCCTCAATGGTATGCATTATGTTCTAACCATTAAATATTTTTTTTCAAATATGTTTTTATTACATAAAATAGCTTCAATTATACAAATAAAAAATAAATAAATAAAAATAAAAATTGAAAAAAATAAAATAAAATAAAAATAAATAAATAAATAAAAATTATCGCATGGCAACAGTGTACCACAATGGAAAATGGCCAAAAAAAGTAGTTTTTCTATTAAATTATGATTTTGTTTTTAACTGAAATGCACATTTCTTATAAAAATTGATGCATCCAATCTTAATTTCCATCAAATTCTGCCATTCACACATACAGACACACACACACACACACACACACACACACACACACACACACACACACACACACACACACACACACACACACACACACACACACACACACACTTATTGTTACGGTCACTGAAGGCTAACTCATCCTCATTGTCATCACATGGAAGAGCCAACTCTGCACTCTTCCTATTGCCCTTTCCGTGAAATATTGCTGTATTCATTTCATTTCAAGAATAAATAATATTCTTATTCATATATAAATACAACTATACTACGATAAACACTTCAAATAAATAAATAACGGCAATCATATTATTGATGTTACTGTATATAAAAAAATCCCTATGGGGAAATACATGACTTTAATTCCACAATGGTACAGCATTGCCACATGGCAACATACCAGGTTTTCCATAGTACAGTGACATACAGTGTTGTCATGTTGCAACATTTACATTTTCTTAATTTACAGCAAAACTATGTTAGACAATGCTGATTTGTGAATAAAAATATGTAATTTACTAACAAAAGATGATGTAAAAAAAATCTCTGTTGAGAAGAGATGTTCAGCAATGAGGTTAACCGAGCAATTTCTGTAGCACTTCAACAGGTGTCTTCCATGTGAGGGTGACAGTGGGAAAAAAAAAAGTGTTTTGGAGGAAAATTCAAATGTCATTTTACTCAAAAACAGCAAATCATTGACTACCTTAAGGCCGGCCCTTTAAATAATATATATATTATTATTATTATTTTTTTTTTTTCAGAATAACAAGGAAATAAGTAAAAATTTATTGTGGCCATATGCCAATTCTGTGTAAAACTTTATTTTAAAGTCCAATTCTCACTATTAACTAGCATGCATATTACTTATGGTTAATAGTGAGATTTGAACCTTAAAATGAATTGTGACCAAATTTGGAGACAAAATGTTGTATTTGTTTAATGTGTACCAGTGGTGATTTAGCTGAATGTCGATGTAGAACTATGTCATCAGCTTTAATGTCCACCAGTAATTTTATTCCAAGTCATTGAATCTGTTTTTTAAAACCAACTTTAGGGCAATGCAAATATAATGTCTAACTCTAAAGCAAACGATTGCTGAAATCTTTCCACTGAGGGGAAATCACAGTCTTAGCACACAGTTCGAGATACAATAGCACTTGTCTTTCATCATTTGTTAAAAAGCCACAGTAATGTGTTTTTCAGCTGTCTAGTAGTATAATAGAACTTGTCTGCTCCGCTTTAATGGTGCCCTCTATCCATAATCAAGCTGATCTTCCCAGTGCTCCTGATGAACATTAGATTTTAATTAGCTGCACTGCAAGGATTTGTTCAGCTGATTAAAGTATCTTGCCTTCTCTTGTGTAATAATCGCTGTTCTATCTCTAAATGCCTCCCAAACATGAAGCCACTCTCTCTTTCTTTGTAATAGACCTGAAAGAGTGTGTGGGGCCTGATTGCTTTTCCACTGCATCTAAGACGGAGGGCAGGAAAAAAGAAAGTTGCCCTTGACCTCAAAGCCGTCATTCTCGTTTTGGAGGTTAAATCCTGCCAAATGGCACCTGGATCCAACATGTTTTATTTAGACAGAAGCTACGATCTCTGGCAAAAGTAATATTAGTGTAAGCACATGCATACACATCGCCCTCACGTTCTCATTTACAGTCTGCACACCTCGAATTCTTGCGGTTCAAATCCATTTTAACCCAAGCTTATTAAACCTCACAGATTTTAAGGCTTTCCCTTTCCCCCAGAATTCAGAGTCAGGAAGCGTAACACAGCTGGTATGTAAAAGGAAAGGGTACATTTATCATGGGTAATGTACTTAAAAGATGATTCGGATGGGTTATTTTGTCAAGAAAGGTCTTTTTGTTAACAGTCACAGTGTAAAGCTATAATACTATGCGCAGTGTGAACTGGAACCCAGGAAATATAGTCCCTGTACTCACATGGGAGAATGTGGTAGATACTCTGCATCTTAATGATTAAATATTTGCCACTAATAACACAGCTGAAGTGCACTACAACCAGCTTTATAGATGCAAACACAGGGATGGACTTTCAAGGTTTAAGAAATGCTAGTTTTCATTCATTCTTTTTATATCACTGAATATTTGTTCCTTAAGTGTCTTACTACCAGGAAGGACCATGCTTGTTTTGTCATATTAGTCCTTGGAGGGAAGGAAAGCATCACCTTCCTCTAGAGAGCAGTGCATTGGCTTTTCAGAATTTTTAATCAAGGTTAAGTAAGATGATTGTGAGGATGATCCCCCCATGGTGCACTCTGATATGACCTTAATTTCCAAAGGACGGCCTCCTCCACACTGGCACCACTCATCGCAATGCTGGAGAGCATCCAGGTGTGTTTTATAAAGTGACTGTGATATATCTGTCACACTTACCCACACTCTGTGCCCCCAGATCAGTGGGTGGGAGATAGACAATTGCAAACTCTGATGGATGAAGGAGACCAGGCTGGTTAAATGGTTGAGGGAGTGTGTAAATATTTCAAATGTGGACTAAAGACAACAGCTGTCAAAAAAGTTGAAGGAAGATGAGAGGCGGTGATCAAAGTCAAATAATCAAACCATATGAGCTGTGTCATAATTCACGGTTGCTGGTCAGACTGTGCATGTTCTCAGGAAAAGTTGTGCAGCGGGCCAAAATCCTGAAAACCAAACACAAAGGATATCGGACCCCGAGGTCCCATTTGAACAAGAACTGCATTCTCTGTGAATGCTCGCAAACTCTGTTCCTTCGTGTCAACAGTCGGGCAAGTCGAGGTTCGGTCTGGTCAGCCTCCAATCAGGAAGTGGATGATATATGACTGCAAATTCCAGTGGTTTAAGTTAACACATTAATAACAGCCCAAACACTGTGGCTGGAAAAGAGAGAGAGGAAAATAAGCCTAACCAAAGACATATGGGAAATATTTTCTTTCCCCTTTTAAATTATATGTCTCAGGGCTTCGGAGTCCAATTACCCTACATATTTAAACTGCTGTTTATATTTTAAACAAAAATAAAGCCCTAAAACTCATGCCAAAGCCCTTTTTCTCTTACTTTTGCAAACTCCTCATTGTAATCGAGCCAGCAGATGGAGACGGTGACATTTCTGCGTGAGTCTTTGCGAGGCAGCTTTCAAAGTTTAATTATCAGTTGTAAAACATGCTCCAAGAACAGAGAATAAAAGAACTGGGTGCACATAATTTGGCAAGACAGGAAACCTCCAAATGCAAAGCACATATTGTAATGTGTAATGTTCATCTATGGTCCAAAACATTTTTTTTTTTTTGCATTTCTGATAAAACCCGAATCTGTTTTTAATCAGTGTAACCAATGTGGACATTTCCAAAGCGACGAGCTGACTGTGACAGTTAATTCTTTTGGCTTTTCTGTTCTTTAGTCTTCTTGACTTTCACAGAGAATAGAAGATATTCAATAAGGGGTGTCCTCAATGTTTAATTTCATGCTCGAAGACTTCCAAATGTCTCTCCAACAGGATGGGGAGAAAAGGGACAGATTGCAGTACATTCTGACCTGTCCATGTTTAATTAATTTGGTGGCATTTTGTTCCCCCATAAAAGGATTTATTCGTTCTCGTTTGAAAAGGGCTAGTCTTCTCTTCTCTGTGTTGATTACTGCCAGTACCGTTACTTGGCATGTAAGGTGCCACTTGCTGATGTGAAGTGATTGTTTTACACTGACAATAATATTTTGAAGGCCTTTAAAATAATAACAAAATGAATAATTTGAATAACTTAGTGTGCGTACAAGATGATATTATGTAAGATGATCAAGGGCAGCACTTTCAACTGATTTTGAAATGGAGAATATTAATGGCCTTTATCAGGGAAGAAAGAAACTGAAATTAACTGGCACTTTCCATGAATATGGTTCTGATTGCTGTGCCATTACTTTCTTAAAAGCATTAGTGGCACAAATTTTATGGTTTTGTCATGAGGAGAATCTAACATCATATTAATCTATGTAGCATGTTAAATGTTTGTGGTGATATTTCTCGCACTTCTTCTTGACCTTCTGACCTTCTCAAAAGTATTCAGCAATTAAAGTTGCAGAGCAATACAGAACACAATCCAGTGAACTAATATTCAGATCAGTATAGTAAAAATGTTTATATATTAACACATTTAAAAAAAAAACAAAAAACAAATAAACCCCAAAATATGACGTCAGTTTAAATGTACAACATACACTTTTATTTTTGTGTGTTTTTTTAGCATATTAATTAAGATTATGTATGTTAACATACATTTAAGTAATTTTAAGACATACTGGGGACATCTTGGAGGTTTGCTGAGGGCCCCTGGTTAAGAAACACTGCTCTAAAACCTTCTACAACCTTAAAATTGTGACACCCAGGTAGTACCATTATTTGGACTCTTTCTACAACATGGTAGCAAGAAATGGCATTCATGCATATACTGTATGTATGCAGTTTTGTTGGTTTCATTATGTTCGTTTAATGTAATTTCAACAAGAAAGAAAGAAATAAAAAGAGAAAGACTTTCAGCCACTATTGTGTACCCTGTTTTTGCAAAATGGCTAATAAATCTATGATTTCCTGCTTGTTATGCAGGGTGAGCATGAAAGATTAACTGGATCTGGAATACTCAGCACTTTTAGATTTGTTTTACATATTCTTGTTGAAAGAAATGGACCAAAACAAAGACCTGACTCATGTATTAAAATAGGATCAGTGACTCAAATGTTCTCTACAATAGCCCTGTTCTGTCTTAACTTCTGAGAAATGTTTTTATTACCATATGTTCCCATCATCACATATGCTCTCTTATTTCTTTTTTTCCCCCTCAGTACTCACTTAAACAGTAATTAATATACTTATATTTATTAATAGACTTATAAATATTTATGTGAACTGTACAGAGGGTCTTTCTTCTCAACAAACAATCTGTGGTGGTCTGCGGGCAGCTGAGAAGCCATTTGTTGCCACGGTGATTTAATGCCCACAACTGATGCCATGGTACTGAAACACTGTCACTGTATCAAAGAAATGGCATATCTACTTATAACAGAAAGTGGGCAGATTACATAAGGACAATCAGAGGGGGTTAAATTTACAGAGGATTTTTAAATTATTCTTTAAAAAATTATAGCATGATCCTCATTTGATCCTCCCTGGATGATTATATTTATTTTATTTTACTCCTGCATAACATTAACTTGAAATATAATTTTAATGAATATACACTAACAATTCATTAATTGTTAACAGTAAATAAACACAGAAGACTTTCAGTTAATTAGCTTATTTTCCGTCTCTTTCACATCTAATCTGTTTCAAATGATCTAAATCTCCCTTATGTGGTTTTTCCTTGACTAATATCAGCCTTTTTTATTTTATTTTATTTTATTTTTATTTTTTTATTTAGTTATTTATTTATTTTCTTTGTGTGTGTAATAAATACAATATACTGCATAGAGGTTCAGGAGTGAATGAGAAGGCAGCACCAGATTCCAAGATGCCTTGTCCAGGATAGATTCAGGGAATGGGATGACAAGGGAACTCAGTCGCATTCCTGCCTGTTTTCCCACAAGAGCCTGTGCCACTTTGAGTGACCTTCATGTTACCTGGAAAGAGCAATAATCTTCCGGATGTCTCTCCAGTGGTGGAGGGGCATATTTCAACATTCAAGACACTGCTGGCAAGAGGAGTTGATGGAGGTCAGGTCAAGGACATCAGGGCTAGTGTGGGACCCCTTTGTACCTGGGGACATAACCAGTGGAGTGGACCCAATTCTGAAATTCATTGACTGTTTTTCATCTTATTAGGGAGGTTCACCCCTTATGGGACTGAGAGTGAGTCAATAAAAAAAAAAAAAAAAAAAAAAAAAATAAATATATATATATATATATATATATATATATATATATATATATATATATATATATATATATATATATATATATATATATATATATATATGGCTTTTTTTATTTGTATTTAATTATTTAGTTATTTTTTTGACTTAGGTTGTGTCAAATTTTTCGGCCATATGGACTTATGGACCGTCAGAGCCAATAGTTGTGCCAAAAGTTGTGTTGCTCTCTATTCATCAAAAATCCTACAAAAAAAAAAAAAAAAAATATATAATGGTTTCCATTAAAAGCAGCACACCTGTTTTCAGCATTGATAATCTTAAGAAATGTTTCTTGAGCATCAAATTAGCATATTAGAATGACACTGAAGACTGAAGTAATAATGCTGAACTTACTTAATTATAGGTCATATAAATGCATAATTTGAAAGTATAAGAGTCGTCTTTCAATAATAATAATAATAATAATAATAAAATCTTACCAACCCCAAAAGATTTTGAAAGGTATATTTTTCTGGAATTTATTCATTTATTTCTGAAAAAGATTCTAGTGCTTTCAGATGTGAGCTATGTGTCAACAAATGAAAGAGCTTCTTTCTTCTTTGGCACACAGACACATTCACACACAAATTTATTTTTGTCTGTGTTAACTTTAAAGTCAAAGCTATTCAAAATATCTTCTGTGTCCCACATAAAGAAGGTGATACAGGTTTGGAGTGACACAATGGTGAGTGAATGATGACAGAATTTTCAGAAAAACTGACAAAATCTGAAAATCTGGCCCAGTCAGATTCAGACACATGTACATTTAACTGATGAAATACATGATGCAGACATTTGCTTTCTGATGAAAAGGTGTGGGAAATACATTTTCATTCCATATACATTATTAAAAGTGAGGGAAACACTTGTGCATTCTACACATAGCTATAGTCCTTGCACTCTGTTTTGATAGGAAATATTCTGTCCACATTGCAGTTTTTCATACGGTTGATAGACATTCTCTAGAGATGCATCCAGCTCATTTTTAAGGACTCTATTCTCACGTTATTCTCAGCCCTGCATATTCCCTGGATGTATTTTAAATGTGTGACCTTGTCACGGTGAGAAGACTGTCTGGCACCTGACCTTACGCTAGACCAAAGAGAATTGCGGATACCATTGCTGTTTTTCTTTCGCTCAGTTGAGCTCAAATCAGGTGGATATGGCCATTCAAACGCTCTGTTCACCACAGCAGGGGGGCGGACGAGAAATCGGTCCCTCAGCTACACATTAAGCATGCAACACACACACAGACGTATTAGAAGCAGCACAACACCGACATCTCTTTCTTTCATACCCATCAACCATCTTTGACCTGCCGTGCTGTCAAGAGAGCTTGAGAAAACAGCTTTTTCGAATGGAAAGTGCAGACAGACGGAACAGTTTTCCGAGTCTCACACCACGCTTTTACACAGCTACACTTTGTCCTCGAGAAACCCTCTTAAATAAAATGTTACCTCAAACGCACGCTCCTCCTCCATACTCCTCGTGCTGTGTCTTTTTAAGGCATCCTAGCAGCCATATCAGTGTGGGAAGAATTAACACTCTCTATGGGCTTTTCTGGCTGCTAAGCGGAGGCCGTGGGTCACGTGGAGAGGGGCTGCCGTATCTGCCACACATGCAGAGGCCAGATGTTTTCTAAGAGCTTGATTTTCCTAATCTCCAGTCGGAGAGCTTGGCCTACTCCCTCAGAAATATGAAGCTCCCTCTGTCTTTCTCCCTTTGTCTTTCTTTCTGTCCACGGCCTTGTGTGCTCCAAAAGGCACAAACTCTTTACTGCAGACACGGCCCCCAAAAAAGCCCCAGTAACTTTTCATTGACCTGTAGCAGCACACATACACTTTTTGGATCACTTTGGGATCTCCACATTCTTTTTTGCTTTTCCTTTTTCTTCAGCATTTTTTTGAGTTCACAAGCTCTTTGTCTGTGCTTCACTTGTGGGTCTCAGCAAAAAAAATAAAAATAAAATAAAATAATAATAATTAATAAAATAAAAAAAATAATAAAATTAAAAGTAATATAAAGACATTCAACACAGATAAAGCATTCATGAATCCATCCATCCATCCAATCATCCCTCCATCATTCTATCCATTCATCAATTTTGTGTTTACTGAAGTGCAATACAAAGACATTCAACACAGATAATACATTCATGAATTCATCCATCCATCCATCCATTTCAAAACCAACTAAATTGCAATTCAAAGGCATCCGACACACATAATACATTCATGAATTCATCCATACATTGTTCTATCATCCATCCATCCTTCTATCCATCAGTCTGTCCTGTCCTGTCTGTCTGTCTGTCTGTCCATTTTGTGTATTGTTTTGCCAAAGACATTCAATACAAATAATCCATCCATCCATCCATCCATTGTTCTATCCATCCATCGTTTTATCAAAACTACATTCGTGCAAATACTTATGTCATGTTACGCATGCCAGAGCGATTTGCAGAGGTTATGAAGAACAAGGGTATTGACTTATATTTTTTGCCAATAAAAGCCTTTAAAACTTATTAAATGCTTACCACTGTTTTTCAGTACCATAGAAACATGTGGAAAAATAATCTACAAATACTGAAGCAGCAAACTTTGCAAAACACAAAATTTATGTCACTGCCAAAACTTTTGCCCATGACTGTATGTCATACAAAATAGTGCAGGCGTGTGTATTTTCAATCACTGTCATCAAAACAGCAGCTATATACATCAGCAAATGCTGACAGAGTATTGATAACATGGGTAAGCATTTTGAATATCTTGTTTGTGAACAATGACACAAGAACTTGTCATTTTGAAGGAAATTATATTGTTTATTGACATAAATATGTACTTGTAAGAGGATTTTGACAAAATTACAAGATTTTGTGTGGTAATCCTTTGTGTCATGCTGTTTGTATGAATTGTTTCAAGAAATGCACTTAAAGGTTGGCAAATATTAAGGATAATTTGAGAAATGTACCAAATCGTCTGAGAAAAACTGTAAAAGTTCCATGCGACAAACCTTGTTTTTTAAAAAAATTTTTTTTTAAATAAATTAAAAAAAAAATAATAATTGTCTAGGGACAAAGCTTATCTACTTTCTGAGACACACCAGTATGATGTAATCTAGCGACATTTAGCGAACAGGCATTAGCTACTTGCCATTGAAAGCAGTTGGCAACAGTGTTTCAATTATCTTCTTCATTTTGTGTTTTTGGTTGAAAGAAATTACATCTGCTGCATTTAGATCCACATCTCCTCTTCCTTGCCTGACTCACTGTGACATTGAAAAATGTACATTTCAGGCAAAATTTGGATGGTTAGTTTGTATAATTATTCTCAGCCAAAGAAATATGTCCTAAGAAGTGAAAGTATCAAGTTTTCGAGAACATAAACAAATTGCTATATAATGTAAGTACATATGTACACACAGTACATTTTGATTTAAAGAGAATCACTTACAAACAACCCTGAGATGAAATGCACAGTACATACAAATATTGAGTTAAACTGAACCACAGATAGTTTTCCAGCCAAAATGGGCAATTTTCTGTAACTTGATGCTTCAAACCTGTTTTTCTTCCTCCCTCTCATGCTCTTGCCCTTTTCCTCCATCTAACTTGTCTCCATGTAACAGTTTGTATTCTGCTTTTTTGTTGTCTTCTGACTAAATGTTACATATTAGAAATGAAAAGGCTCAGCTGACCAAAGTATTCTGATGATGAGCCCTGACCTCATTAACATTTTCAGAAAGAGCAGAGCAATGACCTTGTTAACATTTCTGGTGTAATTAATTAATCCACACGAGTGCTGAATCTTTGCCGATTCCTGCCAGCATAGTCCACTCCGCCACAGAGTGAGTGATGTATTGAGGGTGGAGGAGAGGCAGACCGCTGTCAAATTCTCAGGTCACCCGCATGGGGCACAGGTGACAGCAGTTGGCTAAAAGCTTAATGGAGGAGATTTTATCAGTACGCATTCATTATAATATTTATTTCACAGTGATTCATTTTGAAGGGCTGGAGAAAGCTTCTTCCATAAATTCTGACCATGCAGACATAAAGTATCTGTTTAGGCTTTCGGTAGCTGTGTTTCAACGTTCTTTGTGATAAAGGTTATATTATACACACACGCTAGATAGTGTGCACCATGCATCATTCTCTTAGTATTCAGGGTTAAAGAGTCTCTGAGTGCTGAATATGATGAATCATTATGTCTTCAGCATGCCACAGTGGTCAAGATGTTTGTTGAAGGCTTTTTCTTTTTTTTCTCTAGAGCTAATACCAGCACTCTGCAAAGAGCAGAGGATAGAGAGAAACCTAAGGCTGTCGGGCTATCACGGTCTTACACATTGCTGCTCTCATGCACTGAATGCAAATTGGATCAGGTAATTGGGAGGCAGCTTGAGAGGGCTGCTTCAGATCTCCCTAGCGACAAGCTCTGCGCACAATCATGATTGGGCCCAGATGGACTGTGAAGCACTTACTATGCTTCCCACTTCACATAACTGTCTATATGCCTGAACGTAGACCAGCCTTGCATAGTTATTTTAATATCACGTCCCGCACATGTACAGGATCACAACGGGTCTTGTTTCTAGATACTGTGTACATGCAAAACAGACTTTGAAAAGTGCATACAGCAGCTCACACATCAGTTGACACTGTTAACTAAAACTAAAACTTATGAAACTAAATATAAATATTTAATTGAAAACTTACACATAAAAAACTAGGAATGTTGCCTTGACTGCTGATAAAACTAAAATAGGGTAAGTAATAAAATTACAAAAACTAAAACTGAAAAATAAATTAAATCTAAATCTAAATCTATATATATATATATATATATATATATATGATTTGCATCAAATCAATAACTTAAACTAAAATGAAAATGAAAATTTCAAATCTGAAAATAATAGCTAATTCAAAGTATTTATAAATACTGTAATATTAATATGGTTATATAAATACTGTTATATAAATAGTTTAATATTATATAATATTACTAATAAATATTACTAATATTACTAAAATAACACTGTCAGACATATATGGAGACAAATTAGATTTATTAAAGAGACATGATAAACTACAGTAACTTTTAGTGATGGCATTTTGCAACCTACTGTAGACATTTTAAAATAATGTTTTTAAAACTTGTGGCAATTGTTATGATCAAAAAGCTAATTGCTTTTTTTTTAAATAAAAAAGAACTTGTTAGACTTATCCAACAAGCACAAAGATAAAGCATTTGTTTTAAGAAGTCATGCTGCTGTCGTTATTTACAATTCAAGTGGCACTATCATTTCTTTTTCTTTCTTTCTTTCTTTCTTTCTTTCTTTCTTTCTTTCTTTCTTTCTTTCTTTCTTTCTTTCTTTCTTTCTTTCTTTCTTTCTTTCTTTCTTTCTTTCTTTCTAGCACTACCTTGCATAAAGGTTGTAATAAAAACCTAATACAACCTAATGCATTAACTATATAAAAGGCAAATTCACTTTATGGAAACTACTGTATGCAAATGGAATAGAGTTATTTCTAAAAAATAGTTTTATCTGGTTTTATCTGAATACAGATAATACTGTAGCTCACCACCCTGATTAAGGGTTCTGTTGTTGACAGTGAAAAGGTGTAGATGCCAAGTATACCTAAAACCTCACAAATGACACATACAGTATTCATAATGTAACCTACAAGATATTTTACAGAAATCAAGCTTTACAATTAGATAGGAGAGTAGATGTACTGTAGTAAAAGTAAAGCCCTTGAACTGGAACTTCAGCGGCTCACCTCTGAAATGTTTTTCACTTGCTACATCACTCATGTCTCTTCATTTGACTAAACGGCTGCAAATTGCATTCTGGGGTAAACAGCACTGATAAATTGAAGCCATTGTATAAACAGCTGCGGCTATAATGCGAGTTGTTGTGCTGAGCAGAACCTCATATAGTGATCGATTTAGACAAAGACAATTTAATATACATAAAACCACTGAGTGAGGCACTATGATTTATGCTTATGAAATTTTATAGCACAAATTTTACAGATGGCTGTCTGTGAGTGTTTCCAATCAGCTGGGCTACAATGTCTTTCACACTATAAACAGAGCAAATCTTGATAATAGGAAATGTCTAGTGATCTGCTTCTAGAGGGTTTAAGTGAGAAGGGAAGCATGTGTGGTTAAGGGATAATCACATTTATAACTCGTTCTTGTGTGTAGGTAACAAAATTGAAGTATCACTGTTGATCTTGCAGCTGGATTTTTGCCAGTTGGTCAAACACTCTAGTAG
The DNA here is from genome assembly GCF_018340385.1 of Cyprinus carpio. NCBI lineage: Eukaryota > Metazoa > Chordata > Actinopteri > Cypriniformes > Cyprinidae > Cyprinus > Cyprinus carpio. The sequence continues at coordinate 25,892,893 of NC_056603.1, read as the reverse complement.
CTCAAGTATAGCAGGAGTTGGGATTTCACCGCCAGAGATAAAATGTAATTGCCAAGGGAGAAGAGATGAGATGCTGGTAAATTAACAAGACATCTGTGCTTAACATTCAGCAGGTGGTATTAATCTGACAAGTTGACTGTCATCTCAAATTATCAGTAGAGGATTTTTTCTTTTCTTTTTTCTTTTTTTTTGGAGGTGAAAATACAAAGTATCACACCCTCTCTTTTCCAATTGAGAGTTCTTACTATCTTACCAATGTAAATAGAAAATAATTAATAAAATTGAATTAAATAAGGCAGAAATTAGGGCAGTTCAATCTTTTTAATAAAATAAAATAAGGCCAAAATTATGGCAGTTCAATCTTTTTTTCCTCTGAAAGGAGAGAGAGGTGCCCTGATGGCCCCCTGGTGTGCCCCGTCACCACTTCAGTGGAGTCAGCAGAATAGTTGGTGATTTGAGAGTGAATGTCAGGATGATGGGATGGCTTTCATCAAGGGTCTGAAGGCCACTCTTATCCATCTAGATAGACTTGCTGAAATGGCAAGATCTGCTGCATTCCCAGTGCTTCATCTCAACCCAAAACACAGGGAAGCCACTGAAATAAATCACACACACTTCTTACTTCACACCGGAGGGTTTAAACGCAGGGATATGAGCATTCCTTTAAGACAGTGGTTTTAAATTCCGGTCCGACTGACAGGGGTTTATTTGATAATGTTCACCACTTCCTATTCTCTAAACACAAGACAATATATGGAAATACATCAAATAAAGTACATATCTAATATGACCAAATATATATCGTTTTTATATTATTTTTCATAACTTTTCTTTTCATATTTTCATAACATACAGACTAATTTGCACATTGCAAAACTACTAACATAATATAAAACTGAATAACACAGAAATATGCAACATTTCTGAAGTAATACTGAAATAATAATAATAATAATAATAATAATAATAATAATAATAATAATAATAATAATAATAATAATAATAATAAAAAACTAAATAAAAAATAAAATGCAACCAGAACACATATAGCTGAACACCACAGGTGTTAGTCTTTCAATTTCATTACCAACTATACAGCAGGGGAATACTTAGAAATAATTTGGAACTGTAATGTAAACATGGACCATGTACCCATGTAACATATACCGCAGTGAATTCTAAACAGTTACGAGAAAAAAAAAAAAAAAAAAAAAAAAAAAACTTGTCTGTATTTAATGTTTTTAGGACATTGCCAAGTGTGCTAGTTGGGTGACAACCTTTGTGCTTTGGAGGAATGACTTGATTTGAGACGTATTAAATATTTTGATAGTTTTAGTGCATTTTGAACGTGAAATTAACTGCTGTGCAACGTTTAGAAGAACTGTGTAAAAAGTTAGAAAAGGTGACCTTAGTGTTGAGAATTGGCTCCTATAACAAATAAAAATAAAGTATAATAACTTTATATTTGTATAAATGCACTTTATACAAACATCTATATTAAATGAAAGTATATTGTATTGTAAATCTGGTCCAGGTGCCAGGACTGGAATTGAGAACATCTGCATCTAAGTCTTCTCAACAGAGTTATTAACTGATCAGGGGATTTAATTAAAAACACAGTATTCTTGTCAAATCCCCCAAAACTGTAATATTTTCACACACTTCTGTGCTCACAGTCTTGTTATTTTTAGGTTTATATAAACATTCTGAACATAGCCAGAGACAGTATATTGCCTTTACAGTATCCATTTTTCTTGGAGCAGAAAGGATGGGGCTCGGCCTCTTAAAGTTAATGTAAAAATCTATATTTTGTTTGAGCAGGTTCCATGGTTTGACGGTAGGGATAATTAGAGTTTATGTGGTGTTTTTACCCTTGTAGAGAGCAGGACAATATTTTATCTTGGGCTTTTGGTTTATATCGGTTTTGAATTTGTAACAAATGACTTGACAACATCAATTTCACACATATTTATGGTTTTGGGGAACACATGTAGGACAAAAAGGATTGCAATTTCTCACAGAATTACTGCTGATGATTGAAAAGCAATCCATAGAGTTATGATTATTTAAATACCAATTTGACTACAGGGAGTAAAAGACCAACAAAGACACCCAAGAATCAAGTCAGGAAAATACAACTACAACTACACCTCTGGAGCTCTTGCTTACTCTACAATGCTCAAAACTTTGACTTACTTACAAACAGTAAATGTTAGCATGACAGAATTCATAAACATGATGACAGAATTTGACTTGTGAAAGTCTTTAGACTAAATGACAAATCCACCAGTTGGGCAAAATTCAGAAATGAAGGAAATTGAACTGACTGAATTTGATTTAGAATGTGAATTTATTGAATTTCAGTGATAAGAAGAGCAATTTACTCAATTATGATGCAATATAATAATAATAATAAAAACAACTGTATAAAATATAATTATTTAAAATAATAATAACAAAAAAACTAACTTATTTCCGTAATTAGAATATAAAATACATTCTAAATGCAATTCAAAATGATTCACAACCGAATAAAATAGATATTCTCTATATGTTTTGTTGGTGTGAACCAGAAGGTATTTGCATCATGTTCAGCTTTTTATTTTACAGTTTATCCTACTTGCACTTAAAGACTTAAACAGCATCTGTTTATGTGGTCTGTCTAAATGGTAAAGGGCAAGAAAGTGTTTCTCCATTTAGTGTGGAAATAGCATACGCATTTTACAGCGCTTTAGAGTACTTTACTGTGATTTCAAGAGTAAGAAGACAAAGAAGGCACTGGTGGTTAAGTTGTTAGGTGGAAAGAGTTGATTGATTAGATAGTGCTGGTGGAGTGTCTGGAAATAAATGGTCCCCACATAGTGGTGGAGAGTCATAGTGCTTTCACACCTCTGCTGTCGCACCACTCTGCCTGGTTTACAGTCTGCTCCTGAAGCAGTTAACATTACAAGTGTTTTTCATCTCTGTAACCCAGCAGGCCACCAGGAAGATTTACAGTACATGTGCTTTCTTACATATGGGATTGAGTCCTTTAAGACTTTGAAGTATGGAGGTCTACTGTGCTTTATTGCACACTAAGTATGCTGGCATGAGGCTTGTTAGCATTCTAGTGTACTGTAAATTGACAGCATTACATAAAAGCAAGCATTACACTGTCCTGAACAATTACAAAGCCTTCTGCAGTACATTCTGTGCAGAATTAGACTACAAGTGTAATTTTGTTTGCATCTTTAAAGACTAATAAGCCATTAATGAACATTAACCAGTTGCTTAGATACTAGAAAGACTTTATGATGGCAGAAATCTAATAACAATCCAGACAAACGAGACAAAGGGAAAATAACTTTTATCTGAGACAAGCTTTATCCTTCTTCCAATTGCTAACAGGTTTCAGAAAATGAGTGTAAAAAGAGAGTAGGATTATGTGTTAGCGCCTCATCTAGTGTGATTGCTCATTAACAGATTGCTACTTTTCAGTTATTTTAATGCATTAATATATATATCTAAGCTGTATCCTTTCATCTATTTGATATTATGGTCATCTATCTTGCTGTCTACCAGTGAATTATTGATGGTTTCATAGACAGATCATTGCTGTCATCTGTCTCTCCAGTTCAGATAACTTTATAGTTCAACTTTACTTTTTCTGCTTAACCTTGTTTTGTTTCGATATGTGTGGGTGGGTGAAATACTTTTTCATACTTTGGATCTAATTCTATTAGTGTGCTGGCCTCAAACTGTGCTGCCCTCCAAACTGAAGTCAGCATTAAGAGGAGAGGTCACTTTGAGGTGTTGTTAATGTCTCACCACATGCCCCGGGCTGGGCCAAATGTTTTCCTTTCAACCACAGATATATTCAGTTGTGAGAAAAACACAAAACACCTGGTGTGCAATGTAATGTCTTTTCAAAGATTATTTTTTTCTCTCTCATGAATCTTTCTTTTAAAATATCTCATTTATTATTCTAGCATTTGTCTGTTATGCCATTGTGCTTGTGTAACGGTGGCATAGTGGCTGTAACGCATGCACTGTATGCAACACACATGAATGTATAAATATATAACATACATTTAAGCACATAAAAGATCTTTTTAAACTGCTGTGTTTTAATTGTTGGTGTGAAATGGACCAAAACATAAGCAAGGACAATTAATTTTCATCATCCCTCTGTGTATAAACTAATATTCAATAATAGGCTTGAAAACGGACAAATTAAAATAGAACTTCACTGATTTTAAGGCAAGGTTAACAGTAATTCATTTATTATGTTGATGCTGCTCAGCGTGCAGCATAATTAGAGCTTGTGGCAACTCATTTGATTCAAGTAACTGGTTTTCAAACACAATATTTTACATTTTAAATATTGTACAAATATTTGAAACAGATGAACATCACACCCAAGGGATTCTTTGGGTGAATTGCACTTCAAAAAGACTTTTGATTTTAAAATTGCATTTCACTGCATGAAAAGAGTCAAATCATGGTAAACTGCCATGTAATTTCAGGTTTGCTGGATGTATGTGGAAATTACTTGAGCCAAGTTACACAGAACAGTAAATTTCCAGAAATACCCATGTACTCTGGTGTACATGGACATATACAGGAATCAGTGAAGTTTCATGTACATATACAGCTCAAACACTGCTGGCTGTGAGGACTGGTGGCTGTCAAACCTTTCATATGTTAATTACCAGCAGTAAAGGTGCTTACTGTGTTCTCAGGTGGAGTGAGGGGGTGAGCCAGGGAAGTTTCACAAAACAGTCTCAAATTAGTTTTAATATTATTAACCTCAAATATAGCTAGCCTTATTATTTTTGACAGAGCCATTAGAGAACAGATACAAATACAGATACAAATACTGGCTTCGCTGCACACCCCTAATATCTATGTATGCTTTATAATTTGAAGGCATTCTCTCTCCCCAGTTTCATTCTTTCCATATTATTTCACAGAAATTATGACCTGGTCCTTTACTGGTGTATCAGGAGAAGTGGTTTATCTGGCAGTATTGCTTTGTTTAACCTATCCAATTAAATATTTTCCATTCCTAAACACATTTTATGTCTTTTAGGTATCCTGCAGGAATTATGATGAGGCTATGAGGAAGAAGTTTTCATAGTTTCACTCCAGAAAGGCCCAGCTGAAATTCAATCACAGTTTTGGCAAAAAAAAAAAAAAAAAAAAAAAAAACACAGAAAACATTAAGTTTAGAAATTGACATGATGTAACTTCTTAAATAGGCTATAAGCCTGTAAAGATTATTGTCAACATACTGTTGTTTTGCAGTTGCTGGACAAACACAGAAAGAGCACTGCGGAGGACAGAAATGGTTGAGCTCAATGTAAAATGAGGAAGATGTTGTTGTTGATTTGGATGCACACAGGATCTACAGTGAGGAATGGAGTCTAATAAATAAATCTGCCCACCTGGTCAGCAACCAATCACATCATTCACCTGTAAGGTTTTTGGGAGGGATGTATTCTAAATGTAACCAATAAAGTCACTTTTCATGTAAGGGTTTTGGGTGGGATAAATAACAAGTTTAACAATTAAATTACTTTTGAAGGAAGTCTGTGTGCTCAGTGGCCCAATAGCTATCTGGTTTAGGGGTGGGTTTAGTTTCAAATCAACCAATCCAGTTTAACATGAATGACCAAAAGGGGGAGGGCACAGTGCCATGAAAGGTGTGAACGCCCCCTTATTTTAGGGGATTACTTGCCATGGCAACAAATGGCTGTTGCACTGAAAAATACTTCAGTAACATACATCCGAATTGGTACATATCTGGCAGTATACAGACCCATGGTATTTCTGTGTCTGGACAATAATACTCCCAGATTTGTCTGAAAATCTGCAGTGTGTACAGGAGTTTACTCGTCCGTATACAGCTCTTTTCATGCAGTGTTTATGATAAACTTATTCTATCTCTCAGTGCTGGTGCATATACAATATTGATGTGTTTATCTGGATGTCATAGTTAGACAACATTTGCCAGGGAAAATGTATTTTACAAAAATCAATTTTTATATACAGTATGTCTCATTTCAAGAGATTCAAATCAGTTTTAATAAACCAAATTTGTCCTTCACTGACACAGCTGAACTGACCAGGGGAGACTCTCAAACTAAAAAAAAAAAGTGATCTCATTATAGATATTTTGATATTTACCTGTAAGTAAACCAAGGTAAACACAAGCATATGGCCAAATTGCATATGCATATATAAGCTTATAATATGTAAAATGTGTTAGATATTGTTAAGATATCACCAACAAATATGTTGTTTGTACACATACAGAACCCAGTTAGACCTGCACTCGAAATAAACCACATGCCCTATAAAGCCGCACAAAAGCTTGAGGATTTCACAATGTCCACTTTGCCCTTGTCACTGAGGACTAGAGGAAGTTCATTATAGATGTCATCTGAGGTCTAAAGCCTGACCTGAGCATGTATCAGCTCTGAATGCTGACCCCTACAAGCTCAACACTCAAACTGCATTAGGTAACCTGCATCAGCAGATGATGGCAGGGATTTGGCTGGAGCAGCATTAAAACAGCCCCATGCTTTCCATCCTCAGTGGATTGCAAGGTTACTGAACTATACAGACCTTAGAATGATATATATCGGTACGATTTTATAGGCCATAAATAATAAAAATGTATAATGCATAGCGAACAGTCGCACAACAGCACAATGGTGGAAATGTCACTACAACGGACCTTAAAGAGCATATTTCAGGTAAGCTTCCTCCAGAACAAGCTGTGTAGTAGCTAACTGTCCCTTTTGAATAACATGATTGAAGTAAAATTTGACTGTTTATAGAAAAACAGCTTGATTGAGAATTTAATATTGCATTTATACAAAAGCTCTATGTACAAGAACTAAATTAACATTCATTTTTGACAATATTGTCAGTTACTTGTTCTGTTTTGTTCAATGAATTAGTGTGTTTGAATAGGTTGAGTGACTCATTCAACAGACTGACAGTCACTTGTTTAATTCTTAAATGAATCATTCTTGAACCAAGCAGTTATAGCAAGTAAATTATTCAATGACTCTCTCATAAAAAACTATGGCTGCACATTCTTTGTGTAGGTACTTCTTTTGAATACGTGTATGAATGTGTGTAACATGAATGCAATCAGGACCAGAGGCATTGAATAATAATAAGAATGTTATTCAATGGCTCTGATCCAGACGTACTACATTTATCATGTTACCAACGTCAATTCCATCACTTCACTGCCATTCACAAATCCCCTCCCCTCCATAATAAAGTGTCTGTTGGATGCACACTTCAGAACCTCGGTGGCGCAAAGGATTTAGATTTTCTTTCAGTTTTCTTTAAAACAAATATTAGTTACTAGACATGAGTATGATGGAGAGTTTGCCAGTAAAGCCACATTTAGTCTCAACTAGCCAAAGTGCTGATTAATTTTTCTTTTTCCCTTTCCACTCAGCATAACTAGTGAAATCTCCCATCACATTTAAGGACAGGAAATGTATTTTCTAATTGGAGCAAGCTGCATTCTTTTGAGAATTGCATAAACCACAGTCGAGCTTGCGGTTTTATAGTTTGTTTACGTTTCATATCCTTTGACTTAGATGACTCGAGGAATGATTTGCTGAATCTGTGAAAAGCTTTTCTCGACACTACAAGGGGATGGGTACAGAGCCAGGAGATTTAGGCCTTTCGCTTTTTTCTTTCATATCTAAAGCGCAAATGGATGATGATATCCCAAGAGAGGTGCTCCTGAACGCATTCATTTTTCCATCCATGCTCTGTGTATCTCTGTGATAAGTTCATTAAAATTTCTCTCAATTATATTTAAAACGTAAACTCAGTAACCCCAGTTTAGTTCTGGCTGGACTCATGCTGAGTTAAGCTTTAAATATTAAATTGCCAGATCCCTAAATCTGTCTTGCATTTTGCCTACCACTTAAAAATCAGGTACTGTGATTCTCTGTATAAGACCCTGGTGCTCCTGAAATCATGATAAAATCATTTCAACCATTTTTTGTTAATTCTACTGAGATATACTTACTCAAGTATTGACTCAAAGTAATGACTTTGCTTATAGACTATACACTTCAGCTTTTCAGTTTTCATGTAACATTCTCATATTAATTTAAATAATAATAGCCCTTCATTTGTGATATACCTTGCATATTATACTTTGAATATTCCATGGTCTCAACACATAATAGCCAACACTGAGAGAGAAAAATGTTAATTTGCATACCCCAAATCCATAAGTGGGATGACAAAACTTATTTTGATAATTGACACAATAGGTCTAAATGTCATTGTATTGATAAACATTGCATTCTTTATCAACTATGCATGATGTGTGCAATATTTATTCACCCCAACCCTAACCACGGCACTATAAGCACATCAATTTATAGTCATAGGATAATTTAATAATAATAATAATAATAATAATAATAAAAATAATAATAATAATACAAAAAACAACACAAAAATCTGCATAAAAGTAGCCCATGACTTTTTTATACAGTAACTGACTTATACAGTATAAGTTTTCTTATCGTTTAAAATTACTGGAAATATAGTACAGATTTACTGACAGAATTTACTGCTATACTAACTTTATGAAGAAGTCCTAGACTACATTGTTTTAAGGGTAAAATGTTTTTTTGTTTGTTTGTTTGTTTGTTTGTTTTTGCTATTTTAGTAGGTAAAATGATTTGCTTTATCGATTTATTTTAGCCTCTAATCAAAATTAGCCTATTGACTGCTGTGGACATTTTGTAATGCTGGTTACATATAATATCAATAAGTACAAGTTCTTATTGACAGCTCATTCAGGGTTGTTGATATCTGATGGTGCCTTTGACATTCTGATCTGTACAAACAAATTACAGGTGTTTCATGTACATTTATCATACTATGGAGCATGGCATGTGGTGACATTAAATTTGCTTTTCTCCCAGTATGGCTTTAACCACAAAAGCTGCTATTTCTGAGTGACTATTATGAATTACAGCACATGTAAGCCAGTTAGAGGGCTTATCTGTAGCTAGAAAAAGCAAAGGCATTTTGCTTTTTTTTTTTTTTTTTCTGTAAAATGTCTGAGGTGAGCAGATATGGGGATGAGGCACCTCAGTTACTAATAGCAATTGAATATTAGCAGAGCTTTGTTGCCAAAGAAGGGCAAATGTGATTTTTCAAGTCAACAAATTCAAACAAAAAGTCATATTTTGAAAAAAAAAAAAAACAATGAAAAAGAGCCATCCATTAGCCCTGGTTCATATGTGCTATTTGACTAAAATATGGCAGTAGAATTATTATGAATTCAAATTATTCCAATAATTATGCCTAAGGAAAACAGTCTGGTAATGCGCTTTCTGTACAGATGGGAATATCTCGTTGAGGAATCTGCATCTGGCACAAATTATATATTAAATTAAAATGTTAAAGAATAAAGAACATCTTAATTGTTTGGTTTCTTTAAGGTAAATGTTGTCACTTTAATCATCAATCAATCAAACAAACAAACAAACAAACAAACAAATAAATCCATCCATTATTTTTATGGTTACTGCAGTTCATAACCTTTGAGTCCTGGTGAAATATACTGTGATGAAATGCTTTGCAAAAAATAAAAAATAAAAAAAAATAAGAGATCACCAGTCATTAAAGAACTTAAAAGATTTACATAACATGCAACTTATACCAAAAGGAGTTCATGTGAATTTGAAATGAATGGCATTCAAATACAAACCGTGAAAGGGATGTACTGTAAAGCTTATAGAAGAAACTTCACTGTGCATCCCATGCCAGTTATTCTATCTAACAACCTTTGGAGAGTTGAAGGTTTTAGTAGTCTGAAGTGTGACAAATGTACAAAGCCTTGTTATGATCGTACTGATTTGCACTGACTAACCCAGACATAGCCGAAGGGAATGGGGCAAAGGCCCCATGAACTGGACAAGTTGACAATAAGTGCTGTATAAGGTGGCAAAATCAATGTTTTTGGAATTTAGTTTGACTTCAGTGAACCCTAAATCCAAACTCCACTGACCCAGTTCTCAGACTGTAGCTTCAAAAGGCAGTAACAAGTCTACCTGTTTTTCCTCTAGCGGTTATAGAGCATAAGGTAAGCAGTCCACCCCACTTTTTCAGAGATAATCATTAGGCTATGTTTTTGTTTTGCTTGGCTGCATATTACTATGTGCGTGCATTCCATCTGGAAAAAATCTTCTTAAAATGGCTAGTGCTCCCCTACATGCCTTTTATCAATTCATTTAGGAGTATAGGGTAAATGCAACCTAGATATTTAATATTAATGAATGTGCCTAATGAATATTAATGAGCAAGGTTAATAAGATTTGTAATAGTCTTCAAGGCACACTAGCATCCCATCTGAGCCCCCTCTGCTGGCCAGCATGCAATCACACCGGGATTCTCGTTAGAGGAACTTCTAAATCTAAATTATAAACAGTCACATCATATGTGACACTATACAGTGAGGGAACTCCTGTTTGAACTGACAGGGCTTCAGTGTATCTCAAACACCACACGGTTGCCTCAGTTGCCAGCCCAACTGTTCACTGCAGAGGGATCCATATGGGATGAGAGACATGTCCCAATTAGTCACCGTGCATTTCTCTTTGACATCCTCCCATCCTCTGGCACTGACAGGTCCCTTTGTAAATTCTCGATTGAATTGCTGTGTTTGGGCTCTTCTGCTTAGGCCTAATAATTGGTGACACAGTTTGATGTGAGTGGCCAACACGGGCATGTGAAGAAAATCCCTCAATGTGGCAAAACTCGTAAGTTTAATATATAGCTGGTAAATGGAATTCCAAGCAAGGCTGCAAATGCAGAGAGGGAGAAAAGGTACTTGGCACCAAAATAACAAAGCCCTGAGGGCTATCTTCTGAACTCACCCACTTTCTTATTTGGAGTCTGGAGGAGAATGAATGAGAAAGTAAATTGAAGTTGGACTGAGGTAAGATGGAGTTTGAGGAGTGGGAGCAGTGTGTTAAGGGGCCCTTATTTTGATGCTGTTATACAGGGCTGTATATTGATACACATTTTTTTGATTTGATTCAAACTCACTAGCTCTAGCTCTAATTTGATTCAGATTATTTTGAGTATATTTCACTTTCAGTGCCCATTATGTTTACATATGAAAGAAATCCTCTTTCAGCTACTGGTGTAAGATTTTCAGGAAACCTTCTAACTTGGTACATCCTAAAAATAATAATATTAAAAATTCACAACAAGGCCCAAACAATGCAATGCATGTGTAATTTGTATAACAAATATAATAATGAACTAAAAAAAAAAGAACTAGTTTAAAATATACTTAAGTTGCATTTGTAAAAGTGTTATTAGTAATGTGTAAAATTATTTAAAAAATAATATTGTATATTGTATGATACAATTTATTTGTTTCATTATAGATTACCAGTTTATGTATTAGTGGTGTGGATTTTTCAGTGATTCTTTCTTGCTGGTCACATAGCTACATCAGTAGGTTGCAGCAAATGAATCACTGATATGATGCTAGAATGAGATGCTTTAGTAATTCACTGGCAATGTCATAAAGATTTGAAGGTTGCCCTCAAAGGCCTTATTTGGCACTTGATGACATGGAAGCTGAGGTACAGTATGCAGCTTTATTAGGTCACAGCCTTATATTTAAGAAATAACCACTGTTGTCATTAGTGAGACAATTAAATTGTTAATTCATTCATTCAAAAGCTCATTTATACAGGCATTCAACAAGTTACATGCTTATGGGTGAATCATTGAATCATTCATTCAACAGCTTCATTTAAAAATACTGCTTTATTCAGGAAGGAAAAATACAAGACTGTCCCTATGAGCGAGTCACTACACTTTTTTAAAGCTGTTTTAAGCAGGAATGAAACAAGTGACTCTCTTTATAGGTGAATCACTGAATCATTAATTCATCCGATTTATTGAATACTGCTTCATTCAGGAAAGAAACAACTGAATCATTCACCATTCATTGAATTAACTGATTTATTGAACTGAATCATTCATTTAAATGATTTGTTCAAAAACACTGATTCAGAAGCAAAACGAATGAGTCATTCCTGCACAATGGGATTTAAAAAAAAATAAAAAATCAACACAGAGATCAATCAGAATATCAACAGCCCTTATAAAATACAATAAAAACAAAATAATTCACACAAATACATACAATTATTTAGATATGTTAACAGACTTGTAGACAGTGCTTGCTTGTTGAGTGATATTTTGTACAAAGTGTTTGCATTTGTGTTGTTATATGTATGTGACAAATTAAAGAACAGAGAGCATCTTCCAGACCCATGGAAGGCTGGGATAACCTGACTCATACACAGCAGACTGTTTTGTCTAGCACTTCCTTTATTTGTGTAAATCAAAGTTTAGAGGAGCAGTAGGAGGAAACCCAGGAAAGCATATAACATCTGAGTCTCCCAGAAACATCACAGAAAGAGACATAGAAACCCTAACTATTCTCTCTCTCTTTTAGAAGATCAAATTTTCAGAGGCCATTTGTGTACAATAAGCTAGGATAAAACCACAACGTGAAGCCATGCCTGGATGGTTGAAATGCGTAACCCAACCAAAACCAAAACCCCTGAAAACAATCAGCTCCTTAGGCATGTGTCTAGTTACGTGCAATTTTTCTTCATTTTGCACCTCAGGTGATGACACGTCAGAGAATGAAGCCAAGAACCTGATGTGTATGACCTATTTTCCTTCCCTCAGCTTATGGCATTTCATCATCTGCCACCCTGCCTGCACAGTCTGCACCTCAAAAATAGCTTTCTCAGGATTCAATGCCCTGCATTTTTGTGCAGCCTACGAACATTTGTGTTTAAAAGTGCACCCAGTAAAACATGCTACACACATAAAGTAGGATGGACTCTGCCCCACCACAAGCTGATTTGCTGAATCTTATTAAAAAGTAATGTAAGACACCCTGCAACTGGTGGTATGAGGCTGCACCGTCAGGGGTGGCTGATTTCACATGGATAAGGCTTCATTTAAAAATGTATTAATGAGATTATTTTCTTGGCATGCTTATAGTCTGCATTCTATGATTATAGTTTGCTGTTTTAGCAATACAATTATTTATAAAATTATTATACAGAAACTATCTACACATCACAGGAATTTGAAATTGCCTTATGGATACTATAATCAACGTGCACACACACACACACACACACACACACACACACACACACACACACACACACACACACACACACACACACACACATATATATATATATATATATATATATATATAAAATTATGCAGTGCCCTCCACTAATATTGGCATCCTTGGTAAATATGAGCAAAAGTGGCTGTGAAAATAAATCTGAATTGTTAATCCTTTTGATCTTTCATTCAAAAAAATCACAAAATTATCATTGAAGTAAAACAATTGAAAGTGGGGAGAAAATCTCTTGATGAAATAAATGTTTTTATCCAATGCATGTTGGCCACAATTATTGGCACCCCTAAAAATTCTTAAATATCTCCCATTCCCATTCATATTTTTTTTTTTAAAAGGAAAAACCAGAGTGACTAAGCGCATGAAATTGTCCAGCCATGACTTCCTGTTCCACAGTTCCACAGGATTATAAATATGAGGCCAAATTCATCATAAGGAGTAAAATCAAAGAATATAGTTATGTTGTGCTTCACAAAATAGAAATTTAACTGTAAGAATAGAGCTAAAGCATTGAAAATGTTTAGGTTATGTATGTAACCCTCGTTCCTTGAAGGAGGGAACAGAGACGTCACTTCCGGGAGCCGAGACACAACCTTGCTTTCAGTGCAATTAGAGATTGTGGCATGAGGGAAATAACATCTCCGTTCCCTCCTTCAGGGAATGAGGGTTACATACGTAACTGAAACATTCCCTTTCAGTCAGTCATGTTCGATATTACGTTGACTGACGTTAGGGGTCCCTATGGAAAATGTCACAACCAGAACTGTGTTACTTAATTGAGGATACAGATGCTGACAGGCAAGCATGTCAGAACAAGTATATCTCAAATCATAATCTTCCAAATTCCCTGAAAGCCAGATAAGCGGGCCCACCAGGGCTGCCAGTATTTTCATCTGCATCCGTTGGGGGGTGGGGGGGGAGTACAATGACAGAATGTAAGTCTTGTGAAAAACTTGGAAAATGAAAGAATCAAGGGGAGCCTGGCAGAATCCAACTGTGGCAGAACTGAGACATCAATGCCAGGTCCGGAGAGAGGAAGGCAACTCTTCACCGGACAGAGTGACAATCTTCTCTGCCAAGTCTGCAACTGCGGGCCAACAGAGGACCCAGAGTTCACCGGCGGGGGATAACTGGGAGAAAGCGCATGTATCCTAACTAGGAATGACTCCGCAAGCTGAACACTAAGCCTGCCTCCCGCAATTTGCCTGATATTACAGGGGCTCAACCCGAAGATTATAGAACCTTGCAAAGGTGTTAGGTGTCGCCCTGTCTGCAGCACTCCAGATGTCTGCAAGAGAGGTGCCGTGCGCCAACGATCAGTGAAAATGACGTTACAGCCAAGTATGGTGACACATACTCAGAATTCGTGCTCTGCATTTAACCCATCAGTGAAGTGCACACACACAGCAGTGAACACACACACACACACCGTGAACACACACACAGAGCAGTGCTGTAGTGCTGCATTTATGCTGCAGCGCACGGGGAGCAGTTGGGGGTTCTGTGCCTTGCTCAAGGGCACCTCATTCATGGTATTGCCGGCCCGAGACTCTAACCCACAACCTTAGGGTTAGGAGTCAAACTCTCTAACCACTAGACTTCCACTAGACGCCATGACTTCCCCAGGAGGAGGCTACACTCCAAGTGGAATGAGCCCTCACTCCTAGGGGGCATGGCTCACCTTGGGACTGGTATGCCAAGGTGATGGCATCCACCAACCAATGAGCCAACCTCTGTTTGGAGACCAAAGTAGACAAAGAGCTGCTCGGAGCGTCTGAAGATCCAGGTGTGTTCCATGTAAATGCGCAATGAGTGGACAGGACACAGCAATGCAAGGGCCGGGACTGCCTCCTCTGAGGGCAGCGCTTGCAGGCTCACAACCTGGTCTCGAAAGGGAGTGGTGGGAACCTTGGGCACATAACCAGGCTGGGGTCTCAAGGTAACGTGTGAATCAGCCAGACCAAACTCAAGGCATGATTAGTTGACCAAAAATGCCTGCAGTTCCCCCACTCTCTTGATGGAAGTAAGCACGATCAGGAGTAAAGTCTTGAGAGATCGATGTTTTAGCTCAACTGAATCAAGTTGCTCAAAGTGGTCCCTCCGTAATCCCAAGAGAACCACGGAGAGAGGGGATGAGCAGCGGTTGGAGGATTTAGTCTTCTCACACCTCTCAGGAGCCTGACAATTAGGTGATGCTTCCCCAAGGAATAACCATCCACTGCATCATGGTGAGCCGCAATGGCAGCAACATACACCTTCCAAGTAGAGAGGGACAGCCTCCACTCCAGCATTTCCTGCAGGAAAGAAAGCACCACACCAACTGAGCATCTCTTAGGGTCCTCCCTGCGGAGAAACACCACTCAACAAATAGACCCTACTTCACATCATAGGCTTGCCTCGTAGAGGGGGCTCTAGCTTGAGTGATAGTATTTATCATGGCCTGAGAAATGCCAGAGAGGTCTACGGTCCAGAACCCAGACATGCAGGTTCCATAGATCAGGTAGCACGTGCCAGATTGTGCCCATCCACTGAGAAAGAAGGTCCTTCCTCAGGGGAATCCTCCAGGGAGGGGGTGTCATGAGAAGCATGAAGTGGGCAAACCAGGTCCGGGTGGGCCAGAACGGTGCAATCAACAGGATCTGATCCTCGTCCTTCCTGATCTTGCTCAGGGTCTGTGCAAGGAGGCTCACTGGAGGGAAGGCGTACTTGCGTAAACACCAGGGCCAACTGTGTTACAGCGCATCCATGCCAAGGGGGGCCTCTGTCAAGGAATAAAACAGCCAGCAGTGGGAGGACTCTCAGGAAGTGAACAGGTTCTCCTGGGCTTCCCCGAATCAACTCCAAATGAGTTGAACTACCTGATGATGGAGTCTCCATTCTCTGGGAAGGGTAAGCTGTTGTGAAAGCGCGTCAGCTGCACGATTGAGCTCTTTCAGAACATGAACGGAACGCAGTGATTTGAGCCGCGTCTGATCCCAGAGGAGGAGATGGCGGGCAAGTTGCAACATGCGACAGAAGAGTGAAGACATGATTGCCTTGCAGCAAATTTCGAAATCAGTGAAGAGCAAGCAGCACTGCTAGCAACTCGAGGTAAACGATGTGCCACTGCAGTCGAGGTCCTGTCCAGGAGCCCGAGGCTCTATGCCCATTGAATACGGCACCCCAGCCAATCTTGGAATGCTCATGAATGAATTAAAAATTAAAGGCATTTAAATGAAAGAATGAAAGAAGTGTTTTCACCAAGGCTGCATTTATTTAATAAAAAACACAGTAAAAAAATGTAGAATTGTGAAACATAATTAGAATTTAAAATAGCTGTGTTGTATTTTGATATATTTTACAATTGATTGATTGATGCAGTCATTACTCCAGTCTTCAGTGTCACATGATCCTTCAGAAATCACTCTAATTTCTTTCAATTAGTGCGTTATTGCAGTACCTGTAGCTACCAATATCTATTCACAGAAGCAATTGAAAGGCACACATTAGACCAAGCATGTTCACAGCTCTCCATATGAAAAAGACAACAGTCTGTACGGTTAATTCTCTCTTACCTGTTGCCACCCGCTGAGCTCGATTCTCCACTGAGACCATTTTGTGTCTCTGCCGCACTCTTTAATTTCTGCCTTGAAGACAAATACTATAGAATTAAATTGTGTTATCTTCTTACTACAGGTCTGCAGCTCATTCCTATCCAGTATCACTATATGGTGTGTTTTACTTATGAAATAAAACCTCTGGTTTCAGGGCTAATCTAATTGTTTTTGTTCCATGTGTTTGGTGTGTGCGCGGAGAGCCCAGTGGACAATGAAAGTAGATTTTGAAGGAAGTCGAGGCGAGAACAGGAGCGGGATGTGTCTAGACAAGAAATGTATTAGCCAATTTCTGATATAGCAAATCAACATGTTGTAGGGCGTAATTGAGTTTTTCCCCCTGCCTGTTACGTGAGCATACAACGGGACATTGGCTAAACAGGTTGCTTAATTGAAATTAAAACGTAAAAGCATAAATCATGCTAGCCCTGGTGTAATTGAAGGGTAACTGAATATTTAATGAAACTGGTAGACTAGGCTCCATATCAGGATGTGTCAGAGTGATCTATAGCCCAGGAGTCTGTCACTACACACACTTTTCTTTTTCTTTCTAAATCTCTTTTTTCCCTGTGACATTTTTTGAAGTATTTTTGTCTCTAGGGAACAGAAGCTAATACATAAAATAACCCTCAATTAAAGTTTTTCACTTGTAGTGCACAAATCCCCAAGGGAGGCTACACAGGTAATAATAATACAAGAAAAGTGGGACAAAAACTTGACAGCATTATGCCAAATGGCAGCCCTTAATTTAAGCCATTTTGAGATGTGCTCTGACAGTGAAACTAAACCTGCACTAAATTATTTGCAGAAATCGTGATGGATTATTACACAACATCCTCCTGCACCAAAGATAACATACCACTGAATCAGGTAACTCATTAACATTCGAATGTGTCAACACAAGTTAACATGGCTTGCAACATGTCAGCCGAAGGTGACTTAAGCTTGCACTTTGTAAACAGACCCTGTGGCGACTGATTGTCAGCGATGTGACATTTAGTTATTGTGCTTCTTTAAGTATTTTCTGTGTCCTCTGCACTTGTTATAAGGTCCAAATGTGGTGTCCTTCCAATAAAGAGTGTTTCTCTTCAATATGTAGATAACAGCCAGCTTCCATTTTCACACTACTTCTCCTCCACCGCCCCCAATAAAGAGCACATGCAAATATGACATTTATTTATTTTTTTGGAGAAATGTAATTGGAGGAAAATGTGAATAAGTTAAGAAATGTGAGATGATTGCTCGGGGAAAAGCACCATTAGAAATGAAGCATTGACACGGCTTCAGGATTTTCTGTTTTCAGCAGAAGTGACATTCCTGGTTGCAGAAATGACCTCAGTAAAAGTTTTAATATTTAATGTGCGAATGGTTAGAGAGGTTGCCATGATCACACTTGTTCATTTATCAATAAAGAGGCAATTACCCAAAAGCACAGCACATTTGTTGTTCTGTCACATGGGAGAATTTCCAATGGATTTTTTGGGCTGCTCACGGAGCTCCATGGCTCTGGAGTGCTAGAAATAAGCCAAATAAATGAAGGCATTTAAAGCTGCTCAATATCCCACCATGCCCTTAACCAATTACAAAATGACAGGAAATAGAATGTGCACTTTGTTTGTCTTTTATTTTTTTCAGCATTTCCTGCTAATTTACCGCCAAATATCACAACCGTTGTCCATTGAGGGGGTTTTATAGTCTCATTACCTTAGGCGTGTTTGATGTATAATGTTTTTTATGTTTTTGTCTCTCTTTACACCATCCACACATTTCCTCTAATCCTTTGAAAATGCTTTCTCATTTGCATATCTCAATATCAGCTATGTCTTGACAATATCAACAGTGACCTTGGCATTTGCTACACAGTCAGACAGATAAGTATCCAAAAGGTTACAAAGACACAAGATCATCTGGGGTTAAAACAGAATAATTAAATGCTACATTGGGCCATTTCCACATATGATCTTTATTCACCAAGCCAATTAACATACTAGTATGTCTAACTTTATGCAGGGTGTCAATTAATTTACATTTTATTAGCCTACAAGATACATTGCATTTGCTTAGCACACCCTTCTCAAATAAAACTATAAGCAGAAAAAAGCAGCAGAAAGAAGAATTACACATACATTCCGAACAGGAGTTTAACTTACAAAATTCCAGTTTAAATTAGATTCGAAAAATTGAAAACACACACTGCATTTGTGGTTTACCGGGACTCTCCATAGGTGTAATTGTTTTTATACTGTACAAACTGTATTTTCTATCGCCCTACACCAACCCTAAACCTACCCATACAGAAAACTACTGGCAATTTTTACATTTTATAAAACACAGTTTTTTATGTTTTTTAAGCCTTTTCTTTTACGGGGAAACAGGAAGTGTCCTCATAAACCATGTTTACGTTGCAGTACCCATGATACACATTTGTGTCCTCTTAAACCATATACTACACACACCTACACATCTACACACACACAAGAATGCACTGGAGGGAGGAGAAAACCTGATATAATTCACACAACTAATAGAGGCATGAGTCAAAATCTGACAACGAGGAGACTGGAAGAGAAATTAAGTGATAATTGGAATGAGCTACTACACTCCATCTTTCTCACAAAAGTTATCAGTCCGCACTTGGAAGTCTTGATTGTGCATGATAGAGTCGAGGTGAAGGGACTAGCCACTGAGGTGATTAGCTTTGCTGAAGAGCGTGTGGAATAGAAATGAACTGACTCTCTCTTCCTCACTCTCTCCTTCATATCATTGTCTGTCCCGATATGGGAAACTTTACAAACAAACAATGTTTAGTCATAAAAAAAGAACTGTTGCCTATTAAATAGCTAATTATTATATATATATTCTGTTAAATAACTGTTTAAAAATCTTTTAGCTGTGGTAGCAAGTTATTCACCGTAAAATTAAAACAATGTTTCCATTCGTATGTGATGCCTGTGCATTTCCAGCTTATAACAGAATATTTCATTAAGTGATATAATGTTAATATACTAGTCTACTTCAACTATCAGAATCTGCTTTTTACCTTAAATTGACACAACAGAAAGCCACTCGTTGAATCAGAGTTCATGGTAAGTGGCCTGTCCATAAAATATGGCCAGTACTTAAGTATATATAGTGCCCAGGGTCATACACACAAAGACAAAACATATCATTATAACACATTTGACACTAAAATAATAAATTACATTTTAACCTGGTAACAGAAAATATAACACAAAACACCCTAAAGATGGGTGCACGCTGTACAATTTTTAATAGTCTTTTAAGTTTGTTGCTTGTCAGACTGTATAAACATGATCCCAGCTATAAGCCATGTCACACTGTGGGATCTCAGTCAAGACTTGTTAAAAACAGACATAAGCAAGAAGGCTCATACAGAGTTTTACATCAATTATATCTGTGACATGTTCAGTGATTGTGAGCTGCACGTGGAACTGAAACAGTGGCTAAAAAGCAAACCAACAAACAAAAATCTCTGGTGTTAATGTTGATCATAGCTTGCTTTGAAAAAAAAAAAGGAAAATAATGAAGAAAATGTGTGTGGACCAATTGGTGGTTTGTTGTTGTCACACTAATTGTGTCATCAGGTTCTGTGCTCCTAATCGTTCTTGATTTAACGGTCATCTGAGAAGGGGTCGTGTCCCCCTGAATGTCTGTGGTGGTTACGGCCCTGATCAAAGCTAAAATTTGATCGCAGTGGTCCTTAATGGGCTGTTGGTGAATATGTCAAACTAGCTATCAAAGACTACATATTTTGGCTTAGGATCAGAGGAATATTTCAGTATTTGTGATGACCAAGTCATTTCCTAAATTGTACAGTGTGCACATACTGATAATAAACATAAAAAGAAGCAAAACTGTTCATATAAAATATAATAGATGTTGTGAAACCATATGTGTAATGCAAAAATGTCTGGGTACATCCTTTTACTGTTTTGCAACATGAATCATACAATACACAGTTTTTATGTTCAACATAAATGTGACAGTAGTTTAGATTAACATGACATAACATGATGTCAAACCAGCTACACATTTTCACTGTATATGATAAGGTTACATGGAAATCACAAAAATAATAATGGATAGAACTTCAGAATAAAAGAACACTACCAAACACCAGCATGATGGTAATATGTTTTGCAGTATGTTTCTGTAGTACAAATATTTGCATAATGTGTAAATGAAAATGCAAGTACATATAACTTAGACCTATGTGTTCTGTATTTCAAATGCTTTCACGTTCACAGATCATGCGTGTGTGATGTTCATATGGTCATGTGTATATATACTGTATATGTGTGCAAGCATGTCAGATGTGCCTGCTTTAGTGGACATACATTAATCATTATCACAATGAAGCAGGAATGTTTTTATTTTTGCTGACAGAAACAGATTAGATTACCCTAAATTGACTGATGGTGTTGGCAGGCATTTCATTTGAGGGCTTGGAAATCACTGATAGGAAGTGTCGAGATTAGTTATCGCTTGTGATTTTACTTTATTAAAATGCATGTGTGATGAATGAACAGATTTCATGAGGTTAAAACTGACATAATGAGATTCCATTTCGTAAGAGACTAGACATACTTAATTATTGCAAAGACAGAGATTAATTTGATTGTATTCAGAATGCTTGATGTGAAAATGTGAAAATGTATATCTTCATTTTAGATGTTCTTTGAAACATTATGCTAAACATGCGAGCGAAAATATTGAAGCCAATATATCATCAGTTTTTACTCTTACGGCTGTTTTAAATATGTAATATTTTGTTTTGTTATACATTCATTTTCTTAGCTATTTTAAGAATCTGAAAGGTGTTTTTGTCATTTTCCCCAAGAAATGTTTTTTTTTTTTTTTTTTTTTTTTTTTTTTTTACAATTGTTCATTAAGACATAAACAAGAAACATACTGTTAGAAGCACTAATGGAAATCAGAAGTAGTGAAATAGGAAGGGGTTTAAAGTCTTTGAACAAAATGAATAATTGCAGATGCTGGCTTGAACTGGAATTTCCATTTTGTTTCGGCTACTTGAAGGAAGATTGACATCTTAATTTCGAAGCATTACTTTGTCTAAATTTCTTCTGCTTTTTCCACAGTGTAATTTTAACCCAAAAAAATGTAATCAAGCTTATTCTAGGAAAATCCACTTTGACCTTGTTAGCACGCACAAATGCAAACACACAGCATGTATGTATAATGAGCCGAATCACCGTTGAGATGCTTGGGCTCAGTGGGTAAGTTTGCTCATTATCTCATGCACAAATAAACTATTAACCTTCAAAATCAGCCTCTGTTAACCATCAAGGTTAAATAGCATCCATCATCGCAATGCAACTCCTCTTCTTGGAAGACACAGCAAATGTATTATTAAGACTGTTTCTGATGGGAAGGGTGAGACAAGGTGACAGTGATGTTTAAATGAGATGATTTAAATGAGTGTGTGCTCCACCAGCTTGTTTAGTATTTCAAAAGGGCCCAGTCTTTATGTGAGCTTTAAAACGCTCCTCCATCATGGCTCTGTTCCCTCTCTCACTGAATGCTGCAGGTCAGAAAACATCAAACAGCCGAGTATGAGGCGTAGACTGACATTCTGGAAAACAGTATCATCTCTCTAGCTTGAAATAATGGAATAAACAAATCTCAGATTGTCTGACTGCAAAATGTGGCTGTCAGTAACATGCTATAATATCATGGTAGGATGTGTTTACTAACACAGCATAGAGTACTGCAGATATTTCATTGTTTATACTGGACTGTCAGTGTCAACGTTGTTCTCAAAACAATGCAATGTCTGATAGACAGCGGGCAAATATAAATAGTGATGCAAACTGACACAATGTATTCAGTGATTTTGAACATCATGTTTTTGACCAATGAGTATTTTATTTTTTTATTTTTTTATTTTATTGAATTTGTTTTATTCAGTGTTTAATAATGCCTTGTGAAATCTGTCAAAATAAATAAATAAATAAATAAAAGTATTTGTGACTTTTTTCAAAGTGTGAGTTTATATCTTACAATTATGAGATTATATTTTATTATTCAGACTTTTTTTCCCACAATTTTGAGAATACAAAAAAAGTCAGAATTTTAAAGAAAAAAAATCTGATTTGTAAAATATAAACACATTCTCTGTAATTCTGTGAGAAAAAATAAATAAATAAATAAATAATATATATATATATATATATATATATATATATATATATATATATATATATATATATATATATATATATATTCATTCAGTGGAAGAAATAAGCTTATATATCTTATTATATAACTTATAGTTCCAAATAATGCAGCTAACATAAGTAAAATGATGCAGACAAAGTTAGTAGCTGAAAGGCTTCATGAAGATGATCCTTTAATGGACTTCAGAATGTGCTGATACTGTAGAAAGAAGAAAGGACCGCTTTTACATACCTCAATTTAGCACTTGTTGGTGTAACTATCTGCTTTTACAAGACGAAGAAGATGAGCAAAAACAGAAGCCATTGCACTTTGTTCCATTAAAGCTAAAACACGTAGTTAAATAATGCATGTTATTTTATGTCACTTAGTTAATTCTGCTGTGGATAAAAATGACAAACCAGTCTTAGAAGGTCATGTAATGTTGTGTATTCACAGGCTTCAATGGCTACTGTGTTGGATTGCCCATCTGTAGCTGGGTAAAGGGACATGATGTACGGTGTGCACTGATTTTGAGAAGCAGCACTCACAAATATATCAGAAAATAGAAGCAATTCCCAGGTGGATGGAAATATGTGGCCCCTTTTTCATTAAATATTTAATTGCTTTGCGCTTTGTGACAAAAAGCACTGCCAATTTGGATGCCTGTGCCATCAGGTTGCCTCCTCACGCACTTTGTGCACAAGGACGTGATGGCTGTATCTCACCCTTCCTGACGCTCTTCAATTATAGTGAAAGAAAAAGTTTTCCAACTATAAAAAGTCTTGTGCCCATAAAGTCATCTGTAATAGCGAAAGGAGGACACATGAATATTTTATTAGATGCTGAAAGTTGCCAATAAATTCATTGTGGAAACAAAGTGGCTATGTAAACATTATCCATCCTGTTCTGAGCAAGGCAGGAATTTATCTCTTTATCATCTTCAGCTGGAAACAAATCAGTTGCAATCTTTTCTTCTAACAATTTCTTTCTAAACATCAGATATTTGTTATAAAGCTGACAAGGCCAAAAAAAAAAAAAATAAAAAAAATAAAATAAAATAAATAAAATCATTTATTGACCTTTAGGTTGAGATTAAAAAATGTTGAGAATAAGGATGCATGGCTATTAAACCTCTAGCTGATAGAATACCAATTCTTATTATGTCCAATAACAAATAATTTCTGGGATTAAAACTCTATACCGTTTTGTCCAAATAAATTGAAAATACATTAAAAAAAAAAAAAAAAAAACGACAAGTGAACTTAAGTATCAAAGCATTTATAATGATATAATGACTTGATATTGACTACATTATAATGATATTTTGTGTAAAGATTAACTTGAAGTGAGCATTGTGTGATGGAAAATATATTTTAAAGGTGAATATGTGAAAGCCTGTACAATTAAATATAAAATGCAGATCATTACAAAATCTAGACAGACATACAGACAGATAGACAGACAAATAGATAGATAGATAGATAGATATGCTCTTTAAAAACACTCCCGTTATAATCAGTAAAGCTACCTACACTGTATCATGAATAAATATCTTACCCATTTACACTGCACACGTCTGCGGCGCATTACGGCTTCAACACGGCCACCGGAGCTGATCGCGGCTACTCACCAGCCGTGCCGCAGCAAGTTCTGAAGCGGCTCTCTGTGCTGCATCAATAAAGACAGGCCCCTATATTTTTGAAGGATAATAATAATAATAATAATAATAATCATCTTGCTGTTGTCAAAGAAATCAGCAACAGGCGATATCTCTCGATACACAATACTATCGTCTTCCATCACAACCCTAAATTGAAGGTTGTGAAGACGCTTTGTTACCTTATCATAATGTATTCTCTTTAAAAATTATTTATTGTCAAATGTGTGTTGAATGTAAACTCCTATTAGGAATTTAACCATTCAATGTGAATTTATCTGAGAATATTCTTAAATAAGGAAATCTATTCAGTGATTGATCCATGCCTATTTCACCATCCAAAATCCTGTTTGTGGCACAGCAAAGTGTCTGAATCAACTCTAAGAATAAAACTTTAGATTTAGTCCTATGCTTTGCTTAAATTACCAATGAGATGCTCGATAACTAACTTTTAAGAACAGCTTTGAGCCAAGAATTGTTATTTTACACTTAAGTCAATTCTTAGCAGCGTTCTTGAGTAATTCTCAGAGGCTTGATAAATATTGGCCCTGTTCTTGGCCTAAAAAGGTTTTCACTCTTACGATAAAAGTGAACACCATTATCTTCCTGCATCTTTTGAATTGAGATTTAAATAATACATAAGTTCCTCAAATGCTTGTTGTGCAATTTTGCTTGTACTTGAAATGTATTTTGGGAATAAATAATTTACAAGCTGAGAACAACTAATTACTGTGCCATACATCTTCCAGTAGCCTCTCTCTCTGAGAGAGCTCCTTATTTGGCATGACAAGGTAATGAGCGGAGAGGGCTCAATGAGTTTTATTTATTGGGCTCCACACTGGTTCTCTGTGGCCCTCTCTGTCTCAGGAAAGGCTTTCTGACAATTTTCCACAGGAGCCTGGCAGCTCCATGCAATGATTGTGAGGTGTTCTCTGACAAAATAATTGGCTACTCTGGCATTTCAATTCATTTCTTGTAAATTACCTTGTGCAAGGGCATTCTTTGAGACCATATCAGAGGCCAAGAAATAACACATCTGGTGATAGGGATTCTGTGAACAATACAAGGAAAATATCAAAAAGCTTGGAGTCAGCTACGCCGTTCAAAGAAAAGGTATATCATAGACCTCTATTTTTTTTCCTCAGTTTTCTGTTGTATCAAAACATCCATATTGGCACAGAAACAAACTATTTAAGAACAAACCACTCTAAACCGGCAGGTTGCGTTCCACTTAGTTGGCTGAAAGGGCAGTTGTGAAAGCGCTGACTCAAGCTTCCATTAGAACAGATCTCACGGCTGTTATCAGACGGTCTGGATGAGGCCCTTGGAAAGTGCTTGTCTGGCCAGAGGTGTTGAACCCCCACCGCTGGAGGATAAATGGCGCTTTCACAGAGGAGGAAGAGTCCCTGAGTGTAATGGTATACTCTGGAAGGGTTCCAGCTGAACCCTTGCAGTTTCCGCACACCTAAATCCAGATGCTTGTCTCAGATGGGGTTTGTGAAAATGATTTGAACCTGCTGCTGGGAGCTGAGGACGATATTGTGCTATAAACGCCCTGCTAGCCTCTCTCAGTCACTCTTTTTTAGATCTCGTCTGCAGTGTTTCTCAAGCACTACAATCTAGGCATCGAAACTAACCTTTGTCTTTCTGTCTGTCACTTATATCTCAGTCGTTCTGTCACACTCCGCCTTCTTTCTCTTAAAAGCCACGTTATCTCTAGAAACGCCTTAGCTCTCTTTGAAGTGGTTAAAGTATCCAGTCTGCTATTGCAGACTGATACTATTTCAGTTTGTGAAGCAGTTAGTGACCTCTATCAGTGACTCACCTCTCCTTCAGTTATCAGCAGACTTCAGTCTGAGAGGAAGATCCTGCTAGCTTGAATCACATGGGAGCTCTGCTTCAAAACTGACATTTTACGGAGGCTAATAATCTAGCCTGAAATAAATCAATACACGAATAAATGCATAGACATTAAAGGGATATTTCACCCCCAAATGAAAATTATTCTCATTTTCTCACCCTTGTGTCTTTCATTCTTTTCTGAAATACGGAAGATCTAAAGACTTTGCTGTTTGCTTTTTCCATCCAGTTACAATAGATACAATTTTAGCAATCATTACTCTCGTTTTCAGTATCACATTATCCTTCAGAAATCATTCTATGCTGATTTGCATCTCAAGTAACGTATTATTATGATCAAATTTGTGCTATTTAATATTTTTGTGTAAACTATAGATTTTTTTTCAGGATTCTTTGATGAAGGTTCAAACAAGCAGCATTTATTTAAAAAAAAAATACTGTTTTTGATCAAATTAATGTGTACTTACTAATAAAAAGTATTAAATTCTATAAGAAATAATAATAATAATAATAATAATAATAATAATAATAATAATAATAATAATAATAATAATAATAATAAATCTCCTAAACTCAAACATTTGAAAATTGCTCTTCATTTACTCATTTACTTACTTTCGTGATACACAGCAGGAGAAAATCTAAGGACTGTGCTGATTGCTATTTCTATCCAGTTACAATGAATGGAAACTGAATCATTAGAACTTTAAAACGTCAAGAAAAAAGATCAAGCACCCCAAGGGAATCAAATTATTGGTCTTGCATGACTTGCCAGTTACATTTCAAGTCTTTTGAAGTCATACAACAACTTAAATGCTGCAAATAAATCATTGATTCAGTAGGTTGTCAAGTACCAAATAACTGTGAATTACAAATGATTCATGCTGATTTTGTGAACCAGTTCAACTGAATCATTAAAAGATCTGAATCTAAAGACTTATTCACAAAACAGATATCATTACTTCTCTCATGAATATGGCATCATATGGAGCACTTACTGTATAATAACTTCATGGTGCATTTGTGCCTCCTTGTAATTGCATGGAAAATAGCATTGAAAACAACATGAGGGTGAGTAAATGATGACAGAATTTGTCTTTCCTCTAAACGAACAAACATGCAAATGCAAATAAATGGCTGGTGTAAATGGCAACATGCTCTTCACAGCAAAGTGTAAATTATACAAAATCACGTTTACTTTAGGCTTGATGAACACTTTACAACACATGCAAATAGTCATATCTGTTGATATTTATACCCTGAATGAAAACAGAAGCAACATGCTATTTACACAAAGTGTGGGCTACATTGCGACATGAGATGACATTTGCTCAGAATTGTACATAGGGGGCTTTATAAACTCCAACTACTCTATGTAAACACATCCGGAATATTAGAGCATGATTGAAACAACATTATTTTTGAGGACAGGGACCAACTGAACATTTAGACTAACCAGTTTGGCAGCACAGCAGTCACGTTAAGTTCTTTCTTCCGATAAAAGTGCCAGGCAGAAAGCATAAAGTGGGACAGGGCCAGATGCACAGTCTGTGTTTATTCAGCTGGAACCTCTGTGTGCACCAAAAGTCTTGTAATATTCATCCATTTGTGTTTCTTACATACACCATCATTCCCAAGATGCCTGCTGGCTCCTGAATTATGTACATCCCAAACTGATGATGAATATGAAAGCCCCATCAAGGCCGACTATACAGAAAGTATTTTTGCAATATACTGTAGAATGTACTGGTGTCTACAGAAAGAGGGAGTGAACTTTTTGATGATGATTTTAAAATTGCTCTTCTCTTCAAAAACAGTTTTAAAAACTATTGATCATTAATCAAGTGTGCTCTGTAAGCAATTTTTATGATATATTCTACTGTGTGACCTTGCTTAAAAATATGGAATTTGGTGAGTTCTTAAATGCAATATACTACTGATCAAAAGTTTGGGGTTGGTTAGATTTTTTAAAAGTTTTTAAGAAGTCTCAACACGGCTACCTTTATCTGACAAAGAAATACATTAAAAACAGTAATACAGTGAAATATAATTTCAATTTAAAATAACTGTGTTCTATTATAATGTCTTTAAAAATGTAATTTATTCCTGTGATGGTAAAGCTGCATTTTCAGCAGTCATTATTCCAGTCTTTAACGTTACATGATCCTTCAGAATTTATTTGCATATGCTGATTTGGTGCTTATTTATTTATTTATTTATCTTTATTTTTTTGTGGAAAAGGTTATGCATTTATTATTAGGATTCTTTGAGGAATAGAAAGTTCAAAAGGAAATAATTTATTTGATAGCTGATGATTTTTTTCCTGATGTTTTTTTTCTTTTCAATCAATTATAGATCCTGTTATTTATTTCAAGTTAGTCAGTCAGGTTTATCCTCTGATAAAGCCATTTCAAGTTTATATCATGATTATTGACATTATATATATATATATATATATATATATATATATATATATATATATATTTATATATATATATATATATATATATACACACCCAATAGTTTAAGGATTCTGAATACATTTTTAAACAGTTATGCTAGAAGTCTCAGTCATCTGTGGCCTTTGGGCTTTGTTTTTACACAAATCAATAACAAACTAAAATGAACTGGTAAGTCAAATGCTGTGAAAGATTGTAGCAGTAAGTAACTACTAGGAAAGTCCTGCAAAATTTTACATCAAATTTTGTCTCGCTCACAAACATGTTTTATCGTTGCTGACACTATTTCTAAGCAACTTTTAGTGTAGGCTGGGAAAGCTGTGATGCCAGGGGCGCATTATAAATAGAGAGAGAGAGAAAAAAAAGAGTTTTAGAATAAAAAACCTCAGGCAAGGTTAAATTCATATGTGCACATTTGGAGAGACTGTATGGCAGGATGCTAATCACACAGAAACACACTGTCTCTGTCAAACTGTCTCTCAGACAGTAGGTAACCTGTGGTCTGTTTTATAAGTCACATTTTTAATATTTCTTTTAATTATTTCATTATACATGAGTTGATAAGCATCGACACTTCCTACTTTACCTCATCAAATTCCAAATGGCATGCATTAGTTGCAAGAATCTGTAGTCAAGTAAAGCCTACACGAACCATGCTTGCTCATACCAAGAGGAAAAACTGTTCCCCACAGGTTTATTGCATTTAGGTGATCAGCTTTTATGGTTCATTAGTCATTTTAGAGGAAGCTGTTTATAACGCTCAGCTGGAGAGGTACAGTGTGGAGTATATGGCCTGTATGTGTGGAATAAAATATGGCTGCTGTCACCTACGCCTGATGTCGAGACCCAGAGGAGCCCTTATAGTGCTCTGTACTGACAGCAGTCTTACTTTGGGCACTGAAGGCCCCCTGCAAAGTCTGGAGTCCAACACATCAATAATACCCATGTATCCTCTGCTCTGAAGCCCAGCGCTGAGGACACAGGCCTTGCACTGATGGAGGGAAGACAAATAGAGTAGACAGGATGGTCGCTGATGTACTACCTGGCTGTGTGAAATATTGGCAGAGCATGACTCTGGAGGTATATTTACCGAAGGGGTGCAGCCAAGCAGAAAGGTGAAAGCAAAGGCGGCAGGGGAAAGGGGTGGCCTGGGACCCAGAGCTCTCTCTGTGGGGGTTGACCGCTGATGGACATAGATCCGACTCAGAAAACAAACACTACTGGGTAGTTCAGTCCATGGCTATAACCTCTGTCCTCTCCCCCGCTGATATCATATACACTCTATTTGAAGGGAGTGCTGAGTGAGGACAGACAAAAAACAAACTCAGGCAGTGGTATGGTCAAACAATCACAGTCTCTTATAGAAGTTTCCTTTTATGCTTCTAATGCGTAGATGATAATATTAAGATATTTTTAATGGAATTTATGGACATTGAATATTTTATGCCAATAAATATATAGAGAAACAAAAAAAAAAAAAAAAAAAAAAAAAAAAAATACTATATGGAATACATCCATGTCACCGTCTATAAAATCAAAAGCCTGAGGAATTCTGAATGTTTTTATGAAACATCATCTATGACCAGGTTATGTGAAATCTGAAAGAAATCTTTGGACCTATTAAAATCACTCACATATAAGCAAAACTCTATATTGTGCAAACATTTTCCAAACAAAGTTTTTATTTTTATTTATATATTGTTTGTCTCTTAGCAGCACCTTTACACCTGCCCCATCCCTTAACTGTGATCTTCATTCTTTTGGATTCTACTGCTGCCATTCTGTTAACATTTTCTTTAAAAAGATCATTTTTAATCATACTGTAAGTGGAAATATATTTACACCCATAAAGTAGAATAACACTTGAATAGGCATGTGTAAGATCTATAAATAGTGTCACCTTTGCACAGATAGCTAAATGCAATAAAAACAATTTACCAGTCCAATCCATTTCTTCAGCTCAAAACTCACTTTAAATATATATTTAGGGTATATACAGTTGTGCTCAAAATTATTCATACCCTTGGTAAATATGATCAAAGAAGGTTGTGAATCCTTTGATTAGATCTATTTAACTAGGGGAGGATCTCATGAAATGTCTTTCTCTAATACATATTGGCACAAGTAATCATACCCTTTTATTCAATATTTTTTGCAACCTCAGTTTGCCAAAAATAAAAAAACAGTTCTGAGTCTTCACCTATAATGCCTTAAGAGAATCAAGAATCCCGAATCACTTCATAGGTTTTCAATTTGATTCAAGAATGATTTTTGCAAATTTAGAACGATTTGATTTGATTCACAATTAAATTCTATATGATTATAACGATTCGATTCTGCATTCTTTAAGTGCATTCACAGGATTATTTAAATGCTTCCCCTAAATTCTTTAAATGCTTAGTCGGGGGTAAATTACACAGCAGCCTTTATGGTTACAAAACCATAGGTTTGAGAGAAAAACAAAAAAACAAACAAACAAACAAACAAACAAACAAACAAACACTTTTTAACAGTTTAATGATACTATGGCATGACATGGCATATGTAAAAAACAATATGTTTTAAAAGTATTATGCAAAGGCTAACATTTTCATAAAATAAAATGCTATAGTATTTAACTTTTCCTCTCCATCGTCGAATTATGATTCTGAAAGAAAACGCGCCCGTTGTCTGTTTGCTAAATCAACAAATGCTACTGTCATGCATCTGATTATCAGATAAACCTTGCACTCTTATTTCAAGGTTGTTGTTAATGCTGTGATTATTTTAACAGTTTCCTTCGTACATTCAGTTCAACATTGTTAAAACACATTTATCATTCAATGGAACTGTGCTTATGCTTCAGACACTTACATTTTTGCTCTGTCCATGCAATAAATGCAGCTTTCGATTGCTCAGGTAATGATGTCGGTAAGATGCCGAGAGCCAATGAAAAACTACAGAAAAGTAAAACTACTTCACTTTAGCATTACTGGCCACGAGTCCTAAGGAGAGATCACACATCACAATATGTCAGTGAGATGAACGGAGCACTAGCGCAATCCTGTGACAGTCTGCAGGAGGTAAATAGTGGAGCACGTGAAGGAGAGATGCGAGGCACGAATTCACTATTCAAGGTCTCCATTAATTCATGCTTTTAGTAATTTAATGTGTATATATTTTGAATGCATTGAATCGCTATAGAATCCCGATTCATTTGATTCTAAGCTTACTAAATCGATTACTGTCCGTAATCAGCGATTCACGATTCAAAAAATCATGTTTCTAGATCGATGCATATGCATCGTCAGGGTTTTTTCTCAATGCATTGATAAAATGAGTGAATTTTTATGTTGGTGCTTTTCCTCTTCAGTTCACACCATTCATATTGCTAGGGTTCAGGTTGGGAAGGCCATGACAGAAGATTGGTTTTGTTCTGTCATCCATTTTTGTTTTGATTTTGATGTTTGTTTGTGGATCATTGTCCTGTTGGAAGGTCCAACAACGGCCCATTATAAGGTTTTTAACATGGACAGTCAGTTTTACAAATTTTTATCTTTTGGTATTTGATAGAATCCATGATGCCATCTATCTGAACAAGATATCAAGGAATCTCTGGCAGAAAAATAGGCCCACAATATTAAAGATACTGCAGTATATTTCATTGTACACATGGGGTACTTTTTTATCCCTGTGTGCACCAAACCCATTTTGAGTGTTTGCTGTTAAAAAGCTATTTTATAATTTCATCTGACAATAGAACCCAGCCCCATTTGAAGTTCTAGTAG
Organism: Cyprinus carpio; assembly: GCF_018340385.1. Taxonomy (NCBI): domain Eukaryota; kingdom Metazoa; phylum Chordata; class Actinopteri; order Cypriniformes; family Cyprinidae; genus Cyprinus; species Cyprinus carpio. Next base: position 25,860,122 of record NC_056603.1, on the reverse strand, counting down.
TGTCTAGCAAATTAATATGCTGGAGTTTGTTTTTGGATGAGAGCGTTTTCTTTTTTAGATATTTCTTGAAACCCTCCCTAACAACATGTGGTGCTGTAGGTGCTGATATTTTGTTTTAGGCTTTCTGACCCTGAGACTCAACTTTTTTTCTGCAGTTCTCCAGCTGTGATCCATGGAGAGTCTTTGGCCACTCAAACTATCTTTCTCAACAAACAGGTACGTCCTCTACCAGGCAGATTTGTAACATTTTCTGTTGTTTGGATTTTTTTTTACTTATTTCCCTGATGAAGGATTTTTTAATGCTTTAGCTCTTTTCTTACAGCCACTTTCTAATTTGTGAAGTTAACAATCTTTTGCTTCACATCAGAAATATATTGTTTGATTTTACTCATTGCAGTGCTGGGGAAAGTTACTTTTAAAAGTAATGTATTACAATTTTGCAGTACTCCCTAAAAAAGTAACTAAATATGTTACTTACTTTTTATGGAAAGTAATGCGTAACATAATTTTTGCATTACTTTTTAAATTTGAAAAGTACTAGAGCTGGCATGACTGAACAGGTTTTGATTTTGAATCTTTGTTTTGTACTGCTGACATAAAGTTATCGCTGGAGCGTTTGTATCATAAAACAGTGAAGCTGAAGTGTTATATGTTTATATTCATTTATAGTTTGTAAAGATTATTAATGTATTTGACAGTATAATATGCATTAAATTACAGTAAACAACATATCAATAACATAATTTTTACAATCTGCAATTATAAAGCCAATAGGGTGAATAATAATTTCAAGGGAACAAAAAAAATAAATAAATAAATACCTCATCAAACTGCAGAACTACAGGCCATGTTTGTAATATCTATCTCTATGGCCAGAAAATTGGTACATTTTATATTTTATAATGAGAAATGTTGTCATGGCAACAATCTGAAATAAAGCCCTTTTTTGTATTTATTTAAAGATTTTTATAAATGGTTTTAAAATAAACAAGTGTGTGTGCGCTACATATTGTAGGAGGGTGTTTTTAAACAATTTTATCTGCTTTTCAGTTTATTTTTGATCCGTCTTAATGTAGCCTATGTCACACCAGTCATTGATGGCAGCAATGGCAAAGAAAGACAAACTTTAATATACAAAGCACCTCAGACGGTAAACACATCGGTAATAAAACCTCTGGCAATAAACTGCTGTTGACATGAGCTCCTTTGAAGTGCTAATTAGTAATAGCTAAGGTGCTCTCATTCCACATTACATCTTAAATGTCATTGACAATGTGTGCACCACCTTAGTCGTCGATTAACAAAACGCTTTAAAACCAAATTAATTGGTCTTTCAACTTGACTACTGGGGACATGATTTGTGAGCTAGTAAATAAATAGTTCTTTGTTAGAGGGCAGCCCTCCTCTGTTTCATAAGGGCTAGTGTCTTTATTGCACTTTAAAAGACACCCACACTTATTTCTTATGACGAGGGGTTTCGCTATCCATAGCTGTTTTGCAGTGGTCATCTGATCTCGGCTATGATTTGGAGAGGTCTGGGGAGGTTTGGGTCGAGTAGCTGAGTCTCCCATCGCAACTGGATGTAGTGGGAAAGCTTTGATGCCTGGATGAACACAAGCCTACTCTAGTAGAGGGAAATAAGAGGTGAACAAACAAGCAGAGTTGAAGTATTAGTGGGTAGTGTGACCCACAGCACACAGAGGAAGAGCAGCAACAGGCATCTCTGATTTCGCTTTTCACTTATCTAATTAAAAAAAAAAAGTGTTCACCACAAAATAAAAATGTACTGTGCCTCAGGACATCTAATACATATATATATATATATATATATATATATATATATATATATATATATATATATATATATATTTCATCTAAGTTTTAGTAATTTGTTGTGTGCTTTGCCATTTTATTATACATATTTGGAGAAATTTAGCATTACATCACCAACAAATCCTTTGCAGTAAATGGGTGCCATCAGAGTCCAAACAACTGATAAAAACATCACAATAACCTTGTGAAGCAAAATGCTGCACGTATGCTATATACGAGTTTATCATTGAAATGTTTTTAACATAAGACTGTCGCTTCCAGCAGGGGGAAAAACAAGTCTGAATCAGGAGTAAATATGCACAGATCAAGCACCATTTACAACGTATAATAATCCAAAAAAGTTCTAAACATATATGTTATTAAATTATGGACTATTATGGATTTTGGCCAGAAGCGATGGTTTAAAGTGAAAATACTTTGATGGATTTGTTTCTTAGAAAAGATTTCTTGTGGATTATTGTGATACTTTTTTCAGCTGTTTTAACGGATTCTGATGGCACCCATTTATATGCAGAGGATTTGCTGTTGAGCAAACGATGCAAAGCTAAATTTATCCAAATCTGTTCTGATGAACAAACTCCAAACTCATCTGCATACATTGTGGAGTAAATTTTAAGTAAATTTAAATTTTTGGTTGAAATATTCCTTTAATAATTCAGATAAGTGAAACATAAACAATCTCTTGTATCTTGGTATTCATTTTATTTTTTTTTAAAGCTGAAAGCTTTAGCTGAGTGTTTGACATGGATTCCTTATAACAGGCTGTGGCTTATTATCAAAGTATAATGTGCATTATTAAAATAACTTGTAGGATAATAATTTATTCTTTCTCAATGTAATCAAAATTTGAGTTAAATTCTTTTTTATGACACATCTGCTTTTATAATTAGCATAGTTTAATTAACTATAATATTCAGCAATTAATGATATGACACATGATCCAGACTCAGTGATCAGTATTCAAGTCATTATGTATATCCTCTGGTGTTTTGCTTATATTTGAATATTCAATAAATAGGAGAGTGCTTGAGCAAGTAGAGCATTTTATGTACAGTATGTTTTCATTCACTAGTATTGCTTTCAAGCTGATATAACCAAATGTATTTATTTATTTTTTTTAATTACTGAAGCACATAGCTACGGAGCCCCACACATGGCATGCAGGAAAAAATAGTAGGCTAAATCGTGTGCATGATTTACTATTTTGTTCCCTCAATTTCTAAATTGTGCGCACAATTTACTAATTTCGTTCCCTCGATTTGCTAAATCGTGCACACGTTTATTTTTTCTTGCATGTCATGTGCAGGGCTCTGTACATAGCAGAGGACCAAAGTCCAAATTTTATAATAAATTATAAATATAAACTTTTTTACTGACAGGAAAATAGTACTATGGATCTTGTTATTTAGATATTTATACAGTTTTACTATTATATATTAATATTTTGAATAAGCTGTCATTTTATATTTTCAGGTAAAGTTTTGGTAATTTTGACTTTTTACATTTTTTTAAAAAATGTTTTATTTATTTCTATTTAGCTTTATTTTTCGTTACTTTAGTAGTTTAGCTTATATAAGTTAGCTTCCAATTAATCACATTTCTTTATTAATATTAGTTCCTCTTCAGGAACTTGAGCTGCGTCGAACGCTATGGGGAACGCCTTCAGCATGAGCGACTCTGAATAATGTGTGCAATGTGTCCAATGGAAGGGCGTGACGTCACGGGTGGGGTGACGTAAGTGACCAGGAAGCTATAAATGCATGTGCTGCACAGCTGGCACCAGCTTTCTTGTCTTTCAGCAAGCGCTCTGTGTGTGCATGTGTTATCAGTCTTATTTGGTGTTGTCTGTCCTCATAAGCTCCACAATGTCAAAAAGCACAGCTAAGACAAAGCATATGGGCGACAGCAGATCACACTTTAGATTGTGTGTCCCTCCCTGCCCGCTCTACATTACGAGCGTGGATACAAACAGTCTGTGTGTGGTCTGCTTGGGAGCGAAGCATGCTGAGTTGGCTCTCGAGGGAGCTGACTGTCTGCATTGCGAACGTATGCCAATGCAGACGCTTCGCTCCCGGAAGGCTCTCTTCGAGGAAGGAGCCTTCTCCAGCGTTCCCCGTGGGTCTGGTCCTGCTTATGCCAAGGCAGAGCACCGGCTGCAGTTCTGACAGAGGGAATGGAGACGGGTGAGTCCATATCTCCTTTCTCATACCAGATCTGGCGCCCATGCCCTGGGATCGGAAGCCTGCTGCGCGGTTTCTTCCCCCCGGGGAGAGGGGTCGACACTTCGCCTATCTTCCTCCGAGGAGGTTGATGTGGAGATTGTCGATGAGGATTCGCTACCTCAATCTCCCCAGTACAAGGAGCTCTTGGAGGTGATAACTCATGCGATGGCCAAGCTTAACATCGACTGGCCCACCGAGAAACAATCCAAACCGCAGAAAAGCAAGCTTGATGAATGCTTTCTGCGGGGGAGACCACCACCTCCATGCCGGAGCCTGCTCTTCTTTCCCAATCTGCACGATGAGATCGCCAGATCGTGGAATCAGCCATTCTTAGCCCACCTCTTCATCCCCGCTTCTGATTATTATGGCAATGTGGCGGGGATGGGAGAGTGCAGTTACAGAGCGATGCCACGGGTGGAACAGACGCTTGCGAGCTATCTGTCACCCGGGGTTGCATCGTCTCTGAAGGCTCTGGTGCTGCCCTCCAAGCCGCTCAGAACAACTTCGACTTTGGTGGGCAAAGGGTATGCAACAGCAGGTCAGGCTGGTGTGTGTCTGCACACAATGGCTGTGTTACAGGCTTACCAAGCCGACCTGCTGAAAGAGCTTGACGAGGGAGAGGAGATCAAGTCTGTGGTGGCCGCGGAGAGGCATTTATGGCTGACCTTGTCCAACATGAAAGAAAGGGACAGGGTTTGCCTCATGGACGCCCCGCTGCTGCCTTCTGGACCTCTAGGCGATGCCGTCAACTCGGTCGTCGACAGGTACAAGGAGGCACGTAAGCAAGCAGCGGAGTTCCAAAAGTTCTTCCCTCGTCGCTCTTGTGGGGCATCTGGGCGGGAAATGCCCTTCCACAGCTCCAGCTCCTTGTACCTCGAGGCTCAAAAAAACGCTCTGGACTGGGGACCCAAAACAGATCTTAGGGCAGTTATCAAAGCTAAGAAGTCCTCAGCTAAGAAGTCCTGATGCAAGGGGGTCAGGACTTCAGAGGGCGGGCCCTACTGGGGTAGAGCGGCATACACCGCATCAAACAGTGTCCGTCTCGCCTCAGTGACCTCAGGAAATCGGTCTGTCAACCCTGCCAGAGCTCCAGGATGCAGCGCTGCTCTCAATTTCTTCCGCCCACGAGCGTAGTGGAGCTGAGAGGCTCGCTACCCTTTGGGGGGTCTCTAAAACAGTTAAACAGCTAGCTGCCTCGATAACACCAGAAGTCAGACTCGAAAGATGATTCACTTAGTAGATTATTTAGCAGCGTGGAAACAAATGCCAAATGTATCTCAATGGATTCTGCATATGGTAGAAAAAGACTAATCGCATTCAGTTCAGTTCTCCACCGCCGAGATTCAGCGGGGTTATTCTGACGTTGGTCGGACCTGAGCAAGCTCTGGTTATGGAACAGGAAGTGAATACCCTATTAAGGAAGGAGGCCCTCCTCACGAGAGGGAATCCGGTATTTCCTAGTGTGGTGGGGGAGGCGTGGTTCAGCGAGGTCTGCGACGGGAGAGCAAGTGAGGAGACGAGCGGTGGTAAGTGGGGCAAGTGAAAAACGATTAACACCTGGATCTCGTTGCAGTGATTGGCATGGGGAACCGGTATTTAAGCCGGCTGAGGACCGGCGAGAAGAGAGAGAGGGCTGGCGACTCGTGGGAGTGAGAAGCTGTGGAGCTACAAACCCCAAAGATAGGAAGACTACAATAGTGCGAAGTAGAGAAATACTGTGAACTGCATGCGCATGCAATAAAGTATCCCACGAGCCTCAGCACGCCGACCCCGGTCTCCTTCCTCTTTACTTGAACGAACTTTGTTAAACCTAGTTTCAAAGATAGATGGGGGGTTGCTTCAGATTATAGATCAGCATCAGCTGAACTGCTCAGTCACGTGACTGAAATTCAATATGCTCACCATCAAGCATGTTGTATCTCAAATCTGGTCCGAGGACTGGTTTGTTACGATAGATCTCAAAGATGCATACTTCCATGTCTACATCCTTCCCCAACACAGGAAGTTTCTGAGGTTTGCTTTCGGGGGAGAAGCATACCAATATCGGGTACTTCCGTTCGGCCTTGCACTCTCATCCTGCACGTTTACGAAGTGTGTGGATGCTGCCCTGGCTCCACTGAGACTCCAGGGCATCCGCATAATAAATTATATCGACGATTAGTTGATTTTAGCTCAATCGGAGCAGATGGCGGTTCGACATCGAGATGTCATTCTTGCCTACATGGGGGAGCTGGGTTTGAGACTGAATGCCAAGAAAATGTGCTTTCTCCATTATAGAGGACCACTTATCTAGGTGTGGTGTGGGATTTGATCACAATGCAGGCACGTCTGTCCCCTGCTCGTATCGAGTTGATCCTCACGTCAGTCAAGAGAGTCAGAGAAGGCCAGTCACTCACTGTCAAGCAGTTTCAGAGATTGCTGGGTCTGATGGCAGCTGCGTCCAAAGTGATACCTCTTGGCCTGCTGTACATGAGAGCCTATAGTGGTGGCTAAAGACCAAGGGATTTTCCCCGAGGGGGAATCCACTTCAAAAATTCAAGGTCATGCGGCAATGACTCTGTGCCTTAGACATGTGGAAGAAACCTTGGTTCTTGGTTCTTGTGACAACACATCAGTGGTCTCTTACATCAACCACCAGGGAGGTCTGCGTTCGCGACCCTTGTACAAGCTGGCGCACCAGATCCTTGTGTGGTTCCAGGACAAGCTCCTCTCACTCAGAGCAGTATACATTCCTAGATATCTCAATGTGGGAGCAGATGTCCTGTCGATACAGGGGCCAAGGCCCGAGGAATGGATAATATTTGGAGAATATTGAGAATATTTGGTTCAGGTGGACCTCTTTGTGACTCAGGAGACATCGCAATGTCCCCTCTGGTTCTCTCTAGTTCATCCAGCTCCCCTGGGACTGGACGCTATGGTGCAGACTTGGCCAAGGCTTCGTCTGTACGCTTTTCCCCTGATCGCTCTGCTTCCAAGGAGTTCTTGCGAGAGTACGCCTGGACCGGGTTCGGCTGATATTAGTGGCCCCGTTCTGGCCGGGCTGTGTTCCCCCTTGGGACTTGGTTGTGGTGTTAGAGGCTCTCTATAAAGCTCCATTCGAGCCGATTCAGGAGATATCAGATTGTCATCTGACTATAAAGACTGCCTTCTTGTTGGCGATTACTTCCCTAAAGAGAGTTGGAGACCTTCAGGCCCTCTCAGTGGCCCCTACTCATCTTGACTTTGTGCCCGGCATGGCCAAAGCATTTCTATACCCTCGAGCGAGTTATGTTCCAAAGATTCCCTCTGTCACACCACAACCAATAGTGCTGCAGGCCGTCTGTCCTCCTCCCTTCCAGAAACCTGACCAGAAGAAGCTTAATTGTATGTGTCCAGGTCGAGCACTGGACACATACGTTCACAGAGCTGCCCTATGGAGAAGGACGGACCAACTGCTCATGTGCCATGGTCCTTCCAAATGGGTCTCCCTGCAGCTAAGCAGACCCTCAGCTGGTGGATAGTTATCAACCTAGGCTATGAGTCCTCTGACCGCCCCTCCTGGTCGCTTACGTCACCCCGCCCGTGACGTCACGCCCTTCCATATCGCTCACGCTGAAGGCATTCCCCATAGCGTTCGACGCAGCATCTCGTTCCCTCGAGGAACCATTCACAAATAAACAAACAGAGACTCCACTGTATCTATTATTTATATATTTATTTTCAGCTTTCTTATAATTACTGAAAACTATTTTTAATACTTTTAATTTTATTGAAAAATAACAACACTGCTTTGGATGTATGTGGTCTCTGAGTGTGTATGCTTCAGTGTCTGCACTTAGAAAACCGTACCAAATTGAGCTCTCTCTTGTGTTGTCAGATTTATCCATATGTCTGCTCTTCTCTTACTCCCACATATTGACATTTTTTAACGTTTTATGTGACGTGCAAAAAGTATATGTTAGCTTATGTCCTACAGGTTTATATGTACGCATCTAACCTCCGAACTGAATGAATCTAATCCCAAATCCTCCCTCCCTAACATTTTTGTCTCATTTTTATTCGTTGTCGAAAATTTTAATAGATTTACGTCATAGTTTTTGTCATTCAAAAACAGTTTTAGTTTGTTATCGTCTCATTGTCGTTAGTGAAAAAACAATGTTGTTGACAACAATTATGATGAAAATTATTTGTCAATGAATTGAACACTGATAGGAACTATATATCCTTAGAGATTGTCTTAAGGCATAAGCACATCTCTTTGGACTTGACTATAGCTTTTGCTCTGGGTTCAGATATAACAGCAATCATAAAAATATTATTTTAGTAGGCCTACACCTTTATTTGAATTGTAATGTGCCTTAATTGCTGTAATAAAAAGGATTTTCTTTTAAGCATACAGCTTTGATCCGTCCATAAAGTAAAAATGGTGTCCATTGTGCACCCCCACCCCCCCACCATCTCTCAGCCTACCCATTGCTGTTCTACAGAGGATATGTTTGTTAATCAGCCATCCAGTAAATACAGGTGAAAGAGCTGTGCCAGGATTGGCTTCAGTCCAGACATGCTCTGGCAAGGCCCTTGAGCACCAAAAGAGTCAAGTTTTATCTGTAGGAGGGTCAAGCATTTTAAGAGGCTGATTCTTCTCGAAGCTGAGTGACAGAAACAGCACTGCTTGCAGGAGCACTCAGGCTCACAACAGCTCCCACAGCAACATGCTGGACCATATGCTGGTCTGTGCTCACCAAATCCCAACACACCTCTGCTGTTTGCTGTTACTTATTAGACTGAGATCCTAATGCATCACCAGGGATGGAAATTGAGATTCTGCTTCTTTACAGTGGGACATTATATAACAATTTCTCAATAGACTGGATTTATTTATTTTAAGTCAAATTTACTGTCAGTTTTTGTGCATGGATAAGGAAAAGTAGCTATTGTGTACATTGTACTGTTTCTGGCTGTGCTTTATCTGCTTTATCCTTCTGAAGGTTGACTGTGTTGATGAGTGGCTGAAGTTTATTTTCAACAAGGTCTACAATCATTTCTGTCTAACATGTCACGATGCAATTCAGGCTTTGCAAAGAAGTTGCTACTGAAGGACTATGTAGTTAGAAGTTACACTGGACCCGAAGGCAGGGCAGAGCTCCTTGCAAATAATGCTATTTCAGTGTATTTTACTTTATGGTTTATATATTTTATATAGCACTATAGCCAGAACATCACAAACAGTGCATGGAAATTGTTGGGACTGAATCCAAGAATGTAAATTTTATTGATATGTGTTGAGACAGAGAAACAGAAGATAAATAAAATGCTGCATTTCAAGGGGAAAAAACAAACTTCCTTCAGCTGCACTGAGGTGTTATTATAAAGTCTGATAGCACTGAGATGAATAAGCCAGCATAACATAAATAATTACTAAGTGTATGCACATATTGATCAGATGCTCTCTTTCTATTCAACTGGGTGTTTTTTTGGAAAGGTCTTTATGCAATGCATGCAAGTAACAAACTTTTTCAAAAATCTGTCTGCTCCACAATAACGTCACTAAATACACGACCAATGAAAAGTTTTAGGTTAGCATTTGTTTTAAAGAAATGCAATACTTTAGTTATATTCAGCAACAATACATGATTAAATCAATAGTGACTTTATATTCATCAAAGAATCCTTAAAATTGTATTACAGTTTCCACAAAATAATTAAGCAGCACAAACTGTTTTCAGCATTGATAATAAGAAATGTTTCTTTAGGCGCAAATCAGCATATCAGAATGATTTCTGAAGAATCATGTGACACTGAAGACTGGAGTAATGATGCTGAAAATACAACTTGTCAATACAGGAGTAAATTATATTTTAATTATATTTTCACGCACAACCATCTCTAGGGTTTACAGAGTATGGACCGAAAAAGAGAAAATATCCAGTGAGCGGCAGCTGTGTGGACGAAAATGCCTTGTTGATGTCAGAGGTCAGAGGAGAATGGGCAGACTGGTTAGAGATGATAGAAAGGCACCAGTAACTCGAATAACCACTTGTTACAACTAAGGTATGCAGAATGCCATCTCTGAACACATTGAACCCTAAAGCAGATGGGCTAAAGCAGCAGAAGACCATACCGGGTGCCGCACCTGTCAGCTAAGAACAGGAAACGGAGGCTACAATTTGCACAGGCTCATCAAAATTTGACAATAGATTATTGGAAAACGTTGCCTGGTCTGATGAGTCTCGATTTCTGCTGCGACATTCAGATGGTAGGGTCAGAATTTGGAGTAAAGAACATGAAAGCATGGATCGATCCTGCCTTGACTCAACGATTCAGTCTGCTGGTGGTGATGGTGTAATGGTGTGGGGGTATTTTCTTGGCATACTTTGTGCCCCTTAGTACCAATTGAGCATTGTTTAAATGCCACAGCCTACCTGAGTAATAATGGAGTTGCTGACCATCCCTTTATGACTACAGTGTACCCATCTTCTGATAGCTACTTCCAGCAGGATAATGCACCATGTCACAAAGCTCAAATAATCTCAGACTGGTTTCTTGAACATGACAATGAGTTCACTTTACTCAAATGGCCTCCAAAGTCACCAGATCTCAATCCAATAGTAATGTGTCTTTTTAAAATAAAGCAAATGCTTTAATTTGAATTAATTTGTACTATAGTAGTTCATTTTTTATTTTATTTTTTGTGAAGCCAAACTATAACAGTCCTAGATCATTCAGCTCTAATGTGACTTTGTCCAGCATGTCTTCATGTAATTCAGTGTACAGTTAGCCTCAGAACTTTGCACTTGCTTCACACAACATGTGATGTGTATTTAATCCTTAAAATATTTGATTACATATTGTGTCATATATACTTGAAGTAATTGGTAAAGCACTCCAGGAGCCCTGATGGTAACCTTCAAAATCTCTTTAATCTTTATTCCAACACCTTCAGTTTCACTAACTCTTATAAATTAGTTTTTCACAGAGCATAACACTAATGTGTTTTATGTAGTTTTATATTATGTCATGTTCATCAAAACAAAGTTCACTGGTATTAAACTAATCTAGGCTTAGCTTGCATGTTTTTGATGTTTTTCTTGCACAGGCACTGTATGGGAAACAGCACATAAGCTATACAAGTGCCTAATGTTTCTGCTTATTACATGTGCATTTCAGTGTGCGTTTACCCTGTAAATTGTACATCTAATGTGGTTTCAATACTGACTTATAGCCTCAATTACATAATAGAAAATGATGCCATATTTATATGCGTACATTTAATTTCAAATTACCTCCTTTGATTATTCTGCAGACAGTGATGTAATTGAAAATTATTCTGCTCTCATGCAAACACGGTACATGATAATACATTAGCTTTCTCATAAGGCATCTGCAAGCTTTTCTGCTGGTTATGTTCATTATGTTTATTTGCTTTTTATGTGGTTGAAGCACAATTTCCACATTCGAATTAAATCTGCAGAGGAACAACATTTTGTGCATGTTTATTTAATTGCCAGAAGAATACAGCAAAGCTCACATGAGCTATATTCTCATTTTGTATGTATAGTTAAAAGTCTGACCATGTAACACTGAGCGACAGAGAGACAGACACAAGATAACCTGGATTAACCTCAAATCATTCAAGCTCTCACATACAGTTTGGCCAATTAACTGGTGATGGGAAGAAAACTAAAAACAAGAAATTTCTAGCCAGTTTGAAGCCTTGATTATAGCATGAGATGGATAAAAGCAGCACATAGATCATTAAACAACTTGCTAGCATTAGAAGAAATGCCCTGTTTCCCTCTGTTAATTTACAGCTGGTTTGCTGATGGGAAGGAGAGAGAGAAAATATCCTAGGTGATGTACAGTAATAGCCAAGCAGATTGCTTCATTCGAGGGAGTAGGGGTTTGCTGATAGCAGGTTAGGCTTCTGGCGTGAGAGTGTGTGAATGGACAAGAGTGAGTGATAGGGAGAGAGCCCAGAGTCTTTGCCTACAATGCAGACCATTAGAGGCAGGACGGCCTGGCCAGCATCATACCTCACTAGCCTTAGATGGCACTGAGCAGGCTGAGCTGTTCAGCTGGCAGAGAAACCGCCAGGACCAGGTGAGTTTGGCTCACTCCCTCATCCTCCCCTCTCTCCATATCCTCTACTTCATCCACTCCCCCCGTTCTCGCAGTGTGCATCTAGTTACCCCTGACTGAGCAGTGAGTTGGGCATGTAGCTTGGCATAGCTAGCTGCACTCACTCCGGATTTGCATGAGTAAGTAGTCTCCCATCTTTCACATCAGACTCCATTGACCTTAGCTTTGCTCAGGCAGGGAAGGTGAACACTGTATTCACTGCTAGCTTTCTTAAGTTCATCAGTAACGTGACACACCCCCCCCCCCCAACCCCCCTGCCCAAACAAGTAATTTATTTGAAACTACATATATATATATAAAAAAAAAAAAAAAAAAAAATTAAAAAATCTAAGTTGGTCCAATCAACTTGTACAGAAAATTTTAATAACTAAAATACATACATACTGTACGTACATATCGGAAATTAAGTCATTTATATCATAGTGATTTCCCTGTAGACTGTCAATGTCTGCATCTAATAATCTGACATTTAAGTTAAGGTTTTGTGACAATATTATTCTGGAATAATATTTTTTTTTGTTTGTATAATAATATTTGTAATATTTCTCAAATAATAATAAAAATGTTTCTAATAAATTAGTTTGATATAATCTTTTTTTTTTATTTATTTTTATTTAGCCTACTTTTACGTTACATTTTTAAATATTTTTCTCCACAAACGTTTGCCCTCAAAACCAACAATATGTGGTCCAACCAGAATGCATTATAAAATATACATTTTTTAAATCTTTTTTTATATCATTATTATTATTGCTGTTGATGTTGTCGTTTCTTTAGTAATGTGTACACTAACATGTATTCAAGATGTAAGAAAAATGCCATGTAATTAATAAATAAAAAATATTTAAGTCATTAAATTAAAAGTTTTTCAAAACCCTATGGAACCAACATGAATACAAAGAGTACATATCTAAGCACTTGGCATATTTGTTTTAAACTAGAATTTTAAAGGATTTGTTCCTTTTGAAAACACTCTTATATGTCATTGACCTATCTATATCAGAGCTCTCCCACCATAACTTCGTTGTTCATCTCTTTTCTTGTCTTTTTAGTTTGATGGAGCGAGCAAGAGGAATATCAATATGCTCAGGACGTGTTATACATTTAGACTGGGTGACTTAACACACTCCTGGGGCATTACATGCACCTACGGTATCTTTTTTTCCTTCCATCAGCTGTCACAGTCTTTGATGCTAAGAGAGCAAACAGGTTTGGGTAATGCAGGATATATGTGAAGCCGGGGCTTTGAGATACCTGTCTCGCATCAGCACACTGTTTCATGTGGTTTGTTGTGAGAGTATCTGCGGAGTTAAGGGAAGTTAAAACACAGAAGCTGTCAAATTACCTGTCATACCTGCTTGTTTGTGCCGTTGTGCACTCTGCAGACTGCCAGTACACATTCTCATCAATTAGCCTCTATCTTTTCGCACTGCCACTTGCTCCCAGAGCAGTTTAAAAACATATCTGTAAAAGTCGAAGCAGACTTAACAAGCAGTCCTGCTGAGGTGTGTGAGCTAACGCGCTGCGAATGTGTACTCCAAGGATGAAGGGCCGTGTGGAGATGAGAGCATATCAACAGCTTCATATATCCACTGATGCGCCTGTATGAGTGACCCTCTCCATGCTCAAGCTTATAATGGAGACTTCACTGAAAACAAAACAAAACAAACAAACAAACAAAACAACAACAACAACAAAAAAAGGCACACGTGAGAGCTTGGGCTGGGCGATGCAGCAAAAATATTGTATCAATTTTTTCAGGCAGGGTCATGATCCACAATCTTATACATTCTTGTTGGTTTTTAGGACTATTTTGCAAATTACTAAGTAGTAAATTGCACTCTACTAGCCTTTATATATATATATATATAAAAATGTTTGCAAGCTTTTTGAAGATAAGTAAACAGTCAGAACAAAGAAACAAACAACAAACAACAGAACAAATAAATATGACAAAAGATACAAATGAAACAAACAGTGCTTTAAATAGTCATGAACTGAGAAATCAAAATTCCCTTGATCTTTTGATGTATAAGAGGTAAATGTAATATAAAAACATCCTGTAAGTTTCAGAACTCAAAACTTTCTTGTTAGTCTAAAAACAGCTTATATTGAAGCCAGTTTGCCAAAATGAAAGCTTGTGTGTGGCTAAACATCACCTCAACAGAAGAAGATCAATGCCTGCTTCTACATCTCTGCCTGTTTAGCCCCGCTCACCAATTCACGCCTGTAGTGTTTACGAGAGAAGCGAACGTGCAGGTCTCTGTAGACCACAAAATGCTGTGCAGTGCCAAGTTGTGGAAAAACTTGGTCTTTGCACTGCCTTCCTTCGGATCTAAACATGATTAAAGAGTGGAACTTTTTTAATGAAGTTACAGACCGCGTCAGTAAGAACTTGGTCATTTTTCCACTTCATCTTATCACGGATTCATTTACACACAAGGCACTATTCGATGAAGATTTTTCATAAAATTTGAAACTGAAAGACAATTCTATGCCAACTATTGGATCCGATGTCGCACCACACAAGCGTGAGCGCTGTTTTATTACCTGATCACTATTGACTGTTTATATGTACCTAATACCTAATAAATGACTAAATGTAATGTAAATGTAATACATAATGTACTGTGTTTACATAAGTAATCACAATTTAACATATTTTGGTTTGTATTTGACCATTTAGGCTCACATTCCATCTCTGAGTGGGCACAGAGAAAGCCACCTGTCAGTATGTCACTATCAGATTTGGTTCTTACTAATGTTTTTTTCTTCCACTTTTGCTAACTCCTTTTAATATCAATCATGTCCCACTTCATTACTTTCTAATTCATTCATGTTTATCACTCTAACATGTTAATGACTTTGGCAAGTAAACTGAAAGCCACATGGATACAGTATATACTGTACACACTGTTAATAAGACTTTTGTAAGACACAAAAGGTCATGATCAAGATCGATCATGATATAAAATGGTCAGATTGCCCATACCTAGTGAAAATTGTGAACTAAAGGATAGGTGTAATTGAAAGGGGTGTTAAAGTAAAAAATAAGTGTAACTGGATTAACCCTTATGCACTGTTAAAAAAAAAAAAAAAATAAAAAAAAAATAAACCTTTTCACATATTGCAAAGATTAAATATCTGAATTTATGATTTATAAAAATGTTTTCAATCACTATGTTTGATTGTCCCTCCCCCACACCTGTTTTGATGTTTGAGATTACACATTTTTTTAACGATAAAAGCTTGGTCTTAATCTAAAGTAATCTTGACAAACTTTACATATTTTGAAAGTTTTCATACTTTAGTTTTCATATTTGGTGACAATAGATAAAAGAGATAGATTGTTCATTTGTGATGTGGTGCCAAACACACTCTTGTTATTATATTAAAGTTACTGCCCAAACTATGTCTGAATAGGATGTCTACTTCATAAATATTTTGAAGATTATGGAAATATATGGTTCAGATCACTCAAACAATAAATGGAAATCAGGAGTCCCTGTATATCATCTAGTGGAAAGGTTTGGTACTGTGCCCACAAAATCTTACTTAAGTTTTTTTTTTTTTTGAGATATCAATCTCATGTTCATATGTTTGGCTTTGAATTTCTTGAAGATTTGGAGGTAAACATGTTTTGTAAATATATATTTTATATAAAATAATTTAAATTTTCATAAATGTAAACTTCTATAACTTTTTTAAATTTACTTTTATAACTGTTTTACTTCTGCAATTATCTGTGATGTTTCACCTTTAAAAAGATACCAAACTTAAGTCTGTGCTTCAAAGTATTCAAGATTTATAACAGTTTTAGCTTGAAAAGTCATTTTTATGTCTATGCTCAAAAAGTGGGACTTACAGTAAAAGGCTAAACAGTTTTGTTTTCACAAACATTGAAATGAAAAAGTTGTTAAACTCATCAAGACACTGGCACTAGGAGACACTTCAGGACTAGAGTTGAGGTGTTGATATACAACAAAGGAATTTGTTGTTATTTTGTGTCTGTACAGTTGCTTTTGAATGACCTATGCGGGTCAAATTTGCCTCACAAACATCACATTCGTATAAAGGTTTCTGTACGTACATTTCACAACAAATCAGCGTTTTAAAACTGTGCATGCATGTTCATGACCCTAAATGAGAAAAAGTCACAAAATTTTAAGAAAAACAACACAGGTTTAATAGTATTTCAGATACAGCAGAAAAAAAAGAGAAATTATAGCATTTTTACCATCTTTGCCTGGCAAAATTTTTTTCTTTATTGAAATAAGTGGGGAAAGCTACTTTTTTGCTTCATAGCACAGACGCATAGCAAAACTAAAATAACAAAATACAACCAAGAAATGTTATTATTTTGGGCCTGTAGAGTTGCCTTAGAGCAGCGGTTCTCAATTCCAGTCCTTGCGCCCCCCAGCTCTGCATATTTTGCATGTCTCTCTTTGTTAACACACCTAATTCAGATAATCAGCTCGTTAGAAGTGAACTTTGTGCATGGACTGTGTTCTCATTGCCATGGTCCCTACACAGTGTTCATTGCTCCCTACTCCCTGAGCAGGGGAAATCTGTTAAAGTTTACCTCACTTCGGAAAATTCATTCACGGATTTGCGCTGCGCAACGTCTTCACACACAGACAAGTGTGACATCATATACCTCTGTAAATAAATACATTTTAAATTCACGTCTCGCTCACTTCAATGCACTTTGAATGGAACATATACATTTGCTACGAACTGGAATCATGGTGGAATATCCTGTGATGTCAACTGCTAAGGGCACTTACGTTCAAATAGAACAAATGTCTGAAGCGATAAGAGAAACATACAAAATGTGCAGAGCAGGGGGGGCGCGAGGACTGGAATTGAGAACCGCTGCCTTAGAGCATTAAAATAGGTGGGTCAAATTGACCTGGGAACAGTACGAACGTAACAAAAAAAAATTGAGAACGTCAAAACACAGCGTGCTGAAACTTTGTTCATGACCCCCCAAACCCCCCTAAAAAACAAACAAACAAACAAGTTACCTGGTATTTCCGACAACTGGAAAATCAAATTGGGTTAAATTGCCCCAGAATAGTACATAAGGGTTAAACACTCCTGCTCTCCTTCCATGCTGCATACTCTTTCATCTGCTGTCCATTGGCATGGCTTGCATGTCACATTTGTTGAGCCCAATGAGTGCCACATGATATCTGCAAGGGACATTAATGATGGTCAGGGCATGTACCCACTGAGCACTTTGATTCGACACAGCTGACCATGTGAGTAATCCAGAGGAAAAAGTGAGAGGGAGATAAAAGAACATGCGAGTGACGCGTCTAAACATCCTCTGACATGAAGGACCGAGAGAGAAAATCACTTTCTAGTGCTGCCACACTGGAGAAACAGGGGAAAAGATACAAATAAAACCTTATTTTCATGCTGTGTCCTGGCTGCTGGCAGATAAACAATTGGGAAAGTGTTTTGCTTTGAAGCATATTGTTTGGAGATGACAAAACTAGACCAAAACCTTCACAATAATGGTCTGGGAATGGTGAAGCCAAGCAATTTAGTTCAGAGATGGGCAAAATTGGTCCTGGAGGACCACTGCCCTGCAGAGGTTTGCTCCAAGCCTGATCAAACTCACCTGCCTGTAGCCTTCTAGTTATCCTGAAGACCTTGATTAGCTTCAGGTCTTTTTAATTAGGGTTGGAGCGAAACTCTGCAGGACATTAGCCCTCCAGGACCGAGTTTGCCCATCTCTGAACTAAACTGTATGGCTTCACCATTCCCAGACCATTATTGTGAAGGTTTTGGTCTAGTTTTATCATCTCCAAACAATATGTTCCAAAGCAAAACACTTTCCCAATTGTTTATTTGCCCATCTCTGGTTTAGTTGGTCATTGAGGCAAAAAAAAAAAAAAAAAAAAAGACGGATAATTTGCATCATAATGACACTGGGATAACCAAGGTGTTGTATCGAGTAATTGGATAAACAAGCAGACAAATAAATGAACCCACACGGATCATCTCCATTTTTCAGATTGATTAGAAGCAATCAACAAGATTGGTTGTAAATGCTGGGTCTCAGTGAAGCTCCCTTGGTTGCTGTTTACACCTGGTGTTAACATCTGTCTCGGGTGATCTGATCACAAGTGGTCAGCTGAAACAGATTGACATTTACACCTACATTTCACAATATCAGATTTTCACTACAAGATTATAGTGGCCAAAATAATTCACAATAAAAGTAGTATAATGAAAAATAAAATAAAATAAAAATAATTGGTATTTGTCAAGTTCATCTTTAACATAAAAAATTCAAAATACATGTGTAGGGAGGTAGAGAGAGAGTTGATAATCATAACTGTACAAAAGCCTTGCAAAATAACTTTCTGTTGCCTGGGGTGTCGAACATCAGTCTTTTTTTATAGATTCCAAATAAAACTCCCACACTGACAAGCTAACATTTTTCGGTTGTGGGTGAAGTGTCGTTTTTGCCTGTCATTTCCTCCAACATGATTTTGTGCGGCATTAGTAGCGTCACACTGAGTTATATATTGTGACATGTGGCAACCATCATTAAAGTGCGATACTGCCATCTACTATGTTGGAGTTTCATGTTCAGTGAAAGGTCCTTCAGTTTTGTCTTAAGTGTTTACGCTTCAAATTTAATGTGGTCACATGCATTTCTGACTACACTTTGGTAGCAGGAATGTGTTTTCTTGATTCATTTAATTTGAGAGTTGCTTCTCTCCTGCAAGTTCATCCATTGCCATGACTTGTAAATGTTGATAATTAGGCTTCATCAACACAACACTAATAAATGCTATTGTGCATTTTGTTGGTATGTCAACCCCGCTTGTCCATCTGTCCTATTTTGGCATTACTTTCCTTTTGGAGTCAGGATTGCTACTGTTGCACTGTTGTTGCTTGCAGGCTGAGGTATGTTTGTGCATATGCAGCGATAGGAAGCGTTGTTTGTTTTGTAACCTGTTCCTGTATTTGTGCTGTAGTAGTGAAATAATGTTTAGAAGTATGCATTTTATGGTTTTAGTTTTAGTCACAAAGCAAATACTTTAATGCTTCCTCTGCTTCTGTTTTAGGTGTATGTTTTGTGTATAGGGGTTCAATTTGCAATATAATTTTTTTTCCTAATTGTAGTTGACTTGTAATCAGTTGGAGGCAATAAAATAGGGTGGCCAGGCCAGGATTTTAATATTGCCTAAATCATCCAAAGCATTTTGACCAATAACATGCAGGTATTGTATGCAGGATCTACAGGGAACGATCAAAGCGATGCAAATATGTGCACGTGTTTGTTCGTTCATTTGACTTGAAGTGTCGCTGCGCACCGATCAAAAAAGACACCAAAGTAGGTGTGAGAGCGATTAGAAAGCATAAGGAGCTCTCTGCTCTGCTCTCTATAGCTCACATGAATGTCACACAACGATAGACCTGCACAGTGCAAACAGCCTAAACCTGGATAGGCCTATTTTAGCCAATATTAAAATCCTGTCCGGGATGTGCATATGGCCACCCTACAATAAATGTACATTTTCATTCATTCATTCGTTCGTTCGTTCGTTCGTTCATTCGTTCGTTCGTTCGTTCGTTCGTTCGTTCGTTCGTTCATTCATTCGTTCATTCATTCATTCATTCATTCATTCATTCATTCATTTATTTAAACTACAAAAAGTAACTGAACTAAAGCAGTAAGAAATATTTTTTATGTCTAATTAAAATTCACAATGCCTATATCATTGATCAGTTTACAGATTTTAAGTAAGTGGCAACACACAGAATTTCAAAAATAATAACTGTTTCTGAACATGCTGAGCCAACAAAGGACATTTCATCTCTTATTTTTCTTGTGCATTATGTGTTTTTGTAAGACATTTTTGCTTGAACAGTGGCCAAAACAGTCTGGCAAAATCATTGTCAATAACATTTCGACCTATAGCATAATTTTGTATGTTACTTTTTTTTTTTTTTTTTGGTAATATACCAACGTATAACTATAATTTAACTGAACGGAACTTATTTGAAAATAAGGCAAAAGGTGATTAATCAACTTTGTAATACTGCCTTATTAAACAAACAAACAAAAAAAAAAAAAAAAAAAAAAAACAAGCCTTTAAATTTCATTTCAGATTTTAAGCCATATCATGTCATAAGCTGTGCTTGACAAAGATCACTTTTAACACATCATGAATATGTGATGCCCACTTTTCAAGGAATGAACCAATGAAAGTGCTGAACTGCTATTGTCACACCTCTCAATACCCACTGAGAGTTTCAGGATGGATTCAAGCTTGAAGGAGAAGAAAAGGCCTGTGGTTTGGGAAGGAATCAATTTTTTCGGCATGGCTAGTGATTTTCACTGGAATCCCTAAAAGCAATAGAAGAGCGTAGAGTATGAGATCTGGA
Source organism: Cyprinus carpio (assembly GCF_018340385.1). Taxonomy (NCBI): domain Eukaryota; kingdom Metazoa; phylum Chordata; class Actinopteri; order Cypriniformes; family Cyprinidae; genus Cyprinus; species Cyprinus carpio. The sequence continues at coordinate 25,839,537 of NC_056603.1, read as the reverse complement.
TTGAGTGCCAAATGTACTTTTTAGCCAATTATTGAGACAAGTGTATAAACCCTTGAGGTCTCTCCTTTACATGTGTAAATTTCACTGACTACAGTTCCCCTTTTGAAGATGAGACAGAGGTCATGTTAGACTCGGAGGCATTTGTCCCACTCCATCACTTAACCCACATCTCACAGTATCTAGTTCAGTGGTCTGAAGTGACTGCATGATCCACTACATGATGTCTGACAACTTGAAAACTTAAAAATGACAAGCAATTACATTTAACTATCAATGTATTTTAATATATTTTACATGCTGCAGTAGTTACAGTAGGTAAAGCATTAGCATTCAACCTTGCATGCTGACTAACCAAGACTCAGGCTGAAGGAATAGTTGGAGTGCATAATGAATAAAGTTGATTGGATGTGCTGCAGAAACAAAAAGTACAGTGCCTGGAATCCAGAGAAAATCATCAAGCCTTAGTTTTATGTCATCTACCATTAGCTGAGAAGATTTTTCTGCCACCTTATGTGATTGAGAGCCCATTGAGAATAATATTTGTGCTTGTGAGAAGTTCCACAGAGGTTTTTGATTTTAATTGGACCTGTCATGATGTAGTCTGCGCTGAGCCGTGATGACATAAGTACATGAGATCAGTCAGATTGGTGTGTTTGATGCGGAGCAATGTTCTCACCTCCCCTTGCATTTCATACTTCTCTTGCATGCAAATAAGCTCCAGTGGCAGTTCTAGTGAGACCTTTTAACAATTAATATAAAATATGCTAAAAGGAATAAATGAAAAGGCTTATGTGAATCGATATGGGCTGTGTAATGTAAATCTTCTCTCTTTTCTAAAGGTCACATGTTGATTTGTGATGAAGGGGAAGCACGAGCCCATTTTCTCAGCTTAGCAACAGCGGAGATGTTTCGGCTGATTTTAATAGGCCTGCTTCAGTGTTGTTTTGCATTAGTCTGGGCAGACTGAATCATTATTGTTGTTATGAAAAATTTACGTGTTCAGGATATAATCTTTTCCTTTCCGACTTCTGATACTGGTTCCTGATTTGAGATCAGCACATTTCAGGGGCTCTTGTGAACCCAATTTCTCAGGTCCAGAAAGATTTTTTTCCCCCCGGAATAATAAAATCTTGCACCCTTCATTGTCATTTTGGATGATGAGTGTTTTTTTTTTCTTTTTTTAGGAGAGGTAAAGGACACTGATCCCTTTCAAAAATGTATTCTAAATAAACAGATTGGCTTAAGCAATACAATTAATTGCTGTTTTAATCAAGGTGCATAACTAATATACCCAACAACCCAGGTAGATTTGACCAACAGAAGATCTAAATGTCAAAAATTGACCTCCTGGCTGAACACAAAGACAATAAACTTGCTATAAACTTGCAGTTTGCAGTGCTGTGGAGAAGTGAAGTGTTTGACATTTTGTATTTCTATTGATTAATTATTTAATAATTATGAGACAGAATGCCTACAGCATGATACAATATCCTGTTGCCTGTATTCATTGCTGGGCCAAAATAATTGTGCATATTTAAAAAGCATAGTGGGGTGAATACAGTAGAAATTATATATTTAAACTACAGATCAAAAGTTTGGGGTCGGTAAGATTTTTTAAATGTTTTTGAAATAAGTATTTTATGGTCACAAAGACTGCATTTATTTGATTTATTTTGAGCATGTATTGGCAACAAAGTAACAATACAATACTTATCTAGACACAGAGGCCGTAATACAATAATAATACATAATACAATTATAATATATTTCTAAATTTCTCTAAAGTTCTCATCAGAAGAAATTAGCTAGACAGGAAGTGGCCTGACCTCTGCGTTATAGAAGGCTTGCAACAGTACAGGTTGTGATAGGTTTCATGTGAATATTGGGTGCACCCCAACAATATTCTGCATAGTTTGCTGCTTGTATCTTTTACTAGAATTTCTAGTGTAATAATATTATATATTCTAAGAGATAATCTTTGCATTGCTGGTAATTTATCATTAAACAAATTAATTAGCAGTTTGCATGTGGCACCAAACATTAATTGCACAGATAACAGCTGTATTGATACTCATGTCAGCAAGCAGTATTTGATGATACATGAATGTATCTATACACAGTCCTAAAAAACAAAAGACAAAAACAAACAAAAAAAAACAGTCATTTTAATACATTTTAAAGTGTAAATGAATTCCTGTTATGGCAAAGCTGAATTTGATTCTAATATATGGTGATCTTGTGCTCAAGAAACATTTATTCTTATGAATATTGAAATCTGTTGTGCTGCTTAATGCTTTCGTGATACTATTTTTAAGATCAGTTGATGGATAGAAAGTTCCAAAGAACATTTCTTGTAATTGCAAAATACTTTTTTTTTTTTTTATACACATATATACATATACATTTGCCAGAATATTCCATCATGAAGTATACTTGATTTTGGACTTTATTCATTTATTTTTTTTCAAAGCTACCTATGTTTCTTCTATTTATGTGGTTATATTTTTAATCTTGTTAAAAGCAGAGTCAAGACATCAGTTATACATCATCATGTATAATTTTATATAAAATCCCAGTTATTATTAGTAAGAAAAACAACCCTGCTAACACATTTTAAAATATCTAGAGCCTTCACTGATGGATTTTAAAAAGGTATTTTTGAAGTACAGTGATGACGTGCAGGTGGGAGCTTTTGGTGATACTTGAGCACATCTGAGATTAGAAAATGCCAGCTACTCTAATACTCAAGTTTAACACGTAGGGAACGTGGAAATGAGTATGAATGCATGCAGATAGACTTTTGATGGATGAGGATATCAGGCAGCTTTTAGAATAAGATTAGCATGTGATAGAGATGTTGTGTGCTCTCTATCATGTGTACAGTGGGGAATCATTTAGATACCAGAATACATGGATGTGATAGATTTATCTCCCTCTACATGTTTAATGAATGGATTTTACACAGCATTACATATTTAAATCTCTGTTCCATATGCATGGCTGGTTGCAGCCACTATCTTCTCCCATTTCCATCCTGTTGAACATGAACTGGCCAGGACCGAGCACTGTAGGTCATTTCACAATTTAAAATTCTTCCTTGCTGATGCTTCATTTGATAAACTGAAAAAGCAGCTATTTTTATTCTCAATTGCACAGTCCGTTAATGACTACTCAGGAGGGTGCACGCTTATAAGAAGCAAGCAATGTTTTAATGCACTATTTGGAAAGAGACAATTAATGGGCTTCGGGAGTCAGTGGTTGTGTCACATAATCAAAAATGATAGTTTTCACCATGCTTAACAGACGCAAAATAATGCTTAGTATTGCGGTGCAATGAACCCACTGTATTGCATTAGTTTGATGAATGTGGAGTTCGGAAGCCATGTTTTAATTTGGCACTGAGTGCCAGTCTAAATGAGTTACAAATCACAAGGATAAGATGTGACTAAAGTGACATGAGAGATAAGAGTAATCTATTCTCAAAGAAATACCCAATGGAAGGACATTCTGTCAAAGTGTTTTTGTCTGTGCAGCAGCATTTGCATGCACAGCAGGCTGGTTTGTTTACCTGAGAGTCTTGTTTGTGTTCTCTGACGCATAACTCTCTCTTTTTTTCCCCCCTCAGACTATGATTATGTTAAAGACGATTGCGAATCTAAGAGATACAAAAAAACATAAATGATTAGGGGCGAAACTGATATATTAGACGACCGTGTCAACGATAGACATGGTACATTTTAGAGTGCAACGAATGACTGGTATTTTGAGTTTGTGGGCCTGCCTCTATAGCGTTGAGAATGCTTTAGCAATTTTCTTCCCACTGATGTTTGGATCTGGGCTTTATGTCAGCAGTCATCTGTTAGCCACTAAGTGTTATAAGGAGTGAAAGATGAGTTTTAAACTAGTAGAAATGTGAAGAAGCAAAAGGGCTTAAATATTGTTAATTGGGCCAATATAACATTAATGTCCATGATGAAGAGAGAGATAAAAAATAATAATAATAATCTAGTTTAAGACACGTGCAATATATGCCTCAGCCTATGCATTGTATTTATGGTGGTAAATAACTTTTCATGTGATGGTACCAATCAATAAAACTGAAGGATCATGTGACGCTGAAGATTGGAGTAATGGCTGCTGAAAATTCATCTTTGCATCAGGAACATTTTAAAATCTGTTGAAATCTGTTGAAAACATTTATTTCATTTGTAATACTATTTCACAGTAATGCTATTTTTACTGTAAATATATCATGCTTCTAAATCAATCAGTCAATCGATCAATCGATCAATTAATCAATCAATCATTTAAAACATTATACTTGGTATTGTATGTGTGAATGCACATTTAAAAAATATATTTTTCAAGGTATGTATTTTTTATAAAGTGTTTTTTTTTCACTTTTTTATCGTTTCTTTTACAGATACAACTAATTATTAATCTGTTGTTTGTTTTTGGTTGAATGGATTTTATTCTTTCTTTCTGTTTCTCTTTTTCTCGCTTTCTTTCTTTCTTTCTTTCTTTCTTTTTTCTTTCTTTCTTTCTTTCTTTCTTTCTTTCTTTCTTTCTTTCTTTTTTAACAATGGCTTCATTGTATTATACAAATATGACTGTATTTTAATACAGAAATTAAAAATGTGCTTATTATAGCAGAGGTGAATTCATCTCTTACCTATGCATAGTTGCATGGTATATTTTTATCCATCTTTTTCTTGAGTAACCGATGAGCGCGGCCATGATGGATTCTATCTTCCGTTTGGGTGCTCTCATGTTCCAGTCTTAAGTTAAAATACTGTGTGTGAAATAATAAAATAATGTGTTAAAATAATGTGTACACTTTATCATTTTCTAAACAAAATCCAGTGAGCTTCTCCTCGATCGGGAGCTGTATGTGTGCGCATCTGTTTTCAGAACAGCTAATCTTGGGTCGCTTCATGTAATCCTCCCACTCATTAAACTATGACAGGTGAGTTACTTCAAAAAGACAGTCATTGTGACACTGTAAAGTGATTAAACTATGTGCTTTTAAAAAACATTTCCAAAGATTTAATGGAAGATACGTTAAGAAACACCAGAGACCGGAAATGTAAAGCACCAACATATTGTCACTCCCAACACGTCACATATGGACTGCATTCCAGTCTGTTTTTTTATGCCGTTCACTCACAAACTTCCCTCCGTCTGGTTTACTTGGATGTACGTCATTGATTGCGTTGCATGAGTGCCCACTTTTGGCAAAAACCTTGGAATGGGCTGAACTGGAACGTCCTAAGCCCTTGATCACTTAGAATCAGCTATACAGTTGGTTTATTGTTTACATTTTTCCCCTTAAAAATGTATTAGGTGCAGCATTCTATATGTATATAGGTACTGTATGCTTGGACTGTTATAAATGTAAAAAAAAATGACATTTATATTTTATAGAGTTGTTTGGGTGGGGATAAATTAAATGCGATCTGCGACAATGTCATAAGCGTGTTGCATTGTGGTCTGTGGAGTGGCTTGAAGTGTGCATATGAAGCAGACTCGCTCCCTCAGTCAAAATTGAGGGGTCCAGGGTCTGTCCATATAAACTTCCCTCGTCCACTTCACGATGTGGGACACACTTCACACTAAAAGTGAACTAGAACACAGCCTTTGATGCTTGGTAAGGACCCTTTGGCGTCACTTTTTGACTCAAAGGGTACCCCTTTAGCATAATTTTTCGATGTGAAGGGTCCTTCATGGCTTTAAATAAGAAACCCTTGGTGGCAGTATGCCGACACAAAAGGCATTGGGAATTGTATCATCCTAATTAAATTATATATTGGCTAATAATATTGCCATTATTGCATATATGTTCGGATGTGATTTTTCAATGTTAACAGTCACAACAGTTTTATTTACGTTACACTGTTTAGACATTTATGAACATGTTACCCAACCCCTGCCCCTAAACCTACCATTTGTCAATGAAACTCAATATATAACAGGCAGATACAGCTATAGTCATAATTTATTAAAACATATTTATAAATATATATATTAATATTCCAAGTCTTCCGAGGCAAATCAATTGATGTGTGAGAAGAATAAATGGGATCGCCGTCTCCATCCGCCGTAAAGATCAGATCCTGTGTGCTGCAGTCTGTGCACAAATGAAAAAAATGAAGAAGCCTTATGTCAGCCTTGGTTGTGAAATGTCATTGGCTCTTGTGTTTCTCGTGACCGATTGCATCATGCTATGGGAATATCTTTTTGAATGAGATGAGTGAGCACGTTAAAGGAGCAGGATCATTTTCAGCGATTAAAACCTTATGTTTAACTCTCTCCTTCGCATAAAGATATTGTATGCTTCAGAAAACTTGGAATGCAAAATAACTTGTTTGTAATGTTTTTATGAGTCCTCCAACAAAAAACAACCATATAGGTCGTTTGTGCAATCACCTTATTACGACCTATATTTACGTTTTAAAGTTAAGCGCCCTCTAGCGGGAGTAAAAAATAATGACAGTATCGTGTTGCGTCTGTCGTCATGAAATGACGTATAACTGTCATTACCAATCAAAATGTGCGTTTATTTAAATGCAATGTGTGGACTTGTTATACCGATCTCACGGTAATTCGTACATATTTTACTGAAGGCTAATTCGTTCACACCTAACCCCACCCCTAAACCTACCTCTCACAGAAATCATGCAAAATCATGATTTACAGTGCATATACATTTAATGAGCATTCTCTGTGATCGAACCCATGATCGCATTATCACATATTGTCGTATAACGCAATGCTCTACCAATTGAGCTACACGAAACCCAAATTATAGTGCAAATAAAAGAGTACAAAACATTAATATGAAAACGTCCTGTTGCCGATAGAGGCACAATTGTAGAATACGCTCTGATGGGTCGTATTTCAGGGATTTTAACAAACGACCTATACGGGCGTACTGGTTGGAGGACAGGTTGGTTTTATATTGTTCAGAAGTGGGTAGGTTTAGGGTAGGGGGTTTTGGGGGTTAGGTGCTCCAATGAAAGTATAAATTTATATAAAATTATTTCTATTGGCCCCATTTTATATTGTGTCCCTAATACCTGTGTACTTACATAGTAACTAAATGTGTACGTAGTATGTAACCACAGTGTAAATACACATTGGTACATAGCATCTACAGCTGTAATATTTGTGTAACTACACATATGTAACAACCCACTGAATGGTATGTGTAAGTACAAATGTGTAACAGGACATTGGTAACAACACTTTTTGGTAAAGATTTTATATTAGATGTATCTGGCATGGAACAGGTTGGGAAGAGATTGACAGTTCTCCCTCCCTTAACTCCCCTACTTTTCAAACTCCCTTCTCACTGATGCCTGGCAACTAGGTGAGGTCTTCCCCTCGCCGCTCTTTAGCTATCTCCACTTAAGAGACGAAAGAAAAACACATTCCAAGCCTCACTGAGAAAGCAGTCTCATCTCTTTATTTTGTCAGAAGAGGAATCGCTCTTAAATGCCTCAGCGGAATGCATTTCCCCCTCACATGTCAGCAGGTATTAAAAAGCAGTTTGGAATAATTGATCCTGTCCCATCGGGAGGCCATTATATTCCCGGTGCCCACTTGTAGCAGTGACAGCCGCTACACGATTAATACACACAAAAACACACACATTCAGGCACAAAAACACCCACTCACTCTCAAAACACAAATGTATGCCCACAGACTCACACACGCTGGCATTTTTCAGCATTCTCTTCGGTTGTTGGGAAACATGCAGTGTCACTGCAGAATGGATGTATTCGCTGTTTTTCCCTGGCAATGCAACCATCTCCAGTAATGCTGAAAAAAATCTACCCCGAAGTAACATATAGTAAAAATGGAAATCAGGCCTGAATCAGGGGGCTTCTCCCAAAGGGGATGCAGACAATAGAAGGATGGTTATTTACCTTGCATTAGGCCTAGCATAATGTAAAACACAGTGGCTGGAGGCTAGCGTATGTTCTGTTGATAAAGAAATGAGTTATAGAAGAGGGAATAACAAACATTTTGGATCAGTAGGTTACAGGAATAATTTAACATAAGCAAATGGGCCTGCAAATAATGAAGACACATGCTGCTGGAGAGCTCTTAAAACAAACAGGCAGTGGATCTTTTATGCATGGTTACATGTGTTAAGCACATTTCAGTCTCTGTCATTTTCTCCAAAACAAATACTAATTTAATCCTACAAGAAAGCGAACAATATGGCCAACTATTCTAAACAAATACTATCTAATGGACTGTTGTCATGCACTTTTTTTCTCGTCCCAACAGATGGAGGATCACTGCTGGACTAGCACACTTGCATAATTCTCTCTTCCCTTCTCTTTCTGCTTAAAATAAAGGATATTTCCTGCTATGTTGAATACTGTAATCTGTCAATGAGCTCAACTGATGTGATCTCAATCTGCTTTGTGCAAGAGGGAGAGGGAGCTCTCTTTGCTATATGGATGGCTATGCATCATTGAATTGATTTGAGAGCTGGTGTGCGCTCCACCCATTGTTAAAGATCTGAGATCATGTTGTAGCTTCATTCCCCGTCAGCACACTAAGCACTTTGAATGCTGAGGAGCGCATAGCACCACTTTGATCTGAAGCCTGATACTTCATTAATAACTGCCATTTTGTAAACCTGGTGTGAAGAGTGAAGACAAGCTGAACTTTGACAAATGTCTGTAATCATATATATATATATATATATATATATATATATATATATATATATATATATATATATATATATATATATATATATATATATATATATGATTACAGACATTTGTCAAAGTTTAGCTTGTATATTTATATATATATATATATAAATTTTACACCAAAATAGTAAGCAACAAAACCCTTTTCAGCATTGATAATAATAATAAAAAAGTTTCTTTAGCATCCAATCAGCATATTATAGTGATTTCTGAAGGATCAAATGACACTGAAAACTGGTGTAATGATGCTGAAAATTATTTGCCATCAAAAGAATACATTTTTAAAATACTTCATATATTTTAAATATATTAAAATTAAAATGTATTAATTAAAGTACTTATGTGACAAAAATGGTAGATCGGTGTATTTAGTGTTTTCCAACTTTCTTCAGCAATGTTAATTTTCTGCTTAACTACACTCATATACAGTATGTGTATAAACAATATATATATTATTATATGAAAGAGTAATACTGTTGATTGAATGGCAAAAATAATTTTTAATTTTAAATCACATTAATCAAAAGTCTGGAGGATATCTTCCACCAGAGGGTTACTGTAAATAGAGATCATTTGCTCTGTAATGAGTCAAAAGCACAACAAGATCATCCCTTTTTTTCTATCTTATAAAACTTAGATGATTGTTGCTTCGCTGCTTTTTTCTTAGAATATACCTGCAAACCCTACCTCTGAAATGGAGCCTTTTACACAAAGTTAAATTGATTTCCTCTAGGCGAAGACTGGATAAAGACTGACCTTCCAGGCTTTTAGACACGGCAGACAAATCTAGATGCATGTCTTTGGTATAACGGAGCTCAAGAAGTCGAACTGTGTTATCTCTGCCTCGAGATGTGAAAATGTTATCCAGGTACTGTCATAGTTTGAGTAAACTGCTTGTGTTCCTTCTTTCTGCCATAACTACAGCTGGATGAATAAGGTATAATGTTGTAAAGTCATCCCATATTCCCATCATGGATGGACTGAATAAATGGGAAAGGCAGCCAGTGACAGTTGTAATCTGTTAAAACCTCTGGTCAGCAACTCCCTGGCTCATTTGCTGTGAAAGGGCTTCGCTGATCCCTCGCAGTGGCAGAAGGCTGTATTATCACTGTGGACATATGCCCACACAAACACACAAAATTAAACACAGTGTTCCCTTGTCCTTTATTGCTTTTCAGCCATTGCATGTAAACATGGCAATGCAAACACTTTCAGATGCAAGAAGAATTTCCCAAGATGTACAGGCTGTTAAATTGATATTTTTAGTGAAAGGCAAAGAGAACACTAGATCCTTGGACAGGATTTGTTTGTGTTGTGCACTGGTCAATCAATTTTTGTTGATAATTTTAGATTCGTATCCTTGAGGAACAAAGAAGGAACTAGTTTTACTCAAAATTGCACATAACAGCTGTTGAACATCTGTACTAAGGAGTGTGTGTGTTGTAGGAGACCTCTTTAATGTAAAAAAAAAAAAAAATTCAGATGAAATAGCTCTAGATCAGATTAAATTATAAAAATGAAGGTTTTTTCATCATTTACTCACTCATGTCGTTCCAAACCTTTTTGACTTTCTTTTCTTCTGTGTAGCACAAAAGCAGACATTTTGGAGATTTTTTCAACTGTTTTTGTCCATTTAGTGGAAGTCAGTGGGATTGATTTTTGTGTTCTGTAGAAGGATTTGGATCGACATGAGGGTGAGTAAATTATAAAATTTTCATTTTTGAGTGAATTAAGCCATATCATTGTGAATTTAATAGACACAGTCTGATTTTCAGTATTAGTAGTGTAACCCTACACTCTCTGATGTTTGTGCGGATGAGTTGACCCTCTACCCACTCACCTGCACTGTGTATGTGCATACAACACCTAAAAATACTGTTTAGAAGTCTGTGAGGGCATCTTATCTGGGGAGTCGTATGTTAGAAGTCGTATGACATACATACATATATATATATATATATATATATATATATATATATATATATATATATATATATATATAGATATATATATATATATATATATATATATATATATATATATATATATATTTATTTATTTATACAGTACAGGTCAAAAGTTTGGAAACATTACTATTGTTAATGTTTTTGAAAGAAGTCTCTTCTGCTCATCAAGCCTGCATTTATTTGATCAAAAATACAGAAAAAAACAGGAATATAGTGAAATATTATTACAACTTAAAATAATAGTTTTCTATTTGAATATACTTTAAAAAAATAATTTATTCCTGTGATGCAAAGCTGAATTTTCAGCATCATTACTCCAGCCTTCAGTGTCACATGTAACATCCAGTCTATCACATGATCATTTACAAATCATTCTAATATTCTGATTTATTATGAGTGTTGGAAACAGTTCTGCTGTCTAATATATTGGATGAATAAAAGGTTAAAAAGAACTGCATTTATTTAAAAAAAATATATAAAAAAATCTAATAATATATATTCTAATAATATATTTTCTTTACTGTCACTTTTTATCAACTTAACACATCCTTGCTGAATAAAAGTATTGATTTTATTTAAAAAAAAGAAAAAAAAAGATTTATATTTTAAAAACATAGCTTCTTTTTTTTTTTTTTTTTACTTTTTATTCATCAAAGTATCCTAAAAAAGTATCACATGTTCTGAAAAAACATTAAGCAGCAGAACTGTTTCCAACTTTGATAATGAATCATCATATTAGAATGATTTCTAAAGGATCATGTGATAATGATCCTAAAATTCAGCTTTGCATCACAGAAATAAATGATCATTTAAAGTATAATACATTTAAAAACAATTATTTTAAGTTGTAATAATATATCACAATATTATTTTTTTTTTCTGTATTTTTGATCAAATAAATGCAGGCTTGATGAGCAGAAGAAACTTCTTTCAAAAACATTAAAAATAGTAATGTTTCCAAACTTTTGACCTGTACTGTATATATATGTACCAACCTGTGAACTCTGCCCATACTTCTTTTATGGACGTTTTTTTCCTTCTTCTGTGCTTTATTAGATCGACTGCCTGCTTTAAACTTGAGTTTGTACATTAAGGACGACATGTTCTGTGGGATACCTGCACTTTGACCTACCTGTATGTATGCCAAAATGTGGTGCTTCTCATCCAATGTGCTTCCCCCCGTTTGAGTATTACAGTGTCTATTACATCCATACATAACTGGGACCTTTGTATTAGCAATTAAGCCGTAAACCACATTCTTATACTAATTGTCTTGGAACAACTAATCGTTAAATGATTCTCTCAGTCAATTTTGCAACAACTGTTAAATGAATACATTCTTGGAATAGTATAAACCTGAATGGACATGACCTGTAATGCATATTACCATCTGTCTACACAAAAAAGCCATTGCCTTGATTAAAATGGCAGCTTATTGCCAGTAAGTAGTCTGTGATTAAGAGAGAAAGCGTCTTGCCTGCTCGAAATCTATCTTTCTTGCGCTCCCTCTCTTGATTTCAGATCTTTCAGATATTCGACTGAGTCACCAAATTCTTGGTACAGGCATCTCTTTTTATGATCATCAGATGAAGCAGCAGGAAGCTGTAAATTGACAGCCATGTGAATCAATGTACTTATTTTGCTAAAAGATTATTTTTATGATGGATTTAAATATTAGATATTCCACTAAGTGAGTCATTAGTACTACATATATATATATAGTAATACATATCACAAAATAAAAGTCAAATTCTAAAAAAAAAAAATCTAATATATATATATATATATATATATATATATATATATATATATATATATATATATATATTTATTATTTTTTTTTTTTTGAATTTGACTTTAATTTTTTGATTATCAATGATGCAATACTTTCCTCAGATTCTTTTTCTCCTAGAAGGTCCTCAAATGAACAAGACCACTAGGCTGGAAAATGATATATAAAGGTGTGTGTGAGAGTTCGGGCAGAATTCAAAAGAGGCAGATTGACACTTATTTGATTGCCTTTCAATAGCTGATGGGTTTCTGCACAGCTGACCGGCTCACCCGCCTATGCTCCAGTGAGCAGGTCAGAATCAAAATGCATGAGATCTATATTTCTTCACTGCAAACAACTCTTGAAAAACACTTTTCGCATCAACAGGCTCTGGAAGGACATGTCATACACACTCATACTCTTAGATAGATAGAAAGAGTGAATATTTCTCAAGCCACTTTAAACATGAATAATCAGTATGGAGTGATTATGAACATCCTTCAAAGAGACATGTAAAGCCCATGATACATGACATTCATACAACTTACATAGTAGGCCTATACTTTTTACTTTCCATACTTGCATGTCTCTTGTGCTAATTAGAACTGCAAGTTAATGTGACTTAACAGACGCAGCGTTGTCATACATATTTTCAAGATCTCCTCTGCGTGATGTTTATGGCCTTTTATGATTGTTGCTGGTCAGACTGTAAGATTTGATCTCGGTAAGATCATGGGTAAAAGCCATAGCGCACTGTGTGACATCCACTGCCTTTTATCAGACTGATAAACACATCGTTGCCAAGTCTTTGGTCCTAATCGTCCTGTTGACAGGTTGTAGGAAGAGTGTCAGTGCATGACTACAACTTATAATTTTGATACTGTCCAAACTTTTTGTAGACAAGCTGTATTTTCTCTGTCTCTGTCAAAGACAAACAACAGGCCAAAAGTCATTCATTTCCAGCAGAGAGTTTCAACCATAAGCATATTTTTTGGGGGTTGGTTTTATAATGTGTTTCTGTAAAATCTATGGTTATGAATAATTACTATGTCAAAAATAATCATTTACATTGATTGGCCCTATAAAACCGTTTAGTTAAAGAAGCTGAGGATTACCACTGCTTTACAACCATTTTAAACGTTCTGTGCAACTGTCACTGGGGGGTAAAATGAGACAATCGTACGCAAATTTCGGGGATAGTGGAACATCGTTTAAGATTCACTGGCAATTAATAAGCCATCTGCAATATGCCACACAGTAAGCTATCAAAGTCTGCTTAGCCTATTCTGAAAAAACTGAGTAATGTTTCAAACAAATGAATACCCAAACTAAGTAAAAAACTTAGAATAGGCCAACCTTGGGTGTGAAACATAGCAGCAAGTCTGGTGTGAATGGTCATGAATTATTATTATTATTATTTTTTACTTGCTAATATTAAGGCGCTTTGTTCGAAAGAGCTTATGAGAACAAATATAAAGTTAATCACGTACTTTTCATGGCTTGCATTATGTAAAATGTTCTTGTCAAATAATATGCATAAATAAACTAATATAATAAATGTAAATATAATAAAACTAGCAGAAACCCTATTTGTTTTCATCATGATAAAAAAATGTGCACTTGAGCAAAGCATTTGACCTATGACAAGAAAAATGCTTTCTGTTCCTTAGAATTGGTCTTAAATGGCAAAACCATGCTGTGTGAATGAACCTGGCTTTAGAGGAATCTATCTTAGAGCACCATTTGCTCATCTTGTATCCCGTGAGCTCATTTCATTGTGAATTGTGTCTTCTATTCTGGCTAGTTGACAATAACAGCTAATGAGGGAGCTAATGTAATTAACTGTCATGGCTAACCTTGTGTTAAAATCTGCTCATCAGTCCCCGCTCGATGGATGTCAGTGTTGGATACATTCCTGTCTGGTTTTTATGAGACCACGTAGTCAATTAATCACAGTGAGGAACGCATTCACAAATCCTTCACCTGTTCATTTCTGAAGGCTTAGTCAATAATGAGCTGCGAACCACTGTGTTAAGAATTTGATCGCTCTTTAAATGACCTTTGCCCACTGGAAACCTGCTTACTGTGCCACAGGACATGGTGAAATCCACAAAACTGGAGCAGAGTGTTTTGATGATCAATACATTGATTAGTAGGTCAGACAAGGTAATTACCAGCCGCTTTCAATCAATGCATGACTCCTTTCACTTCCCCTTTTTGTCAGACCACTACTGAAATCAGAGCAATAAACATGCTGCGACTAAGGCTAAATAGGAATGTGTCTAATTGTTTGACATATAATGTTGTAGTGTACAGCTCTACAGAATCGGGTTTTCTGTGGGTATTTCATTTCTGACCACAGAGCACTTCATTGCAGATTTACAGCACTGTGTAAGTGTAAAATTATGTAATGTAAGACCACTTGTTCACTACATTTGCTATAAATATGTGGCCGAACTGATGATCTTACTGCTGATTCATGCTGAAAGTGATGCAATGCTAAAACAGATCTGTTTTCCCCCCTCTTTTCTTTTGTCTTTTTTTTCACCCCAAGCCATTACAGGCTCATCTATTAAAGAGAACAAAAAGATTTTTATTTTGCACATTGTCCAGACAGGCATATGAAGCCTCTAATTAGCAATTCTCTCTGCAGCCAGTAAATTATTAATATTCCAATTTATGGCAAAATATTGAAATGCATGCCTGAGAGAATATGGCTGAGAGTGTGACGGATTTTGATTCATGGCTGCGGGGTGAGAGCCAAAGGGCTGTGACCTGAAAGGGAAGTTGAGCTTAATGATTCAAACTCAGACTGCAGAGGGTTTTAAACAGACCTGATGATGTCTTTGGTGTGGGGCAAGTGGTTTTAGGTACTTTATTTGCTTCCCGAATTTGTCTCTAACTTGGTCTTTTGGGAACATTGTATTAGTGGCTGGATTTGCAATTATGGAACAAAGGCTCCAGATTAGAGATTCAATCAAGTAATTTTTTATTTATTTTTTCCCCATTTAGAATAAGTATATGGATGTCTAAAAACAGCAATTTTATCCTGGCTGCACATCCATGACATTGTGCAAGCTTATATTTGACTGATATTTCATTTGTAGAAATTATATCTTTCTCTTGATTGTGTGTATTGAAGGGATAGGGATAGCTCACCCAAAAACTGAAAATTCTGTCATTAATTACTCACCTTCATGTCATTCCAAACCCACAAGACCTTCGTTTGTCTTTGAAACACAAATTAAGCTATTTTTGATTAAATCCAAGACTTTTCTGATCCTGCATACGCAACACAACTTATAGATTCCCTGGCCCAGAAACATATTAAGGACATCATTAAAATAGTCCATGTGACATCAGTGGTTCAACTGTAATTTTATGAAGACACCACAATACTCTTTGTGTGCAAAGAAAACAAAAATAACGACTTTAATCAACAATTTCCTAATAAAGAATTCTCTTAAAAAGTATTCATGTAAAGTATTCCCATTCCCATAGCTTCATAAAATTATGGTTGAACCACTGATGTACTGTAACATGGACTATTTTAATGATGTCCTTACTACCTTTTTGGGCCTTGAACTTGTCAGTTGCGTTGCTGTCTAAGCAGGGTCAGAAATCTCTCGGATTTGATCAAAAATATCTTAATTTGTGCCCCGAAGATGAACAAAGGACTTATGGGTTTGGAATGACATGAGGGTGAGTAATTATTGACAGAGTTTTCATTTTTGGGTGAACTATCCCTTTAATTCTTACTTTAATACAGTTTAGGTTTACAGACATGTGGAGTTTTTAATTACATTTTAATAATGTCAGCATAATAGATTAAATTATATTGATCTTTTTTTTCCACTCAGTTTTTGAGCAAAAACAGCATTATTTAAGGAGAATTTTCGTAATGTTCACTCAAAAACTGAGGTGCATAAACTCGAATCAATAAGGCCTACAATCAATCAGGACCAAAATAAATAAATAAATAATAATAATAACTTTTAAATTCAGGCTGGTCTTTTCAGCAGGACAGACTGTTCCAGAGAGACAGTTCCTGTAATAAGTGAACATTAATTACTTTAGATAAGAAAGTGGCTGCTAAATGACTCACCATCTATTGCTAGTGAATAAATGTCATCTTTCTACAGTGAATCCTCTGTTTTCACGCCAAAGAAACCAATAATAAACATATTATGTAATGCTGATGTCTTGGCAAGTTGCGTAGCCTACATAATCAGACACAACATCACACAAAGTATGAGTCAGCTATCTTAGTTGAGACTGCTTTCACTGTCATCACAACTGTGGGAGGAGGCATACTGCGCACTTGTTTGAATAGTTCTGTAAATATCATGCTAACAATGATGGCAACAGACATAAAAATAGCATGCAATGACAATGTTGTGGCTTTGTTCTCGTTAATAACACATTTCTATGAAAAGGACTTCCACAGTAACAAATGCTAGGCTTTAGTTTTATTAATCAAGCTCTCTGATTAGCTATGCTGTTTAATCTCTATATAAACTTAAAGACTAGATGAACTCCACATGACCTTGATGTTTTATGTTATAGGTGGAAATGCTAATTTGTTTGCCAGGCAGCTAAGAAAGGAAAGGCAATGGGAAATGCATTCAAGATTTACGAGTTGTTTGCAGTTGTCATGGTTTAATCAGTTTCGCGGTGTGATAACTGATATGATTAGCTTTAGGTAATATGTATCTCTGCATTTTTAAGTAAAACTCTCAGAAACAAGAGTAGCTGCTCACAATGTTCTCACTCAGAGATATGAATTTTCATGGGGGCTGACTTGGGCTTAATTGAAAGCCCAGTGTTCTTGCAAAGCGAGTTTCTGTCTTAACTGTATCCAAACGTTGTTCATGTTCAGTATTGCAGATCTTTAATCAAAGTAATGTAATGCTTAGTCTTGCGTAGCCAGACCTTTGAATAAACAGCATAAGATCTGCTCCACATTGCATGTTAAGCAGCTATCAGTTTTTACATATCAGGATTTAAATAATGCCACACTTATTTCTCTCTACTGGAAAACAGTAGTAAGTTAACTTAGCACACAGAACTGCTAAGTTCCTCCGAAAAACTGGATATGATTTGATGCAATTAGCCTAGTCTGCTAAACTTTGGCAAATAAGGTGATTATTTCATCCCCTGAAGCATTCGTTTAACATCCCAGTACCTAAAAAGTATGTAAGACAATGCCGTAACCATGTCTTGAACACTGGGGGGACCTCTTATCACATTCAGTTATTTAATCACGTAATTTATTCTTCCTACATTTTCAATTCAAGCAGTTAACATTACATAATATTGTTGGTTGGTTTTTGGTTTCTATCATAACACAGTAATATGTTTAGCTATCATTAGGTAACCCAAAGTTTTGTGTGTAATAATAAGTATCATATAGTGCACAGTGTTGCCTGTGATAAACTTCAGTGCGTACATGCTATTGGGACTAAGCCCACTTGTCTGTGATTTGTTATTTTATATTTGCTTTGCACTTTCCCTGTGCATGATCTTTCGTGATATTGAGTCTTTTAATATAAGTCATATGGGCATTTTACACAACAAGACTTCCTACTGCACCTATGATACATTTGTTGTTATATTAGCGCTAAGCATATCATTCTTCCAGTTTTGTGGCAAACATACCATGGAGCTCTTCTGCAGTCAAAACATGCTATACAGATCTTGCACATTGTTTACCATGCACTTCACATCTTCTCATGTCTTTCCATTTTTTTCTCTCACTCTATTTATCTCTTTTATTCACTGATTGCATCTCTCTTGTTCCATCTGTAGCTCTCCCTTTGGGTTTCACACAGCTCATTATAGGGAGGTCCTGCTGCAGAGGCAGCAACAGTCTGAAAATTTCATTAAGAATTTATTGATGAGACCACACTCATGTGGAACACTGTTTACCCAGTGATGGAGCCTCTAGTCTGCAGTGAGGGTGCCAGGCTCTGACGCCCTGGTAAGTTGGATAAATGACATTACAATGGGCTCCCCATTATGGGCAGGGGGAAACAGACCTGTGCTCGGAGGTGGGACTGAGATTGGGCTCTGGATTGCTCAGTACGTTTTGAACCAGGGACACTCAGACCTCAGATGTACTGCTGACCTAAAACAGTGGGGTTTAGCTAAACGTTTTAGAATCATGTTGGCTTATATTGCCTAAAAGTCATTTTTGAGTCATTTAAGATTCCTCTTGAACTACTTCCAAAGTTAATATACAGTCAGTCGATACATTAGAGTGGCTTAATGTGCAACTCCTAATGCTAGAGGATAGTATAAGACAACATTAGGAATTCTTGGCTAATTTAAACCTGTGATTTTGTTTATTTTTTGGAATGACAAAAAATGTATAACTGACAATTTCAAGAAGAACCTCAACTATAAATTAGATTTTTAAAGACATCAATAGTAAGTATCAATAGTAAAGATTTTTTATTTTATTTTATTTTTAAATGCTTGTCTGGCCATGCCAGTAGTTCTGAATTCTTCTTGCCCTGTCAACATTTTATGTATAATAACTTTTTTACATTACATTTTACTTTTTACTATATGTACATTTGATTGTTACACAATTTCTCTTTTAATTGTATAATTTTCACTTTATTATTTTTATACTTATTTTATTATTATAATTTCCACACATATGGTTTTTTCATCAAATCTTAAAGTGAACTTGTAATGAAAATGTTTATTTGTTTGTTTGTTTATTTAGACAATGATTTTAATGGAAATATCACTTGAATTACCATGTCTCCATTTTACCATTTTTAAATAATATTAATAATAATAATAATAATAATAATTATTATTATTATTAGAATTATTAATAATCATTTATCTGCCTTCATTTTTTGAGTGCAATGCACACATTTGGTGGATAGATCCAAGTCATTACATTTTTTATTTTCAATAATCTGTTACACTCTGGATTTACATCACAATACAAAATAAAATGTTTGCTGCTTGCATTTCAAGACAAAACATCTCACCTAGTCATTTTGAATTTTTGAATTTTTTTACCCATGTCTAAAGTAAACAAAAATTAAAAAAAAAAAGAAAAAAAAGAAAAGAAACACACACAAATGGTATTCATGACCAAATGTCACAGAAGAAAGACACAAAAATGCATGTTCATGATCATAAAATGAAAGATATACTGCTGGGCTAGCAGGACAAGTGATGGTTTAGTCAAGTGGCCTGAAACACTCTCACACTGGCCCCAGGCCAGCAGATGATCCTTACTGTTGAACTCTGCATTGTCAAAATCAACACAGTCACAGTGAATGGAAATTATGTGCTCTGATTGACAGGCAAGAAAATAACTGCACTGGCCTTAGCAAGTTCAAATTTGATTCAGAGTCAATTATTTGGCCTTCGGTCACTCCATACTAAGACTATGCTTATCAGAATAATCTTGCACTCTGTATTATTGGACTCTCCTTCGATAGGGCACTGGCCATTATCTTCCCGAGCCAGATTGCACTGTTTAAACAAGGCGACAATCAAAAAAGAATTAAGATGTAATTAAAATGACAAAGTCTAATAGAAGAGCACTTCATTTCATTCTGTACTTGTGACATTGTGACAGCTTTAAAGCTGGAGCTCTATGAATAAAAGGGGGAAAACTATAGAGTATAGAGACATGGTTAAGCTTTAAGAATTTAAAACAAAACACTGAAAATTAATTAAAAAAATCAGTAATAAAAAAAAATCTAATGTTATTGCTAGTCAGAATACTGGTCGAGAAAATTTTGGATGTACACTCCATAAAATCAAAGGATGTGCTATAATTTCTTTGAAGTTAACATGTACAAGTATTGTGATGAAAAGTGGACGTCTACTCGCAGCAAGAAGTAAATGAAGAATTTATCTATGTATTCCCCACTGTGTCAGTGTGAAAAGACTGTTCTGTGCTAATCCATAGGGCCTTGTTGTTAATTATTTTGGAGTTTAAAATGTGAGTAGTCCCTTTGAAGATGGCTATAAAACAAAAATAACATTTTAATGAACAGTCTGTTCATCTCACGTTAAAATCTCTAGAATTAGCACTAATTAATTACTCTGTGAGACACATATCATGTTCTGGGACGTAGAAATCCCAGTATTGTTCCATTTCAGTACATCTTGAGTCACATACTGTATGCATATTTTTGGCTATTTCTCTGAAAAATTATGACACGATAATAGCTTAAGTTTATAAGTAAATGTTTATGTAAAACACAAATTCAAAAATAAAAATAAAACAAATACTTTTTTTGTATGTACAGCCTTATTATTTGAAATCAAACTGCATAACATTGCTGTTCAAATCTCATTGCTAGTTTTACTTGATCTTAGTGCTGCGTTTGACAGCATAGATCATGACATACTCATAGATCGATCACAAAACTATGCGGGTATTCAGGGGCAGGCTTTAAGATGATTTAGATCCTACCTGTCTGATCACTACCACTTTGTTTATTTAAACGCGTCATCTCAATTATCACCAGTAAAGCATGGAGTGCCTCAAGGATCTGTCCTAGGTCCTCTGTTATTTTCAGTATACATGTTGCCCCTTGGTAATATTATTAGAAAATAAGGGATTCGTTTCCACTGTTATGCTGATGATACTCATCTATATATCTGTACAAGACCAGATGAAACTTCTAAATTATCTAAGCTAACAGAGTGTGCTATAATTTTCTCATTTTAATTTTGGATGAGACAGATATATTACTTACTGAACCAAAAAACAGTACACAGAATCTCTTGGATTACAATTTGCAACTAGACAGATGTACTGTAACTTCCTCTACAGTCAAAAATCTGGGTGTTATTTTAGATAGCAACTTGTCTTTTGAAGATCATATTTTCCATGTTACAAACACAGCATTCTTCCATCTTAGAAACATTGCCAAGTTACAAAACATGTTGCCTGTTTCTGATGCAGAAAAGCTAGTTCATGCATTTATGACCTCTAGATTGGACTATTGTAATGCACTGCTTGGTGGTTGTCCTGCATCCTTAATAATCAAGCTACAAATAGTCCAAAATGCAGCGGCTAGAGTCCTTACCAGGTCAAGAAAATATGATTATATTATCCCAAGTTTGAAGTCTCTGCACTGTCTACCTATTAAGTTCCGTGTCAGTTACAAAATATTATTACTTACCTACAAGGCCCTTAATGGTTTAGCTCCTGCATACTGTACCTAACTAGTCTTCTACCACGCTTCAATCCATCATGCTCCTTAAGGTTGCAAACCTCTGGACTTTTGGTAGTACTTAGGATAACAAAGTCCACTAAAGGAGGTAGAGCTTTTTTCACATTTGGCTCCCAAACTCTGGAATAGCCTTCCTGATAACGTTCGGGGTTCAGACACACTCTCTCTGTTTAAATCTAGATTAAAGACACATATCTTTGGCCAAGCATTCAAATAATGCATCTCATAATCTAGTACTGCAGTTATAACTGATCAAATGCACATTATTATTCTTTGGCTTGGGTTAAACAAATAATTTTTGCTTGGTTGGAACAGCAGCTAAGCTAATTATGTCTCTATTTGTTTCTCTGTTTTTGTAACTAGGAATTACACAAGCTTCAGTCTGGATCCAGAACACCTGAGAAGAGATGATGCCAACACGTCAGAGGACCTCAGATGATGCCAACCCTGAAACAACATACAGAACTACCAAATTTTGCTATAAGTTTGATTGCATCATATAATAATTGCTGTTAATAGTGTTCATCATCTGTTTGATTACGTCTTTAATTGATTTTTCCGTACATTTCTGCCACATGTACATTAACTGACAGTCACCACTGATAAGCTACTACTAAATATATTGTAGAAACATAATTTTCTGTAAAGTTGCTTTGCAACAATTTGTATCAACTTGAAATGAATTAAAAACTTGACTAAATAGAGTTTAATTGAATCTCAACATGCTGGTTGTCATGAAGGGCTGATCTGCTCCATGTACTGTAGAATAAAACTACTTTTTCACTCTAGTGCATGACAACATCATTCATATCTCATAATTATTCATGGCACCACATGACATATTCCTAAGACAAGCACTTCAAATGCTCAGGCACTTGAGCGAGTTGATACTATTCTAAAAAAAGCATCTCGAGTGTTGTTTGCATTGCTTTCCCTGCAATGCTGATGCGACAATGCTAACATCTTTGAAATGTTTATGCGCAACAAGCATAATCAGGTGAGAGTTGTGTAAATCAGCATCCTATAATAGCTCTAAAAATTATTAGAAATGTTAAAGCACATTCAAGTATTTCTTGTTGAAAGCGTCAGCCTATCACTTGTACCCCAATTTTAGATTC
This sequence comes from Cyprinus carpio, assembly GCF_018340385.1. Taxonomy (NCBI): domain Eukaryota; kingdom Metazoa; phylum Chordata; class Actinopteri; order Cypriniformes; family Cyprinidae; genus Cyprinus; species Cyprinus carpio. The sequence goes on along the minus strand of NC_056603.1, from coordinate 25,816,728 downwards.
AATGTGGGTCAGTTCTATTGTGCCATTAGTTAACTCCAGTGTAATTTGGCTCAGTGATGTTTATTGCAGACTAGTTTTGTTGTGTCGTCAGCTTTTGTGTACTCTGCAAATGACATTGTTTTACCCCAAAGTTTTTTTGTTAGGTTTTATATATTTCACTCAAATGTATATAAACTCCCCGCGAGATGTTTGTTTTGATTCTTTGATGGCCGAATATGTTCAATCTATCTCCCACTCACAGGCTGCTAAATTGCTGTCAATTCCGCTCGAGTTTGTCTCTACAGGGTCGGCATCATCTAAAAGGAACGTGTGAATCTGAAGATTGCTGTCCTTGTATTGACAGGTGTCTGGATTTAAAGCAGATTATTACTGTGACTGACACATGCAAATGGATGGTCATACTGTAGATGTTTAGGGCTTAGACGAAAGTGTGACATGTGACTTACAGGTATATGGTTTTCTCAAGGTTTGTTGCCATATTGAGATCATCATTATCATCCTCCTGCCATCTGACAGCAAGACATCCATCCACTCACAAAGTCAGGCCATTTTCTTGTTGAGCAGTTGACACTGGGTGTTTATTGTTGTGTGATAGTGTAATATTATAATTCTGAATAATCAGCTCAGGAAAGTTTACTACCAAAATGATTATTGGTTAACATGTGGTTTTAAACAGCGACCAGCTGTTTGGTTTGTTTTTTTAAGGCTTCAGTATACCTGAAGATTTCCGGAATGCTTTTGCTGGAAAACAGTTTCAAACCACTGGATCCAACTCCAAAACACCTTTATTTTGGCTAGATTTTGTTTGAAATTACATCACACACATTTGTTTCTCATATTTTGCTGCCATAACGATTACTAATGGCGGCAAAATTTGAGAAACAATTGTGTGTGATATAATTTTAAACAAAATCTAGCCAAAATAAAGGTGTTTTGGAGTTGGATCCAGTGGTTTGAACTGACTAGTGTGATGCAGTTCCATTACAACATTGTACTTTTACATTATAACCATTCACATATAATTAACATTTGTACTTTTTATCATCATGTGAGACAGAGGAAATAAAATGGCTCAAGAGTGTGAAAAAAAGAGTTGCGGTACAAAAGTGTGAAGTTAAATATTTAAAATACTTCAAAGCTGTTATACTCCCGACAACATTCAGAGTTTACAACTGTGAACAGTGACACAATATATCAAAATGTATTTACTCAAAATTAATGTATTATTCATGATTTTTCTGTCATAAACAAATCAGCATGAGATCTTTTGAATTAATGAACATGCTGCTTAAAACTGAAACCGAATAATTCTTTAGAATCTGAATGAATTGCGCTAAAGGCACAGTGTGTGCAAGTTTTTTTTTTTTTTTTGCAAGGTGAGTCGCACAGTGGGGGTTGTTTTTGGAGTTGTACTTTTTTGTTCTCTGATGGAGCACCGCTTTCTCATTTTGTTTTCTTCAGATTTCAACTTAGAGGAGCTCCCAGGCAATTCATCGTGAAGGGCATGATAACAAACAAAGATTGATTGACTCAGTACGTAGTGAGGCCAGGTGCCAGTACAGATACTTCAAACACTGCATTTAAATGCTAATATCTCTGCTACAGACCTGGCCATGTGTCCCTCCTAAACTATCCTAAGCTCCAGACAACAACATGATAAACCACATGGGGTCTCTTCCAAAATGTTTCAGTGTCACGGAAACGTATTCCTGAAAACCGATCCAGTTTAATTGGAGTATTTCATAAAAAACAGATTACAAAAATGTCAAGAAATGAGTTATTCATCCTTAAACACAGACAGACACATTTAGCATCATGTTACTCTGTTGTTCCAGAGAGACAAACCAGCAAATGGTCTGTCCACACTGATCAATTCATTTTTCTTTGTTTCATTGTTTCTGTTGTCATAATAAAAAAGAAACAACAACTGTGCTGTCAGCAGCACTTCTGGCAAAAGAGAATATGAACTGATGATAGAACAGGGATGCTTTGATACTTATTATTTTCATGTTAATAACAGATAAATGGCCTGTATTAAAACCATATTTAGTTTAAATAAAAATTACCCTCAGACTAAAATTAATCATTTTAAATTTTACAATTCGATTTAGGCATTGCAAAAAATGATATTTTGAAATTTGCTACAGATTTAACACTGTGATTAACTTATTAATGCCTTTAATGGGATAATTCACCCACAAATTAACATGTACTCACAATTAAGTAATTCTAAATAGCTTTTATCTTTTATATACAAAAAGTATTTTGAAGAATAATGGATAAAAAAAAAAAAAAAACTTTATGTTCTGCATGATGATGAATGATGATGATGATGATGTTGATGATGATGATGATGATAATGACTTTTTTTTTTGAGTGAACAATATACAATGCCAGTGGTAATCTAAATACTTTTTTATAGTGAAACCACATTATATCCCATATGCATACCTAGCAATACTAAACAATATGTAATCATTTGGAGGCTCAGGGATTTCGGAAAAATTATAGTTTTTTATGAAACAGTATGTGTCCGTTTCTGATGAATGAGAATGCAGACTGTAAATCACTGATATGGGTCTGACTGCATTTTTTTTTTCTCCAGATTTGGCAGCTAATTGTTCCAGTTTTGATGGACGGTTGATTCCCTCCTTTCAGTCAAGGAGTTAGATTTTTTCTAACTTCTCTCCTTCTCTCTCTCTTTCAGGTCTGACTGAATGCCTCATACCAGCACAGCACAATGAGGCCCAATCCAGGAGGATCTAATCAGTGGCAGCACAGCCAGATGTCTCCCAGAGTAGAGTCCAAAGAAGGCTATACATTGATTGTGTATGCTGGGTATATCCTTGTACATTACATCAGGGCCAAATAAAAACCATTAGCAAACTGCCTTTACACAGACGTCGTTATCTTGAGGATATAGTGTTTTTTTTATTAATTCATTTTTTTCCACAAGGACTTTGAATTACTCTTATGATATGCTTGTTAAAAGTGCGAGCTAATTAATCTGGTGTCCAGTGCAATTTTGTCCAAATGGATAAAGAGCCCAGTTCTCCATCAGCCGTGAACGCTTTCTGTAATCTTGCATTTCATTGCATTTCCCCCAAGGCATCTAGCACCTAGCCTGTCCCTCTCTTTTCATTACCCGTCTTTTGATCGCACTTGTGCAGAAAATAGGCTTTTTCGTTGACAGTGTCACAAAGTGTTGTCTTTAATACATGGTCATGTGCCATGATATATTCTTTTCCATTGTGATTTTTCACACTCACTTACATGAGCTTGAATGAACCATTATGGAACAATATTATGGCAAATTGTGTTCCTTGTGCCATAGCGCACTAAATGTCTGTGTCAACAGAAAAGAAATGACACTATAAAGATATCTAATAGCATTTCCTGATTCACTGTGAATTAATGCATAGCACATGTAGGCAGCCGAAACGAGCCGTTCCAGAATATTCCACATGGATGCATGTATATGTTTTCACATTCTCAACTGTTTCATGGTGGAGACTGCTTTGATGGCTACAGGTGTTGAAATCGGTTGATTATTTAAAGTTGACTGTGTGATGGTGTGACTGGTAGGGGTGGAAAGAGCTGTGAGACCCGTGGAACATATCCCTCTTTACACTGGTTTAAAGAGGGAAAATTATGAATAAAGCTTACAACCACAGATCGTATATCAACATTATAATGACTACATAGTTGCAGCACATGTCAAGCTTTTCTTGCTTTTCATACACAAGCAGTGCATTCAAACTCACACACACAAGTGTTTGCCTTGATAAAGAACAACCATACCTTGACGTGCCAACTTATGTTAACTAACTTTTAACTGAGGAATTCTGTTTATTATATTGGGATTGTGCTTATTGGTCACTGCCTAATGATTCAGTTGATTTTAATAAATATGTCTATATTGGCTATCGTTGGTTAAGTGAACGCTTAAGTCATATACGTACAGTATTATATGATCTATTTTTCAGAGCCATTATGGGATATGATTGTTGGATTCATAGATTTAGTAGTCTTTTTCAATTGCTTATACATATTTTTGACTCTTCTGGGAGTTTTTAGACTAGTCGACTAGTCGGTTACAAAATTTCCATTTAAAGATTAAAGATATTAGTCATGGTTGCATTCCTAGTTGCCACCCGTCATAAATCAGAAAAATAGAAGACAGAGACGCAGTGTGTAGCTAATGCTGCCTCACAAAATTATGTCTGAGGAGATGACAGATGACAGCTCAATACTGTACCTGTACCCAAAAAAAGTTAACTTGAAAGTTCTCAAAGTTCTTTTTGTACCTTTTGTACAGTCAGTTATAGTTACTAACACTCTCCATCTCCCTAAGCTCATATTTTGAATATGATTCACTGGCCACTAAAAGAGAAGAATAAGGAAAAAAAGTTAAAAAGAAATTGGACTGCTAGCACAACGCCCCCCCTCCCCCAAAAATAAATAAATAAATAAATAAATAAATAAAAAATCTATAGCTCTTGTGATGGTGTCATTGTTATTCTTTACTAGTGACAGGCTTTTCCAGGTTCAGTCAAACTATCAAGAGTTCTTGTGTTGAAGGATAATCTATCAGAACTAATAGTATTAATCAGCCAGCTAATTTCAGCACTTCATTTGCAAGATACTTGAGATGGTGTGCAGAAAGCTGGCATCCTAACACACACAACTGAAGGGCATTTATGTGTGCTTATCACTGGCGGTAGAGAGGCAGCAATGTAATGAAAAGTGTGTGTAAAGAAGAGACAGGCGGCTTTCATCCGAAGGCTCGGTGACCTCCACAGCTGTCACACACACTCCAGACTCATTTCCAGCTCTGCTGCGAGAGCAGTGCCATCACCCTGCAATTACAGCCGAGGAAAACAGAGTTGATTTCTGCGGTCATCTGTTGATGCCCGGCCACTTTAGATTACATATGAACACAACGGATGTGTATGTAACTCACTCATGCAAGCAAACATACACACATCCTCTCTGTGTAATTCTGCTGTGAGGATTTGTTTGTGCCAAAACCTGAAATGAAGCCTAATATATTTTCTTATCGCAGCTCAGCAACATGTAATAAATAAACAGAAAAAAATAAAAATAAAAAAAATAAAAACCTTAAGTAAATTAGTCTTCCTTTATTCATTCTGCATATATCTAAAATGCATTTCTGTTCTCTCTCAGCATTTCTAGTCATTTGCTGCCCTTACATTGCTGGTACCTGGCTGACCCTTATGAAAAATGTGCATATAAATAACCATAACTCAGATTGTGCTGTTCTGTAGGCAGAGATATTGAGCGAAATAATCTCATTTAGCATCTGGCACGCACTTAGACTATATATGATAGACATCAAAGCCCAAGAAGAGAGCTTGAAGTCACTCCACAAGCCGCTCTGGAGAGTTTAATGTTATATTTTACCTCAACTGCACACCAAGTCTCGACCCTTCTCACCAGATACCACAGTACAGTAGCCTTACATGATAAAGCCGGCATGAGAATAGAGCCTTACAGAAGAAATGAAAACACAATCATGGCCACAACCAGAGTTGAGGACAGCACAGGCTGTGATCCAGAGAGGGTAAAAGCCACAGGGATGTGATAAGAAGCTCATAAAACAGAGCTGTCACCACTATATAGTTTATTACCGCAGAGTGTCTCGTCGGCAGCTCTGCTAGCCAGCCCCGGTTTGTACGGGAACTCTGTCCCTGGCTAGAGAATGACCTTTCGGAGTGGTAATATGGGGGAAAATCCACTATACACTCAAGTCAATAAATATTCTCAAGGCATTTTTAAATCTCTGAAGATTTATTATCTCCAAAGCAAGTTGAAGAGGGAAGATGTGATTTATGTTGGGCCGCCGGGTAATAGAGGATTAGTACTTAATATTTTACTTAGATCAGAGGTCAGGTCGTCTATAATGGTGGTGCTAAAATAATTGATTTGAACATCAAGAATGAGGATATTTGCAAGTGCAAGTGACGTGACATTCAGCCAAGTATGGTGACCCATACTCAGAATTCGTGCTCTGCATTTAACCCATCCGAAGTGCACACACACAGAGCAGTGAACACACACACACACTGTGAACACACACCCGGAGCAGTGGGCAGCCATTTTTATGCTGCGGCGCCCGGGGAGCAGTTGGGGGTTCGATGCCTTGCTCAAGGGCACCTAAGTCATGGTATTGAAGGTGGAGAGAGAACTGTACATGCACTCCCCCCCCCCCACAATTCCTGCCGGCCCGAGACTCGAACTCACAACCCTTCGATTGGGAGTCCGACTCTCTAACCATTAGGCCACGACTTCCCACGAAGTTGGGGAATGAGGTTACAACTGTGTAAGTCTCTAGAGATGATCAGTATCAGTAGTGATGTAGAGTATTGTACATAAGGTAATTGCTATCTCATGGAACTGTAGAACTGGGCTTCCTTCAAACTTATTGTATCAGCTGATACTGAATACTTGAATTCAGAAATTTTCACTGAATTTCAGAAACGATCTCTGTCCACACTACACAATCGCAAATGCATGTCACATGACCATTCATAATGAGCATGATATAATTGTTTACATGGTTGTTAAGGATACGCAGGGTACTAAAGGGCAAACCTGCAACCTTTACCTAAAATTAGCGTAATGGCTAATGCTAATGGTGAGGTGCACGGAAAGGGCCAGAGGCCATTTTGAATGGATATCAATGGAGGAGAGCTTCGCTACGTTGAATAAACAACGTTTTAGAGGAAAGGACTTATAATTTAATTAATCAACAGCCTATCTGCTAATCTTCAAAATGTTGTAAACTAAACAGTACTTTTAGACTGTACAATTTTTAGAGTCACCACAAAAAAAAAAAAAAAAAAAAAAAAAAATGCTGTTTTATAAAAGAAGTCACAGACTTTTTGCAACAGGTGGGATTCAGCATATGTCACTTCTCATTCATTCTTATGGTAACCGTAAACAGCGACTGATTGTCGAACAACTCTTACTGAAATTCAGCGACGTCAAGGCTGTAATGTGATTGGATATTAAGGCACACCTGATGCAGTAGTGTAGGCCCTGTTTATGCTAGTGCATTTTTGTTTTAAAACGCATAAGTTTTGCTACGGTTATGCTTGTCGTTTACACTACTCCGGCGTTTTTGAACCTCGAATACAGAGACTTTTGAAAACGCTGCAGACCCTGTTATAGTTAGTATACTCCAGGGTTGCGTTTCAGTGTAAACGGACAAAAACTGAGACTTTTGAAAACCATGGGGTGGCTGCCCACATTCGCTCTGCGTATCCTTGATGACCATGTAATCAATAACATCATGCTCATTCTTGTACCCATAGATATGTATTGGTAGATCCCCATTCGACCGCTCAAAGCACGTAGACACATCTGCCTTAATAGGGAATGTACATGTACATATCTATGATTGTACTTGCATAAATGGTCATGTGACATGCGTTTTCGGATGTGTAGTGCAAAGCCACTAGAAGGCAAGCCTGCAACCATTAGCCGAAAAAGCGTAACGACTAATGCTAACGCTTCCGGTCTGGCAGTACATGGGAAATGAGACCAGAGGCCATTTTTTTTTAATGGATGTCAATGGAGGAGAGTCTTCACTATGCTGAATAATCAGCTTTTTAGAAGAAACGCCTTAACGCCTCTAAAAACTATTTTTAGAGTTTACCAAAAAAAAAAAAAAAAAAATGCTGTTTTCTAAGAGAAGTCACTGATTTTTTGAGACAGGTGTTGATTCAGCTTACGGCACTTCTCATTCATTCCTATGGTATCCATAAATGGTGATTGAGTGTGCACAGCCCTGACTGAAATTTAATGATGTCAAGGCAGTAATGTGATTGGTTATTACGGCACATGTGATCCAAGTTAGCTGCTACACTTTCTCCAATAGTAAATAATACAGACCCTCTCATCTCCCTATAGTCAGACAATCTCTGGTGTAGTGTTGACAGAGATTGTTTCTGAAATGCAGTGAAAACGCCAGTGTGGACGAGGATCGTTTTAATTTTAAAACACCCTATTAAAATGAAAATGCACTAGTGTAAACAGGGCCTTAGGAATCACAACATTCTATTTTTATTTGATTATTTATGTTGACTTTTATCTTATGCGACCAAGTATGTTGGTAAATATAGTGGTCAGCATTTAAAGTGGATCAAATAAGTTCATCAAAGTTGTCCTAAGACAAGAACGTATTTTGGTTTTAGGTTTTAGGACAACTTTGATGAATGGTTTTGATTCATTTCAAATGCTGATTACTGTAGATCACAAGGATAAATAAATTATAGTAGTTTTATAGTAAAGAACCTCCAGAATAAATGTGTTATTTAAACAATATTTATTCAAATCTTAAATTGAATATCTAGTTCTCTTAATGTACATTAAAATCAGTTCAAATAAGTAAAATCAGTATAAATTACACATGAAATTAGAACATAACATTCTCGTTGTATTTTTTTATTTTTTTATTTTTTGTCTGTATTTTTAGATACATTAATATAGAATTTGAATATCCATATAGCCATTTATTTATTAATAGCTATTTGTTGGTTATCTCCTATAACATGAAAACAACTTTGAGCTTTATTTTAATATCAGCGCATTTGTAGAACACACTACTGTACTGCTATACCGTTACATGACAACGGAAAAAAATTAGTTAATGTTAAAGAAATTTGTTTATGTTTAACTTTACAGGAGCTTTAGATCTATGCATGTAATCGTAGCATATGTCATTTACAGTAAACTGTGAAAAAAACTTTTACACGAAATCTTAAATTCTGTCATAACTGTCATGTATCAACACAGGATGCTGTTATTGATGTGCATGCTGTATATTTTAGTAGGTGGCACAGATGGACGGCTCTGGGTCATGGTAGATCCCCATTCGTCACATAGCAGCCAGACTGGCAGGTGTCATGGCACTTGTCAGATGGGCTGTCTCAGATGGTTCCAGCATTGCTCTGCAGATACCTCCACTGGGTGCTATGTGGCAGTTGTGTACTATGCCATTACAGCCAGGGATACATGCGCCTGTCACTGCAGTGACAGGAACAGGCTTCTTCGTTTTGCTGCAAGGCGCTTGGCACGATAAGAGAATTGCGTCTTTCCGTCAGAGTTTGTGTGGGCAGCCGTTCTCTTTCCCTCTTCATTTCAGACATCTCATTGCTACTCATTGTTTGTGCTGGGTGGTCAAGTGGCAGTAGAAAATGAATAGATTTTGCTGGAGTACCAGCTGCACAGCATTGGCATATTTATTTTTGTATTATTCTAATGAGGCAGATAGATGAATGAATCAAAAACGCTCTTCAGCTGATCATGGGTGGGAGCAGAGTTGGTAGGAAGTATGAACAGAGGTCATTTTTAGCCTTCGGGCGGGGAAACAAAGCAAATAGTGAGCGGAAATGTATGCACTCTTTTTAAGCATGTAAAATTCATAGGAATGAGATTGTGCCATATTCTATTTAAACTGAGGATGGAGCAGAAAAAGCAGCAGTTGCAAATGGAAATGAACTGGCAAATGCTAAAACACTTTTATCCCATGACTTGCACTATATAGCACAAGCCCAATAATAGATCAACAAGATGGATAAATTATAAAAAAAAAAAAAGTAAAACAAAAGAACAAATCACAGTGGCATTTACTGCAATAACTTAATCTATTCTGTTTAACAATCTTGCTATTATTATTATTTTACATTATTATTATTTTAGTTTGTTTTCCTTTTCATTTTAAGCTAAATAATATAAAATACCCAGACTCCTTTGCTATGCCAGGGCTATTGTCTATGAAATTTTAGACTTGCCACTCAGAGCATGCAATGACCTTTTTCTTGGAGAGACAGAAAACAGAGTGTGATCCAATATTCAAAGGGGAGAGCTGTCCTTACAGCGTAACATGTCAATACACAGAGATGATTGGCCGACTTGCAGTATTATTACCACACATCATTTTAATGCAGGGCACGCTTTGACCCATAATGCCCATGTGCATTACATCTTCATTAGGTCTATTATCTGAGCCCTCGCTGACGCACATCTCAGAGACCCTGTCCTCATTGACCTTTCTTAAATTTGCCCTTTGTTCTCTCCCTTTACCACATGCTAAATTGATAGTTTAAGATGCCCCGGCTGACAGTGCAAAAGGCTTTGTGGCGAACTTTGTGTTTTTGATTAAACATGTGCATGGGAAGAAAAGCTAAAGCATATTTGGCAGAATGTAGTCTGTTTATGTTATACGACAGACGACATTTTAGAATTTTGGAAAGACGCGAGACTGGAGCTAAATATAGATCAACAGGACGATGTGAATGAATAAGAAACAGCTGTGTTTCTGTGGGAATGAGGTCATCGTCGGGTTCATGACACCTGCTTAATCAACAGGTCTGGAGAAATGTCAGAGAGTTCATAAGTGAGCATTAAGGTGATGTAAAGAGGTCAATTTTCCACCGATTCGCTGTGAAATGGCAGTGTAATACATGTAAGGTGCTTAAGAACAATTACACTTGTCAAACCAGAGAGCAATTAGGTGTGCAGCCCACACAGGTCCAAATGAGCCAAGTTGGACAGAACTGCACTGCAAATGGCAATAAGGGGACAAAGATACTATAATCAGTTTTTCTAGGCATGTAATGCAGTCGACCAAATGGCTGTGTAACTTTTGTATTAGTTCTCTATTACTTCACTGTATCCAAGCAACTAGTGATTGTTAATCATGATAAGTATGATGATTTTGGCACAAGTATAAAGTTTTTCCAAAGCCCTGAGCTGTCATGCTGTTGACGTGTGTCACAGGCTACCGCTTGCAAAGGCCATTCCATCTAAAATCCATCTGCACCCACTTTGAACCAAATGAGAGAGCCAGCCAAGCTAAGCATGAGGATAGATTTGTCGATTACCCACTCCACCTACCCCTACCCCTCGCTCGCTTTCTCTCTCGCTCTACACCCACTGAATCTCTGATCTGCCTCACGCTAGTTCGATTACGGTGCAGGGAGATGCGGAGAACAGGGCTCACCCTTTTCCAGCAGGCTACTGTTGTAAATGTGCCTGAAAATGCAAGCTTTCTTTATCAGATTATCTGAGAAAAGGGGCCCCTATCTGCCTCTGATTTACACAGATCAATTCTCCATTAAAAATGAACGTTGTTTCAGAAGTTTAACGGGTGGAGAGGGAGGATGCCGTGATGTCTGCTGTCCTAGCAGTTTGCCGTGTTAAACAGAGGCTTCATCAATTGGAGTTTTCGAGAGCAACTTGCGGAAAATAGGAAGGCTTAAATGAAGGCAAATTACTTAATTCCACGGTTAGACATATCACTTAGGAGGCTGCCGTTTACAAGAAGACAAAACACCTCACGTGACTTGCTGCTGTGAGTGTGTGCTTGAATCATGGTAGTACAAGGAGAATGGATTCATTTTAGGCTTCATTCACATTTAAAACACCAATCCCTAAACCTCTGTGGCCATTTATTTATATGACAGAAATTCACTCTAGACGAGGAAACTACTCAGCACTCAATGCTGAGGTGTCATTTAACTTCATCAAGGTCTGCATTTGTACTTAGAAGTGTATTTTTCATGAAAATGCTGAAGAGTCTTGAGGACAAGTAGCACTTTGCCTCGCCAACATATTTGTTGTTTGTGCCTGGAACCCATGTCCTTGCAGAATTTATTGAACGAGCTTGGTTGTTTTAGTATAGTATGCTGTATTGGTTGAATTATTCAGGATCTGAATTCATTTGAAAACAGCAACAACAATAATAATACATTTTAGAATATAATGTATTATTATAGGTTGTTATTATTGATTTTATGTTGCGACTTTAGCAACACTTTTTGAGATGTATTCTGCTGTTCCTTGATCCTCACTGGTATTCTGAATTCTGCAGAATTAAATTTTATCAGTTGGTAGCGTAGACACAAACTCTGTTTAAATAAGCTGCCTGAAACTGAATCTCAGATCATTGGCCTTCGGGAATTACAGACTGGAAATAACGAGAAAGAGAGAGAATATCAAAAGCCTTGTAAATAATCTAACGAGAGTGAGAAATGTAGTCAAGAAGAAATTGTTGGAATGGTGAAGATAAAACGGTGACATTCCCAGAGCTGCCAGCCAAAAATAAATCTAGCCACAGTTGGATCATTAGTACGTCAAATAGAAATTGTGGATGATAACAGACATGATAATCAGGAATACATTTTTGGTAACATGCAGAGAAAAGGCAGTAAGGAATTAATGTTTTTCCCCTTAAATGATCTTATGCTTCAGAAACCTCCTTATGCTACAGTTAAGTCTTGTAAACTGAATACAATGGTTTTGTCTCACACCTTTCAAGGACACAGAGACGGAAAATGGCTGCGCAACAAAGTTTTTCAGTTTCTGCAGTTTCAGCTGACCTCTTCCCAAACCTTCTCACATATTTTCACACGTACATTTGGCTGGAAATAGGTGCTATTATTTGGAAAGGATAGTACATCTAGACCTGTGAAATGGAGGCTGTGTTCTATTGGACATATTTTGTGCTGGCCTCATGGACATATTTCAGATGTCACTCTCACCTGCTCCCTGTATTTTGACACCCAACCGTTCTTTACCCACTGTACTGCAGACCACTGAGACTGATAGTTTAGATTATTTGAATTTATAGAGCCAATTACAAAAAAAAAACTTTACATTTTTCAATAAAAAGATACATGACACAGTTAATTGTACTCAACCCAAGCATATGCTTCAAATATTTGCCCCCTTTGAACGCCGCCACCTTACTATGCTGCTCCCCCAACCATCAGTTCCCCTGGATCCACTTCTTAAAGTTCCTTTTGATAGCTCCAGCTAATTCCTTTGTTGTTTTTGAATATTTTATCACTAAAGAAGCACCCTTTTTGGGGATAGGGTTTAATTTAACCCTAAGGGATCTAATCGTAGATAGACTTAAGAAGCACAGGTGATTGGTTGGCCGCCGGGTTGAAGGAGTGAGCTGCTTCACTGTCACTGTCCTGTGTTTAGTGAAAGTGAGAGAGTAAAATAGATGCCAAGCCGGCACCTGAGGGGGACCAGCAAAGTTAGAATTGGGGTCAAGATTAACTGTGATGGTGGGGATAACGGGGGCTGAGGCTCTGTCTGAAACCTCCTATTAACAAGATGGGATCTGAGATGACTGGGTTTGAGCCTTAAAACCAAGTAATAATAAAGTAGCATGACAGGACAGGATTAATAGTTGCTGATACTTGTTTCTTGCAGATGGCAGAATGGCAAACAACACAGAATTCAAGGCGATTATCAGGTTATTACAGCAATGCAAAGATGCATGCTGTGAAAAAATAGCAGTTTAATTTCACATTGGTCCAACATTTACATGCTTTTAAACATGATTTTTCTATGCACTTATGTGTTTATCACACGATACAGAATACTTTAAGACTTACTGTTTATTTTCAAACATATACAAATTTACACATTTTATTTTGTACTAAATCATGCCAGCCCAAATAAAGATATTGGTTGAAACTGGTTGAAAATGTTCTGATGCTTTATTATTATTGTTTTAGAATTTTAACACAAATGTTTGAAACATTTGTTTATTTTACAAAAAAAAAACAAAAAAAAAACAAAATCTGTTTCTTCAAAATATGCCTGTCTCTCTGTAAGTATAGGTCATCATTTCAACTTCATTGACATTTTTTCAGGTCACTGTAGTATAAATTAAAAATTAACCATAAATTAAGGTAAATGCACATCTCTGTGAGAGTGATGAAGCACATGGCTTCATTTGATATCTGACTCTTGAAAATTATAGCTTTCTAGCTGCCTTTTATTTTCCCTGCCTAAACTGCAAAGTATACATTTGAAATTAAGAGCAAAGTGATTTTAAAAAAGTAAAAGAATCATAAATTTATTTACCATACTGTTCAGAAAGTGAGAGAGAGAAAAAAAAAAGAACTTGTACTTATTTACAGTTTATCAAACAAGAAGAATACAAGTAAGGAAGAACAAAGGTTGTTGATTGGATTGTGAAAAGCTAATGTTGGTTACCATTACCAAACTGAAGGCAAATCTGACTGTACATGGCTTAACTGTAAGGAAACCTTGCATACATCAGCAGAACGAAGTGAGCTACATTACAGGAAAAGCAAGTTAAGATGAAGAAAATAAGGTTAATTTTGATCTTATGAAGAATTTAAATAATTGTATTTTGAGCAAGTGAGCATTGCGTTTTTTTTTTTTTTAATTTGTCCTGCACAAAATTACACTAAACATAAAATATCATGACTGCTGCTACAATTTTCGTTGCATCATGTGGCAGACATTTCATGATATTTGCACAAGTAATATGACAGTACTGTATACCGAAAGAGAACATGGGGAAGATTTCAGTTTCCGTGGTCTGCCGCCTCATCACTCAGTGTGTTGATTATCTGCTCTCAGAATCATCTTATATGAGGGCCAGCAAAATGGGCGATTGATTACCCAATTGAACCTGACCACAAAACCAGCCCACTGTTTGAAAGCGGAGAGACCTGCATCCTGTTACCATCGATCGACCGCCCCATCTAGTCTAGCCAAACAAGGTACTCTGCAATGTCGTGTGGAGCCTCTCAGGAACTAGCCAGAGCTGAAGACTTACTTAGGATTTACAACCTGTCTTCTGAGTCTACAGATCCTCCTCTTCCTTCCACCAGGGATACTGTTCTGGCATAAAAAGGCTCACGGTCATTAATTACTTTTAGGGTAAGTGAGCTAAATCAAGTTCCTATGAAAAGTACAAGAAGACAGGAAGATCTGACAGATTTTTGATAATGCCAGAGGATTTTTTTCTGTTCTGTCAAAATGACAGCATCATCTAACTAGGCTAAACAAAAATCAATGCACTGACTGATTAACAGGAACATTGACATTTAAAAAAAATGGCACTTGGTTTCGCAGACCTTCAATGTTCTTTTTTTTTTTTTACTTTTCATTATATAAGGGAATTAATTTTCTGTCCACACTGCTGAGTCTGCATTGCCCCATAATAACCTTCTTTCATTAACTCAACATAAAGAAAAGAAAGTTTTACTGGATTACATATAAATACATAAATGCACAGCTTGTGAACCTAAGGTCTGCTTTCTGACCGAACTGAGACACACAATTCACTTTGAAAGAAGCCAATTTCTGTATATGTTATAAATCCCTTGACTGATCGTGATCATATTTTACATAATGTATCCCTTTCTTCACCATGGTCTCTGGGGCGTGGGTGCATTTGAAATGCTGACAGCTTCCCAGCTGAATTTACAGCTCCAAATTTACAGCTCATATTTTCCTTAAATGGCTGGCAGTTGAGTAGGGGTTCTTTTTGTAAGAAGTGTTTCCCTTTCTTTCAGCTGTCAGGCCCCCTGATTGAACAAAACCACTGAGAATGACATGCAGTGGCTTTGAGGGAGCAAAAATGGGGGATCCAAGACAGTGCCTGATTGATGACTCGATTATGGATGCCAAGCCTTTAAAGGCAGAAAATAGAGAATATATTAATTTTAGTTTTGAAATTAACCAGTCACTGGTGTCTCACAGTAAATGAACTAAACTTTTCGAAATGTCGGACGTCACCTACTACAGTAGGCATTAATGCTGCAGTCAGTGTCTACAGTGTATTTATAGCAAAACTAGTCTTAAAATAATTACTAAATATCACTGCAATAGCCAGCATTAGATTGGTTATAAAATCATTATGGTACTTATTAAAAATTACACAGTTAAATTGTAATGACTTGGACTGTTTTACAGTCTCAAATTTGCAGTAAGAGGAATGTATTATAAACATTGTTTTATGTCATATACTTTTTCCCCCTTCTAAAACAAATATTTTTTTGTTCCGGCTTCGACTCCCATGACTAAAATAAAAGTAAGTGTTGACAAAAGCTTGTAAAGACTAATAACAGATGATTGTTTTGATGTAAAGAGTTTAACAGATGCACATTCATGTTTTGTCAAGGCCCCTTTCATGGGCCATGATCAAAAAGACATGGCCAGTGTCACTCAGCCAGTGTCACACAAAATCTTTTAAAATTATACTAATTTGCATTCAAAGGGTATGACACAGTTCAAAAAACTGTTTTTGTTTTTCTTATATGCCTAAGGTTCTATGCTATCCAAACATCAGAGACTTGGCACATGAGAAAACAAGCATTTCTGATTCATCTCAAAGCACCTGTTTACTGTTTTTAAAATAGCTCAAGAGCATCAGCCCCCCCCCCCCCCCCCCATTTGTTTTACCCCATTTAAACACACCAGTTCTGGATTAAAGTAGACTTAGTGTTTAGGATTGCCAGACACCTAGCCAGGAACAGGTTTCTGCTGAAGAGGCTTGGACTCAGCCTTTGTCTTGTGTTCCAGCAGAGACATGTGAGAGAAACCTCATAGCCACAGGACCAGCATGTGTGCAGACTGTTGGGAACAACTGTAAAATGACTAACTTCATCTGCCACAGTGTATTGCATGTTAGCCAGAGGTGATAGAGGAAGGACGAAGAGAATAAAATGGAGAGCTACAATCAGTAGGTCCATGAATCAAAGGAAGGTTGTGATTTCTTAACACATGTGGCTTAAATTGAAATCAGTACATTGAAATTGTTAGGCTAAACGGTTACAGAAATATTTTGAATGGGAGTTTGAAGTCAACATTTTATGATGCACTGCTCCAGGTTTCAGATGCATAAGCTCTCTCTGAACATATTTGATGGACCATGAACATATCTAGCTGTATCAATGTGTACAAAAATTAAATCCTGCTTGAACTACTATTTTATTTTTTATGTATTTATTGTTTGTTTGTATCAATTTACTACAAGATTAAAATTTTATTAGGTATCATGAACTAACAATGTAAAATACTTCTAAATTTGTCTACATAATTTTATGTACGTTTATGAATGTAATATACTGTTTTTAACATTTTAAATTGTACAAAGATTAGTTCCTGCATTTTGAACAAACACGAATTAATAGTATATTATACATTAATATTATAAGACTAATAGGTGAAGTAAAAATAATTCATGACAGTGACTTTTGTAGTAGTACTTATTAGGCCATTATCAGTAACTGTTTTGTATGAAGTAGGCCTACTTGATGTGATATAACTATTTTCTATATAGAGCCATATTTATTTTTTGTAGCGCTATATTTGACTTCAAATCCCAACCTAATAGATTTACACTACCATTCAAAAGCTTGGAGTGAGTACGACTTTTTTCAAGTTTTAAATAAATATATATATATATATATATATATATATATATATATATATATAATATATATATATATATATATATTCAGTATATATATTCAGTATATATATATATATATATATATATATATATATATATATATATATCTATATATATATATATATATATATATATATATATATATAATTCAGTTGGCTTAAATTGTTTTTCTCCTTTTACCAGCTATGCTTGCTTTTATATGTGCTACACTGATTGGACTAGAATATAAATATGCTCATGGGACTGCAAAAGAAGCATGTCAGAGCTAAACGCATAATTGTTTTAAGGTTGACAGCATACAAAGGTCTCCTTATTGAAAACAATCATGTTACTCTGTGGGACAGATTTTGATAAACGTTTGTTTACAGTAGGTGAAATGAGATGCAATCAGTGTGTGCATGAGGTTTGATTTGCACTGAGAGACTGGTGGGAGCAGACAGAAAGTTTATTGCTCTCTTCTACTCACAGCAGCAGATCAGAATAGTTTCATGCAGCATAGCCGAAGCATTTTAAATATAGTGTTTATGTCACAATGTATATAAAGTTATTCAAGGGACATGGGATACACTAAGCAGTATGTAGGGAGAGGTTAATATCTAAGCTGTGGAATTTAGTCAAACTAGCTTGTAAACTCAGCAAACTGAGTTTCATCTTTTATTCATTCCTGGATAAGAGATTCATTACTGGGATGCTTTTACACCCTCAAGCTTGTTTTTGGATCATGTTTCAAATCCGCAACTATCTACACAAAGTCATTATATGCTTTATGCTTCATTGCTTGAGTCAGATTATTTACTTGCAATGGAGATGTTAGATAGTAATCAACACAGCCAGAAACTCTTTCAGGGAATGCCCTCTAATTTAATGAATGGTCTATCGTTACCAGTTTTTAATGATGCGACACAAAGATTGTTGCACCAAAGACATTTTCTTGTAATCATGTGCAGGGATATGTTTGAAAATACAATGTAATGCAATTTTACCATTCTATAAACCTTAAAGCATTATATTGGAAGCTTCATATGATGAGTAATGAGTTTGAGCTGAATCAGATTTTTGGGTTCATGAATGCAGGCCACATTTAGAACTCAACAGAACCTTTTCAATATATATTGAATCGCTCTTAGCAACTATAACAGGTCTTTTGGACACATCCATTTTGCACTTGCTATTGGATTCTGGAATTTTAAATTCACTGGAGAGAATATTATAGTGACTTCAACTGACAGTCAGCTGCTGCACATCTAGACATCTGCAAATAGAGGTCAACTAATATGTTTACTTGAAGCTGTAATACAGAGCTTCTATTCTATTTGATTGAAATATAACATTACAAGTTCTTTACAGAGTTATTTGTTTATGTGGATAAATTGCACTTAATTTTTGCTAGCTAAAATAGAGCAGACATCAGAGCGAATTTGTTGTTTAAATCATCATGACAAGAAATATGGCCTACAAGGGATTTCCGAAAAATGTCATCCGAACAAGCATATCTGCCTATTTGGTTCTGTTCAAAACTGACAACATAACTGTTTTAAAATGAATCACGGCACTCACATTGCGATCTAAAGATTGCGATCTAAAAAAAAAAAAAAAAAAAAACACAGAGGAAACCCAATGCCTAGCTGAATTAAGTAAACTATGCACTAATGTTAGCTAGCTATTGAGCCACTGGATTGTCTTACCTGTTCAGCAGAAAAAGAAACATATCTGCACCAAGTTCTCAAAAGTCTTGCCGATATTTACTCTTGTTTTAACATGGGCTCTGTCGCTTTCACTTTTTAACTGCAGGCTCTCTCCAGTACCAGGTTTCTTGATTTTGACAACAGATGACTGCCCAGATGTTAGCGATGATTGTCATTTAGAACATTTCTGATCAAAAGTAGCCATCTAGATGAGAAGTTTAAATTCTCGTTGTAAGAACAAGCTACAAATGCTCAACTAACACACCCCGTGTAGTAGCCAGGTCTTCTTTGTTCTGATTATAACATGATGTAATCACAGAAAGATGATGCACAACTGACATTTTTCACAAAATCGTAATCAACAGCTCAAACTTGTTTATCACATTGATTTGAACAGGATAATCTTGTAACATATTGATATAAAAATGTGAAGAGTAAGAAAATATATTCCATTCATTGTTATTGACAACACAAAGTGCATTAAACATTACATTACCTCAAGGTTACCCAAATGGGGTTTGTGGGTTTAATGAAAAGCTCATAATTAACTAAACCATAATAATGTAAAATTAAATAATTTAAAAATAACAGCAGTCAAAATAAAACTCTTACTAAAAAGATTGCATTTTTGTTTACCTGCATGTTATGCGACCATAACCAACGTCAGAGAACTGTGAACATGCAAATGTAATACTTATAATTAAAATATTAATTTTAAAATGTCACGGTACTTCAGTTAAACATATTAGGTGAAAGATGACAAAAAAAAAAAAAAGTTTGAGAATGCCTGCATTGCTTGTAAATAACATGAATTTGTGATTTTAATGAAAGTAATAATTTGGATAAAAAAAAATGTTTTCATCAGTAGTTAATGCAATACAATAAAACACTTCTTAAACTTGAAATTATTTTTTTGTATCACGCTATTATTATAATTTTTCTACTTCATATTATTCATTTATAGACACACACACACACACACACACACACATACACACACACACACACACACACACACACACACACACACACACACACACACACACACACACACACACATATATATTGGCTTTATATCAGCCAACAGCCATTCTGCTCTCTAACATAATTGCATCGTCCCATTAACAGACCCTAATCAGTCGACCACTATCTGCAACACATGGATGCCACTGAAAGATTGACCCTGAATGTTGAATGTTGTGGATGCCAGTCCCTCTGTTCTCTTCAAACAGCTGAGTGACCTGTTTTCTCTCAATTCTCATCACAAACAGCACAACAGCACTCCTTTTGTCGGTAATAAACAGCCACCGGGTTTCCTGTGGTCAAAAGAAACACCTTCTGTGCTCACAATATAACTGTTTTATTGCACACAGGCTTAGATTAGACAGAGCGTTGCAGTGCATTTCTTCTGCTGGATCTTGAAGGCCTCATACAAATGTGTGGAGGCAGAGCTAATCATATAATTAATCATCAGCGTTCGTCGGTTCCTGGGATGCTCACTGTTAGGACTATGATCATGGACTGTCATGTTGTCAGGAATTTAAACAGACTTCTACAACCCACAAGCACTCCCAGAGAGACAACATTGTTGATCTAGCACCTCCCAAAGCTTCTGCGCACTTTTTAGACTGCATGGTCTGTCAATCAAGAGATTAGTCCGTGCAGTTCCTTGAACGCAGATTAACACGTTTCAACATTTTTTCTTCCCTACAGGGTTTAGAATTCATTTATAGTGGGGTAATTTTTATTTTACTCAAGCCAGATATCTTGCTTAATTGTATAGATCACAAAAGACTCTTGTCTGTCAATGGCTTTCTTTCTTATTATGTGTAGTTAATGTCTCTTTTTGTGAGTCATTTTTTTTTTTTTTGTGGGAGGATCTAGAGGGACAGAGAAATCCTGCATGGCAAACATTGAGAACTGAATTCAGAAACACACTTGATTATATCTGTGTCTCAGCTGAATGGTCAACAGGAAATAATATGCAGAGGAAAATAGCAATCTGCATAGGAAATATAACACATACTTGTGATGAACATAATGAGGGCACACTCTAAGCGCCCTATTCTAACTTTTGTGTCTTTAATAATTTCAAGAGAATGTGCTAACCCAGAAATGTCACCACTTGCCGTGGCCCAGCTGAATTTATTTGCCGGGAGACATGTTAGCTGTCAATAAGACCAGAGAGCTGAGCTGAGTGACAGATCGGCATAGATTTCCCCATGCAGGGGTCTGGGTTATTGGGATTAGAATCACTTCCTTCCCAGACAGAGTTCTGCTTTCTTGATTATCTCTGCCTCAGAGCAGATAACCTGTCGGGACAGTACCACATGCCAGACACATGCTGGAAACTCACCAGTCCCTCTCACTCTTGGCTTTGATGGTATTGTGCTGGTAGGATTTGGCTTTGTTTCAGAGGCCCAGGCTTTATTTTCTTCGAGAAGTGTAGTCTTTTTTTTTTCCATAAACCTGAAGTGGTGCTGAACACTCATAAAGCATTTGATTTACAACATTAAATTCCACCTGTTATAGCCTTCTGTCCAGCAAAGGTTCCACCAAGGTGTGATATTATGTGCTTACATAAATCTGTAGACATTTGGATATTAGAAGGAGCTGTCTAGTGCCTCTATCTTAAATGCCGCAGCTCTAGATTATAACATCATAAACTTCAAGTTTTGAAATATGCATTATATATATATATATATATATATATATATATATATATATATATATATATATATATAGATATATATATATATATATATATATATATATATATACATAAAACCTATATATTTGTGTGTGTGTGTGTGTATATATATATATATATATATATATATATATATATATATATATATATATTATATATATATATATATATATTATATATATAGTATGTATCTTATAGTGTATTATTTTATTTTATTTTTATATTAAGAAAAATATAATTAACTTTCTTTCTTTCTTTCTTTCTTTCTTTCTTTCTTTCTTTCTTTCTTTCTTTCTTTCTTTCTTTCTTTTAATGGACAAAAATACAAAAAAAAGTTTTTTTTTGTTGTTTTTTTCTTTTCTTTTTTTTCTTTTCTAAATAATTTTAACATGCTTGTCAACCTTTATTTATTATGTTTAAAAAACTGGCATTGCCCCAAAGTGCTGTACACAGAAAAAAATTAAATATAAGAACAACAATAGTGTATTAATATCATCAGAAGAAAAATGAATGAATGATAAATAAATAAAGTTTTAACGTTTGCTTAATATAATTTTTATTATATTATATTATATTATATTATATTATATTATATTATATTACATTACATTACATTACATTACATTACATTACATTACATTACATTACATTCTTGCATGTCCACTCAAGTCAACCTAAAACAAGTAAATTTAAATCAGCAGACAATGACCCAAAGTGCTGTACAAACAAATGTATTAAAATCTTGAAAACATATCTATCTTCAAAAAGATATCTAATAAAATGACATTTAAATTTGTATTCATTTTTAAACACTGTATATAGTTGATATATGTTAATTTAACATAATCATATTAATGGCACAGTTGGATGTTATTTTTAATGTTATTGAAGATATATAAACATTCATGCATATTATGTAAGTATTATATAAACCTTTAAGGCATGCTATACTTACCTAGTGAATTAGCAAACCAGTGCATTCTTGTGGGCCGTGATAGTGCTCAAAAGAGCTCAGCGCTCAGCGCTCAGATGGGCTAAATGTAGGACTGTCTACTTAAGCCAATGGCAGCTCTCTTTGCTTGAGTGTGTGCTGAGGTGGGACTGCCTTCAACTTCTAGATGGAGATAAAGGGGTCATGCCACGAACTTCTCTATGAAAGTGTGTCAGAGGTTGATGAGAGGTAAAATCGTCTAATCAGCCCTGAGTGGAGCCTCTTCAATGTTATTGTTTATCCCGATGATTGCAGACTCTTATCCCACAGCCTCATGTCATTATGCTTTTCCTCAAATAGCAGCTCTTTTATGCTTTTTTTCCCCTCTATTATTCCCTCATGCTGCTTTTCAGGCTCCCAAATTCAACCTGATTTATTTCCCTCCTTAGCTTTCTTTCTATTGGCTCTGTAGATCTTTTTATTGAAATGAATGTCATGTCTGACCCCCTTCATCCACTCTTTATATCTTTTATGTTCTATATCTTAATTCGTGCTTCAGAGTACGTATGTAAAACTTCTTTCCCACATCCCCTGGAGTAGATAAATCATTAGGGAGGAATAAGAATTGAGGACAGCTGTTATAATCATTCATTCATTTTCCAGCATGTGCAGGAAACGATAGATGTACTAATGTATTTAAAAACTCCACTATGACCTTAAAAGGGATGTGTATCCATTTTGGAGCAGCTTGAGTTTTTGGCTCAAACAAACTGTTCTGACTTGATGGCCTTGTTTGCCAGTCACCCCTTGTCCAAATAAGGACAATTTACCCAGACATGATCTTCAACTTGAAAATTGACATTTAATAAGAGTTCAAAGAAGGAAAAGAAGAAAGACCCCAGAAAGTGGTCTTGTTTGTCAAATAATAATTTTTATTGTTCAATAACACCTCAGATCCACAGCGTAACATGAACATGCATTCAGATGCCAAAACATCTTTATTCTCCATTAACCTTGAATCATGTAATCCTTCTATGTGACTCTTAAGCAATATTTAAACATACAACCAAAAACAAGTACCTGGAATAGTTTAGTGCTTTTTTGTGCTGGTAGAATGACGGAGGCCCTTTCACTCTTTATACCGTCAGAAAGTATCTGCTGTTTTTCTTCTGTAAGTGCTTGACTGGATGCGGGTGTCTGCGCTTCCTTCATGTAGGACTAAATCTTTTAATATGCTTTTAGTGAATTAATACTTTTAACACTTGTCTTTGATGCACTGGAATTATATTCAAACATCGCAGTACTATTTAAATTATGTAGGCAACCTTGTAACGTATACAGTTACTCAACAATCCCCCTGTCTATTGAGTGTTTGCCCAAGTACATTTTCTACACATTATGTGTTTCCTTCCCACAAGTGTCGATTTAGTGAGCTGAGAATTGAGACTTGGAGATGGGTTTGACATTGAACAGCTCAAGTCGTGTTTTGTTGCTCTCTCTTGCGACCAAACGGCGGTCAGCCAGGTCCAGACACTAAGGGATCTCAAATATGTCTCAGGGACATCTAATCTCCTCTATTATTGATGCTGTTCCTGGCTTGTTATGGGTAGTAAAAAAGGGACCTTTCATCAAGCAAGCTGATTGATTTTCAATTAATTCATCATCTCGTTTTTTCAGCTCTCTATAGTCATTATGGTGACGGTACGTCTTATTTACTTCTTTAGGGTGACATCTAATTAATTCAACCATGCCGGAGATGGAATTCATCCAGTCCACCCCTCAATGGTGCCTAATGAGGAAACATTATTAATTCACCTCAGACAGGAAATTACCCAGGTCGTACTTTTTTTAGATGCCACCTGTTGATAGAAGTAACTCACATGTAATATTATTTATCAATCTGGGGCTAGTTTCATGAAACATCCTTGAAAGGATAGTTCATCCAAAAATGGGCCATATTACGTTTCTATGCCTGGGAATATTTCAGTTACATTGCTGTGTATGGAGGGTCAGAAAGCTCTCGGATTTCATCAAAAATATCTTAATTTGTGTTCTAAGGATGAACAAAGGTCTTACAGGTTTGGAACGACATGAGGGTGAGTAATTAAAGACTGAATTTTCATTTTTGGGTGAACAATCCTTTTAAGAAACATCGTTAAGAAAATTCCTAATTGCTGTTTTTTTTCTTATTTTCTAACTTAATAAAGTTACACTAGGTACATATAACATGTAGGCTACTACTATTACTAGGGTTGTGCATACATGCTCTGAAGTGGCATCATTGATCGATTAATGTAAACAATGATCAATTATAATTATGTTTGATGTACAAAGGAATCAAATAGGGACTTTTTTAATTTTTATAAATTAATTTATAAATGACTAGGGCTGTAGTACTGTCCGGACTCGAGACATTTTTCTATCGTCTCGGACCCGTTGGTGTTTGCACTCGGACTCGTCTTGGACTTGGTCAAATGTTCTCATTGGTCTCGACCAAGTCAAGCAAAATTTGTTTTTCTACTTCAAAACAAAACCACATTTGCATGTCGTGCCTGAAAACTCATGGAAAATGCTAGGCGTGCCACTTTCTCCTTTTTTCCAAAGCACTCTGTAGCCTGCGCTCTATGCTTGCGCTCCCATGGCGTCTTCCATTGCTAGGCAACCATGACCTGCTCTCCATGAAGACGCAGAAGTTTTAGCAAAGAATAAATGGATTTCCAGCTCTAAAATTCCCTTGCAGTAGCTCTGCTAATAAATTCATTTAAAAAATGTATATCCTTGTACAGCTATGATCAGCTGATTTTCCATCTTGGCTTAGCTTTCAATTTTGTTACGGGAAAGGAAGAAGCTGATCCGTTGATTCTTGTCACATGACCAGCGGTGCACTTGCTGCATTCTGAAAAGTTTAGATGTTTCTAATTTAATTTTCTACCTTTTATATTTAATATTAAAAACTTCAAAACAAACCCCAGCCTTAAAATCACCCTTTACAATAATGAAATACTAATTAATGTTGTACAGTATGACAAAAATTACACTGTATTTATGTGCGCATGCCCAGTACAGCCAAAAGTATCCCTTCTAGCCTTAACCGCACACATGCGTCATATCCCAAGCTTTGCGTGTGTGTGCACCGCCCCAAGGCATCAGTCATTTTTATTTTTGACCACAGACATAATGTCAGCAAAAGCAGCATTATTATATATTAAAGTTAATAAATTGTAAATAAAGTACATAAAAAATCATTTGACCCTACAGCTCCAAACTCGGTCCAAGAGGGCCGGTATCCTTTAGAGTTTAGCTCCAACCCTAATTAAACACACTTGAACCAGCTAATCAAGCTATTACTAGACACACTAGAAACTTCCAGATAGGTGTGTTAAGGCAAGTTGGAGCTAAACTCTGCAGGGCATTGGCCGTCCAGGATCTAGTTTGGAGAACCCTGTCCTACAGATTTGTTACTTTGCACATGCTTTTTGATCATTACAAATAATAATGTAAAATTATTTTCTTAGAATAGGGGATATGCTGTCTCTCTCATCACATACATTATCAGTAGTTAAGTATGTGGTCTTGAAGAGGATCCTTTTTTTTTTTGTTTCTCATTTGAGTC
This sequence comes from Cyprinus carpio, assembly GCF_018340385.1. Lineage (NCBI taxonomy): Eukaryota > Metazoa > Chordata > Actinopteri > Cypriniformes > Cyprinidae > Cyprinus > Cyprinus carpio. The sequence goes on along the minus strand of NC_056603.1, from coordinate 25,790,511 downwards.
GAACCTCTTAGGACTCAGTTTTGACTCGGTCTCGAATAGTCCTGGTCTTGGACTTATCTTGGACTCGACAAAGCTGGACTTGACTACAGCTCTAATTATGACATCATTTTCAGCAGAACATATGAGAGCGTCCGTACACAGGATGTGTTCACTCTGTCAACACACTCGGATACAGGATGCATTCACTCTAAAGAGAGCTCTAGAGAGACAGAGCACAAATGAATGCAACAGACTGCTCCATCTTGAGAGCAGCTCTTTTAAAATAACTGGTTAAAATGCACGCACATTAAAAACAAAACTTCAACTGAATTCCCACCAAGACAGCCATGACAAAAATTATGACGTTTTTCATTGAGTTGATCAGTGAGTCCCGCCATATAATGAGATAACAGCAAAGCCATTTTTTTTTTCTTAAAATATATAAATATAAGATGTTCTTAAAGGGATAGGTGGTGTTTAGCCACACTATTACATCATAAAGTGGCACATTCCACAACATGTCATTTTGGCAGACTGGCTTCAGTATAAGCTGTTTTTAGACTAACAAGGAAGTTTTGAGTTCTGAAACTTACAAGATGTTTTTATAATATAATAACCTTGTATATTTCAAAAGATCAAGGACATTTTGATTTCTCAGTTCATAACCGCTCTAAGAAAATATTTGAGAACTTCTTAAGAACTGTTAAAAAATGCCTAAAAAATTCTTATAAACTTTTTATATTTTATCTTACGGAATTTCGTAACATCTTTCTTAAGATTTTCCTAATCCATCATAGTCTGAAGAATCCATATGTTTCGCTGGAAATGCAAACCGATCTATGTGTTGTTGTCTGTGTGAAGTGTCTATTTTTACTCATGTGCTGGTGGTCTGTAGGGCAGTGACTGGTGGTATGTGCCATTTGCTCTGTCTCTAGCCTCCATAATGTCCAGAGTTCAGATTAACCCCCGAGATTGATCCCCTGGTAATGACCAAACGGTGAAGGCTGATCTCAGGTCAGTTTATTGTGGCAGATGTGAACAGCTCCTACAGGAACAACAAGAAGAAAAAACAACAGCAAAAGCGACAGCTTCAGTCAGGCGTGGTCAGTCGATGGCTCTATACCCCAATACCCTACTGTCAAACATAAAACCTAAGAAGAGAAAGAGAGCATACAGTTTTTTTTTTTTTTTTTTTTTCTCCATATAATTTTTTATTAGATTTCTGATCACAAGCTGTTTGGTTAGCATTGAACAGTCTGCCTAAAGGATTCGAGCATGCTTTGATTGGATCCAAATCCCAGGAATTATGCATATGAAATAGTTGGTTGTCCAGCATCTTTGGATTAGTAGCTGCATTAATCATGCTCTAAGCCCCATCTTTGTTGTGCTTCACAGAGGTCATATTGTTTGTACGGTTTTAACATTGAGTGCTATAGGCTATGTGTAGTTTGATCTTATTCGTCCATGTTGCGCTTTGACAGACCGTCAATTCAAACTCCTCTGATTCTTAAAGGGGGGGTACAATGATGTTTCATGCATTCAGAGTTGTTTACACTGTTAAAGAGTTGGATTCTTATGCTAAGCATGGACAAAGTTTCAAAATACAATTTGGACGTATGACGGAGTATTTCTGTACCAAAAATCGGCTTTTTTCGATCTTGGCTCTTCATGACATAGATGAGGTGGAACTCCTTATATGGGCATTTCTTCCGAAAAACGTGCCCTTGAAAGCATCAACCTGAGCGAGATCACGCCCATCAATGAGCTTCATTTTGTGGCAGTGCTCCACAGGACTTGCTCGGGAAGAATGTCTCCAAAGAAGTGTGTTTTTGGTTGCAAGGGAAATATAACTTTGTCCAGCTTCCTCAATGTGATGAGTGGGGCGGGGTCGAGAGCCGTGGGAACGGAGCGAGGCCGGTGGAGTGATTGGGAAATGAGCGACACCTGCTCCACTCACCGGTCTCGAGTCCCACGGAGGAGATCGGGAGGATACAAAAGAGGAGCGATGACAGTGAAGGACGAGAGAGGACCAGGCCTGGGCTTTATTTTGTGTTTGGTTTTTGTTTATTTTGTCTGTTTTGTATTTATTTCGTCATTAAAGATTTATTTGAATGTTCGCCGGTTCCCGCCTCCTTCTTCCCGTGATTGTGAAGTTTTTATATTGTTACACTGGTGCCGAAACCCGGGAGGAAGGAGGGACGCGCTGCCGAAGATCTCTTGCCGCTGGGGTGAATCCGCGGTGCCATCGAGCAGGGCGTAGCAGTCTGGCCCCGTGGACGCTCGAGGCGGTGGGCTGGAGTGAGTTGCCGGGGACGGACGAACTCGCTGCCGGCCGCCCGCAATGTGGAGGGAAGGCTGCCATCCCGTGAGGGAGCGGAGGAGTCGCCGCCGTTCGCCAAGGGGCCGGAGCCTGCTGCCATCCCGTGGAACGAGGAGGAGCAGGGAACGGGGGACTCCTGCCGGCTGCCCAAAATCGGAGGAGCCGTCGCCGTCCACCGGGCGGCGGAGGAGTGTCGTGCCGTCCACCGAGGGCCATCCAGTGCCGCCGCCAGGCACCACGGAAGAGTTCACCCAGCTGGTGGAGGGCCGAGCGGCAGCATGTCTGGGAACCAGAATTTTTTTTTTTCCTCTCTCCCCTCTCTCGTCTCTGTCGCTCCTCATCCTTCCATCTCCTTTTCTCTCGCCTCGTCTGTCTGTCCTACCCCCAGGTCCCCGCAGCCACCGTGACGGTCCCCCCGGAGGGAGGGGGGGGGGGGGACTAAAGCGCAGTCTCGTGGGTACCCCCCGGCCTGCGAGGGGCGATGGGGGTATGTGACGAGTGGGGCGGTGGAGTGATTGGGAAATGAGCGACACCTGCTCCACTCACCGGTCTCGAGTCCCACGGAGGAGATCGGGAGGATACAAAAGAGGAGCGACGACAGTGAAGGACGAGAGAGGACCAGGCCTGGGTTTTATTTTGTGTTTGATTTTTGTTTATGCGCGGCAGTTGCCCGTGAGGGGCTGTCGCGCTGTTTTGTATTTATTTTGTCATTAAAGATTTATTTGAATGTTTGCCGGTTCCCGCCTCCTTCTTCCCGTGATTGTGAAGTTTTTATATTGTTACACTCAAGAACCCAGCGTTATGTAAACTGTAGATACAGTTTATTTTTCCGGGGCAGCAACGGAGTTTCACGTTTCATGTTTGTTGATGAACGTCTTATAAACAAGGCCCAGTTCGACGCTGGATTTGCACATCGTTTGATACTGAACGATGGAGTGGTCCCAGCTATAAAAGATCCAGGTCATGATTCAGAACCGCAGACGGTAAGTGAAACAGCATCAAATGTCTTGTTGACATTCGACGTTCAAGTGATCGTCACTCTTTAGCTCCACCCACGGCACGCCTCCAGGAGCTTGGCTTTTTCCAGAAAGAATCGTAAAGCTGTATCTTTCTTTCATAAATATGATAAAACTAACTTTTTTGGAGATATGAAGGATGCAGTACTACTCTATAGGTACTCAAGATTAACATGTGATTGGATGAAACTGTGTGTTATGTCCCAACTATTAAAGAATAGTTTATGTCATCATTTACTCGCTCTTTTATGTTGTTCCAAACTTGTATGGCTTGCTTTCTTCCTTGGAACACAAAAGATATTTTGAAAAATGCTTTTGTCTGTATAATGAAAGTCAGATGGGTTCAATGTTGCTGAACAACATTTTATTTCATTGTGTGGATAAAACAGTTGAAACGTTATTTTGATGTGTTATTTTATGTTCCACGGAATAATAATAAAAAATAAAAATAAAAATCATACAGGTTTGGAACAACATAAGGGTGATTAAATAATGATAGATTTGTGATTTTGAGTGAACAATCAATCCCCTTAGTATCCGAAGGACACAGGAATCCCCATAACATTGCATACTGTAAGTATAATAAAAAGTGATTGTGGGGAGATTAACTTTCCACTGTACAATTTTCACTTGTCTGAATCGTTTTAATTATTCTGATACATCTAAAGAGATGTACAGCAGTTAGATGAGCTGCTGTGAAGCTACTAATTCAGTTAAGAATGTATAGGTTATCTACCTTTTGCCCCTCAGATAATCAGCATAAATTAATCTAGGCCTGACAGCTGTGTGTGCGTGTGATTGTATATGAAAATCAGTGTTCCGTTGCAAAGGACATTCAGAGATAAGAGAGGGAGAGAGAGACTCAGGGCAGAGGCAGGGTCACTCAAACAGAGAGTGTCTTGTCTCATTTACATTTCCGGTTGTGCCACAGCCAGGAAAGGTGCATGCTTGAGACATTACGTTCTTCACTCTTTGACAGCGTCTGCTTGAGCTTTCAATGGTTTCATGGGTCCATGTAATGCTTTATTATTATTATTTCTCTGAAACCTAAAACAAGTGCATTTTAAATCTCATTAATATGTAAATTACACTGGGGCATGAAAAGTAAGCTATTGTATTATTTTATCATGTGCACTGTTGTTTAGTTTGGCATCTGGCATGCTATTCTGTTTATTTATCATGCTTCTGACTATAACTGAAAGGTCAAGGCATCAAAATTAGAAATGGATTACCTTTGTCTGTGTGTTTGTTTCTGATAGAGATAAAGAGTGAGAGTAAGACAGAAAGGTCATGAATTGACCCTTTTCTTCTCTAAGATAAAACATTTTCACAGAGTGTTCAAATGCATTGAAAATTATTCTTATTTGGGCTTTCATTCCAAACATTTTGAGCTGCCTTTTTTTATTTGTTGAATTACACAATAACACAATTAAAAGCAAGATTAATTTAAATATTTTCTGGGTATTATGCTTGTATTTTCTCTGTGTACAACATGTTACTATTATAAGTGACATGACAATAGTGCTTTACTGTTTGTTTTTTTTTTGTTGTTTTTTTTTTTTTTGGATTGTTTCCATCACATTGCATCTAAAATCACAGATTTTCCACAGATTTGTGATAAAAGATTACGAAGGGTCAATTGTATTTTAAATAGCAACAGTGTCAAATGATGACCTGAATTGCATTTGCATTCTTTAACAGTACATTTTTAAATGTTATAGATTACTATTTAATTGCCTTTATTTAAAAAAAAAAAAAAAAAAAAAAGTTTTTAAATATAGTGTAGCCAAAATTTAAAAATAGCACACCAAAGGCTGTAATTACATGCACAAAATTATCCAAACAACGTTTTAAAGGATTCTGTACGATAAGCAGTTTGGACTGAATTAATTGCAGTGGTCTAATACTTAGAGGTTTAAAACAAACCCCTAATCAGAAGAAGAATATCAATACAGGACTGCCTTGAAAGCACATTTAATATCAAGCTTTAAGAATGCAACTCAGCAATTAAAAGTCATACTCGTGTCCATGAGAAAGTTTTAATTTCCTCCCTCAGATATCACAGGGCTATTTTGGCCTTTCCCCCAAGCCAAAACATCACATGTTCTTTAATTTAGACAAATTGTATAGTTTAATTTTACCCCTGCTCTCACCCCTTTTTCTGTCTGTAAACTGAAGCTGTGCTGTTGGTCTGAGATGCCAAAATATGTCGCCCACATTCCAGAGTATTTAGTCTGCACAGCGGAGTTAAAAGTGTAGAATAACAGTCAAGAAATTTTCTGAGTTAAAATAAATGTTCTGAACTGGAGCAGCCCTCGCTCCCTTCATCCTCCCCCGCCTCCTTGAATTCTTCTCTTTCCATCTTTCCCTAACTGACAGGTCAGTCTGTTTTACTTGGAAGAGGTCCGGGTGGAACAACATTGAGATCGTTTTCGACAGGAAACTGCAGCAGCTGACTTCCATTAGGTAAATTGTGAAGAGTTTCAAATGAACAATCCTGTATTGTCAGGTACAATTACCAATGAAATTCAGCTTTCTGGTGAGTGCAGTGAAATGATAAAATATAAAGCTCAATGTGATGTCTTATAGCTGCGCTGGTTTCAATTACTAATGGTCTAGGAAGTTAGACTGGAAAGAGCGTGTCTGAGGCTGCCAGAATGAGCCTATAAAAAGCCATACCCATGTCAGAGGGGACAAAGTGACTTTTGATGCCTTTTATGGGTGCATATGTGGGTCACCCATGAATAAACCCCCACTTTCTGTAACCTTTTGCTTTATACAGCTCAGTAGAAGTGTTTTATTAATGTTTCAGTCGAAATGAATAGTTTACCCCCACATTGCTTTGAATTTATTGTTTCTGTACTTTGACCCTGTGCAAACAGTAGCGTCATGTGTAAATCACAGCATTTTGTTTGCGCCAAGGGCTTTAAAAGGTCATAAATTTGGTTTTCTTCACTTTTTTAAGCTCAGTGGCTGTTGAAACAGTATTTAAAGTGATTTTATGAATGTACAGTGTTCAGGTAATATCACATATTGTAATACATTGTGTTATAAAGGCCACCATTCAAAACATTTTTAAGCAAAATTTATGTCAAAAGTGACACTAAATTCATATATATATATAAAACAGCAGTGTATATCATTATGAATCATTCAAATAATTAATTCATATTCATTTCTGGCCTTGTCTTTTTAGCAGGGTATTACACTCTTTATTTATTCAGTCCATAAATGCATGAATGGTAATTAGAAAAGTAAGAGCATTTCCACGATGAGTAAGATTTTGTTTAAACTAGAAATATCATTTTTGAAAGATTTATCTCTTTGTGTGTGTGTGTGTGTGTGTGTGTGTGTGTGTGTGTGTGTGTGTGTGTGTGTGTGTGTGTGTGTGTGTATTCTTTTTCTTTTTTTTAATCTCTTTTAAGAGCTCAATTCAGTCTGCCGCCTTCAGCACCAGGAAGACATGGCACAGAAAAAGCACTAGAAGGGGCCACCAGGCCCCTAATGGAGAGTGATTTATTGAATGGCTTTGGCTTGCTGTTGGCCCTGGGCCTGTCTCCTAATTGAGCACCTGGTGCTGCATGGGAAAAGTTAATATGATATAAATTGATACTGTGGCAGTGGCTGTGGCAGGGCTCGGGAGGCAGCATGGACTCATGCCTGCTTCCCCATGGAGATAGGACCAGATGCTCCAGGAGGAAGGCGGAACAGCAAGGGAACACTGAGGTGACAGATAGGCCTCATGTGAGGCTGGAGAGGTGGGCCAGAACCGTGTGACTGCAGATGTTGTGCTGGAGTTTCTAGTCACTGATTCTGATACCATCCGTGCTCAAACAGAAGACTGGAAAATTATAAATAATGGTGAAATCCTGGAGTCATGATTCATGGTGTTTTGGCAGATGGATTGTACTTGACATTACTGTTGTTCTCTACACCTAAATGAAAAATGTGTAACGGATATGGTGCACTTTTAGTATCCAAAGGTGTCAGCAAAATTTATTTTATATTTCTGAAAATTCAACTGTGTTAACACTTGTCAATATATCTTTATCTAAATTAAAATGTGAAAAAAAGAAGTGTTATTAGACATATTGTAAACTTAATGTAATATTTTTGCATACACTTATTTTTGTTGTACTTACATGCAAGCAGTTTGAAAGTTAACATTTTAAACAAAAAATAAACTAATATATACTTAGAGTACTAGATATGACCAGATAGTTATACATTCATTCAAAAGTTTAGGGGTTGTGCGATTTATTTATTTATCTATTTATTTATTTATGAATGAATGAATGAATGAATGAATGAATGAATGAATGAATGAAATGACTCCTTTTGTTCACCAAAAGGAATAAAATGTATAATGTTTTGAGAGATTTCTATTTCAAATGAATGCTGTTCTTTTGAACTTTCAATTCATCACAGAATCCTGAAAATGATAATAATAAGAAAACAAAAATATTGATAATAATTTTACTTTAATTTTACACCAAATCAGCTTATTAAAATGATTTCTACAGGACCGTGTGACACTGAAGAATGGATTAATGACTGCTGACTATTCAAATTTGCCATCACAGGAATAAACTATTTTAATAAATTATTTTAAAATATTTTGAAAAAAAAAACAAAATAAAGAAAATCATTTTATTTGGAATGATCAGTAATCACTATATTCCAGTTTGTACTGTATTTATGATCACATAAATGCAGCTTTGGTGAGCATCAGATACCATTTTCAAAAGCATAAATACACTGAATTTGTAGTATACTGTACATTTAGCCTTTCTTCCCCAGAGACCAAAATTATGACTGGTTCTTTATGCTAACAGTGAATAAATGTATTGAAAAGAGTGATCGGTTTTCATAAGTTAGCCACACTCAGCCTGTATAAACCCTGTGGAGTCACACAGAAAAGCCAGTTTTAGCATTTTCCTGTGCCCCTTCATCTAGAGAGATGGAGGGAGAATGAAAGAGGAAAAAGGGCCTGTTCTTTGTGGGTCCCCCCTGAGGACGGTTGTGTCTTGACA